>NC_081405.1:406141578-407347697 GCF_030272615.1 Cryptomeria japonica | reverse complement strand
GCTATGGATAGATGATTAGTTCTGGAGGATTCAATTTGAGAGATATTTGGCATTGGTTATCTCCTTGTACAATTGAGTTATTATTAGATTCATTGATAATGATTTTGGGAGATGGTTTATTAGGCATATTCCCTTGGGATTGGGAATGGTATTAGTTTGATCTTCTTGATTATGAGAGGCTTACATCCATGTTGATTACATGTTATATATGTTTGTTTGGTCCAAGGGACTGAATGGGTTTTGGGTGTTGTTATGTCTTTTCATTTGGGGTTTTATGGAGGAGATCATACTTGACACAGTTGGCATTTAGAGGTGTATGTAGAAGGATATGCTACAGGTTTTGATTTGCAATGTTTCTCTCTTTGGTCTTGGTTATCTTCTTGGATGTTCAGTTTCACACTACATTGGATTTGAATTTGTTTGGAGCTATGTGTTCACTAGTTTTGTGTTCATGTGTTGTCATGTGGGAGATGACATGGAGGTTGCTTTATGTAGAGCCCCTCCCTGATCAAGCTCTGGTTAACCTAGTTTAACCATGGTTGACCTTATTAATAGTTTGCATGGATGATTGGTACACTATGTAAATGTGCTATGATTCAATAGGATGGGCTATGTTAGATGGATAAATTAGTAAATGTTGACCCCTTGGGGAATAATTAGATGTAATTTTCTTGTGTATCATTTATATGTTAGGGGTTTGGGGTCCTATCCCAAACCCATCTTAATGTAAAGCGAAAAAATTGAACCCTAGTTGTTCTCCCCTCCCCAACTCCAAGGAGAGAGAAGGGAGGTCACTAGGGTTGATGGTTTTCACTTAGGAGAGACTTTACATTCAAAAGAGGGGTTGAAACCCACAAGATCCAATCCCACACAATGCAGGATTGGATTCTAAATGAGTTTCAAGGGTTAAGACATCAAGGATACCCTCTTTTGTAAAGAAATGTAGATAGAATGATTGAACTATGAATGCATGTAAAGTAGGAAAGATTCGCTTATAAACAGAGATAGGGATACAGGATGAAGCTGCGGACCTGGAATTAGTAGTAAAATGTTGAGACGGTGCTGTTCTGCAAATTTGAGCGAAAGTTGATGGGACGATGGCGCTCGGCATGCACACGGTCCTCTGGAAAATCCGCGAAACGAAGGGGGATCTGTTCGTCTCTGCACAAGGATTCCAGATCTTCAATTGCAGCCGCGTACCTGCAACCTACACACAGAAAAGAGAGGACGATTGGGGGGTTAGGGATTAGGGGTTTGCCTTTAGGTCAAACCCCGGTTTTGGAATTAACCAAGAAATGAGAATGTTGTAAATGTAAATGTTTGTAATGTAAACAAGTACTGATACCTTGTTGTAAGAATGTTTGTATTCTTACATGCGAAGGTGTAATGTATGTTGTATGTAATGTGTTGTAAGTGATCTCCTCTTCAATGGTTGAATCCTTGTCTTGAATGCAACACCTAGCCTTGAATGGAGACTTAGAATGCTCAATTGCTTGAAGGAATACTTGAATGCTTGAATGTTTGAATCTTTGAATATCGCTTCCGCATCTTGCCCTTGCTTCTTTCCTTCCTCCTCCCTTTTAGGAGAGGAAAATTAGTTTATATACTTGTCAATTAGGGTTGAGAGACTGATTTTCCCGACCTTAGGCCGACCTAGAAACAATATTTTCCAATTTGCAAACTTAAAGACCCGATGCCCAAAAGGAGACCGGGCCCAAAATAGGGCCAGGGACCAGGGCGTTGGGCGCCATGGTCCCACCTCCTGAGACAGCAGGGTGCAAGGAGGGATCATGCCAAGGTGCAGAAAAATGCAGTTTTTGGTGTCACAAGCAGGTTTCGGGGTCTCCATTCAGGTTCAATGTTGCGCCGCCATCGTGAAGACCCAAATGCAGTCAAAATTGCAAGTGTCGCAATTTTAGGACGCTACATTTAGCCCCCACTTTAGCGGGAGTATAAGCATACGCCAATACTTCCGGTAAAGTACAAGGAAACAACATTGAAAAACTTTCACCACGTCAAGGAGGCAAGATACACCAAGCCCCCAGTGGACTAAGGATCTTACGACTTCGATTGACAAAGTAAAAGGGAAGATCACGAGGGAGAACCGTGACTGTCAGTAGTAAGGTTCCCTCACTATGAGTCATGCAAGAAAGATATCAAAAAATTTCAAGGCAAAGCTAAATTTGTCAAGAAATTTTCAAGTATCTTGAAAAGATATGAACGGGATGTATGCCCCCTACGTTAAAGCGATCGCACACGCCTCACCGGGGGTGATTGCTTTAAGGTAGTGATACATATAAGAAATGAGAAAGGAGCACGTTACCACAAGGATTTAGCCCCCAAGTGTGAGATAAACCCAAGGATAATAGACACAAAACACAAAGCACAAGGTGACTTCGCTTTCCTCGGGGTCAGTATGCTGTATGATAATTCATGTATATCATATGTATGTATGCATAATTGTTCTTCATTCCCCAATCAAGGAAGGTCACCTAGAAGAAGGGAACACATGTGTCTTTTGAGTCAACATGAGAGAGACCAAGAGATCTCAATGCTTTGCATCGTCCTCAAGTAGACAACACTAAGGACAACAAATAGAAGAATGAGAGTAACACATAGAAGAAGTAACAAAAGAGATCAAGAGAGGAGGAGAGAGTCTGCTATGCTAATGAAACTAGTCTAGCACGTCATCTACCCCCCGATCTTGCTGATCAATATTTCGGGAAGGCAGGAAACATGCTAGAGGAGGAACATCCAACACAGCAGATGGAGCTATCACAAGATCCAAACAAGGGCTATGTTCATGTTCCACGCCACGTTGTTCTTGTCTAGGAGCTAGGATAAGTGCTTTAGAAAATTCGTTAGATAAATGGTTATCAACATCAACATATTCATATTCACTATCAGAATGAACAGGAGTAACATTTTTATCATGTATAACATTTTCATCATGAATAACATTTTCATCTATATCATCATCAAGATTTATAAAAATAGGATCTTTAACTCGCACCGGATCAAGACCATCATGCATCTTATGTTTAGGAGATTTTGGCTCAATTTTCGGCTGAGGAGAAAATGGAATAATACTAGCTGAAGGTGTTTTTGGGGATTGCAAAGTTTGAGAAGTAGCTGCCTGAGCTCTAAGACGACGCTTTCGTCGGTGTTCACATGCAGAACGATTTCATCTAGTCTTAGTAGGAAGTTGAGAAGATTGAGGAGGAGGAATGTTCTTATCCTTATCACTTGGGTGTTTAGGTTGTGGTCTCTTAGGTTGAATAATAGGAGAATAGGAAGGTCTCTTCTCTCCATAAGAGGAAGGAGGAGGAACTGCTCCATATAAAGGAGGAATATTTGGTTTAGGAAGGAGACCAACTCCATCATGACGAGGAGGTATAGGTCTACTTTTAGGAAGTTTATTAGATATAGGCATAGTCAAATTCATAGGGATGGGTTGGGAATCTTCTTGAGGAAAGACATTAGTTTTATCTTTCAAAGGAAGAACTTCCTTCTCAAGAATGATAGGAATGTCAAGTTTGGGTGTTCTAGGTTCACTTAGAGAAAGGATCATATCTTTTTTCCACTTTTGATAAGATTTGAAAAGATGATCACTTCACGGTGGAAGAGATTGGAATTGTTTAGGCCAAAAATAATCAATAGGAACGCTAGAAGTTCTTTCAGCTGGTTTAAAGAGACTATGATTGACAGTAACAACTTCACCATTATGGGGAAATTTCAAACACTTATGAATAGGAGAAGCAATAGCTTTCATGGAAGATAACCAAGGATAGCCTAGCTTCACATGAAATTGTTCGGATGATGGAATAATAGCAAAGCTCACATTAAGGGATTTGTTATGGACCTCAATAGGTAATGTAATAGAACCAATTGCAGGAGAAGAAAATGCATCAAATAATTTCACAACCACATTTGTTTCATCATAGATCACTTGATTCAATTGCAAAGTAAAAAGAAATTCTTCAGTAATGACATTAACCATGCAAGAAGGATCAATAAGCACTCCACGGCAAGGTGTATTCTTGACTTTTGCAACTATATATAAAGGACCATCAGGTGCCCTGATAGTTTCACTGGAATCAAATGTGATGGAAGGTTCTTTAGGGATTTTCTGCTGTTCCACAAAGTTAATCACATTCGGAGTCATAGACACCAGATCATCAGGTGAGATAGAGGAATCATTAGTATCAATCACATTAGAGGTATGAGAAGGTAATGGATCAGTGAAAATCTTAAGATTTTGGTTAGGAGGAGCTACAAATGTGTTGCCTTTATCATTCACACCAGAAACAGAGATAGTATTATTATCAATCAAATCTTGAATTTTACCCTTTAAAGCAAAACATTTTTCAGTATCATGCCCAGGATGACAATGAAATTGACAAAAAGATTTGTTATCAAAATAGGGTGAATTAATCTTTGTAGAATCTATTTTCTTTATAGGAGGAAGAGTAAGCACATTTTGTTCCAATAACTTATTCATAATACTATGCAATGATTCATTCAAAGGAGTAAACTTTCTTTCTTTCTTGAAAAACTTAGAAATAGGAGGCACACCTGATGCTGCATTCACATTGTTGTTGATGATGTTTTCATTGAATTTAATTGACTCTCTGTTCGGTTTAAACTTCCCAAATGGTTGTTGACTACTATCACCCTTATCACTCAGAGCCATAGGATTTGCTTGTTCCATTTGACTCATAGTCAGTTGATAATTGTGAAGAGTTGCGCACAACTGGTGGAAAGAAGTAAACTCAGAAAACAGGAGTTTTTCTCTAATATCTTTTTGTAAATTAGAAATAAAGATTCTTTGAATATCATTGTCAGGTACTGGAAAAGAAATTTGAGCATACAAATGCTTATATCTACCAATGAAATCAGTCACTCTTTCTTTAACACCTTGTTTACAATGCATTAAATCAATCAAAGTAACTTTAGGACTTATATTGTTTTGAAATTGTTGAATAAAAGCATTGGCAAGTTGTTCGAAAGAAGTAATAGAATAGGAAGGTAACGAGCAATACCATTGTAGGGCTTTATCTCTTAATGTTCTAGTAAACAGTTTTGCAAGCAACCTTTGGTCATAAGCAAAATCGGTACATATTGTTTGAAAGGTCTTAACATGTGTTAGAGGATCACCCTTACCATTATAAAGCTCCAAATGGGGGATTTCAACATGTTTAGGGGGGATAGCTCTAACAATGTCAAGAGAAAGTGGGCTCGCAACATCAAATGTGGGCACACTAAACTTAGATTGATTCATAGAGGCAATTTGTTGTTGTAAAGAAGAGACAGTTTGTGCAAGATTGTTAATGGTCGCTTCAGTCGAAGAGTTCATATTAGACGCGTTAGATTGTGATGGAGGTATTATGTTATTGAAAGAAGGTATTGATTGAGAGTAAGGTGGTGGGACACTATGATAGTTAGTCATAGGAGATGATTGGAAAGGAGGAACACTACAAGGAGGAATAGAATGATTAAACGAATTACCCCCCTATGCCAGGTTCATTTGTGGAGATATAATAGGAACACTCATTGAAGGAATGAATGAAGAAGTTGGATTAAATGAAGGGAGAGGGTTGATTGAAGAAGAGGGATTGCCCCCATGACTGGTGATCATAGGAGGAATGTCTTGTATTGAAGTAGTCATTATGTTTGATGTAAAAGTAGGTATACTAGCAATTGGAGTTGTCAAAGGAATAGAATGATTAACTTGAGTAGGAGGTTGTGTATAACCTAAGGTTTCAGCACAACTTTTCATCGACATCACATTCGAATCCACAATGTGTGCAATATCACGCAAAATATCAATTCCATTCTTATCACTTTGAACCATACGTTTTAGACCCTCAATTAATGAAAGAGCTTGACTATCAGGGTATTCTTGAGACATCCATTGTCGAAAATCATCAAATTGGTTATCCAATTTTGAAAGTTGTTCTACAGAGACCTCATGGAGAGCTTCTTCATCATTAAGAGGATTAGAGGAATTACCCATGTCCTCGTTAAAAAGGCCATTCAAATTAGGTTCCATCTCCTCAGTAATTACACCTTGGAAGGACTTAATTCTAAGGCTTCGTCTAACGGGAATAGTGTAAGTAGGGCTTATTGTTGTAAAACTCATGCACTAAAGAGAGAGAGAAGATTTTGAATTTTATAGGTAGCAAATTTCAATAAAATCAGCCAATCTCCTAGATTTAAGCTGTTAAATACAATCAGGACAATCTCCCAAAATTTCGGAAAAAATATCAGGGACCGTGGCGAACGGAGTGCACACGGTCCTCGCAACTTTTTTCAAAATTTTCAAGGATGAAAGTTATGATGATTTTAAAGCTAATCTGAAAAAATTAAGTGATTTTACGATCTCTAGATAGGCCAAATTAAAGTTGCAATCTCAAAATTGAATCCTACCAAGATTGTTGAAAAATGCAAAATTTGAATTTTGAAAAAGAGAGGGAAACTGAAATTTTGAATTTTATGATTTTAGAGGGAATACTGAAAGCAATGCAAGCTTTGAAATTTAAAAGTTGACTCGATTTCATACAAAATTCAAATTTTGAAAGTGGAAATCAAAGTTGCTGCAATTAAACACTTAATTTCAAAAGTCACAAATTGTAAAAATTTGAATAAAGCACTGAAATTTCGAATGAATGCCAACACACTTTTCAGATTTAGGACTGTAAGGAACACAATTTTGATATGAATTTTAATTTCAACAATTTTTGAATGATTATAAGCCTTTATCCAAGCAATCACTAGACCAACTTTGACTTTAATTTTGAAAGTGTTAGAATTGATAAAATCAGCCAAAATTCTGGATTTTAGCAGAAAAATACAGTAAGATCTAGCTCCTGAAATTTCGGAAAAAATGTCGGGGACGATGGCGCTCGGGGTGCACACGGTCCTCGCAACTTTTTTCCAAATTTTCAGGGATGAGAGATATTATGATTTTGTTGCGGAATCCAAAGTTACAGCCGATTTGGAGGTGCTTTGATTAGTGAAATTATCAGTCAAAGGTTGACTCAAGAGGGTTTTAAAAATTAGGGTTTTGACACTTAACCACTTAATTTTTAGAATTAAAGCACAAATATGAATTGACAATTTGCAATAGAAGGGTAGATCTGAAACAAGCATTAACAATTAAACATTTCACAAGCTTAATTACTAAAAAGAAAATTTTAGGGTTTTTATACAATTAGCCTCTAAAATTTGCAAAAGATCAAACATGGAAATGTAATTAAGGAAGCAAATTTTTCAGATCTAACCACGAATAATCAGAATTAGGATGTTCACGTCGGGTTCACCAAAATGTAAAGCGGAAAAATCAAACCCTAGTTGTTCTCCCCTCCCCAACTCCAAGGAGAGAGAAGGGAGGTCACTAGGGTTGATGGTTTTCACTTAGGAGAGACTTTACATTCAAAAGAGGGGTTGAAACTCACAAGATCCAATCCCACACAATGCAAGATTGGATTCTAAATGAGTTTCAAGGGTTAAGACATCAAGGATACCCTCTTTTGTAAAGAAATGTAGATAGAATGATTGAACTATGAATGCATGTAAAGTAGGAAAGATTCACTTATAAACAGAGATAGGGATACAGGATGAAGCTGCGGACCTGGAATTAGCAGTAAAATGTTGAGATGGTGTTGTTCTGCAAATTTGAGCAAAAGTTGACGGGACAATGGCGCCCGACGTGCACACAGTCCTTCGGAAAATCCACGAAATGAAGGGGGATCTGTTCGTCTCTGCACAAGGATTCCAGATCTTCAATTGCAGCCACGTACCTGCAACCTACACACAGAAAAGAGAGGACGATTGGGGGGTTAGGGATTAGGGGTTTGCCTTTAGGTCAAACCCTGGTTTTGGAATTAACCAAGAAATGAGAATGCTATAAATGTAAATGTTTGTAATGTAAACAAGTACTGATACCTTGTTGTAAGAATGTTTGTATTCTTACATGCGAAGGTGTAATGTATGTTGTATGTAATGTGTTGTAAGTGATCTCCTCTTCAATGGTTGAATCCTTGTCTTGAATGCAACACCTAGCCTTGAATGGAGACTTAGAATGCTCAATTGCTTGAAGGAATACTTGAATGCTTGAATGTTTGAATGTTTGAATATTGCTTCCGTGTCTTGCCCTTGCTTCTTTCCTTCCTCCTCCCTTTTAGGAGAGGAAAAGTAGTTTATATACTTGTCAATTAGGGTTGAGAGACTGATTTTCCTGACCTTAGGCCGACCTAGAAACAATATTTTCCAATTTGCAAACTTAAAGACCCGATGCCCAAAAGGAGACCGGGCCCAAAATAGGGCCAGGGACCAGGGCGCTGGGCGCCATGGTCCCACCTCCTGGGACAGTAGGGTGCAAGGAGGGATCATGCCAAGGTGCAGAAAAAAGCAGTTTTTGGTGTCACAAGCAGGTTTCGGGGTCTCCATTCAGGTTCAACGTTGCGCCGCCATCGTGAAGACCCAAATGCAGTCGAAATTGCAAGTGTCTCAATTTTAGGATGCTACACATAATATTATCTTTCATTTTTGTCATGGACTTATCTTTCAACATAGAACCTTGATACATCATAGTCATGGGACCCTTTTTGGCATAGGATCCTCATGAGACCAGTGGATAAGATGCAATTCCACATTATGATTGATTCAGTACTTAGATTGATGATGTTGTTGGGCATGCCTAACTAGAAATTGTTTTATATGATTTCATTGGTGTTGCAAATGAGTATATGACCGCATAAGAATTATTGGGAAAAGTAATTGAACCATGTTATGGAATCATTTTACCTTGCAATGCATATTTTGTTGCATTATGGATATAGATTCTATATGATCCAGTGATTGGATGACATTGATATGATGTATGTCATTTATTTATCATTTACTATATCTTATTTATGATGTTAGAAAACATGGATGCATACCTTACGAATGATTGAATTTCATGATGATTATGATGATGCCATTGAGTAAATTATTTCATGTGGATTTTATTGGATAATTGATAATTTGATTATTATGATTTAAATTGTATGCAAAGTGTCTGAATTGTATTCTTTTCATATATTAATATTGCATGTGGTTATTTGAGATTACTAATATGCAAAGTGAGATGTGCAGGAAAACTAATCTATGTGACCATGGAAACTATTTGTAATGTCCCGCCAGGAAACCCCGAAGGGATAAAGCTAAAACTCAAGAATAGAGTGCAAATATTTTTTAAAAAAAATTAAACCCAACATAATGATACAATGAGCTAACATTAAGTTTAGATAACACAACGGAAGGCTTAAATAACACCTAAAGAGTTTCCCAACGTGATTACTTAATACAACACTTAACTGAACTCACGCTAATTAATCCAATTAAGCCGATTAACTTAATGAAAAGATAATACTTTAAACTGTAAAATTTATTGCAATTTCCAATTTAATAAACAAGTTATATGATAGATAGTGTATTTTTTATTTTGGTATTATTATTATGACAATAATATTATCATCTTTCTTTTCTGCAGGTCTGAAGGATGAACATGTATCGATTTCAATGTCTTCCTTTTCTTTTGAATGATATATATATAGCAAGGCAGCCATGATCAAGTGGCACCTTGATCGGATATGTCTTTTAGACATGTCCGACCAAGATGTCACTTGGTCATGACTGTCTACCAATTCACTTCGGTGTGTATGATAATTAATCAGTGCCATTTGTATATGTTAACAAATCGATATAAACACACTCGATAATGAATCAGTGTCAAAGAAAATGATAATGGATTATAAACACACTCGATAATGAATCAGTGTCAAAGAAAATGATAATGGATTATAAAGACACTTGATAATGAATTGGTGTCAAGGCAAACAATAAAAATAACTGATAGCATTATATGCTACCGGGTTAATACCATGATAGTATATTAATGCCAATTCATAAATGAATCAACATTAATATGCTTTTGGGTTACTAGCCCGATAGCATTTAGATCGACGCTTAACTGTGTTAAGCAAGTCGTCGATCTAATTCATCTTTATCCAATATCAATATCGTAATCAAGATCAAAGGTTACAGTTTGATAAACATATTCAGTTCGGAAAGCATAAATCAGATAATCTAATAGTACAGATGAGTAAACCAAAACATAATAGAGGAGATTAACGAGTTAGGAAAATCTTATCTTGCAGAAGCTACTAATGCATTAACACTCCCTCTTAGCTTTGGAAGATAGATAAAGTAACCTGCATCACATTTCTTTTTCTATAATGTCAGTCTCTAAGAATATATATCATCTATACATATGATATGAAGTATCATCGGGACATAATATACAAATATAAAACATCACTCTAGGCATGTGACATAGAGTATCACCTAATCATGTGATATAAAAGATTTATCATTTCATTATGACAAGATATCACCTAAACACGTGATATCAGTATTGCCTAAACATGCAATACTAAGGATAAACATATGAGGATGGTTAGATTCTCATCTTATCCAGGTTGTGATATGTGCACAAACATTTTATACAAATATTTTATCACAACACCATCATGGCACATCCATGACATACCAGAAATCCAATCATGATAACCAGTTTAGAGAATCATAAGATCGTCACCTTATGATGTCTACATACAAGTGTTCATAATCTGAGAGATTGTCACCTCTTAGATATGAACACAGGGGGTGAAACCCAGACTGTCCAACATGACAAAAGAAGTTTACACATTAAACATCTTATTTACAAAGCAGATTACCTTTCTATCATACCTAAACCTTTTCTGAAGTGATCAACCTTCACTCTGGAAAGTGGTTTGGTCAGAATATCTGTAGTCTGATCTCTTGTGCTAACATATTCCAATTTGACCACATTTTTGTCTACCATGTCTCGCACATAATGGTATGGAATCTCAATAAGCTTGGATCTATCATGAAATACTGGATTTATAGAAAGCTTTATGCAGCTCTGGTTGTCACAATGTATGACAGTGGATTTCATAGGTTCACCAAATAGTCCCACAGGCAACTTCCTAAGCCATACTGCTTCTCGAGCAGCCATGGAAGCTACAATGTACTTGGCCTCGGTGGAACTCTGAGCTATAGAAGACTATTTTCTGTTGATCCAAGATATCATGGCTGATCCTAAACTGAAGCAACACCCTGAAGTTCTTTTCCTATCAATCACACTCCCAGCTCAATCTGAGTCTGTAAATCCGTGTAGGTCTAGATTGACTTTCTCATATTTGAGACCAAGGTTTAGAGTACCTTGTAAGTATCTCATAATGTGTTTCACCGCAATCAAGTGAATTTCCTTAGGCTCACACATAAACTGACTTAAGGCATTGACAACATAACAAATATCTGGCCTTGTATTCACCAGATACATCAGGGACCCAATCATCTATCTGTAGAGTGTAGGATCAGTGGATCGTGACTCTGTTGCTGCTTCCCTAAGTTTATGTAAATTTGTTTCCATGGGAGATGTCATAGATCTGCAGTTATGCATTCTGAATCTCTTCAAAATGTCCAAGGTATACTTTCCTTGGTTTAGTATAATGTTGTCAGAATTTTGCGATACTTCCAAATCCTAGGAAGTAATGAAGGAGTCCTAAGTCCTTCATATCAAATTCTTTGGATAGATCATTCTTGCATTGATCTATAAGATGATCATTTCCTGTGATTAATAAGTCGTCAACATATAAAATCAACATTAGCATATCATCTTTATTTCTTTTGTAGTAGAGATTAGGATCTGCATCATTTTATAGAAGCCTAGTCCTGAGAGATAGGTGTCAATTCTTTCATACTAGGCCCTGGGGGCCTGTTTAAGCCCATAGAGAGCTTTCTCAAGTCTGCACACATGAGACTTTGCATCATAAATTTCAAACCCTTCAGGTTTCTCTAGGTAGACTTCTTCTAAGATCTCACCATTTAAAAATGCTATCTTAACATCCATTTGGTGTACCTTCCATCCTTTTGCTGCTGCAATGGCTAATACAGCTCTCACTGATGTATACCTGGCAATGGGTGCAAAGGTTTCTTCATAGTCTATTCCCTCCCTTTGTGAGAATCCTCTGGCTACAAATCTGGCCTTGTGTTTCTCAATACTGTCATCTACAACATGTTTGATTTTGAATAACCATTTAGATGAAACCACAGATTTCTTGATTGGCCTAGGAACAATCTCCCAAACATCATTTTTTCATAATGGATTGATACTCTTCAGACATGGCATCCTTCCATACTTGATGTTTAAGTGCATCTGATACATTGTTTGGTTCATTTTTAGAAATATTATTCATAAGAGCAACATAGCTACTGAATTTATTAGGTCTTTTGCTTTCCCTGAAGGTTCCTGAAGGAGCAACAAACTTCTTAGCTTATGCTACAGTCTTGGTGGCCCATAGAGGTCTTTTCTTGAGGTTTTCTTTAGGTGGGTTTGAAGTTTCACCTATGGTTTCCTCAAGATTCTCCCTCTGAAGCTCAAGAGTGGGGTCTTCTTCTATGTTAGGAGTGGGGATATAAATTTCAGGCTCTATTGTACTTAGGGTTCTTTTGAAGGCTAAGTCTTCTTCAAAGATTACATCCCTACTAAGTTCAATATTTCTCTGACCATGTATATATATTCTATAGGCTTTGGATGTTTCGCTATATCCTACAAGTATTCCCCTTTTTCTAGAAGGTTGTAGTTTTAGTCTTTTCTCTTTAGGTACATGTATATAGACAGGACACCCAAATATCCTAAGGTGGCTGATATCTGGCTTTAGTTTGGTAAATACTTCCTCAAGAGTTTTATCTTCAAGATGTGAGTGAGGACATTTGTTTTGGATATACACAACAGTGTTAGTTGCTTCTGCCCAAAGATTGATATTTAGATTCAGATCAAGAATCATGGCTTTGGCAGCTTCTACAATTGTCCTATTTTTCCTCTCAGCTACCCCATTTTGTTGAGGATTATAAGGTATTGTTAGCTCCCTCTTAATCCCTGAGTTTTTACAAAAATCTCTAAATAATTCTGATGTGTATTCCCCCCCATTATCAGTTCTTAGGGTTTTGATTTTATTACCTGAGTAGTTTTCTGTTAGTGATTTAAACTCTTTAAACCTACTAAGGATCTCTTCTGATTATTTACACTTCAGAAAGTAGATCCAAGTTTTCCTAGAGTAGTCATCAACAAATATTACATAATACAAACATCCTCCTAGAGAAGGAGTGGACATAGGTCCACATACATCAGAATGAACTAATTCTAATACTTTGCTTGTTTTCCTAGTACTATTATGGAAGGCACCCTTGATATTTTTACCTAGGGCACATCCCTTGCATGCCTCTGAATGATATTGCTGCAACTTAGGTAAACCTGTGACAAGGTTTACCATAGATGACAATGCTCTATAATTCAGGTGGCCTAGTCTTCTATGCCAGACCTCATTTGCATTTGTTGCTTCGTGAATCAGGGCTAGGTTGGGCTCTATGCACAGCTCATACAAATAGCCTTGTATTTGACCAATGACTTTAGCTTTCTTGATGGAAGAATTTTTCGGCCAAGTCAACACCTTGTTCTCCATGAAGGTTACTCTGTATCTATTATCTTCTAGGGCTGATATGGAGACTAGATTTCTCTTGATGTCGGGGACATATAGTACTTCTTTGAGTTGCAATGATATACTTGTCTTTAGTTTGATGGTGCCGGAACCAATTCCTCTAACTAGATGTGAGGAATCATCTCTGATGGTTACTTTCTCTTCATTATCCTCTGTCATGGAGTCTAGCACTTCTCTAAACCCTGTAATGTGTCTGGATGAACCACTGTCGATCACCTAGGAGTTAGACTTATTTGATGCATGGCTTGTAAGTGTTGAGTAGAGGACATAGTTATGGGAGTTATCTTCTCTTTTAGATTTTCCTTCTCTGGCAAATGTGGCTTGTTTGGCTCTCTCTAGACATTTTGCAACAAAGTGCCCGAACTTATCACACCTATAGCATTGAATATGTGATAGGTCTCTCTTTGAAGTGTTCTTGCTTTGATGACCCTTCCTTTTCCTAAATTGCTTCTTCTTGGTTGTTTTATTTGTGTTAGTATTTAGGACTTGAAGGTCTTCATCTATGTTCTTTTGTTTTACTCCCATCTTGTTCAATCTTGATTCTTCTTGGAGACAATCGTCCCTTAATCTTTCAAACTTAGGATATTTGGACCTTGCACTGATGCCTTGGATTAATGTACTCCATCCACTAGGCAACCCATATAGAGAAATGAGTGTTAACTCTTTGCTTTTGATCTCGTAATCTAGAGTTGCTAGTTCATCTCTTAGAGTTGATATCCGCATAAAGTAGGCATTGATTGTCTCCCCCTTGTTCATGGTGATATGATTTATTTCTCATTGTAATGCCAGAGTTTGACTTGCATTCAATATCTCAAATGTGCTTTCAAGTGCTTTGAACATTTTATAGGTTGTCTGATGTTTTCTTATGATGGGCATTATGTTGTTTCTCACCCCATCAACTATTATTTTGATGGCTTTTTCATTTCCTTCAATCCATGTGGTTTTGTCAGGTTCAATTTCAGGTTGATCATTTTTAGTTTGAACAAATGAATCCACTTTGTTCTCTTTTAAAATCATCTGAATTCTGAACCTCCAGGCTGAAAAATCATCGCCACCACCAAGTCTGTCTTCGAATTTGATAGCGCTGGCCATTGGAGAAATGTGATGTAGTATATAACCTTGTTCTTAAATTATTCACAAAATTGAATAGCCTCAAGTTCGATCAACTTGGCTCTGATACCATATAAAAGTTATTGCAATTTCCAATTTAATAAACAAGTTATATGCTAGATAGTGTATTTCTGATTTTGGTATTATTATTATGACAATAATATTATCGTCTTTCTTTTCTTCAGGTCTGAAGGATGAACATGTATCGATTTCAATGTCTTCCTTTTCTTTTGAATGATGTATATATATCAAGGCAGCCACGATCAAGTGGCACCTTGATTGGACATGTCTTTTAGACATGTCTGACCAAGATGTCACTTGGTCGTGACTGTCTACCAATTCACTTCGGTGTGTATGATAACTAATCAGTGCCATTTGTATATGTTAATAGATCGATATAAACACACTCGATAATGAATCGATGTCAAAGCAAATGATAATTGATTATAAACACACCCGATAATGAATCAGTGTCAAAGCAAATGATAATGGATTATAAACACACCCAATAATGAATCGGTGTCAAGGCAAACAATAACAATAACTAATAGCATTATATGCTATCGGGTTAATACCCCGATAGTATATTAATGTCGATTCATAAATGAATTGACATTAATATGCTATCGGGTTACTAGCCCGATAGCATTTAGATCGACGCTTAACTGTGTTAAGCAGGTCATCAATCTAATTCATCTTTATCCAATATCAATATCATAATCAAGATCAAAGGTTACAGTCTGATAAACATATTCAGTTCGGAAAGCATAAATGAGATAATCTAATAGTATAGATGAGTAAACCAAAATAGAATAGAGGAGATTAACAAGTTAGGAAAATCTTATCTTGCAGAAGCTACTAATGCATTAAACCAAAACTAATCCATGTGACCATAGAAACTATTTGTAATGTCCCGCCAGGAAACCCGAAGGGATAAAGCTAAAACTCAAGAATAGAGTGCAAATATTTTTTTTTTAAAATTAAACCCAACATAATGATACAATGAGCTAACATTAAGTTTAGATAACATAGCGGAAGGTTTAAATAACAGCTAAAGAGTTTCCCAACGTGATTACTTAATACAACACTTAACTCAACTCCCGCTAATTAATCCAATTAAGCCGATTAACTTAATGACAAGATAATACTTTAAACAAGGATAAATTTCTTCAGAAGATAAAATTATAGATAACATGATAAGTTCGTCCATTAAAATTTAACCATACATTATGACCATTCTTACATTAAAACATATGCCATGCATCTAATTTTATTACATACTTTAATTGCATTGTCAACAACTGAATACATCCCATTATTCAAATCTACATTCTTCATGATCCAAATTATTGCATTTAATAAGATGACTACATACATGCATTTAAGACTAATATCATCTAATCCACATAGTACATTTAAACCATAATGCCATCCATACATGCTAAATTAAAAAGGAAACAAAAGAACATAAAACACCACATAAGACCGAAATGATATTGGAGTTCACCCCTAGTGGGCTACATCTTCGGGTCTACTCAACTGCAAGACCCCTCTGATAAAATAATAGGGTGAAGAATACATAAGGTTCACATCATTTACATCCTACCATCAAGGCATACATAAACCAATAATACATACGTCCACATTGGTCCAATAGATACATGAATGAGCCCTGAATAGGAAAAGGATCCAACTTGTGAGATTATGCCAAGATCAAGGGCACAATGAAAAGTATAAAAGAGAGACAAAAGAATGACAAGAAAAAACTGTATTCTCATCAATATGCAAATGATCAACTGGATTCACCAATACAATGAATATAGGCCTGCTTATATAGGCAAGGCCATATGGATAGACGAGCACACAATTATGAAATGTGGCTCAATGAGAAACAAGGGTAGGTAAGAAATACTAGGGGTAGGTAGGAGAAATAATGATCCACCAAATGTGGAGTGTAACAACAAAATAAGACCACAAAAGGTGGAATTTCTCCTACAAGCTATATCCCTATGTGCACACTTCCCTAAGTGTCTCAGATCCAAACTACGAAGAGATGCATTATCCTAAGTTAACTTAAGTAAAGTGTAATAATATCCATAATGAATATTTATTTACACCAACACCCCCCCTTAAGTGCAACTTGGGGAATTAAGACTCAAGTCAACAATGCATGATGGGTCCCGGCTACTAGGCCATGATAGGTACCCATGTACAATATGAAAATGCAAGCAAAACTATGCAATGCAATCTCTCACAAATGGAGAAAGGGAGACACCCAGTGGGAAAAAACTCCCCCCCAAAAGACAGATGAATGAACAAAAGACTCTCAAAGAAGAAGGACAAAACCTCAAAGAGGAAAAGGTCCCCCTTATAAGAGAGGAAGGAGAAGTCAGCTGACCCCCCCTAATGAGACATCCCGCACCCCCAAGAGAGCTCGCAACTGCTGGAACTTACTCTCGGTGAAAGGTTTGGTGAATATGTCTACAACCTGCTCCGTTGTAGGACAATATTGTAAATCAATGACTTGCTCCTAAATCAGCTATTAGATATAGTACATATGGATCTCGATGTGTTTGGTCTGTTGGTGTTGGACTAGGTTCTTCGAGATTGCAATAGCACTCTGATTGTCACAATGTAGAGCTGTCGACCGTGGAGTGGTGAACCCAAACTCTGTGAGAATCTGTTGAAGCCAAATGGTTTCAGTCGCTGCATTAACAGCTCCTCGATACTCAGCCTCAGTCGAAGAGAGAGCAATAGCATGTTTCTTCTTTCTCTACCAATAATTGGGGCCTGAACCAAGGTGAAAACTATAACCTGAAGTAGACTTATGATCATTAAGATCACCAACCCAATCGGAGTTTGTGTAACCAACCAAGCAAAGTCATGTGCCTGCTACATAGTGAATCCCATAGTGAAGTGTACCCTGGATGTAATGAAGGATGCATTTGGCAGATTCCCAATGAAGCTCATGTGGTTCTAGCATGAAGCGGGAAACCATGCCAACCGCAAATGAAATATTAGGGTGTGTATGAGTCAATTAGATGAGACTACCCACAAGTTAACGATACAATGTGGCATCAACTTGTGGAGAAGAACATTGAGCCTCAAGCTTGACTTCTGAAAGAAAGGGAGTCAGTGCACGCTTACAATCAGCCATATGAAAGTGTACAAGTAGATCAAGAGCATACTTGGGCTGTGATAGTGTAATCCCGGAAGGTGACTATGAAATCTCTATTCCGAGAAAGTAGTGCAAAAGACCCAAGCCAGTCATAGCAAATATGTCATGCAAAGCAAATTTGATCCTACTAATGATGGATGTGGTGCTCCCTGTAATGATCAAATCATCAACATAGAGCACAAGTATCAAGTGAGAGTCATCATGTCACAAAATGTAGACATTCGGATTGGAATGCCACCTGGTGAACCCTATTGAGAGAAGAAAGGAATCCATCTTGGCGTACCAAGCCCTGGGGGCCTTCTTAAGGCCATAGAGAGATTTCCTTAGTTTGCAAACCAAGGAAGTATCCTGGATGAAACCCTGTGGCTACTCCATATAAATATCCTCATCAAGATCACCATGAAGAAGAGCACTCTTTAGATCCATCTGATGTACATCCCAACCATGAGCTGCAACAATAGCAAGTGTTAAGCGAATGGAGTTCATCTTGGCTACAGGAGCAAAGGTCTCAGTATAGTCAACACTTGGAACCTGAGAGAAACCTTTCACAATAAGTCGAGCCTTATACTTATCCACACTACCATCTGCTGCAAACTTGGTCCGATAGATCCACTCACATCGAACCATCTTTCTCCCCTTAGGGAGATGGACTAAATCCCATGTGTTGTTCCTCATTAAGGAATTATACTCATCCTCCATAGCTTGGTCCCACTCAGGAACCCCTGATGCTTCCCGAAATATCTGTGGATTGGAAGTGGTAGCAATGAATGCATGTGGAAGATCCTGATACTATGATCGAGTTTTCAATGTATCTGAAGGATCCCCAATAAGAGAACCTAAGGACTCAAGTGTTTGTCAAGCCTAACGAGGTCTAGGTGGAGGTGGAAAATGAGGCTCCTCAACTGCAAGTGGACCCTGTGGAGGTGTAACCCTGCGAGTCGGAGTTGAAGGAGTCTCATCATCTGAATCACTAGCATCACTATCCACAATGGAGGAAGGTGGAGAAGGTAGAGAGGCTAATCTAGGAGAGCTTTCCTCAAAGTGAACACTCCTCTCAATAAACACCTCATGTGTCTCAGGATCCATCAATCTATATGCCTTAACACCCTCGGGATATCCAACAAATATGCAAGGCCTACTCTGAGGTTCCAATGCCTTGCATTTCTGCAGAGGTATGCGAGCCCATGCTAGACACCCAAAGACTCTGAAATGTCTTACAATCGATTTCCTACCAGCCCAAGCTTCAAAAGGAGTAATACCTTGCAAAGATTTGTGAGGAACCCGATTTTGGATGTGTGTGGCACAAATGATAGCCTCTACTCAAAAGGCGGGATCAAGAGAACGTGCATGTATCATACAACTAGCCATTTCTTTGAGAGTTCTATTCTTGCACTCTGCAACTCTGTTTAGTTGTGGAGTGTATGCAACAAAATGTTGAAGATCAATCCTCTCAAATGTGCAAAAATACTCAAGTCTCTTGTTCACATATTCCCTTCCATTATCTGTACGAAGAATCTTGACCACTTTCCCAGATTGCTTCTCCACATGAGTCTTGAAGTCCTGAAATCTGTCAAATACTTCACTCTTATGAATGAGAAAGTAGACCCAAGTGAAGAGGGAGTAGTCATCAATGAAGGTGAGGACATAGCAGGCCTTGCTAAATGAAGGTGTTGGAAATGGACCTGCTACATCGCTGTGAATAAGTTGAAGAACTTCCAAAGCTCTCCAAGCTTTCCCCTTATCAAACTTCTCCTCGGGATGCTTGCCCATGGAACAACTTGAACATACACGCTCTGAAAAATAGATTCAAGGTAGACCTGTGACCATGTCTTTAGTGTTGAGCTGTTGAAGATAGCGGTAGTTGAGGTGACCAAACCGCTCATGCCATAGCTTACTTTCTGAATTTGAATGAGTAAGCAAGGCCCTAGAAGGAGAACTTGGCACAAAGTGGGAGAGTGAATAAAGCCTTGAGTTGTCATTGACTTGTCCCACTGCTACCAAGACATCATCATCAAGTTTCTTTACCACAACTGAATTAGGTGTAAACTCAACCTTTTTCCCATTCCCATAGTGAGTGATTTGGTAGATAGAGAGAAGGTTGGTAGACAAGTTAGGAACATAAAGAACATTCTCAAATGTTCCATAATCCATGTCAACTGAACCTTTCCCTTCAACCTCTACTTGTGTATCATCACCTATGTAAATGTGAGGTACCTTAGATGGCTTCAATGAAGAAAACTTCTCCTTTGTAGAACCCATGTGATAAGACGTACCCAAGTCAAGTATCCATTGCTGTGAAGAACCTGTTGTAGCCACAAATGCTTGCCCTTTTCCCTTAGACTGTGAGGAAGAGGAAGGAGATGAATCCTTCTTTGTGTAGGTGGATGACAAGTTGATGTTGTTTTTCTTAAGAAGATTTGTCAACTCATCAACTTGCTTGGTGTGGCATCAATGCTCATCATGACCATACTTCTTGCAATATGCACAAGTTGGTTTATCCTTCTTAGGTGGAGTCCCCATCTTGGAAGAGGATGAAAAATCGCCTTGTGATGGAGAGGATGATTGTCCTTTTTCCTGTTGTGTCTTTGACTTAGATTGCTTCTTCTTCTTGTTGGAATCTTTGCCTTGACTCCCTTGACTCCCTTGATTAGCCACCAAAGCCTTGGACTTTGAAGACTTGATAAGCCCCATGTTCAACAACTTAGATTGTTCCAATATCAACATTTCTGTGAATGCATCAAATGACGGCATAATGTAGGAACTCCCCACTGTCAAGCGATGAGTTTGGAAGCTAGATATAAATGCTACATATTTTGGTGAAAGCTTGTCCAACAGGTTGAATATCAACTGAGCATCCTTTTTGTCAATTCCATAATCCTTAAGCTTTTCTCTTAGCTCATTTGCTTTGGTGACATAATCTTGGATTGTATCAAAACTCTTGGGATCCAAGTTGGTGAGCTCATTGTCAATCCTGTAACCTCTGATTTCATCAACTTGACCATACAATTTCTGAAACATATCCAAAACCTCTTTGATTGTAGTACACTTCTCAATGTGAAAAATGAGGTCATCTGATACATACTTACGCAAAGTTACAAGAGACATGCAATTATTAGTGAGCCATTCTAACTGAGCATTAGGATCATCCTTAGAATCAGGTGGTGCTTCTATTGTTCCATCTATGTAATGCGTGAGACCTTTTTCCATTTATTTGCTCCATACTTTAATTTTCCATGATGCATAATTATGTGGAGTTAAAGGTGGAAATTTATGAGGACTCATTACAACAAAAATGAAAGAGTACAAGGAAAGAGAGGCATTACAACAAAAATGAAAGAGTACAAGGAAAGAGAGGCACAATCACACAAGACACCCCCCCAAATGATGATTTGGCACTTTATACTTAGTGCATGTACAATGGGCCGCTTGCGAAAAATGGCAAAGTGGACTTCTGATTTCAACTTTACAACTGCCTTAATAAGGCCAAAAGAGACTCAAACTAATAATGAAAGAGATCTAAACTAAGATCCAAGCAATTTACAAGTACCAAATAGGCCAAATAAGATCAATATCTAAAAGTACAATTTCCACTCAAAATCTCTAAAATCTGATCATAGATTATTAAAGTAGACGAAAAAATATGCATTTTAAAAAAAAATAGCACCTGAAAAGCAGGTTGTATGAGCTCAAACGAAACCTTTGAAGTTGCAAATTTGAGGATTGGACAGGTACAACTGCGAGAATCCAAAAATTCTGAAAAATCTGTGCACCAAAATCATAAAATAACCACACCACTACGAAGAGCCCAAAAAATTAGCCCAAATCAAATAAAATTGTACCAAAAAAAGAGCAAAGTTGAGCAAGTTATGAGCCTCCAAAGTTGACCCAAAAATCCAAACTGCTCAACGGAGGGGTCTAAATTTTTTTCAAAAAATGCTAACTGGGCAGAAGGTACAGACAGCAAAAAAAAAAAAAAAAAAAAATTCAAAAAAATCTTTTTCCAAAACTGGAAAATAATTTTCAGAATTTTTTTTTGAGATCCAAAAATTCCGTACCATACTGCCCGAATTGGGCAAAACATTCCTCCAACACCCAAAATTCAATTTTCGTCAAAATAGGTCAAGTTTATACTCGATTTTTATGGAAATGGACTCCCGGATGCAATGGTGAAGTCGAAAACGCTCTAAGATACCTCCAAAAAATGTTGCCCCTCAGATCCGAAAATAGAAGCCTTCCAAGATGTCTCCAAAAACCAATCAATTGAAGCCCCAATGAATCTGATAGCATGTGAGATTTTGCCAAGATCAAGGGCACAATGAAAAGTATAAAAGAGAGACAAAAGAATGACAAGAACAAACTGTATTCTCATCAATATGCAAATGATCAACTAGATTCACCAATACAATGAATATAGGCTTGCTTATATAGGCAAGGCCATATGGATATATGAGCACACAATCAAGACATGTGGCTCAATGAAAAACAAGGGTAGGTAAGAAATACTAGGGGTAGGCAGGAGAAATAATATAATATTCCATAAGAGGTGGATGATCCACCGAATGTGGAGTGTAACAACAAAATAAGACCACAAAAGGTGGAATTTCTTCTACAAGCTATATCCCTATGTGTACGCTTCCCTGAGTGTCTCAAATCGAAACTACGAAGAGATGTATTATCCTAAGTTAACTTAAGTAAAGTGTAATAATATCCATAATGAATATTTATTTACACCAACATAACTGAACATGATAAGAAGCAAATACAAATATCAACTAGAGCACTCGCGAAACTAAGTCTTTGCAACTCATCATAAGCAACCCATGGTCTAACATGAATATCAGGTTCTCACAAGGGCATAAACAATAGGATGACTCCACACAGTGCTCCTAACAAAGACAACACAACTAACACACTAGCAAACATAAGGGACAAGTGTCATCACATAACTTGATATAGTTACCATGGCAGGTCTCCATAGGTTCCGGCCCCATCTACTGAGTACCCTAGCAACCTATTTCGAACCTCCGGCCCATCCAAGTCTCATGTGGACCCACACATCCTTTTGTGAAGACAAGGTTGATGGTTTGCCATTTCAGGCCTTCTCACTACATGTCAAGTCTGTACTAGCCCTCATCCCATGCGTAAGCCACATTTATCTTCTTAGTATTTTCAATAACTAAGCTCTCTAATATGCTATTAGGTTATCACTTATTTAGACACACTTTAGATGGGTTATCCAACAACCACTTTGGGCACGACCCCCACTCGAAAGCCACTTTCCCATATGACACTAGACCATAATCAAACAAACTCCTAAACCAAGGAATACACCAGGACAAGATTACAGAGTTCAATACAGTAGGAATACCCACAAGGTCAAACAAGCTCTTCATATGAGGTACACTGACTGATGGTACTCTGACTAGAGACATGACTAGCTATGGTCAACCACATACCAACATATCAACACTCGCATAAAGGAAATGACCGTGTATGAAACCAACACAAGAAAACAATCAAAACTCGAGATCAAGGACATAGCAGGTACCAAAATCACATGTGACAATATCCAACAATCACAATCAAGGATTTGCCATTTCTTAAGAAAATGCGAATACAAAAAAATTAAACATGCATAGGCATAGATCGGAAAAGACAATCTTCTTCCATATTGTTTAAACATTACAATTGATCCAATTTTCTAATGGATCAAATTAGATTGCAGTTTGTCTATCTTGTCTAGGTACATGTTGCTCATGGTTTACTAACTCACTAAAGTTCGTTTTGCATCATAAAATAACATGAATACATCATCATGAGTTTTCAAACCAAATTCACATGAATATAATTAAATAAACATTAACCAACTAAAAATACGATATTCTTTTTTCAAAATAAAACATCATCCCGTATTGATTCGAAGACAATTTCTCTAAACTTATCTTCTCCAGAACTAAGTTACACTTTTCAGATAAAGGAAATATACATTTAAAGAAGCCAAAAATAGATAAACATTTCCCAAATTAACAAAATATTTCCTTGCATATATTTAAACAAATATACAAACCTAAGATATTAATTAGTATATATATCTCTAACTATATATACCTTAATTAATAAATTCATAAATAACAACAATTAATATATATTTAAAAATATACATTAATTAAAACGATAATTAATAATACTAATTAATCTATAAATTACAACAATTAATATATATTTTTACAATATACATTAATTCCTAATTGGCAATTAGTATATTATTAATAAAATATATTAATTAAATATTAATAATAAAAAAAACATTTCAAAAAAAAACTTTTTAATAAATAAAAAAAAGAAACTTTATTATTTTTTTGTTTTAAGCCACAATGGTGGCCCCCACACCCGTGGTCACCATGGGTTGTGGTTACCACAACTGTGGTTTCCACGAGCTGTGGTCTCCATAGCCGTGGAAAATCACAGTATGTGGTCTGCACAACGTGGAACCACAGGTTGTGGTCTCCACGATGTGGAGCCACAGGTCATGGATTCCATGGTCTGTGGTTTCCACAACCGTGGAACCATAGACTTGTGGAATTCCATGTGGCTGTGGGTAGAGCCATGGCCCCCCACACCCAAACACGCAGCCCCCATTAATTTTTTTTTTTTGATATAAATAATTTTTTATTTTTTTTAAAACTAACAAAAAATAATAAAACCCCAGTTTTATTTTATTCACAGTCTCAAACAGAAACTCTAACAAATTTTCAGAACGTCCATGGTTATTAAATATTACAATTTGTTGAATAACCAGACTAAAATAGGCAAATTTATCCAACCAAATACCATATTTGGCCAATAGGATTGATTACACACATTTATCCAATCCATTCAACCAATCTTGCCCAAAACAAACTAATTTCCCCAAATCAAAACTTAAATCTGAGAACCTTCATTGGAGTTTTAAACAAAATCTTATGGAGAATAGCCAAACCCAATTTTTTATTTATTTTGAAAACCAATTTGAACAACCAAAAAATGCAATTTGGAGGTTTAGAAAGGAAGCAAGGAGGGTTTAAATTCAGAAATTAAACTACAACTCTTCCATTTTTCCCCAAATATATGAGATTTTCACAAACACAACCAGAAACCTTCAAAATCCATAAAATCTCTATTTAGCAAAGAAACCAAAGAGATAAACCAAAAACCTACCTTATTCAGCAATCCTGGAAAGATTTGATGGAGAGCCCAACCTGCAAGCTCAAGGAATCCTTCTTCCCCCAAATGACCAAAATTTTCTACATCCCAAAAATATTTTTTTCAAAAATACTCTTTAAAAATAATCCTCTAAAAATATTTTTCAAACCTAGGTTAAATGGAAAAAGTTTGATCACAATTCTCATTCTGGATTAAAATATTTTATTTCAATTAAAAATAAAAAATCATTCTATTCAAGCAATTCAAATATACTTAAACTTGCTTTTCTTTTAAAATTTGATTTTCTCAATTAATTGAAATTAACCTTTCTATTTCCAAAATGCCAAAGAGGGTAAATTATTTCTATTTCGAATGAAATTTAATCTTTCCTTTCAAAATGCATAAACTGAATATATTCATCATTTAAAATTAACCATTTTATCGAACTTGCTACAAACATGAATAGAGCAATTCTAATTAATGATTAATCACACAAAGGGGACCTATTTAATTTAGTCTCTTAATTACTAATGCGTAAACACACATTTAATCAAATCAAATACTTAGGTTTAAGCACTCAATTTTACCACAGGAAAAACACACAACCCAAGAAAGCCAACCAGATACACGACCCGCAAACCCAAACAGAGGGTAATTGACGGATGACTGACGATGCTCACTTGAGTATGATTAGGGTAAAACGAGGGTCTTACGATCACCTAATCCAATCTCTAAAGACCAATGAGAAACACTCAAACCTACGAATCTAGGTGGAGACGAACCTCGTACCTATGCAGTATTGTACCTGCAATCTCTTGAAACCATGAGCCACACATGCATACATATATATATATTTAATGAAAGTGTTAGCCCGAGATTAATAACACGAATCAGGAGAACAAATAAACTTACATAAGAATTGATGGGAAAGCACCTTAACAGGTACGCACGATAATCATAATATCTTACTATAACATTACATCATGGTAAACTAACCAAGGTCAAACCAAGATTAGAATTTGATTAGGGCAGGGGTACTACATCCCCCCCCCCCCCCCCTAGGTTCTGACTTACTCCTGGAAGTCATAAGGCTAGACGAAAAACATGCAGCATGCATTAGCCTTGAAACTCATTTAACAAATATCAATTTGCACATATGACTCTTTTCACAAATAATTGAAACATTATTGCTAAATCCTTTACGAATGCCATTATCCAATGGTAAGATACATCTAAATCCATACATTTCTTATAACATTCTAGGAACTACCTATAATCATAGCAGAGAAACAAGAATTTTCTTTCTTTCATCGCACCAAATTAAAGCACTAAAAGGAGGTAAACAACAATTATCATACTCATCTACCAAATATGACAAGAAAATATGCCATCATGATCAATTTCTTTTACCAATCCATCCTCATCATTAAATTTTATCGCATAGAACTAGCTTCAAATTTCAAATTCTACAACCAAGTTAACTTTCATGAAATAACAACAACATATATAACACAATTGCTTACACTTGCCAGACATATAAAAACCTTTCCAGTGACTATGTCCCATAACATAGTGACAAGATAACACATTTTACTCCATGATTACACATAATAACCATCCACATAACTGGAATGTACAACTCAAAAGGCCACACGTGAGCATGTCTAATGTTCGGTCATAGATAATATGCACGATCATCTTCTCTATGCATGATCTCAGAACAAATAACATGATCACAAAAATCCAACATCTCACTCAAGGGCTTGATGGTGCTAGGGCACACCATATCGGTGCTACCTTCCATACAAGACCCTCGGGAACATCCCTTGTTGCGTAAGGTGGTTAGCCTCCAAGAGATATTCACCACACATAGGTAGGTAGTGGATCCTAGCTGTATCACAGCCTCACATGCCCCCATCCTCAATGTTCCCTACGTCTACTTCCTCGTATACACTCAACCAAGATTGTCTCATACGTCCTTGGAGAGGAATTCACATTTCGACACAAGACCATCATACAAAAACAATAAGGATAAACCATTTTAGCCACAAAAATACAAATGAATAAAGATAATAAATCATCAATTCCAACATTAAGGCAAGAAAATTCTGGAATTGCAACACCAAATCAAGTAAGCAAAAGATCGCAACATCGTGGCTAAACCTTCAAAGTCAAAATAGAATAAATTGCTGGTCCACAGAAGAAATAAATAAGAATATCCTAATTGCACATAAAATCACTATGTGACTAGAATCTAGCCACAAACGGGGAAGGAGAGAACAATCGTCTAGCTATCGCAGTAGCTCATCATGTGGTGCGGCCTAGTCACACAACCACATGGCATGGCAGTATACACCTCGACATCACCCCGCATCATGTCACCACACGACATGGTAATACTCCAAGCAGATAAGACACACAATGGACATATCCCTGTAGACGTATAAAAATGACCATATTCATAAATGAATATTTCATGTTCATTTCTCTATTTAATTAAATCCAATTTAATTAAATTATCCACATTCCTCTATTTAATTAAGTAAATTACTCAATTTATTTAAATTAAATTCACTATACCCATTTAATGAATAAATCATTTTATTCAATTAAATCTCCCCTATCCACTTTTAATTGAATTCAAATTTAATTAAATAGTTATCCCAAATTGAATAAATCTATTTTATTTAATTTCCCCAAATTGCAACCAAATTGAATTAAATTATTTCAATTAAATCCTATTATCCCTCCATCCACTTGCAAAATCCCAAACCCCTTTCTAATCCCTTCTAGAATCTTCTAATCACTTCTAATTAACCTAACCCCTCCTCTAAACTTTGTCACATCCCTAAGCAAAGGGAAGTCACTTCTCAAAACCCTTAAAGTCTTTGATAACCATTAAAGGTTTTCAACCTTCAACCACCAAAATCCTCAAAGTCTTTGAAAACCATTGAAGGCTTCCAACCTTCAACCACTTAATCCCCAAAGTCTCCAATAACCATTAATGGTTAAATCAAACCCTCCCACATGGTTAAAACATTTGTTTTGACTCAACCTCTACCCAACCCAAAGGTCTCATCAGGCCATTAATGCTTTGACCATGATTATCTCTTAATCATTTGCACAAAGGTTTATCCTTGGATTAACTCTTAATCCAGTGGGTAAGCCTAACTTAGACTTGACCCTTAGCCTCTAGATAACCATGAGGTCTTCTCAGGCCTTTAATGCCTCCAACCTCTTCTCTCAACCCAACCCTATGTTGACACTTGTCACCATTTCATTGATGCCAATTGTGCACATGGATCCCCAACTTTCAAACTCAACCCTTGATTAAACCATTCAATCTTGACCATCCATTGCCATGTTTTTGCTATAAATAGAGCTTTCATTCCTCCATTCTAAACAATCATCTTTCAAATTTGAAGCATTACACTTATGCTCAAATTCTTTCAAGCTTTCTCATTTCATATATGCTCCTCATTTAGCCTCTTTTAGATCAGGAATTAGACTAATATGCATGTTTAGAATAATTTCTTTATCATTTTAGTTCAATCATAGACTAAATATAGTATGCTAGGATAGTATTCATACTAATCTTGTCATCTTATCATTTAGTTTATTGCATTTTAGAATCATACCTAGCCTATAACGCATCTCATACTAAAATCTATCAGAGCATCTCTCGTTCTCACATTTGCCATCCTAAACCATTTTGCTCAGTGATCTGAGAGCAAAAACATTGGTTTGAGGGACATTGTGAGATAGAGAACCATGGGACCCACCTTGGGAAGCTAAGTAATACTACGTTACTCCATAGCTTGCACCAAGAAGTCCTGTGTGTGTGTGTGGACTAGTATTTAACTATATTTTCACATATTGAGTTTTATCAGCCCACTTTTCCCGCATACATTTCTGGCGCCCACCGTGGGGCCCGACCCCAAATAACAAATCGGTTTTTGAAATTAATCATTTTTGTAGGTCCGCGGGAAACAGGAATCGGCATGTGGGAAACATTTCCTAGCGCATCTGATCAACAGTATAGCGCATCCAGCTCCCTGTTTAGCGCGTACAGTCTACAAACTAGCGCGTGGAAATATTTTTGTAGCGCATAACTCCCTCTAACACTTTTCCTGTAGGTCTCGACGCGGGTAAAACACAGAGTAGCGCAGACAATAACCAGAATAGCGCATACAATCCACAGTTCAGCGCTTATAGTCCATCATCCAGCGCGTGCGGTTCAAACATTAGCGCATCAAATTCAAAATTTTCCTGCAGGTCTCAGCGAAACCACAGAACAGCGCTTCTAACTTGTAGAATAGCGCATTCATTGAACAGTGTAGCGCAGCGGAAAATAGTTGTAGCGCATCCTGTCTCTATTGTAGCGCGTAAAAGCCTTTCTGTAGCGCATAACAGACAGAGGAAAATTTTAAAACTGTAACCGAAAAAGAAATTTTAGACTTGTGGAAGTCCACCAAATCAGCTAACAATTTTCTTTGGTTTGCTTGCAGGCTGCTAACCACATTTGTTGCAGAAGGGAGCGTGATTCTAGCATTTTTAGATAGTTAAAATTTTCTCTAACTTAGTTAAGTTAGTTTAAAATTTTACATCTTTTAGTCTTAAAATTGAACTCACTAGTTTCTTTTGGGCTATAAAACGAACTACTATCCAACATCTTCTTGCTTTTTTAGGAGAAAAACACTTCATTTTGGAAGCTCTAAAAAGAACCAACAAAATTTTATTTTGGCAAAAGTTTTAAAAGAAACCTCACCATCCTTTGGTGCATAAAAGGATTCACTTCAAATTTCTGTCAAGTAAAAGAATCACACAAGTCCAGAGTCAATTACAACTAAAGAGGGAAGATCTTCCCCTTTTAACGATTTCTTTTGTTGACCAACACATCGAAAATTTTGCTTTGTTGACAAAATTCCTTTCATAGATCAGCAAATCATTGCTTTGACAGGATAAAAATGAACATCATATTTTTGTGGAGCAACATCTCCACATAGATTTTAGCAAAATCACTGATTTGAAAGGATAAAATAAAATTGATTGCTTTGTCTCGAAAGTGGTAGGAATATGCTCTCCCCTTAACTAGGTGATCAAAAATCCAGACCACTCTTACAGCTTTTAGTAATTCAAGCATTAAAACCTTTAGAAGGCCTGCCTTCCCGAGGAGTTGCAATCAACTCTTAAAGCCATTTATGGCCGGTGTGAAGGGAACGACCTAAGTGGGGAATGACTTTGACGCCAAGAATTCCAACCCACTATAATCAAATGTGGAAAGTGACAAAAGTCCTTTTCAACGGTTGCGCGCAGTGATTAGCCTTCCCCCAGTATCCTCGAGATATGTAAAGCCTTTGTTCTAAAGGTTGGGAAGCCTCCTGAGGGAGTTTATCACTGACGGCCGAACGGGAAGCCTGATTACGAACCATAACATTAGAAACTTTGAACTGAGTCAGTCGCCAAACATTGACAATATCATAGTGCAAGGGTGGGGAAGAATCCACCCCCAAGATTACTCACCATATATCTCCCAAGATAACTACTCAATTGTGAAGCGATTCACTTTGAGTTAATTTCTGGCAAAAAGCAAAAAAATGGGCGCCCCCTAGGGGGTGACATGGCTGTTTGAGCTGACGGAGTATCGAGACTAGTGGGCTATGATATTGTCAATGACCTTTGAATAAAGAGTCTATCTGATGTGTCTTTTGTTGTAGATCAAACCAGTGATAACATCAAGGATTTGAACACATCTTCAAAAGAATATACACTCAATGTTTAGCATTAGGATGATCATTGTCTTCATGTGTGCTATGCATTCTTGTCACAAATGTTAAAATATCTTGCAAAGTATCCAACAATCAAACTCAAATGTTAGTTCAAACAAGGAAGAATCATAAAGTGGAGAAGATTTCCAAATCCAATAAAACATTTTTTAAGATGGTTATCAACATTTCAACTATCTTTAGGAAAGACTTTCATCCAACAAGATTAGGGGAATACCAAACCAAGTAATCAAGAGTTTATCTATTCGATTTAGTAAGCTAGAGTATCCAAAACGAAATCATCCATCAAAATCACAAGTGTTAAAAATTTCAAAATCACAGAAAAAACAACCAAGTCAAAATATATCAGATAAGTTTAGCGCATGAGAGCCACTTATTAGTGCGTGGAGTACTTTTGTTAGCGCATCCAAACTGCTAGTTAGCGCGTTGGTTCAAAACAGTAGCGTTTCATCTTAAGTAAAACAGTGTAACATCCTTTAGCGCATCCAAAAAAACATTCTAGCACGTGGAAACAATAGCTTAGCGCGTGGAAACCAAACATTAGCGCATAAAGTCCAACAGTTAGCGCATGACAGGCCCAGGATAGCACATAGCTTTTTCAACAGTTAAACAAATTTTTTCCAAAGGTCCAAACTTTAGCGCGTGTCTAGGGGCAGTTTAGCGCGTGTGCTTATTCTGTTAGCGCATCGAGTAAATTAAGTAGCGCATGTAGGCTCTGGTCTAGCATGTGATCCAAGGCTGAAAAACAGAGAGCAAAACCAGAAATTTTTTTAAAATTTCAAAAACATTTTTAGAAGCCTTTTTCATCAAACATCAGTTTTCATCAAACTAGAGTGACAAAAACAAATTATTAAAACCATTTCTTGAGCAAAATTTGTGTCAAACGAAGTTGTTAGAATCCTAAAAGAAACGCGCAATAGAGGATGTCTCTCCTATCATAATCCAGAAAATTTCATCATCAGTATCAACAGAATCCTTTACCATCTTACGAATTTTATCTCACAAACACCACTTGTTTCAACTTTTCAAATTGTCAAATCCAGTTTCCAGATCAGGAAGCTTTTATCCATATCATTTGACACACTTTGTCGTGAAGGGGCAGCCTTCACTTTGATAGAGTAAGATTTGAAATTTTCAAAAACAAGAATCAACTAAATCCAAACAAATCAAAGGAAACCATTGATCACTCATGCATGACTAATCCCCTTATTCTGAGAAGAAAGAACCTTTATTGTAACATCACATTGAAGAAACAACAACCTAGTTTTTCCAAATTCATCAAAAGAAACAAGTTTTTATACATCAATCGTCAACTATTCAAATCTCATCGGGTATTCCTTCATCACGTCAAACGTTATATCCAAAACAGATCCAGCGCATTTGACAAAGAAACTCAGTCAAAGGAAATAAGTCCTAACATAAATCAAGATCAAGATATCATGGCTTCCCAGTCTGATCCCATCTTCGATCAAGATCCCACCTGTCAAGAATCTTATGATGATCCCCTAAAATTTTGGTATTCCATCCACGATGACCCTCTTTCATCTCAAGAGCAGAGTCCCATTCAACATCCATCTCCTAAGAAAGAGCATGATATCCCTTCCATTTCCTCCACTATTCTAATTCAAAATCAAGAGAAAAGCACAAACTCAAATGATCCTACTCCAAGTCAAGATAAAGATCAAGGAATCTCTTCATCCTCCAAATCTATCTTAGGTCCTTTCATTCCAAAGTCAAACTCTTCTTCTTCTAAATCTATCTTAGGTCCTTTCATTCCACAATCAAACTCTCCATCCCTTCCATCTATCTTGGGTACTTACCTCCATCCATCCACCAATCCATCACCTCAAATGATCCATAAGAAAGATCAACAAAGGCACACATCTTTGAAATTATTTCAACCCTCTATCTAAACATCTTTCCAAAACTATTCTTCTATCATTTCCTCTATCTATTTTGGGTCCTTTTGTCCCAAAATTCAATTTTCCTCCATCTCTTCATCACTTCTCAAGTACCAACACTCATCCTGAAAACATTTCTATCTATCCTTGCACAAATCTTCAAACATTCTATCTATTATCCAACACCTCTTTTCTATCCTTCCATCCCTTTCATTCAATCCTTTGCATAAATCCTTCATCTGTGAAATAGGAATTTGTGTCATTTTGTCACATACTTGCCCATGCTCGAATCTAATGTTCAGTCCTTTTCCTAGATATCTATTCATGAAATGCTTCAGAATCGGAGGTTGTTCCTCTTTAACATTTTCTTTTGGTTGGGATACACACTCAATCCAGAAAAGAACCACTTATCGTATCTTGGTACCGACATCTTTTGATTACTACATCTCATACACTTAATCGATTTCTCTAAATCATTGTGATCTCTTAAATTGAAGACATGGCTAGTGAAAAATCTTAAATCTTGCTTCAGCGCCACTATAATTATCAGACCCATGTAAGTTTCATCACTTACAAGCCAATGCAAGAAAAAAAAAAAAGAAAAAAAAAAAGAGAAATATCAAAAGCATGAGCAAGAAAATGAATATCAAGAAAAGCAAAAAGCAATGAAATGCAATATCAAAATGATTGGCTATGGGAACATGCAAGTAACTCCATCGGGGCTATGGATGCCTGGCTGGCAATGGAGCAATATTTGTGAAATTACAGTGATAACTTCGTCGGGGCTATGGACGCTCGCTGGCAACGAGGCTCTATCTAGGATGCTTTTGAAGTCAAGGTAACTCATGTAGCTAGCCATGTTGGATTCTGAAGATTACAATGATCATATAAGCCAGAATGAACCCACTTGCACACACATGGGTAATCAAAGACTAAGTACCTTGATCCAGTTTGGGATTCTTATTCCCTTTTGAGTCTACTTCCTAGTTGCTAGAAATGTTCAGTTGAAATTTCCAGAGGTTCTAAGTGTGGGTTGGGTCTCTATCTTTGAAAAGTTTGAGAACACTTATTCAGATGGTGCTAAATACTATGACAATCTTACATATCACCTTTTTGCAAATGGAAACCTCTGTGCTTGGGGGCAAAGTTCATCCACTCTATTCTTCTTACCATATCTCCCATTATCCTTCCTCCAATATCCATTACCCTATCTAACTTCATCATTATCTATAATCTTGCTTCACCTCATCCATATCCTCTAATCCATATCCCTTATCCTATCTATTCATTTCTTCTATCATCCAATTCTTTCTACAATCTTGCTTCACTCTAATTCATATCTATCTATCCTATCTATTCATTTCTTCTATCATCCAATTCTTTCTACAATCTTGCTTCACTCTAATCCATATCCCTTATCCTATCTATTCATTTCTTCTATCATCCAATTCTTTCTACAATCTTGCTTCACTCTAATTCATATCTATCTATCCTATCTATTCATTGCTTCCATCATCCAGTGCTATCTATATCCTATCTCTATCCATATCCCCTTTTTCATCCTTGATCTTGATCAAACCTATGGACAACAAATCTATTTCCACCTCAATGGTTCAGTCATCCATTCCTCCATTCCTTGTCTTGATATACATTGGGGCAACCAAATACATCTTTCTTCTAATCCAAAAACTCAAAAAAATCAAAATATCCAAAAAACTCAAAAACATCAAAATATCCAAAAACTCAAAATCCAAAAAAAAAAATTAAAAAAATCAAAGCATGAACACATGGACCATCTATCAAATCAGATCAACAATAGGCAAACTCTCAAGGCCTGCAATCAAACTTATCACATGTCTTGTTAATCAATTCATTACTTGAAATCAACATCAACATCAACATGTCTTATACAATGGACAGGTACACTCGAAACCAGACAGATCAGTCTTATACGGGGTACTCACTCTTTGAAACCAGACATTCTTATCAATCATCAACCAAATCATAACAATGACATCAATCAGTATGACTACTGGGTTTTGTTCTAGTTAGCCTTATCTTTATCAATTGATGGAAATACATGTTTCACAAATCATATTGTACATATCATATCCACCCATCTGAGGCATCACCAGAAATTCACAAATGCTTATCAATCTTGGATATACTTAGTGTAGTCACTGTCCTTGGTTTATCTGAAACAATTATCCAAATAATATCCCACCATGGCTTGGTGATCAATGTACATATCCATATCAAATTAGTATCAACAATAAGGGGCAAAATCCTGACCTCACTTGGGGCATTTCACCTTCAAGATTTTCAACATCAGACCAAAAACATAGCAAGACAACAAGGATCAAAACAACCAACAAATGCCAAATGACAATGCGAGAAGGCTAAACATCACAGACTTGAACTGATTTCAACTAAACAAAGATCTATTTGCAAGATGTTTTAATTGACAAGAATACATTCCAATAGCATGCATGATTACTTATGGTTGTTAATTTTTGCTTATCATATCTCCTAAGTGACTCAAGGATGTCTTACGACTATAGAAGCAAGGAAGGAATGTGATGTTTTATTTGTCTTCTATCTGTGAGTGAAATATTTTATCATACAAATTTTTCCTACGAAGCAATCAGGTGGCATATTGCTGAGGACATTTCGGATTTGTATGGGCCAAAGGTTAACTCTTGTCTGTTTACGCAATACGCACTCTGGTCGTCCTGGTTCAATTATACCTTGACGCTTGTGCTATCTTGCAAAATCAAAAATCATGTAAATTTTTCTCAGGTCATTATGGTACAATTATACCATTATGCTTGTATAAATTTTCAACATATCCTACACAAATCAATGCTCAATGATGATATTTACAAAGAAAGCAAACAAATGGCTATATCGGATGGCAAATGCAGAATGAGGATGCTACAAAAAACATAGTTGCATATCATTTTACAAATAGTTGCATATCATTTTACAAATAGTTACATATCATTTTACAATTAGTTGCATATCATTTTACAATTAGTTGCATATCATATCATACATCTCATTTTCAAAATATCATTCATCATTCATCATTGCATCCCCCACATGCATATCTATCGCACCATCATGGAATCTTTCTTCACTTTCATATCTCTATCATTCTTCCAACCTATCTTCTATCATTTTTCCAAACTATCTTCATCATTCTTCCAACCTATCTTCTATCATTCTTCCAACCTATCTTCTATCATTCTTCTAAACTATCTTTATCATTCTTCCAACCTATCTTCTATCATGTCTTCAACAGGCAGTATCATTCTTGAAACCAGACGCTCGATCATCCATGTCTTATACAGGCGATATCATTCCTGAAACCAGACGCTCGATCATCCATGTCTTATACAGGCAGTATCATTCTTGAAACCAGATGCTCAATCATCCATGTCTTATACAGGAGGTGTCATACCTGAAACTAGACTTGCTCTCATTCCAATCAATCTAATCAATCTTATCAAACCCATGCATGCCATCACTATCTACTCTTCTATCTTTCAAACAACATTCTTCTTCTTTCAAGAGATCATTCATGCTTTGTGTGCACAAATGATCTCCCGAGGGGGCATTATCATATCAAATCTTAACATCAAATCCAATATCAGTTTCCACATCAAAACCAAGATATCAATATCAAAATTTACATCAACAACATGAAACAATTTTCTCATCTACATCAAGTTCAAAATCCTCTCATTTCATATCAACTTGTAAAACAACTCAAGTTATCACAAACCATATCAAAAATTGTAATACAACTCAAGTCTCCACAATCACATAAACTTGTAAAACAACTCAAGTTTCCCACCCATATCAGCTTGTAACACAACTCAAGTTTCCAACCCATATCGGCTTGTAACACAACTCAGGCTTTTCACAAACATTGAACTTGAAACAGAACACGCAAATAAATCATATTTTGATCAATACAACACATTTATATCTATACATAACTTGGAAAATCACAAATCAAAACAAGTTATACCAACACTCATATTGGATAAATCCATCACCATCAAATATCGAATCTAGGGCATCATCACCATCAAATATCAAATCTAGGGCATCATCACACATCAAATATCAAATCTGGGGCATCACCATCAAATCTCGAATCTGGGGCATCACGCATCAAATCAAAACTGGGGCATGGCCGACAAATCAAAAGAGCAACACAAAAATTGCATTTGATCATAAATCATGATAAGGCATCATTTTCTTTGAAATAACATGTGCACACACGTCACTTCAAAGAGGGGCAAAATGTAGACGTATAAAAATGACCATATTCATAAATGAATATTTTATGTTCATTTCTCTATTTAATTAAATCCAATTTAATTAAATTATCTACATTCCTGTATTTAATTAACTAAATTACTCAATTTATTTAAATTAAATTCACTATACCCATTTAATGAATAAATCATTTTATTCAATTAAATCTCCCCTATCCACTTTTAATTGAATTCAAATTTAATTAAATAGTTATCCCAAATTGAATAAATCTATTTTATTTAATTTCCCCAAATTGCAACCAAATTGAATTAAATTATTTCAATTAAATCCTATTATCCCTCCATCCACTTGCAAAATCCCAAACCCCTTTCTAATCCCTTCTAGAATCTTCTAATCACTTCTAATTAACCTAACCCCTCCTCTAAACTTTGTCACATCCCTAAGCAAAGGGAAGTCACTTCTCAAAACCCTTAAAGTCTTTGATAACCATTAAAGGTTTTCAACCTTCAACCACCAAAATCCTCAAAGTCTTTGAAAACCATTGAAGGCTTCCAACCTTCAACCACTTAATCCCCAAAGTCTCCAATAACCATTAATGGTTAAATCAAACCCTCCCACATGGTTAAAACATTTGTTTTGACTCAACCTCTACCCAACCCAAAGGTCTCATCAGGCCATTAATGCTTTGACCATGATTATCTCTTAATCATTTGCACAAAGGTTTATCCTTGGATTAACTCTTAATCCAGTGGGTAAGCCTAACTTAGACTTGACCCTTAGCCTCTAGATAACCATGAGGTCTTCTCAGGCCTTTAATGCCTCCAACCTCTTCTCTCAACCCAACCCTATGTTGACACTTGTCACCATTTCATTGATGCCAATTGTGCACATGGATCCCCAACTTTCAAACTCAACCCTTGATTAAACCATTCAATCTTGACCATCCATTGCCATGTTTTTGCTATAAATAGAGCTCTCATTCCTCCATTCTAAACAATCATCTTTCAAATTTGAAGCATTACACTTATGCTCAAATTCTTTCAAGCTTTCTCATTTCATATATGCTCCTCATTTAGCCTCTTTTAGATCAGGAATTAGACTAATATGCATGTTTAGAATAATTTCTTTATCATTTTAGTTCAATCATAGACTAAATATAGTATGCTAGGATAGTATTCATACTAATCTTGTCATCTTATCATTTAGTTTATTTCATTTTAGAATCATACCTAGCCTATAATGCATCTCATACTAAAATCTATCAGAGCATCTCTCGTTCTCACATTTTCCATCCTAAACCATTTTGCTCAGTGATCTGAGAGCAAAAACATTGGTTTGAGGGACATTGTGAGATAGAGAACCATGGGACCCACCTTGGGAAGCTAAGTAATACTACGTTACTCCATAGCTTGCACCAAGAAGTCCTGTGTGTGTGTGTGGACTAGTATTTAACTATATTTTCACATATTGAGTTTTATCAGCCCACTTTTCCCGCATACAATCCCGCATGGTAGTGTACCTCACAGAAAAAGGCATGCGCAGGTCACATCCCATATAGTGACGTATCTCTTAGGATACTAGCCATAAGCCAGTGGTATACATGGCTAAGGTCCACCCACATGTCTACCAACACCTACTATCTGGCAGCTCATGTGGACAAAACCTACCTTTCATGACGAAAAGGCAAAAGATCCTCCAAGATACACCATCACTATGCTCAAGAACTGCCATCGATATGCTCAAATAAAAGAGGGGAATAGGCTAGCACACATAAACCTAATAAATTGGTTCATCAAAAAGGGAAAGTATTGAGTACACCTTTAATACAGTTTCATTATATAACTATATTTTTCCTTGAAATAGAGAAGCTAAAGTCACTTCGTGCCAACATTAGTCCTACGCCGATTCATACTATTCAAGGAACAATGACTTCTAATACTACTCCTTAACATACTGAATTGCCAACAACCCGAGGTTTGGTACTCATTAGGTTAACAAATAAGCAACATCACATAAACAATATGTTTTCCCATACTCATAAGTAAACATATCATCCATGGTTGATTACTTCACCATCCCATGGGCACATATAGAAAGCACTGGTTTCTTGCAATACACAACGAAAGCACCAGTACTAGTTTATTCACATTTGCGGGGAGTAATTTTCAGTACACTATCATCTACTAAAGTAAGGTTTTAATTATGCTTCCCAAATGAATAACTGAATAAAATTTATTCTAGATACAAGTACTGAAATTCTTTACAAGTCAAAATTACATAAGGAAGTAACGTCATTCCTATATCTTTCACTAATATCACTCAACATTCATAATCACATTACTAACCATGCAAATTTCTTTCTGAAGCTTAAGACTTCCATCTTTCAATATGAAGCCAAAATGCAAATATACAATTTCATAAGATTTATATACATTCTACTTACATCAATGCATTCTCTAGTAGCATTCTAAAAATCTTATAATCTAGGCAAAGAGGAGGGAAAGAGAGTTTGATAGCCAATCCCATTTCATACATATGCACAAAATCAACAAGATCACACCACCTGCTAAAATTTTCTCACTATAAGCCTATCATCTTAATTGAACGGTTTTCATTTCACTACTGTTTTGGAAGAATGCCAATAGGCCTAAACATGACATTTCCAAATATTATGGTTGCAACAAAATGTCCTAGTTTTTTAAACAACAGAGATCAAGACAGACAATCTTTTTGATAATACAAGACCTCTTGCATTATGGACTTGAAAAGCACTGAGAGGGGGGGGGGGGGGGGGGGGTGAATCAATGACACCAAATAAAATACTACTTCAAACACTAACAGATAGATGAACTTAACAAAGCTTTTAAACACAATGTATGCAATCCATAAAGATATAACATCCACAAAAAGTAAAGCATCCACCATAACACAAGTGTTTATACGTGGAAAACCCAAATAGGTAAAAACCATGGTGAGATGAGACTCACAAGTTAACTATCTACAGTAATAGATAACTGATCGGTTAAGGTCTACAAAGTGCTCTGCTAGGAGTGAATCTTGTTAGAGATCCCAAAGCTTGATTAAAAGCTTATGCCCTGTTAAGAGTAGTACCATGTTAGGAGTAACCTTGCTGAAGGATTTAAGAATCCAAACTAATGGATCACCCTGTTAGAGGATTTATACATTGAATCTTGTTAGAGCTTACCCGATTAAGGGATTTGATTCTATTGTAATGGTTAGAAAACAATAAGAATGATTTGATCTGTTCTAAGTAGCACAATACTTGCTTGATCAAATCCTTCTAAGTACATTCAACATTGCACTTCAACATACTCTTGATCTTAACACCTATATCTCTTCAAAAATATTTCACTCTTCACGCATACCATCAGTTGTCAAAGTTTTACAGAGATGTCGATATATATAGACATTCAGATTTCATGTCGGCTTAGGAAATCATAACACAATTTCCTAGGTGCAATGTATCTGGATAAGTGACCATAACTTATCACAAAAATTACCGCCAAGTAGTCGGTGCTGGTAACTCATCACAAAAATCAACAAATATCGGTTGGAACAATCAATACCAGTTTGAATAAAACATATGAACCGTTGTCCTTGAGTCTCTGCTTGATCTCCATCTTGATCTTCATTTTGATGTCAACTTAGTATAACCATAGGTTGTCTCTTATGCACATACTAGTTGACACAAAGTACCGGTTAGAGATAAACCTCTAACATACTAGTTAATAGTGTAGACAATTGAAGTTACACCGGTAGTCAATATAATCATATGTGTGTGTGAGAGTGTTTCATCAATGACAAGTGATGAATATATAACAATCATCATCAAGCCAACAATCCCCCCCTTTGGCATTGATGGAAACACTTAGAAAATTTTGCAGTGATACCGCTAAGTGTGCATACACAACAAATTTACACATATACTCATACTCCCCCTTAATGTATGCATAAATACAAAATTTTCATAACACACATACATATTTCTACTCCCCCTTTGACAACAATGCCAAATTGAAAAAGAAAAAAATATATATAGAAAATTTGTAACACAGTGTTTAGCATATATAGCAGTAACAAAAAAACCTGTATCAAAGTTCAAGCATAAGCAATTCTCATGAAAATAATATTGTAGCTTATCTTCAATTGTGACAAAGTATTTGTCCACGACTCCAACATGTTCTCAGTATACTCGAATGTAGACAACAACTATGAATAAAATTCTTCCATTGAGTCCGGGGTGCAGGTTTCAGGGGTTGCTAAAATAGCTTCTGCATTGGAGTAGGATCTCTATAATATGTCTACTTGTGATCTGAGTAGACTCTTGAGTTCCTTTAGAGACCAGAGTCTCTTAGCCTTCTCATTATCATATATATGTAGTTTGTTATGCAAATCATCTACAAATTTGTTAAATGCAAGTATAGAGTCCTGGAGTGGGACATATGCCTTGCATATCCTTTCTAGCTCTTGCTCTATTTTTGTTTGTCTTTTCAAAATGTTTGAATAAAAGAAAGAAACATTAGAGGTGGAAGCAAGATACTTTCCTCATGTTTCAATAGCATTTCTCAACAGATCCTTATTGTGCGACAGAGCCATTTTTCCACTATCAATATCCTTTGCCAGTTTGTCTCCATACTTCTTCTTGTGATTCTTTTCAGCATACAGTTGAGCATCATCTTCTAGTGACTTGATGTGATCAGATGCATCTGCAACTAACTGACCAAGTTTCCAATGGGTGTAGAAAGATGCGTTATAGCTGTTTCCGGTAGTAAACCAGACAATTTCTACTGCAGTCTGAATTGTTTCTGCCTTAACCCTTTGCTCTTTCAGTCTCTTCTTATGCACTCTAGTTTGCATAGCATTAGCTATCTTCATCATTTTTGATGCGCTCAAAGTGTTCATATTAATAGGTCCTGAAATACTTAAAGAATCATCATCATCATCTTCAAGTTGTTTCTTCTTTGCCAGTTCAGGGGATACAACCTTAATGATAGCTTTCTCTGTATTCTTCTCTGTTATTGTTTCAAGTGATTGTGTGGCAACACTTTCAGTAGTCTCCTTTTGAATTTCTTGAATGACCGATGGAGATTGGGGTTTCTCCAGTTGTTCTGTTGCCAATGGATTGACCACTTTTAGTTGAGTAGCCGGTTGCTCAACTAGTGTAACCTGTACATTTGTGATAGCTAGGGGCTCCATATCTGGTGCACTGTTATCTCCAGATAAGTCCACTATGTTTTGAACATCATCATCAACAAGAATAATGGAATCATCCTTCTTCTTGAGTGGATAGACCTCATTAGGTTGAATACTTTCCTCTTCATCCATTTCGGGTAGAGTAACATTATCAGTAGCATTATCCTCATTCATAGAGGATTGTATGAGCTCTTCCATTTGTTTGATATCACAGGCTATATGATGAGTCTCGGTCTCAATGATTGTTCTCTTTCCACTTAGTAACTTCAGTCTCCTTGATTTAAATGTAAACTGAGATTTGTATCAAGCAACTAAAACACTAATATCATCCTTAGGAAAATATTGTACAAATACCTTATCAATGATTTCTTTTTCTAATTTAATAGCTTCCTCCCATTTATTCAAAATAATAGTTTTCAAAGAATCTGAGATATCCTTTTCTAATTCTTGTGGATATCTACTGTAATGACACAGATGAGTGATTACCTGTTGAATCACTTGCTCTTTCTCATCTTCAGTGAAGGAATCAAAATTGCTCCTTTACATTGTCAAACCTATTCCTTCTTAGTGTCTTCACTGTCCTTTCAAAATGGGTTTCAAGTTTGAAGGATGCTATATGAATAGGTGTAGTTGCCTTTGGCACTACCTTTACCTTCTTGGATGTTTTGTCGGTTGCTTTTACCTTCTTTTGTTCTTCATCAGAATGCGATCCCTCAGACTCTAGTTGCAAAATCAATTTCCTGCCTCTCTTCTTTGTCTCTTTCTTAAGATATACTTTGGGTTCTGGTTCCTTTTTGGTTAGGACACTCCTGGTAACCCTAGTACTCTTTGTTGCTGGAGGTGCTTCATCAGAATTTTTATTCTTTCCTTTTGTACTTTTAGCAGGTGTAGTTCTGGTTTGTTCAGGTGCCTGTTGGACTGCCACAATGTCCAATTTTGCCTACTTCTTGTCTATAGGTGATGCTAATAGGGTATTAGCATAACCAACAAGTAAGTCATGGTTGACCTCATAACTCATGTCTTCCATTTCTTCTTCTCTTGGCTCAATTTCTTGAATTAAGCAAAAGTCAGTGGTAACGGTGAAGATTATGTCCTTCTTAAAATGTTTTACCATATCTTCTAGTAGCCTCATTCTCATACTCATCTTCTTTTGGAACTCATTGAAATACCTATTCAAGGTAGCATGGAAAGTATTCTTTACAGTCGTGATGCTATTCTTAATTTGTGCAGAGACCGGTGAGTCCTTTGACCACTCAATGTCTCCAATTCCTGGTAGAAAGTTCTGAAAGTAAAAGAATAGACTGACTAATAGTTGACCATACTTGAATTTTAGACTACTATCCTTCTTGATAGATTGTAAATTCAAAAATAGTTGTCTTCTGATAGCTTCACAGAGATCATAGTCTGCATTATCAATAATCATTCAGTGAGCTGTGTGAACTGTTGCAGATGGAATACTGTTAAGTCTACTGGAGTAAAATACTCGGTAGCCTATCACCATTGCTGCTAGTTTTACTATAGGGTCCTTAATATTGTTGACGGAAAAAGCACTTCCATCAGATGTAGAATCGGTTAATTTGAAGACAGTATCCTTTAGAATTTTCCTTAGCTCAGGTACTTCACCGGCTGAGAAATAGCCAGTCACAGCCTGAATGGCTTCCTTTGTAATTGTGTGAGTCCTTTCTAAGTACATGTTTTCTCCATGAACTATACTCAAAATTATTCTAATATGTGCTTCTTCAAAATCTTCAAGATAATAAGAGGCATTATGAAAACCCTTTTCAAAAACTCTAGCATACTGTGTCTTAATTTTACCGTCCTCATCACAAAGTGATTTCAACTGTGTGTAGATGTATAGAGACCCCAAGTCTTCTAACTTGCAGTCTATATAACCAGACAAATCACCTTTGACCAAAAATCTGCTTGGAACTTGCGATAATGAATTATATGACATAATTTGTTTTGCCTTTGCAGCTTCCATAGGCTCAGAAGTGATCATCAACCTCTCTAAAGACTTTGAAGTAGATGCCATTCTAGATAAACAAGATTCAAGGTAGTATGTTCAAATAAATACCTTGTTTCATGCACGTTGCCCTGTTTACCGGTTGAAACACCCAAGTGCACACCAGTTCGACTTTCTGTAACCTTCAATTTAGCTCAATTTCTCAAATCATGAAACGATTCGATAATTAACAACAAGACAATCTTACTTAGCTCTGCACTCACTTCAAATTTCTTTCTCAAATGAGTTAGGGTAAAAAAAAGTAAAACTCGCTTTTATCCTTTTTACCAAATACAATAAATGCTCGCCCATTAGGGTTACAAACCCTAATTTCACCGCTCAAGTGGAAAACCGGTTGATAACAGTTTGACAAAAACTTACCAAAATTTCATGATTCAAAATTCTTTCCCGCTCATTTTTCACAAGGTGTTCGGAGATGTTTTACCGTTAAGCTCCCCTTAGCCATATTAAAAAGGCTTAAGTCATTGGTGCAAGGTTCTCTTCACTGGGTGAAGGAACAATTTCTTCTTCAGGTGACTCATTATTTTTCTTCTTCCAAGTTCAATTCATTTCCTCTCTAGTTTCTTCAACATTAACTTTCTACTTTCCTTTCTGATCCTTAGAAGAGTTGACCGGTTTGCTATTTCTAGATTTACAAAATTTTGCTAAGTGCCCTAGTTTATTACAGTGATAATAGGCCATACCAGATGATCTCCAAGGTTATGCATTTCCTCTTCCTGTTCTTCTTCTACAGTTCATAGCCACATGACCAAAGTTATTATAGAAGGTGCAAATAACATTTGTTACCTTTTCCATCTCGAATGGACTAAACTGGTTGCCGTAGGATCTTTGCCAATTTAGGTTTACCTGGTTATCAAATTTCCTTATCCGGTTACCATTTGGTCTTGTATGCATGTGTGGAACGGGATTGTTTTCTCCATGTCTACACTCAATAGATCTATGTCCATACATTCCACATGTGAAGCAATGACCTTCAAATTTATTGAACATATACCTAGTATTTGTATTGTAGTTTGCATTTATGTTAGGTTTGTCTCTTCAAACATTTGCAGTGTGACTAGGTTTATGGAAAATGAAGCAGATAGGTTTAAAGACCTTCTTACCAGTAGGCTTACTGATCTTAGGAGCAGATTTGTTCTTAGGATTGTTTCTCTTTGTACCGGAGGATTCACCTTTTTCTGTTGTGTGAAAATCAAGTCCAGAGATATCACCCTTCATTTTTTGTGATTGAATTTGTTCTTCCAGCATGGTAGAACTTTTGATGAACTTCTCCAGCTTCTCATTGGCTTTAGTAAGCTATTTGATGAGATCTTCATTATGCTTAGATAGATTCTCTTTCAGAGATGCTGCAAGCTCAAGATCTAGTTGTAGGTTCTCCTTTTCTTCTCTTTCGGCAATCAAATTCTCATGCATATTGTCTATTTCCCATTTGATCTTTGTAATCTCTTGATCTCTTTCCCTGATAAGATCTTCAATAGCTCTTCTGGCTTCCAGTTCCTGACTCATGCGGATAGTGAGACCTTCTAGCTCTCTCCTCAAATTCAGTTTCTCACCATTTAACTTTTCAAATTCCTCTACTAAAGCATCAATATTGGCTTCATCTAAATAACTATTATCAAATATCTCTAATAGTTGTTCAGTTAGCTCTCTCCTTTTGACTTGAGAAGCTTTCAGTTTGACCCTTAGGTTTTCAAGCTCATTTCTGCTAGCTTCTAGCTCTCTAGCCATCTCAAAGTAGCTCATGTCCCCCATGGTGCTTTCAAGGCTCCCTTCTGAGCAGTTAGGTTTCAAAGAAGTTTGGCTCTGACACCAATTGATGGACTTGAAAAGCACTAAGGGGGGGGGGGGTGAATCAGTGACACTAAATAAAATACTACTTCAAATACTAACTGATAGATGAACTTAACAAAGCTTTTAAACACAATGCATGCAATCCATAAAGATATAACATCATCCACAAAAATTAAAGCATCCACCATAACACAAGTGTTTATACGTGGAAAAACCAAATAGGTAAAAACCACGGTGAGATGAGACTCACAAGTTAACTATCTTTAGTAATAGATAACTGACCGGTTAAGGTCTACAAAGTGCTCTGCTAGGAGCAAATCTTGTTAGAGATCCCAAAGCTTGATTAGAACCTTATACCCTATTAAGAGTAGTGCCCTTTTAAGAGTAAACTCGCTGAAGGATTTAAGATTCCAAACTAATGGATCACCCTGTTAGAGGATTTATACATTGAAGCTTGTTAGAGCTTACTCAGTTAAGGGATTTGATTCTATTGTAATGGTTAGAAAATAATAAGAATGATTTGATCTGTTCTGAGTAGCATAATACTTGCTTGATCAAATCCTTCTAAGTAAATTCAACATACTCTTGATCTTAACACCTCTATCTCTTCAAAAAGATTTCACTCTTCACGCATACCATTAGTTGTTGAAGTTTTACAGAGATGTCGATATATATAGACATTCAGATTTCATGTCGGCTTAGGAAATCATAACACAATTTCTTAGGTGCAATGTATCTAGACAAGTGACCATAACTCATCACAAAAATTACCGCCAAGTAGTCAGTGCTGGTAACTCATCACAAAAATTATAGCCAAGTAGTCGGTGCTGGTAACTCATCACAAAAATCAACAAATACCGGTTGGAACAATCAATACCGGTTTGAATAAAACATATGAACCATTTTCCTTGACTCTCTGCTTGATCTCCATCTTGATCTTCATTTGATGCCGACTTAGTATAACCATAGGTTGTCTCTTATGTACATACTGGTTGACACAAAGTACCAGTTAGAGGTAAACCTCTAACATACCGGTTAACAATGTAAACAATTGAAGTTACACCGGTAGTCAATATAATCACATGTGTGTGTGAGAGAGTGTTTCATCAGTGACAACAAGTGATGAATACATAACAATCATCATCAAGCCAACATTGTGAACACTCACTACTCTTAATAATACGAAACATAGCATAATCTGCAACCCTTCATCAAAAATCACAATATGATAAGGAGGTAAATGAGGACTATCAACTAAATAATACATAATAATGCATGCACATCAAACAAGCTCTTCTTTTGCACTTTCTATTCATACTAAGGCAATTATATATATTCAAAAGAAAGTTCAATATAGCATTGTTAAAATAGGTCCTCATTTGAGTCGGTATTATGAAACACATAAAACAATCTTCCAAGGAACACATTAATACACTCTTAGCCACTATAACATATTCCCTTTTATACGTCGTTTTACAAACAAGGCAGTCTCGCATAATCGCTATTCGCATATCAATGCTCATTACTTAAAATAAAAATTCCATTATGTTACTCCTACAATACACATAGAGAATTCTTTATGGAAACATACAATTTTCCTCCCAATAACCATTATGAAATTTTAAACCCATAGCCCTCTTATTATCTAGAAGCACAAAAGCATCATTAGGCTCACACAAGGGTTCAAGAGGTCACAACCTTTCTCTCACAATTAGAAAACTTACATAAGTGATAAATACACATATAACAAACATTTTAATTTCTAGAGGGAAAGAGAAGGAAGGATGATAAACATTCAATTTGCTGCATATAAGCACTCAACATCTACCATACAAGTCATTCAAATTAACAACACTAAGCTAGATCATAATCTTAATACAAGCACATTTCGTACTTTTAGATTCAAAACAAGCACTAACCAACCCTATGGATTAGTCTAAAGAGTACAACAATTAAAAAGGGAGGTACATACAACTCTCTCTCTGAATAAGAGTAATCATAGACCAAGATATCTAATAAGCAAACAAAGCACATATATTCACTCAAAAGCACCAACATCAGGAAGGTGAAAGCAAGGTATGAACACACATGTTACACACAATTAAGGTTTGCTTGAAAGAATACGCAAAAGAACAGATTACGAGTCCTTAAGATCTTCAAGATCCTATGCCTCAATCACACACATACAAAAGGAGGAGAAGCATACAAAATAAGGTCTATACACCTCACACCAACCAAGGGCACAAGTGACACCAGAGATCCCAGTGTTTACAGCATGGGCTATGATACCAAATGTAATGCCCCGCTAGGAAACCCCAAAGGGATAAAGCTAAAACTCAAGAATAGAGTGCAAATATTTAAAAAAAAAAATTAAAACCAACATAATGATACAATGAGCTAACATTAATTTCAGACAACACAACGGAAGGCTTAAATAACACCTAAAGAGTTTCCCAATGTCATTACTTAATACAACACTTAACTCAACTCACGCTAATTAATCCAATTAAGTTGATTAACTTAATGACAAGATAATACTTTAAACAAGGATAAATTTGTTCAGAAGATAAAATTATAGATAGCATGATAAGTTCATCCATTAAAATTTAACCATGCATTACGACCATTCTTACATTAAAACATATGCCATGCATCTAATTTCATTACATACTTTAATTGCATTGTCAACAACTGAATACATTTCATTATTCAAATCTACATTCTTCATGATCCAAATTACTGCATTTAATAAGATGACTACATACATGCATTTAAGACTAACATCATCTAATCCACATAGTACATTTAAACCATAATGCCATCCATACATGCTAAATTAAAAAGGAAACAAAAGAACATAGAACACCACATAACACCGAAATGATATCGGAGTTCACCCCTAGTGGGCTACATCTCCGAGTCTGCTCAACTGCAAAACCCCTTTAATAAAACAATAGGGTGAAGAATACATAAGGTTCACATCATTTACACCTTTCCATCAAGGCGTACATATACCAAAAATACATACGTCCACATCGGTCCAATAGATACATGAATGATCCTTGAATAGGAAAAGGATCCAACTGAACATGATAAGAAGCAAATACAAGTATCAACTGGAGAACCTGTGAAACTAAGTCTTCGCAACTCATCATAAGCAACCCATGGTCTAACATGAATATCAGGTTCTCACAAGGGCATAAACAATAGGACGACTCCACAACAATGATCCTAACAAAGACAACACAACCAACACACTAGCAAACATAAGGGACAAGTGTCATCACATAACTTGGTAAGGTTACCATGACAGGTCTGCATAGGTTCCGACCCCATCTACTGGGTTACCCTAGCAACCTATTCCTAACCTCTGGCCCATCCAAGTCTCATGTGGACCCACACATCCTTTCGTGAAGACAAGGTTGATGGTTTGCCATTTCAGGTCTTCTCACTATATGTCGAGTCTGTACTATCCCTCATCCCATGCGTGAGGCACATTTATCTTCTTAGTATTTTCAATAACTAAGCTCTCTAATATACTATTAGGTTATCACTTATTTAGACACACTTTCAATGGGTTATCCAATAACCACTTTGGGTGTGCCCCCCACTCGAAAGCCACTTTCCCATATGACACTAGACCATAATCAAACAAACTCCTAAACCAAGGAATACACCAGGACAAGATTATTGAGTTCAATATGGTAGAAATACCCACAAGGTCAAACAAGCTCTTCATATGAGGCGCATTGACTGACGATACTCTAGCTAGAGACATGACCAGCTATGGTCAACCACATACCAACATATCAACACTCACATAAAGGACATGACCAGGTACGAAACCAACACAAGAAAACAGTCAAAACTCGAGATCAAGGACATAAGCAGGTACCCAAATCAGATGCGACAATATCCAACAATCACAATCAAGGACTTGCCATTTCTTAAGAAAATGTGAATACAGAAAAATTAAACATGCATAGCCATAGATCGGAAAAGACAATCTTCTTCCATACTGTTTAAACATTACAATCGATCCAGTTTTCTAATGGATCAAATTAGATTGCAGTTTGTCTATCTTGTCTAGGTACATGTCGCTCATGGTTTACTAACTCACTAAAGTTCGTTTTGCATCATAAAATAACATGAATATGTCATCATGAGTTTTCAAACCAAATTCACATGAATATAATTAAATAAATATTAACCAACTAAAAATACGATATTCATTTACCAAAATAAAACATCATCCCATATTGATTCGAAGACAATTTCTCTAAACTTATCTTCTCCAGAACTAAGTTACGTTTTTCGGATAAAGGAAATATACATTTAAAAAAATATATATTTGCACTCTATTCTTGATTTTTAGCTTTATCCCTTCGGGGTTTCCTGGCGGGGCATTACACTATTCAGAGAATCAAGCTAAACCTATGTGCGTTTGTGAAGCCAAGGGTTGTCTATTTGGAGAGACAACACCTCGTGTGTAATGTGTTTTATTTGTAAATGTGAATGCTTGAATGTGTGTTTAATCTGTATTTGTTAAATTTGTTAATTCCAAAAGGGACATTGTCATGCGTATTAAAGTATTGTGTATTTTTATGGTGTCACTTGACACTTGTGTTTTGAAGTGAGTTGGAAATGGCATGTCCCTTGGAGGGAATTTGTATAACCAATGCATTATTCAAAATATCTTAATGTGGTCACAATAGTCTTGGATAGAGAGCCATTAGGATGGTCAACTCAAGTTTGACCCATAGGTAAACTTTAGGTGAGTTTCTAGAGGGTCAAACTAACTCCTAAGGTTAGGTTTAGGGCATTTTTGAAGACCTATATGTTTTGATTAAGTAAAAGCAGGTATTTGAAAGGTACCCGAACCTTGTACAAGCCTGGAGAACAAAACTGCTAGAAAAAAGTGCCTGATCACTTCAAAAAGACAAAATGATCCCACCAAAAGGGATCAAATAACATAACATATCATTAAAACCCCAGAATAGATAGCGAAAGGAAAGCACAAAGACAACAAAAAGACAGAACCAAGGACACCAACAGAGACCTAAATACTATTCATAATTTCCTCAGCATGAACAACCATTTGTTTCATGTTGTTCGCTGAGGTCTTCAGTTCCTCCAGCTCACGACCTTTGATGTCGCCCTTGATCTTTGTGTTAGCTCTGGTCCTCCTTACATGACCCTTCTTGTCCAGCTGCTCTTTATCACCATCCTTCTCAACATTGTTCTCAAACCTGTTGATAAGGATGTTCATGTTGTCCACCGATGATTTGAGGATTTGAAAATTTTGGTCTGCAATCTTTTTGATGTTGAGTTCCAACCTGTCAATTCTACTGCGGAAGTCATTCATTTTATTTTCCATTTCCTTTCTATCTCCCATCTCATTGACCTTTTTTTCCGTAGCTATGATTTTTCCAACCATACATTCAATAGCTTCCGCATTATGCAGAACAACAACCAATTCTTTAACATGTTCAACCAGGGGCTTATCACCAACCGTAACTCTTGCGATAGCCTGCGTATCTATTTTCAAACTGTTGATATCCTTCACCATGGTAGCGATGGTCTCATAGAAGGCTTTAATAGTATCATTGTCACCATTGCCACTTTTATCCCCTTTATCCTCCTTTTGAAGACTTGTGGTATTTGTTAGAGTAATTGGGTCTTTACTTGATTAATTAAACAATATTTGTTTAATTATTTAAGTTCCCTTTTATCTTCTTACACTTAAGCTAACATTAGGTGCATACTAATTAATTATTTTATTAATTATTATGTCCAAGCCTAGGGTTTTCCCTTTTTAGGGTTTATTGATCCATTAGAGGTTAATTTTGCTTTTTATTGTATTATGATTCACAATACATTTTTGGTGAATTGGAGCTCTCATCTTTTGAGAATATTTTTCCTGTGTTTTGTGTGTTCTTCAGATTATTGCTTCTTTGCTTCTCCTTGTAACAAGTTTTTCAGCTTGCAGAAGATCTTCAGGCTCCTGTGGTGTTGTATTTCTCAACTCCAATATGGTATCAGAGCTTAGATCTGCATCTATCTGTTCCTTTTTTTGAGAATTTTGCATTGGAAGCAGATCTGGGGTTTCAGGCAATTTTTTTTTGTGTGCTTAGGGTTAGGTTTCTTTTTTGAGAACTTTGGACCTAAACAAACGTCACCATCATGCTCAGAAGGCCCAAAAACCCCTATAGTCATATAAAATTTATCCATTTTTGACTCCTGAGCATCTGGGTGATTTTTTTTCTCACAACTAGGTCGTACGACTCTGGCACACAAATTGAGAAAAAAAATATTTTGCCTTTTTACGGCATGCTGGCCGGATTTCTATTTTTTTTTAAAAATCACAAAAAAATCAAAAAATCAAAAAAAGGGGACAAAGGCAAAAAAAATTTTGAAAAGCAAAGTTTTTTAAAAAAAAAAAATAAAATTATTTTGGGTCTTACGCCGGTATCGTTGACCTGACAGTCCGGCCGCTGTACTGCAACCAGACCTATCAATCCGGCCCCTGCGGCCCCCGCCTGCCACTCAGGCCCCCACTGGCAGCCCTTTGCAGCCCTCTCCGGCCCCCGCCGCCGGCTACCACCTGCAGAACCCCGCCGACCATACTGGTTGTTGATTTCCAAGGACAGTCGACCAATCCTTTGCAACATCCAAAAATTTCCAGGTTTTTACTCCCTCTCCCTGCTTTAGTCATAAGTTCCATACATATATGAGTTGATCGACAAGAAAAAGACAAGTTGATTAGCCAAGTAATGTGTAGTGTACCCTTTCTTGGCTATCTTGGGAAGTTGGGATAATTACATTGACTTTTCCTTCTAACTCTATCAAATGCTTGTGTGTGCTTGTGTGTGTGTGTGTGTGTGTGTGTGTGTGTGTGTGTGTGTGTGTGTGTGTGTGTGTGTATAAGTGTGCGTGCATGCATGTGTGCGCACAAACACGCACACACACACATGTATGTGTGTACACTCACACACACACACACACATATATGTATATGTATACATATATGTATATGTATATATATACATATATATATCTACATATATATATATCTACATACATATGTATCTATGTACATATACATATATATGTATCTATGTACATGTACATGTACATATACATATGTACATGTACATATACATATGTACATGTACATATATATATATATATATGTACAAATACATACATATACATATATGTACATGTACAAATATGTATGTGTATGTATATGTATATGTATGTATTTGTACATGTACATTTATATACATATACATATACATATACATACATACATACATACATATATGTATGTATGTATGTATATGTATATGTATACATACATATATATATGTATGTATATATACATACATATATATATGTATGTATATATACATACATATATATACATATGCATGTACATATATATATACATATATACATATATGTATCTATATATATACGTATATGTATATGTATATGTATATATATGTATATGTACATATATATATGTATGTGTATATGTACATATATGTACATCTATATATGTATGTGTATATGTACATATATATACATACATATATATATGTGTACACACACAGATATATATGTGTGTGTGTGTGTACACACACACACACACACACACACACACACACATATATATATAGTTGTAAATGATTCTTTTACTTGATACAAATGTATGTATAAAAATCTGTTCTTTATCATGTAATATTAGTGTCTTTAGTTTAATAAATTAGATAATGAAGAAATTGATGGATGCAATTGTTGTTGGAAAAATGGTGTCTCAACCTTGCATTTACATTAGGTTACTATTTATAGTAATTTTTTGTTTGAGCACGAAATGGTGTGAAATTCTCCCCAACGCTTTGGATTGGCTAGATAAGCTTGCTGGTAAATTTTTCGTCGCAAGATCGCAACTAGTTTTGAAGATATTAAAGTTTCATTTTCAAAGGATGCGATGAAAGGTTTAAATTTAATTTTGAGGACTTTAGAGGCTCTAAAATGCCCTAGAAAAGTGGGATAATCGGTATAGAAGGTTATGAGGTGATAAATAACTTTGTGAGCTTTCCAATGCTTCAAATAATTCGTCAATCGGACACACAGTTCACAAGTTATGGCCTTCGGAAGTTTAGACTCCTTAAATAGGAAATATAAAATGCATCAGACACATAAGTGATCTGTAAAAGGGAGGAAAACGTGTTGATGTGTTTTTTGACACATCATAAGGCATCTAGAATGGAGACAATGTCGGCTCTACTTTATTGGGTGGTTTTAGCCCATGGTTTTGTAATACTATTTGATGGTTTCTTGTATTGTATCTCCTATATGAGGTGTGTGAGATAGAGGTTGTGTGTAAGCATCTTATGGCTATTGAGTTACCTCTGAATCTCCGATTAGTGATACTCCTATGAAGAGCTTGCTCTGCAAATATATTGTAATATGTTATTGATTGCTAAATAATATATTTTGAGTTTCTTTTGAAGTGTGGGGTTTTTTCTCCCGAAAGGGTTTTCCCCACATAAATCACTATGTTGTTGTGTTGTGGTATGCATGATATTATGTTTATTTCCATTAAGTTTATGTAACTATTATAACGATCTATAAAGGTATCTGCATTACCCTCCTCTCAAGGTTAGTGTAGGAAGTTACATTACTGAACTTCCTTACAAGTGGTATTAGCGCTTGATCAGCTTTGGTTTCAGTTGTGGGTTGTTGGGTTTTTTGAACTAAGTGGGAGCTTGTGCAAAAGATACTTTTGATCTTGTTGCAAGATTTTTTAAATGGTAAATTCATCAGCGAGAATAGAGGTGGAGAAATTTTTTGGAAGTAATTTTGAGATGTGGAACCTGAAGATGGAAGATCTGCTAATAGATCGAGATAGATTGGATTTTGTTGATGTGAATGTCTCAAGACCTACAAATCCTACTATGGCTACTTAGTAACTATGTTATCGATTGAAAATAGAAGGTTCTTATTAAATTGTTCTTGGAAGACTCTTGATCAATGTCCATGAAGATAACACAACAAAGAAGCTATGGACTAATCTTGGTGAAATGTATCAAGTAAAATCTTTAATGAATTAGATTTTCTTGAGGAAAAAATTGTATTCTTTTAGAATGGAAGAGTGTAGAAGAGTTATAGACCACTTGGAAGCATATAATATGTTGGTGGCTCAATTGGTATCTATTGGTGTTAAGATGGACGAATAGGAGAAATGTCAGATCTTACTTTGTTCTTTGCTTGATTCATGGGATTCTCTTGTTATGGCTATCGGTAGTACTTCTATTGTTTTGGATTATGAAGATGTGGTGGGTTCCCTACTTGGTGAAGAGATGTGGAGGAAGGTATCATCAATTCGAAGGAAGCCCTATCTATTCATGGAAGACCTAAGGAAAAAGGCAAGAAGAATGAGAAGCGCAATAAGTCCAAATCCAGAGGGAGATCAAAATCTCCTAGAAAGTCCAAAGTCATTTGTTGGAATTGTGGTAATTTAGGTCACATATGTAAGGACTACAAATAAAAAAAGAAGAAGAAAAAGAAGTTCAATTCTGATTCAGAGTCCGAGAAGGAAGATGGTGATGCATTCATTGCAGTTTTGGCTACTCGTGCAGGTAATGATGCATGGTTAATTGAATCAGGTATATCTTTTCATATGACTTCCAATAGAGATTGGTTTTTTGAACACAAAGAATTCAATGGAGGTAAGGTGTACTTGGGTGATGATTCACATTTAGACATTGTTGGTTGAGGTAAAGTTAGGACCAGGTTTCCTCATGGTAGAATAAAAAGGATTAGTGGTGTATTGCATATCCCTAGATTAAAACAAAATTTATTATCTATAAGCAAACTGATATATGCAAGTGTGTAGGTAGTCTTTTGTGATGTAGGATGTAAGATGATTAAGGGTACTATGGTGATTGCTAGAGGTGTCAGGTTCAACACTTTGTATAAGATAGAGGCATACATTGTTGAGTATAATAAAACTTCTATAAAAAGTAAATCTATGAATACTTCATTATAAGATTTGAGGGTTTCACCTTTAACAGATGGACATGGGTTTTTCATACCTAAGGGTGCTCTTTCTTCAAAAGAAAAGTTACCTATAGAGAAGAGTGTAGACGTATAAAAATGACCATATTCCTAAATGAATATTTTATGTTCATTCCTCTATTTAATTAAATCCAATTTAATTAAATCACCCACATTCCTCTATTTAATTAAGTAAATTATTCAATTTATTTAGTTATATTCACTAAACCCCTTTTTGCATCATTTAATTGAATAAATCATTTTATTTAATTAAAATCCTTCTCTCTACTTTTTAATTAAATTCACATTTAATTAAATAGTTTACCCTAATTAAATAAATCTAATTTATTTAAAATCCCCAACTTGCAACCAAATTAAAATAAAACAATTTATTTTAATTAATTCTATTTTCCCTCACCCACTTGCATTTTCCTACATCTCCCACTTGCCTCTTAACCCTATTCCTAAACTCTTCTAGAATCCATCTAACCCATCAATTATCCCCTTTCCAATTTAGAGTAAAGTCTTCAAAATGCATTAAAGCCTTTATCCATTCAACAAGATAACTTGTTGAATGCCCCCAAATTTGGAAGGACTCTTACAAATTTGTCCCCAAGTCTTCAAACCATTAATGGTTAACTAACCCTTAGTGGCATGGTTAGAGACTTTTTGCCTAACTTAACCTCCATCTAACCCAAGGGTCTCATCAAGCATTTATTGCTTTGACCGTAGTTATTCCTTTAACCTTTGCACAAGAGTTTACCCTTTGGATAAAAACTTTATCCAATGGATAACCCTAACTTAACCTTAACCCTTACCCCTTAGGGTAACCATGAGGTCTTCTCAAGCATTTAATGCTTCTTACATCTCCTCTCAACCAGCCTTATGTTGACAATTGTACCATTTCATTGGTGAAAATTGAAAACATGGATTGACAACTTTCAATCTTGACCCTTGATTAACTCTTTCAATCCCGGCCTTCCATTGCCCTATTTTTGCTATAAATAGAGCTCTCCTTCCTCCATTTTGAGAATCTATGAATCCATGAATCCATGAATCTAAGAAATCTATTATCTAAAATCCATGCAAGCTTTTGTATCTCATTTATGCTCAATTTTAGCACATCTAGTCTCTCATTGCAAAAGGAATTAATCTATTAAACATTTTAGACTACTTCCTTTATCATTAGCTTAAATCATATAACTAGTATATCATGTTAGGATAGTATTACTACTAATCTTGTCATCTTATAATATAGTTTATTGCATTTGTAGGATCATGCATAGATAGGATGCATTCTCATGTTAAAAATCAATCAAAAGCATCCCTCATTCTTGCATTTGTCATCCCTAAGCCCCTTTGCTCAGTGATCTGAGAGCAAAGGCATTGGCTTGAGGGACCTTGTGAGATAGAGAACCATGGAACCATCCTTGGGAAGTTGAGTCATTCTTCATGAATCCATAACTTGCACCAAGAAGTCCTGTGAATGTGTGGACAAGCCTCTTGGAGCTTCATTTTTCACATTTTGAGTTTCATAGCCTTGCTTTTCCCGCATATATTTCTGGCACCCACCATGGGGCACTACCCCTTTAATCAAATCGGTTTTCAAAAATAAACACTTTTGTAGGTACACGGGAAACAAGAATTAGCGCGTAGGGAACATCCCTTAGCGCATTTGGTGGATCTTTTAGCACATCTAATGTACTGTTTACCGTGTGGGGTCTATTCCCTAGTGCGTGCGGTCTTTACCTTAGCGCATCATCCCCACTAATAGTTTCTTGTAGGTCTCGGTGCAGAAGAAAAATAGAGTAGTGCATCTAAAACACAGTTCAATGCATCAGACCTTTTCGACAGTGCATCCGAATTACTTTATAGCGCGTACAGTTTGTGTAGACACCCAAAATTGTCATGTTTAATTAAATAAATATTTTATTTATTTAATTATCTAAGCCTATTTCTTCTATTAATTAAATAAATTTTTATTTATTTAATTAATTCATTTATCCTCTTCTAGCCTTATTTCTCATTTAAATAAATACATTTATTTATTTAAATTACCCTTTCCTAAATTAAATAAATATTTTATTTATTTAATTATCCCACTTCTACTATTAATTAAATAAATCTTTATTTATTTAATTAATTCATTATCTTTTTCTACACATGACACATGTCATTCATCTCTTAATTCCTACACTACCTACATCTTTCATTATTTTGGTATTTCTTTTACCTACCCTCTAATCCTAGCCGACCTCTCTTTTTACACCTCTCAATCTTAACCCTCCATTTCTGATTGTGTCTTCTATTTAAGGAGATGCTTCCTTCATTGTCAAACCCTAATGACTAATGACTGATTTTGGAGTACTTGGCTACACTACGATCCTCCTTGCAACCACATTCCGTTCTTTGTTGAGCTCTTGTGCATATTAAAATCTGAGAGCAAATATATCAAGCAAGATCAATGGAGATAGGAAGAATGGAGATCAAAACCCTATTGGACATGTGATGGTATAATCTTTGTGATTTTGAGTTATTTGCATTGTCTTAGGTAATCTTCATATGTTATGGTGGATCTTTTTTCATTGTTAGGCTAGGGTTTAGTGGTTGGATTCATTTAGCCTTTCAATATTGTTGTTATTGTTATCCATTTTCACCATATACAGTTTGTTCTGTAGTGCATCACAAACTGAGGCAAAAAAATAAAAGCTGTAACCGAGTGCGAAATTAGACTTGTTGAAGTCCACATTTATCTAATGATTTTGCTTGTTCTGATTGATTGAAAAATAGGTTTTAAGGACCCGAAACCATTACAACATAGTTAGAAATAAAGCTGAGAAAATAGAGTCCACATACAAAGCGACTGGTCAAAAGACCAGCGAACAGAAAAAATAGCTAAACAACAAAAAACAACAAAGAACCCAAGGAGACACTACATAGTAATTTTCTTAAGCAGATCCTCTGCCTTTGTCACCAGCTCATCATAGGTCACCCCAACTACTTTCAGCTCCTCCAGGTCCTTATTCACTTTCTTTTCGTTCCTCTTCCCACGGGCGCGGGTTCTGGGACCCTGTGCTTCCCCTGTTCCTTCTGCATCTAGGTCAATTTCCTAGATTTCCTTTTCATCATTAAGCTTGCTAATGAGGGTATGGGTGTTGTTGGCTAAGATTTTCAGAATGCTGAGGCTCTGCTCCGCAACGTTCTTGAGGCACTCCTCTATCTTGTCCACTTTGGCGACTGTGTCCGACAACGTTTTTTCACTAGTTTCCTCCAGGGTTTTTCTGTCTTGTATCTCCTTTTCAATTTTCTCAAACTAGGGATTAAAGGCATCTCTGATGTCTTCTACTTTAGCAATTGTGTTCTTCAGATCCTCGATATAATCGGCCATAGTGTTCCCCTCTCCAATGTTAATAGTCTCCAGGATCAGGATTCTGTTGCAGAGTTTTTTGTACTCATCTGCAGTTTTCTTATTCCCATCAATAAGCCATTCTATGGTTTTCATAAAACCATTCAAGGCCTCGGGAGGAGGGCCAGAAGAGGGTGTCACTTTTCCAGGGGTTATCTGTTCATCTTTAGAGATATGGAGGGCAGAAATAGTGTCTGCGGCCCTGAGAGTCTCCTCCATAGTCTCCATATCCAGGCTGTGTTCAGCTTCCAGGGTCCTTGTTTGCTTGTCATCTTCCGGTTCCTTGCTAGTCTCCTCCAGATCTTTGCCAGTCTCCTTTGTTTTCTTTTGCTTCTTCCTAGTCTGGGCTTGGTTCTTACTTTTTTTCTTCATCACCCCCTTAGGGTTCTTCTTCTCCTTAGGGAAATCAGAGTACTCTTCTTCCGAAGAAATACTAATCAAGGGTTTGCTTTGAGGTTTTTTGCTCTTAGAAGAAGAGGGTCTTGATTTCCTCTTCTTACTACTCTCATACTCTAAGTCATTAGAGCTTTCCTCATTATCAGTCGAGGAGTCATTGTCTGATTCCTCCTCCTCTGAGAAATCAGAATCAAACATTTCTTCTTCTGAATCCGCAGAGAGCTACCTCCGGTTGATTTTATTGACCTTTAAATGGTCATAAATGAGGACCATAAGTCCCTGGTGCATTGCAATATCACCCCGAGGATTTTCTTTGTAGGCTTTTAGGGAGGCATTCATAGAACATAGCAAGAAGTAAGGGAAATTCACCTTATCATTATGCCTAAAATGATTTAACAAGACAAAATGATACCCATATACTTTCGTAAACCTACCATCTAGAGTTATATACCTCATTAAAAGAAAGAGAATTTCCCGCCAGGGTTTTGCAAAAGCCCTAGGCGAGTAATAGGTTTTACTCAACTTTACCAGTCTTTTCTTCTCTTTCTCAGTGATTGGGTACCTTTCAATGGCTTCCCTGCTAACCTTCCTGTCTTTGTAGAAGTTGCAGCCCTCCCTGTTGAGACCCGTAGCTTTAGCTATTAATTCTTCATCAATTTCCACTAGTTGGTCGCCCATTTTAAGCATGCCCTTCTTCCAATTTTTGCTTGTTATTTCGCAAGGTTCTAACAATTTTCTTGCAGATAGGAGCTCCATTTTTAAGATTATTAAGATAGTTTAGAGTTTTTACTAACTTAGATAAGTTAGTTAAAATTTGAACCTTTTTTAATTTTTCTTAAAACTGAACTCACATTTCGGTTGGGTACCTAAAAAGAACCACAATCAAAATCTTTCTTGCTTTCATAGGAGAAAAACTTTCCTTTTTAGGTTCTTAAAATGAACAAGACAATCTTTCATTTTGCAAAAAGCTTTAAAAACAACCTCACCATCCTTTGGTGTTTACAAGGATCAACTTCAAAAATTTTGCGAAGTAAAAGAAACCACATTTGTCAAATTTTTATTTTCAAGTTAAAGAGGGAAGTCCTTCCCCTTTTATCGATTTCTTTTGTTGACCACCAAGATCGAAGTTCTACTTTGTTGACCAGGTTCTTTTCCTAGATTAGAAAATCATTGCTTTGAAGGAATAAAATAAACACCATGTTTTTGTGGAGCAACATCTCCATATAAATTAACAAATCATTGCAATGAAGAGTTAAAAAGAACACTTGTTTGCTTTGCTACGAAAGTGGGAGGAATATGCTCTCCCCTTAACTAGGTGATAAAAAATCTAGACCACTCTTACGCTTTCAGTGTTTATTGCATTTAAATCCTTTAGCAGGCCTACCTTCCCGAGGGGTTGAAAAACTCTTAAAGCCATTTTTGGCCGGTGTGAAGGGAACGACCTAAGTGGGAAATGACTTTGACGCCAAGTGTTCCAACCCACTATAATCAAAAGTGGAAAGTGACGAAAGTCCTTTTCAACGGTTGCGCACAACAATTAGCCTTCCCCTAGTATCCTTGAGATACGTAAAGCCTTTGTTCTAAAGGTTGGGAAGCCTCCTGAGGGAGTTTATCATTGATGGCCCAATAGGAAGCTTGATTATGAACCTTAGCATAGAAACTTTGAGCTGAGTCAGTAACCAGACATTTGTAATATTATAGTGCAAGGGTGGGGAAGAATCCGCCCCCAAGATCGCTCACCATATATCTCCCAAGATAACTATTCAATTGTGAAGCAATTCACTTTGAGTTAATTTCTGGCAAAAGGCAAAAAAATGGGCGCCCTCTAGGGGGTGACATGATTGTTTGAGCTGATAGAGTATCAAGACTAGTGGGCTATGGTATTACTTATGACCCTTGAATAAAGAGTCTTTTTGAAGTATATTCTTTGTATCCAAACCTGTTGAAACATTGGGGATTTGAAAACATCCTCGTAAAACATACACTTACTGTTTAGATTAAGCAAAAATGGCTACTTCTTCGGTGTTGTGTCTTCATTTGTTACTTCAGAAAATCATCTATCATCACTGAAAACTCAAGGCAAAACTCCAAAATTGCAGAAAACAATCAAGTCAGGGCAGTTTAGCACATAAGAGCAACATCTTAGCACTTTAGAACCATATTTTAGCGCATCAAATCCTATCTTTAGCATGTAAAGTCTTAACAGTAGTGCTTCACCAGAATCTAAAATCAGCAGTAGCAGTTAGTGTATTCTAAAAATAGTTTAGCACGTCGAAGCATCAGCTTAACGCATGGAAGTCAACCTTTAGCGTGTAGAGTATAAACAGTAGCACGTCAGCGGCTCATATTAGCACATGATCTTTTAAACCAAAGCTGAAACAAAATTTAACCAGTGAAACCAGTTAGCGCATAGTAGGAGGCAGCATAGCGCATGGGGTCTTTTCCTTAGCGCTTTGAGAACATTCTGTAGTGCATATCGTCTCTGTTTCAGCGCGTGGTCAAAACCAGAAAAACAGGGAGCAAAATAGAGGTCAAAAGCTATTTCCAATCAAATTTCCATCAAACGAAAGTTGTCCAAATCTGAAACTGGTCGCATGATAAACATATCTATCCTATCAAAATCAGGAAACATCATCACAAGTGGCAAATAGGTCCTCTTATCACACGGATTTTATCCCAAAACACACTTGTTTAAAACTCCAAGTTGTCAAATTGAGTTTCCATGTCGGGAAAACACTATTCCATATCATTTGATGCACTTTGTCATGAGGGGGCATCGAAACCTTCACTTTGATAAAGTAAAACTTAAGTTTCCAAAATAAGATAAACTGAACCCAAAACAACTCAAAGGAAACCATTGATCGCTTGTGCATGACTAATCCTCATATTCTGAGAAGAAAGAGTATTTATCATAACACTAAGTTGAAGAAACAACAACCAAGTTCTTCAAAACTTGCCAAAAGAAATAAATTTTTGTACATCAATCGTCAACTCTTCAAATCTCATCGAACATTTCTTCATCATGTACGATTGTATATTCAAAACAAATCAAACAAATTTGATAAGGAACCTTTGAATACTAGAGCATTCTGTCAAAAATCCGTGTTCAGTCAACAAATAAATCGTGGAGGAAAGATCAATCTAGCATTCTTTCTAGATGAGTGCATCACTTACAACATCCCCCGATTTGAACCACCAACTCCTGAATAAAACATTGAAGAAGAGTTCATCCCTTTTGTCACAGAAAGCTTCTACTAGATTCCTATTGTTACTCGCTTTCAATGAAACAAACAAAGAAAAATGCAATCAGAATCCAACATGAATCAGAGATTATCAAATCCTTTCGAGCATCTGAATCTAGAGGACACCAAAATTTCTGAAGAAATTCTTCAAGAATGTCAAGAAAGTGCTTCATTTCAAAAGCTTGTGGAAAGACTCATGGAAAATGACAAAGAAAAATACCTACTCATGCTCACAAGCAAAGGAGTTAAACTTCCGAAGGACTTTGATACAAACATTTTTTGAGCAAGATCTCAACATTACGAATATCAAGAATGAACACGAGAGGAAGAGACACGTGACCCTGAGCAGGATATTCCTGAACAAAATCTACAAGAACAAAATATACCTGAGCAAAACATCCCCAGGAAAAACATACCGTTCGATGCCCCATTTCAGCCTAGAATTAATGCAAGAGAAGAATTCTTCCCTTGGCAATATAATGCACCTTTGATTGCTCTTACTCAACAAATGAAAATATTACAAAGACAAATCCAAGACATGCAACAAGGTACAACAGTATGGTACTCCTTAAATGAAATTTGTCCTTATCCGTTTGACAGAAGATTGAACATGATATCTTTTCCTCCAAACTCAGATGTTCCCAAATTTGACAAATATGATGGAAAAAATGATCCTCATGATCATGTTCGAGAGTTCTGCACAATGAGTCTTGAATTCGCTCACGATGATACTTATTTGATGAGGTTATTCCCAAGAAGCTTGGGAGGGAAAACAATGGAATGGTTATCCAAAATCACACCTCCCATCAGATCATTCAATGAACTAGTCAACAAATTCATAACTCAATATTCCTATAACATTCAACATGCTATCACCATGTTAGACGTTTGTAACACCAAATAGAAAAACAATGAAACATTCATGGCTTTCCTTCAACGATGGTGGTATATGGTTTCAAGATATCCTCGAGATATCCCTGAAAAGGAGAAAATGGAAATTTTCATCGACAAATTGAATGGTGAGATGAGTTACAGGCTCAAATTCCAATGTATACCATCTTTTGCTAAATTAATTGAAAATGGCATTCAAGTGGAGGAATCATGTGTCAAGAAAGGAACACTAAAATTCTTTAAAGAAGGAACAAGTTCATCACATTACAATAACCAAAACAACAACAATTTGGACAAATCTAGATTCTGGACCAGAAACAAAAACAATGGAAATGAAGGAGGCAATGAATCACATGATCCAAAATCTAAGCAGCCCATGCTCGCATTATCAGGAAATCTTCAAGCTACAAAGAATCCCAAAGGTGCTAACCCAGACACTAACACTTGTGCACCGAATACCAATCAAGGTCAACCCAACACCAACAACACCAACAATGCCAACAATGATAAAAAATATCACACAAATTGAGGGCCTAATAACAATTCAAGAGGTAACACCAATAATTTTTAAAAATGTGTATACACACCATTGGGACAATCACTAGAGTCAGCATTCAGAGAACTCTTGGCAAACAAAATTATCTCTTTACCAACAATCAGCAACTATGAACCACAAATCAAACCACCTTGGTGGAATGACTCGCACTTTTGTGATTTTCATCGCAACAAAGGTCATCAAACAAATGATTGCATGAAACTGAAAAACATTGTTCAGGACATGATTGATATAGGTGATTTAATGGTGGATGGTCTCAAGACAAATGGTGACCATGGAGCCTTTAAGAATCCTCTTCCAAACTACAACAAAGATGGAGCTTCAACCTCAAACGATACACGTGGGGCTTGTATCAATCACATATACAATAACACCATCAATCATATATCGGTTGTAGATAATCAAGTTAATGTCATCACAATCAAAGATAGGCGTGAACATGAATCCGTCAACGTAACAAACAGAGCTCAAAAATATGTCTTGAAGGGACATATGCCAACAACAAAACTGTACCCAAAATTCAATATGACCTAGTTAGTCAACTACGCAAAACTCCTACTCAAATATCTATACTGGAATTGCTGAAACTTTCGCTAAAACACAAAGACATATTGGAACAAGCGTTACTCGAAACAAATGTACCTCAAGATCTGGATGCTGACAAATTCCAAGCCATGGTGGCTCATATGATAGGACCTCATAACCTCACTTTTTTTGAGCATGATAATATCTCATTGAGCCATCGACATAATACTCCTCTCCATATTGAAGTCATAGTCTATAAACACTGGGTTAAACGAGTATTAATAGATGGAGGAGTTGGACTTAATATTTGTACCTTAAAACTTATCCGTGCATTAGGCTTTTTTGAAGAGTCTATTGATCCATGCAAGAAGATCACTATAAAGGCATATGATGATGAGGAAAGATCATCTAAAGGAACTGTGATGTTCAGGTAGGACCGATACAAAAGGATACTATGTGCCAAGTCTTAGACATAGATCTCACATGCAATATCTTATTAGGTCGACCCTGGATACATGAAACGCAAGTATTGCCTTCTACATATCACCAGTGTGTCAAATTTCCCTATAATGGCCAGGAGGTTTCTATATCAGCTGATCATAATCCATTTCAGCATTGTAATGCTATGGGGGCAACCCAAGACAACTTGGTTCCACATAACAGAGAGAAACAAAATTCATCAACACAAGATCTTCAACAAAAAAAGTCTAAATCATTACCTAGAGATTTCAAGCAAAAAATGAAGATCAAAGAACAAGGCATGGGAGAATACTCTTTGGAACCCATGTGTTTGGCTAACTTACCAACATCGCCTAGATCTCATGGATTACCTACTGTGTCAACACATCAAGCAACTTAGCCCATCACCAAGTTTGATGGCACATTCATTCAACTCAGCACTCTAGCACATGAATCCAAGGAAAAGGATATCCTTAGTTGGCTATACAAAGATGAGGAAGAAGGCCGAGAAGCTACTATGGAAGTAGCTATACCCACACACTTATATGGAAAAGGCTACTTAATCATGCAGCAAATGGGATACAATGGCAAAGGACCTATTGGTAAGCGTCAGGAAGGCGTCATAGAACCATTGGATCCTCCTTCGCAATTCAGTAAAGACAAGAAGGGATTGGGCTTTGAACTCACTCTACTACCAAAGAAGGTACCATGCAAATATTAAAAACCTCAGTGGAAAGCAAAGAAGAAGTACAAAGAAGACTCCTGGTAGGAGGCACTATTTGAGTCAGCAGAGACAATACATAAAGAACGTGAACATCAAGAATGAGAACAATGTCAAAAGCAGCCTATCAACCAAAAGAAGGAAGCATCTACTACAGAAGCACGTCATATTCAAGAACCAACATCCAACAAAGAAGACTCCCCTCCAGATTACATCATTCCTCCCCGAGGAGAGACAATATATGAACATATGCAAAGAGTGGAAGCAGGATCTAACACAGAATCAAAGAAAACTATCAAACTTGTCTCAATTATCAAAGACCTGTTCTCACCCTACAACATACCAGTTCACAACACTTCTAGAATCTGGGATAATACCTCAGAGACTGATTCTAATGAATATGAATGGGGCAGATGTTCTAATATTACTGAAGATATTTGTGCAAATGACAGTATTACACCCATCTCTCAAGAAGAATGTGACACAGAATCTAGAGCACTTGAATTTGGTCCACAAAATATCTATGACACCAAGGAAAATGAGTAGCAACATTATGTGCAAGTCTATACAGAAGATGATACCATCTAAGACCTTAACGAAATCCTTAACTTCTTTATCACCCTGGCCAATCATGATGATACTTCCATCCCGACACTTACAACAGTAGAACTTGATCCGCCAAATGATTCCTTACCCCTTGTCTTTCCTGACCTCATAGACTGGGATGAACCTGAAACTCATGATATACCGATTTTCCCAAATGACGAATGCATTATCCATTAATTATGTACCGTTAACCCGAAAACAGACTCTACTAGTGAACAAAGTAACGATGTCTGCAATCAGGAGAGTGCCAAGTCTGTCAGTCGCAAAAATAAACCAAATAAAAGATCTACTGCTGAAAACCAGTCAATGGCAACAATAGATCACACAAAAGTAAAAATAAAGGACACATCTGAGGGTGAAAACCTTTTTAAGGCACCTAAGGATGGGAGACTTGACACTCTTCCTAAACATTATCATGATCAATCACCCATATTGATTGAGCCCACTCAATCAATCAACATTGGTACTACAGAAGCAGCCAAAACCATACACCTTGCAGAATCTCTGACAGAAGCAGAAAGATCAAAATTTATCAAATTTTTTAAAGAAAAGCAAATCAACTTTGCTTGCTCATATGCAAATATGCCCGGGATTGATCCACAATTAATCATGCACCACTTGTCTATTGCTCCAAGAGCTAAGCTAGTCAAGCAAAAACTACGAAAGTTGAATCCACATGTGGCACTCATGGTTAAAGGTGAATTGAAGAAACTATTAGATGTCGGATTTATTCAACCCATTGACTATGCTGAATGGATTTCCAACATTGTACCAGTATCAAAACTAGATGGCAGCATCAGAATCTACACTGATTTCAGAGATGTCAACAAAGCCTGTCCAAAGGATGACTTTCCTTTACCCAGTACCGACATAATTGTAGACCTCACAACAAGCCATGCAATGCTATCACTAATGGATGGTTTTTTAGGCTATAATCAAATCAAGAGAGCCCCAGAAGATCAAGATAGAATAGTGTTTACCTGTCCTTGGGGAATGTACTATTGGAATGTCATGCCTTTTGGCTTAAAGAATGCAGGAGCAATTTATCAACGAGCAATTACAACAATCTTTCATGACATGATGCATACCTTCATGGAAGACTATGTAGATGATTTACTAGCTAAATCCTTCACCAGAGAAGAACATCTAAGCATCTTAGAAAAGATTTTCTATAGATTGGAAAAATTCCAAGTCAGGCTCAACCCTAAGAAGTGTGTCTTCGGGGTTACCTCAGGAAAATTACTAGGCTACATAGTTTCAGCTAAAGGTATTGAAGTGGATCCAGCAAAGGTACAAGCCATTATGGAGATGCCACCACCAAAGAACATCATCCAACTCAGATCTCTACAAGGATGACTCCAATCAATCAGGCGATTCATCGCTCAACTAGCAAATAAAAGTATCCCATTTAATCATTTGCTACATAAAAATGTATCATTCAGATGGGAAGCCAAATGTGCAGAATCTTTCTATCAAATCAAACAGTATCTAATGAACCCACCAGTTCTAGTACCACCAATAGCAGGGAAGCCACTCATTCTCTACATTTCAACAACAAACATCTCACTAGGGGCATTGTTAGCACAAGAAGATCAACAAGGAAATGAATGAGCTATATACTACATCAGCAGGACATTGAATGGATATGAATTAAACTATACATTCATTGAGAAGGCTTGTCTAACAGTAGTATTCACCTCTCAAAAATTCCGACACTACATGCTAGCTCACACAATTAAGCTGGTTGCAAAAATTGATCCTCTCAAATATTTACTCAGTAAAGCATCTCTTATAGGTAGATTGGCTAAGTGGGTCATGATCCTCAGTGAATTTGATATCCACTACACAGAATGATGAACTATCAAAGGACAAGTGATTGCAAATCAATTGGCTGAAGCACCACTACCTGGAAAACAAACTATGGAGATCGAATTTTTGGATAGGGACGTACTGGCTATTTCTACCAAACAATGGACCTTATATTTTGATGGATCCCACACACAACATGGCTCAGGTGCTGGCATTTTGTTTGTCACTCCTGAAGGACACACTATACCAAGATCATATAGGCTTATGTTTCCATGCACCAACAACATTGCTGAATATGAGGCATTGGTTATAGGCATCAAAGTGGTCATAGAATGGTGGATCATCGAATTAAAAGTCTATGGAGATTCACAACTCGTCATCAATCAAATCAACAATGACTATCAGACAAAGGATGACAAGCTGCTACCCCACAAGCGAATGGTGGATGATTTCAAGCAATATTTTGTACACATCACCTTCGAGCAAATACCAAGGTTGGATAACAGTGTAGCTGATGCCATGGCTACTATCGCTTCACTACTAAAAATTCCAGAGCAACGAAATCATTACGAGTTTCTGGTAGAGCAACTGTTCTCTCCTGCCTATGACCATTCACAATCCCATGTTATCTATGCCTTGACTAGTTCCAACTCTCCATTATATGGACCCATCTACGAATATCTTAAAAACAATATCTTACCCATTGACTTATCCCGAAACTAGAAGTGCAAATTTATCTGGCAAGCTGCCTATTATACTCTTACTGCTGATACTTTGTACCGTCGAGTTCTAGATGGTACTCTTCTTCGTTGTCTTGATCGTAATGAATTTGACTCCTCTTTACACGAGCTTCACGAAGGTATCTGTAGCACACATTCAAGTGGTACTACTCTTGCTAAAAATCTTCTAAGAATGGGATATTATTGGCCAATAATGGAAAAAGACTCTTATCACTTTGTAAAAAAGTGTCCTAAATGCCAAATCCATGGCAATCTTATACATGCACTAGCATAGGAACTACAACCATTCACAACTTCCTGGCCCTTCTGTCAGTGGGGACTAGACTTGGTTGGCAAAATTCATCCTTCATCTTCAAATGGACAAAAGTTCATTATAACTGCAATGGAATACTTTACAAAATGGATAGAAGAAGTCCCCATGACCACAGTGACTGGGAAACAAATTGCCTCTTTTATCCTTAATTATCTGATCTACAGATATGGTATTCTGAGTTCCATCATCACAGATAATGGATGGCCTTTTAAGAACAAAGATGTGCAAGAACTATGTGAAAAATTCAAAATACAACATCGTTTCTCTACACCTTACTATCCATAGGGGAATGGTCAGGTGGAAGCATCCGACAAAACAATATTGAAAATCCTAAAGAAAACAGTGAATGACACAGGCAAAGATTGGCATATACAACTCAATCTAGCACTTTGGGCCTACAGAACCAGCATCCGCACACCTACCGGAGCTACACCATATTCATTGGTATAAGGATTAGAAGCTATTTTACCTCTGGAGGTAGAAATTCCATCTCTCAGAGTCTCTTTGAAAGGCTTGATCCCAGATGAAGAGTATCGAGTTAACCGACTACAAGAGCTTGAGATTCTAGATGAAAGATGTCAACATGCTTACACTCATCTCAAAGCATATCAGCAACGTATGTGCAGGAGCTACAACCACAAGGTCATTCCCAAAATTTTTAAAGTTGGTGACCTAGTACTCAAGGAAAATCTTAAAAATCAGCAAGATCGGGAAAAGAAAGGGAAATTTGAACCTAATTGGTTAGGTCCCTATGTCATCATATCAGCCTATGGATCAGGCGCCTATCAGCTAACAACTTCAGAAGGAGATGTGCTCAACGAACCAACTAACAACATTCATCTAAAGAAATACTACACTTGAGTAATCTAATGCACGAAAAAGTCAAAAAAAAAAATCAAAAAAAAAAATCATCAAGAAAAAGGTAAATAGAAGGTACAATGAAAGCAATTGGTGAAAACCTGACAACAGGCGCTATTGTGAGAGGACAGCTCGTCTATATCTATCCATACCATTATCTCCATAGTAAAACACTATCGGCCATCGCCCGACATTTTAGCACAATATCCATCCAGGCCATACTTAGCATAGTCACTATCCTGGTTTATCTGCATATCCTTTCACCCCATCTCACCATGGTTTGGTAATCACTGTACATATCCACATTAGGAAGTACACTTAACTAGGGGCAGTAATCAAAGCTTGCAACACATTCAAAACATCAAAACTTACCACAAACTTAGAACTTCATATACAGCAAAACAACACTCGTACAATCGCAAAGAAAAATATTGATTGCTTAACAGGATTCACAAAATATTATGGATGATTTTCTGAAATATCAAATGTTGCATCTTGCATACAGTTTTGACTATTTTTGCACTTTAACTTTTTGAATTGTTGGATCCTCTAAATTTTCTCCACAATGCTTCAAAGCTAGAGAACGTCATAGGGACTCCAATATTTTCTTAGTTTTCTGTCTATGAGGCAATCATCTATACTATGTAAATACTTATCTCGAGATGTGATTCATAGCATATCACTGAAGACATGATTCCACTTTACGCATACAAATGGTTTACTCTTGTTTGTTTATATGCAATCCACACTTAGGTCGTCCTGGTTCAATTATACCTTGACGCTTGTGCTATCTTGCAAAATCAAAAATCATGTAAATTTTCCTCAGGTCATTATGGTTCAAATTATACCATTATGCTTGTATAAATTTTCAACATATCCCACAACAAATCAATGCTCAATGATGATACATACAAAGAAAGCAAACAACATGTGGCTATACAGGGATGACAAATACAGAATGAGGATGCTCAAAATCAATTAGTTGCATATCATTTTACAATTAATTGCATATCATTTTACAATTAGTTGCATATCATTATCATACATTTCATTTTCAAGATACATCTCACAGCATATGATTATCATACATCTCATTTTCAAGGTACATCTCACAACATATCATATCATACATCTCATTTTCAAGATACATCTCACAACATATCATATCATACATCTCATTTTCAAGATACATCTCACAACATATCATATCATACATCTCATTTTCAAGATACATCTCAAAAATAATGCATTATCACATCATATTCATCAAGTATCGCATCACATACATCTATTTAAGCAATACATCATCATAGAATAAACTAAAGCATATAGAAAGCATCATCTATAACACATCACATGAAGATCAAAGAAAATGGTGTCATATATATATATATATATATCGACAAATGATCAATATACAAAATATGTCATGTCTGTGCCAATACAAAACAATGATCAAAATATGATGGAGACAATGTCTCTCATGTATGACTATCTCCTGAGGGAGACAGTCTCCCTGAAGATGTCCCAACACCTGGATCTCCAGGTGGATCATGTCTAGGAGGCCCTGTCATGCCTCTGCTCTTCGTCCTTGACCCAATCTCTTGAGATCGACTAGATCTCGACTGTGTAAAACTCTGCACTCGGTGCTCCCTGGGCACCACATCCTCATAATGTCTCCTGTAATACTCTACCTCCTTGGCTCTCAAAGACAACTCTCTCAAGGTGTCTCTCATCGGGCCACCTACCACCACTCTCACCAAAGCCTCTGCTTGAGCCTCGACTCGACCCAACTGCTCCAAAGTAGTATCCCGCTCTGTGGTTAGTTGTGTCATCTGACACTGATGTGCCAACATCTGTGTCTACAACAACTGCACGAACAACTTCAGCGATCTAATATGTGCAACCTCCGCATGTGTCAGAATCCGCACCTGCAAGGGTACCTGTGAAGGAGTACCCCCTATCCCTCTCACTGTCCTCGGTGCTGGTGGAGGTAAAACATCTGACCTCCGCCTTTGGGCTGGTCGTCTGAAATCATCATACCCTCCCACTGCCGCTAACACCTCGCCAACCCGCTCCTCCTCTCTAGCTTTGATAGCCAAACCTCCTCTCCCCCTATCCATCGCCACCCGCCGCCCTACTCTCTCACCCTGTATCCCTCTGGCACCACCATCTCCACCTCTCTCTCCTCTCCTCCCCTGATCAAATCTCCCTCGATCCAATATCCTCCTCTCCCCTTGCCACCCTTGGCCACCTCCTCTACCATCTCCTCCATCCTCTCCTCCTCCATCACCCCCCCCTCATCTACCTCCTCCTCATCATCAAAAGCTGGAATCATCTCAGCTAGATCAGACATCCTAGCCATTGCCCGTGCTATGAAGAGTGTTGCAAACTCATTAGTCAAACCCTGCATCCACGATCTTAGGGGTATAATCCCAAATCTAGCTGGCTGCATGAAATAACTCCTCCACTGCCACCTCGCTATCAATTGTCGGTCCCCAATCCAAAATATCCTGTCTCCGTCGAGCATAAAAATATGCTCCCTGTGGCATCCCCTGATGTCAACCATACTGCCGTAACACCCAACTCTGCAGAAACCTCTCAATCACAAAGGGCATTCGCCCTATCAAATATCTGGTCATGAAGACATAGGGCATCTCCATCCCATCCTCAGCCCATACCTCACAACCTATATATGGTCGCCAGATGACCGTATCAATATCATCTAGTAGCCATATGTGTACGCACATCCAACAGGCCTATCTTTATCTTCCAATGGCCTAGCTGCGGGGATACACTCCCACGCCCATACCTATAGCAGTGTCACTCCAGCTGATAGACTGTCGTAACCCAAATACACTATTTCATGCAAATCCCTGTATAAATGGGCCAGCATAACCGACCCCCATGCAAATCGATGACCCTGCATCACCATATCCTCTAGCACCAATCCCCATCCCACTTACAGTCCCATCAACCTACGGTTGGGACATAAGAAACCACCTATAAAGCCTGCCAAAACTGATGGTAGAGGCACAAAATTCAAATCCAAAATCTCCTGCCAGGGGATCTCATACCCACAAATAGTGTCATCCTGAAAAATCTGGCAAAGTGCCTCAGTCCCACCCTCCTCCGTTTGCTCATAGGGTAGCAATGCACCTACTATAGGAATCCACAGAATCTGGTAGCAATCCTCTGGGGTCACTGTAATCTCACCTGTCACCAAATGAAAGGTGTTCATATCGCTATGCCACCTCTCTACCAATGCTGTCAATAAACCTCGGTTTATGATAAACCGAGGCATATCTAACAAAGAGGTCAAACCACACCTCTCAATAATGTCTCTATTAGCCTGTGTCAATCGTGGTATCAAGGAACACGGTCTCAGAAATCGCTCATGTGACTGTACCACTCCAAAACGCTCCTGTCAAAAAGCAACACAAGTCCAATATTAGTTCCCTCATCAACACATGAATATCAAAATCAAATTCATCTCAAAAACTTGAAAACTTTGAACAAGTCTAAATCAAGTTCCACATCATATCAATCCATCAAAACATATCAACTTGTAACACAACTCAAGTTTCACATTCATATCAACTTTTAACACAACTCAAGTTTCACATTCATATCAACTTGTAACACAACTCAAGTTTCATATCAACTTGTAACACAACTCAAGTTCCACAATCCATATCAGCTTGTAACACAATTCAAGCTCCACAATTCATATCAAAAAATTGAAAACTTTGAACAAATTTAAATCAAGTTCCACATCATATCAAAATCACATCAAATCTATATCAACTTGAAACATCGCAAATCAAATCAAGTTATCTCAGAACCCATATTAGACACACTTATCATACCAATGGCAGCGGACACGAAGACTAGCAAAATGCACTTATCCCGGCAAAACTGGCATCACCCTACCCATTTTCTTCATTCCCAGATCCCACTATACCAAAATTTTTCCTATATGTGCTAAAACATCTTGTCTAAGCGCTAAGCTACTTCTCATGCGCTAGCCTATTTTCTCAACGCACTACCCCATCAACCCTATGCGCTAGCAAAAACCTACGCGCTACCCTTTTCTTGCAAAGCGCTACCTAACCTACTTTATGTGCTAAACCTACCCCATGCACTATTCTATCTTCTCTGTGTGCTGTGTACTTAACCCTATGCGCTAGGTCACACCTACGTGCTTTCTAGACCTACCCATGCGACCCCCTAGAAGCCCTATGCGCTAGATATTTTCTATGCGCTACCTGTTTTACCCAATGCGCTACCCTATGCCCCCGATGCGCTAACCTAATCCTATGTGCTACCCTTACCTAATGATGCGCTAGCCTAAACTTTTCGGACGCTACCCTCTATTGTTCAAAACCGACGCGCTACAAAATTTTTCGTATGCGCTACCCTTTCGACCCGACGCGCTAAAACATAAAAATCCGCATAAAAAATTCAAAAAATGACCAAAAATGACAAAATCAAAAATCAAATAGGGGTCAAAAAGGTTGACTTACCGATGGTCCATACGTAGCAGGCCTTCGATACCTCCTAACGCAGTCAAATCGATGAGAAGAATACAGAATCGACATGTTGACTTCTCTCTAATTGTCACTTTCTCCAAAGTCAACAAGCACAAATGAGACAAAAGAAATCACTTTTTCCCTTTATATAGGGTAAATCAAAATTAGGGTTACATGGAGGAACGCAAAAATTGCTCGTGGTGTCTCATGCCAACCTACCCAACATCATTATCAATGCTATCAAAATTATCCAACTCAAATCAATTTTTCAAATTTTTTTGATTCATCTCCCAAGGGGGCATTATCAACATTGTTTATCAAATCTAGGGCACGACATAAAAATTGATCACAAACAAATCATAACGACACATCATTTTCTTTGAATCAACATGTGCACACACGTCACTTCAAAGAGGGGCAAAATGTAGACATATAAAAATGACCATATTCCTAAATGAATATTTTATGTTCATTCCTCTATTTAATTAAATCCAATTTAATTAAATCACCCATATTCCTCTATTTAATTAAGTAAATTATTCAATTTATTTAGTTAAATTCACTAGACCCCTTTTTGCATCATTTAATTGAATAAATCATTTTATTTAATTAAAACCCTTCTCTCTACTTTTTAATTAAATTCACATTTAATTAAATAGTTTACCCCAATTAAATAAATCTAATTTATTTAAAATCCCCAACTTGCAACCAATTTAAAATAAAGCAATTTATTTTAATTAATTCTATTTTCCCTCACCCACTTGCATTTTCCTACATCTCTCACTTGCCTCCTAACCCTATTCCTAAACTCTTCTAGAATCCATCTAACCCATCAATTATCCCCTTTCCCTAAATTTGAGGAGGCCACTTCTCAAATTTGGAGTAAAGTCTTCAAAATGCATTAAAGCCTTTATCCATTCAAAGTGCCCCCAAATTTGGAAGGACTCTTACAAATTTGTCCCCAAAGTCTTCAAACCATTAATGGTTAACTAACCCTTAGTGGCATGGTTAGAGACTTTTTGCCTAACTTAACCTCCATCTAACCCAAGGGTCTCATCAAGCATTTATTGCTTTGACCATAGTTATTCCTTTAACCTTTGCACAAGAGTTTACCCTTTGGATAAAAGCTTTATCCAATGGATAACCCTAACCTAACCTTAACCCTTACCCCCTAGGGTAACCATGAGGTCTTCTCAAGCATTTAATGCTTCTTACATCTCCTCTCAACCAGCCTTATGTTGACAATTGTCACCATTTCATTGGTGAAAATTGAAAACATGGATTGACAACTTTCAATCTTGACCCTTGATTAACTCTTTCAATCCTGGCCCTCCATTACCCTACTTTTGCTATAAATAGAGCTCTCCTTCCTCCATTTTATGAATCCATGAATCAATGAATCTAAGAAATCTATTATCTAAAATCCATGCAAGCTTTTGTATCTCATTTATGCTCAATTTTAGCACATCTAGTCTCTCTTTGCAAAAGGAATTAATCTATTAAACATTTTAGACTACTTCCTTTATCATTAGCTTAAATCATATAACTAGTATATCATGTTAGGATAGTATTACTACTAATCTTGTCATCTTATAATCTAGTTTATTGCATTTGTAGGATCATGCATAGATAGGATGCATTCTCATGTTAAAAATCAATCAAAAGCATCCCTTGTTTTTGCATTTGTCATCCCTAAGCCACTTTGCTCAGTGATCTGAGAGCAAAGGCATTGGCTTGAGGGACCTTGTGAGATAGAGAACCATGGAACCATCCTTGGGAAGTTGAGTCATTCTTCATGACTCCATAACTTGCACCAAGAAGTCCTGTGGGTGTGTGGACAAGCCTCTCAGAGCTTCATTTTTCACATTTTGAGTTTTATAGCCCCATTTTTCCTGCATACAAAGAGCACTAAAGAATTGGCCACATTGGAGAAAAGGGTCTAAGGACCTTGAAAATAAAAACCTTGTTGAAGGTTTGAATGATTGTAATTTTGACTTTGAATTCTGTGAGCATTGCATTTATGGATAACAAAATCACGTTCAGTTTTACTCAAGTTCTCATAAACCTTATGGTGTTTTGGATTTTATTCATTCTGATGTGTTTGATCACGTAGATGTTTCTTCCATTGAAAAATCCACATATTATGTTTTGTTTATTGATGATTTAAGTGGAAGGACATGGGTATACTTTCTAAAGAGTAAATATGAAGTTTTTAGTCACTTTTAAGAATTTAAAGCAATGGTTGATTTCTAGATTGGAAATAAAATTAAATGTTTGAGAACTAATAATGGTGGTGAATTTTTCTCTAATGCTTTTGATAGATTATGTAAAGACTATGGCATTAATAGATAGAAGATAACTCTGTATTCTCCATAGCAGAATGGAGTTGCAGAAAGAATGAATAGGACACTGATGGAGAAGGCTAGGAGTATGCTAGGTGGTGTTGGTCTAGAACAATTTTTTTGGGCTGCTATTGCTACTACTTGCTACCTAATTAATAGGTCTCTTACATCATCTCTTGTTGATAAAACACCTATGGAAGCATGGTCAGCTCATAAGCCTTCATTGAGATATCTTAGAGTTTTTGGTTGTGAGACATATGCACATGTGCCAAAGGAGAAGTGAACAAAGTTGGAGAATAAGGCTATAAAATGTATCTTCATTGGTTGCAATTATGGTGTGAAAGGATACAAGCTTTCAGACCCTCTTGCACAAAAGGTAATTCATAGTAGAAGTATTATTTTTAGAAAAAATAAGTCTCCTTCTATTACATTGCAGCCAAAATAGACTAAATAGGAAGATTTGATTCAATTCCCTTCTATGCCTGAAAGAGTTGTATCAAGACCATTTCATAGGTAAGAAGTTGATGAGAGCTCATCTATCTCTGAATCTTTAGAAGAGGAGGAAGAACCTCCAACTCAGTTTGTTCAAAGGTCTAAAAGACATAGACAACCACTGGAAAGGTATTCACCTCATGACTGGAGATGCATTTTTGCTTTGAATACTAATGTGGATGAACCTAAATCTATAGAAGAGGAATTACATATGAATGATACAGAATCTTGGAAGATTTATATGCAAGAAGAAATGACAACTTTGAAAAAGAATGATACATGGGATATTGTACCATTGCCTGAAGGACGAAAGACTGTTGGTTGTAAATGGGTGTTCAAGAAAAATATTGGTTCAGATGGAAGCATTGAGAAATATAAAGCAAGGTTGGTAGAAAAAGGTTACTCTCAGGTTGAGGGTGTTGATTATAGTGAGATATTTTCTCTTGCAAAAATGGCATCCATTAGGTTTTTGCTTTCTATTGTTTTTGCTTACAATTTAGAGATTGAGTAAATGGATATGAAAATTCCTTTCCTTCATGGTTATTTAGAGAAATATATTTATATGAAACAACCTTAGCACTATGTGGTAAAAGGTAAAATTATTTTGGTTTGTAAATTAAAGAAGTTTTTATATGGCCTCAAAGAGAATCCTAGGATGTGGTACCAAAAATTTGATACATATGTGTTGAGTTTGGGATTTGAACGTTCTAAATCAGATCATTGGGTTTATTATAAATTTGATGGTGATCATTTCCTGCACATTGCATTATATGTTGATGATGTGTTATTCATTGGTAAAGGGAAGGGTGTGATCTCAGAACTAAAGTCACAACTTGCTACTAAATTTGAAATGAAAGATCTTGTTGCAGCGAAACACATTATTGGGATGGAAATTAGAAGAGATAGAATGAACAAAAAGCTATGGCTAGACTAGAGTAAGTATGTGATTTCAGTTTTACGGAGGTTCAACATGCAGGATTGTAGATCATTGTGTGTTACTTTTACAGTTGGAATGAAACTGTCTATTTTAGATTGTCTTACATCTTCATCAGAGATGGATGACATCAACAAAGTGGCTTACTAGAGTGCAGTTCAGAGTTTGATGTATGTTATGGTATATACTAGGCCAAACATTGTCCAAGAAGTAAGAGTTCTTTCTAGATATATGTCTAATCTTGGTAGATTTCATTGGGATATACTTAAAAGAGTTCAAATATTTGAAGGGTACCTTAGAGTATTCTCTGTGTTATCATGGTAATTTGGTTGGAGACGTGATTTCCCTTGTTATTCTTGGTTATGTGGATTTAGACTGGGTAGGTGAAATTGATAGTAGAAGATCCACCAATGCTTATGTGTTTACTTTATTTGGTGGTGCAATTAGTTGGATGAGTAAATGATAAGTTGTGGTTTCTTTGTCCACTACAGAAGTAGAGTATATGACAACTACTAATGCTTGTAAAGAATCCATTTGGCTTAAGAGACCATGTTCAAATATTGGAATAAAACAAGGTGCAGTGATAGTTTACTGTGACAGTCAGAGTGTGATCTGCCTAGCTAAGAACCCGACATTTTCATGCCCAAACCAAGCACATTGATGTTCAGTGTTATTTTTTCAGAGTTATGGTCAAAGATGAAAAGGTGAAGCTAGTTAAGGTAGAAAATTTAATGAATGTTGCAGATTCTTTAACTAAGGTTATGAGCATAGAAAATTTCAGATGGTATTCAGAGTCTATGGGCCTCATGGCCCCTAACAATTAATTTATTGTGTTACTGTTGATACTCCCTTTATTCTTGCAAGGTGTTCGACAAGTGGGATAATGTTGGGAAAATGGTGTCTCAACCTTGCATTTATATGAGGTTACTAATTATAATAAGTTTTCATTTGAGTATGAAATGGTGTGAAATTCTCCCCAAAGCTTTGGATTGGCTAGATAAGATTGCCGGTAATTTTTTGTCGCAAGATCACAACTAGTTTTGAAGATATTAAATTTTTCATTTTTGAAGGGTGTGATGAAAGGTTTAAATTTAATTTTTGAGGAATTTAGAGGCTCCAAAATGCCCTAAAATGTGGTTGTAACCAACATATCTAGTTACAAACTGATAGAGCACTTCACAAGATTTATGGTGCTTCAAATGGTTTGTCAATTGGGCACACGGTTCACAAGTTGTGGCCTTAGAAAGTTTAGACTCCTAAAATAAGAAATATAAAATGCATCAAACACAAAAATGAGTTGTACAAGGGAGGAAAATGTGTTGATGTGTCTTTTGAAATGTCATAGGGCATCTAGAATGGAGATAAGGTCGGCTCTATTTTATTGGGTGGTTTTAGCCCATGGTTTTGTAATATTGTTTGATAGTTTCTTGTATTGTATCTCCTATATGAGGTGTGAGATAGAGGTTGTGTGTAAGAGTCTTATGGCTACTAAGTTACCTCTGAATCTTTGATTAGTGGTACTCCTGTGAAGAGCTTGCTTTGCAAGTATATTGTAATTTGTTATTAATTGTTGAATAATATATATTCAGCTACTTTTGGAGTGTGGGGTTTTTCTCCCGAAAGGGTTTTTCCCATGTAAATCACCGTGTTGTTGTGTTGTGGTATGTATGATATTATGTTTATTTCTATTAAGTTTTTGTAACTGTTATAATGATCTGTAAAGGTTTTTACACTACCCTCCTCTCAAGGTTAGTGGAGGAATTTGTTCTGCTACTTAACTTCCTTACAATGTTTGTTGCCTTTATAGTTTATCTTGTAGATGTTCTATCTTAGACAATAAGATATAATTCTTTGATTTGAATGCCATAAAAATGTTATTTATGGAAGTTTCCCTCATCAAACCAATGTCAATTATATAAATCTTATATCTTGATTGCTTCAGACAATGTGTGCAATGCAACTGTTGATCTGTATATTTATATTGATCTAAATAAGAGAGTTTACATTGATCTGACTATATGTATATATCTAGATCATCATTGTTCTTGATTTTTTACCACCGCATGTTTTTGATGATCTAATACCAATTTCAAATGATATCTTGAATGTTGTTTTATATTACTAATATCACATTCATACTTTCGCAGTGATAAATCTATCTCTGGTTGGCATCACTAATTCCTCATGCATCTATCCTTCCCATTTTCTATTTTTTCCATCGAGAACTTCAGACTAGGTTATTAATAATATCCCCATATCAACTAAGAGACACAACCTTTAGAATAGATACTTCTTTTAAAAGAGACACGTCTTTCCAATAACTAATTACTTCTCTTTATACACATTAATTATCTTCAAAGACTTCCTTAATGATAATTGTTGCCTTTGTCTTTTACCACATAGAGTGTCAAACTTAATCGTTGCACACTATATTATGATAAAATTATTATCTATGTTTTGTATCCTTCTTTATCAATCACTAAGAAAGTCTAGTGTTTGTATTATAATTTGGATTGGGACATAACACGCACCCTTTTCGACAAGATGCCTGATGGATCATAATCCATAATTCATTGTAATTGCAACAAATTCATTCCTTATTACTATTAATGATCACCACTACTATGTCATGAATAGTTTATGGCTAACCGCTAGTTGGGTGGTATAGAACACAACCACAAGCGAACCACATTTCACAATGTGCAAATAACCAATCGTGTTTTCACTATGACCTTCATCTTGAACACAAAGTATTATTGATAGTGCCTTTCCATATCACTTGGATATTCATTTTGTTTTAGATCAAAGATGATAGATGTATTCAGAAAAAAGGTCCAACGAAGATCTTCATTATGGTGTAGCTGAGTTTGAACTGAATGACACCCCAAGAGTTGGGTGCGTTCATTTTGTATTGCCACTTGACATCCCCGTGCCTATAAGTTGAACTGATTTAATAGATGATACCGCATGGATTTTTCTTGATTTTGACACTATTTAATGCTTCTTATTGGGAGGTTCAAATTGTATATTTAGGAGGGATTTGGGCCTTCAAATTCAAAGCAGTCACGAGTTGGGAATTCAAATTTGAAGCCATCGACAAGTGGTCTTCAAAGTGACTGCACAACTACATTGGTAATCATTTGCCATCATTGTATTATAATTTTTTTCCACCCATATGTGTTGTGATTACTGAAATTTGGGTCTCATAATTGGAAATGTAGATTAGTTTATGGAGATAAAAGCATTGATGTTGTCTATTTTTAATTTAACAACAACATGATAATGTGTCTGTTGGTGGGGAAGATGAGCCCATTGGCAATGTAGAGGAGGGTGAGTATACTTCTATTGAAGGAAGTAAGAGTGAGAAAGATGATGTTTGTAGTGAGTATGAGGTGAGCACTGAGGAGGAGGAGGAGGAGGAGGAGAGTGAAGGGGATGCAAGTGAAGGGCAAAACGATGGTGGCAACGCTCACAAAAAGGGACAAGGAGTCACCAACAATGAGGAGGTGCACTATTAATTATTATATTTGGTATTATATTTATTCCTATTTATTTCAACAAAAAGTAATGTGACGATTTGTCCCTATTGGCTATGTGCAACAACAGTCCCATTACAAAAGAGAATATGTCAATGGCAGGTTGCACTATTTTTGTTTCTTTGGTGAATGTTCTTATAAAGGAGGTCATAGATTTTTGGATCTAGGAAGACTGGATGTGCATAGATTGTCAATGCACAACCTTTCATTATTGGAGGCATGAAGACACAACTGTATACTACGTGGAACCAAAAAATGCAACTTGCACCATAGTGAGATAGTGCAGAGGTACTTGAACAAGAAGCAAACTGATATCGAATATAAGATGGTTGTAATGTATAATATGCAAAAAAAAAAGTGTAATTGATCATGTGTGCAGAGAGAATGGGAAGAAAATATATGATGAGATTCCTACCAAAGGGAAGGAAGAGATTAAAGAAGCAATGTAGCTTTACAACAACAGTCCACTGAGGGAGGAGAGACGGAAGAAGGTTTTAGAGTTACTGGAAAGGAAGAAATTTGGAGAAAAGGTCATTCCTATTGATTGTTTTGATTTACAGTTTACTGAATTATATAATATTCAAAAGTACACATAATTGAGCTATTGAAGGCCGCTACCCAAGGAGTTTGCAACATCAAAGGCCATGGTGAAGTGGATTTGGCATCGAAGGCTCATCCTACAACAAATGTGCCAGTTAATAAGCCTGCATCGTATTCATCGAGGAGGTATCAAAAGACAAAGGCTACCATGAAAAAAAGGCTGACTTCAAATGAGGCCACATATTTGACATCGAACGTGTGTCTATTCATGTATGTATACGCAAAGCATACTATTCTTTCCATTCCATAGTCTTGTATGTTGACTATTTCAATCCTATTATGGTAGGTTTCTCATGACAAGGTTCATGGAGGGAGTCCACAATTGTCTGTGGATTTGGTTGAAAATGTATCTAGTCCACCAAAAAAAGTCACAAACCTTGGATGCTCGTTAGGATGAAGAAGCTGAAGGAGAGGACAAATGAAAATTTAAGTGCCTGTAGAGGTGAGAAGAATGCAAGGAAGTCTTCTAAAATAGGGAAGACATTGGAGGATAGAAGCAAAGATGAACAACAACTTTCGAAAGGCCCTACTAAATTAAGTGAGAAGGTAATACGTTGTCATTGTGCATAACAGGTGGTGAGATATAACACGTTGTGTTATATTACTACACATGTTTCGTGTTGTCATTATTTTTATCATTTATTTGAGTTTGTGTTATTGATTGGACTTCCAACCATCTATGTTGTAGAGCGATGATGACCCTCTTAGTCCTATTTGTGTAAGATTCATCGGAGGTGGGGATATACATGTGGCTTCTATGTTGCCAATGAGGGACGAAGATGAGGTACATTGATAGAGTTGTTTACCATTTGTATGGATTCAATATGTACTTATAGTCCTCTACAATGTGCCATGTTTTGTAGCATATTGCCATAGAAGGAAGCATGGATGGTAATAAACAATCAATGGGAAATGACGATGGCTATACAATTTTGAACCGCAATGGGGATAATTTGGGAGATCCATCTATTTCAATATTATTCTATTGCATTGACATGAATTTATTTTCTTATGTTGATGGTCAGCTATTAAAAAATCTTATTTATGTTTCCGCATGCACACCTTACTACTGCAGGCAAGTGTGCAAGATGAAGAAGAGTGCATCGATGAAGATGTTCACACTCTTGCTATTGGAGATGAAGTCGAGATTTGAGTGGATGGGGAAGTGGTTGGAAAAGGCATTTTTGATGGGGTGGGAAGGGGTGTCCTATGTCACAACAAATCGCTCCCACGAGGTTGTGTGAAAGTCCAAATCATGGAGGTCTTCAATGGCAATGTCTCATTGTCTTATTTGCATGCTTTCTTTGATGTCTTGTTGGACCCCATAAACTTGTGGGAAGTGTGGGACATCTAAGACCAAGTTCTTACCCCATTTATGGTAAGATTTTAAGATCCCTTCCTTTGTCTTCTCATGCCATCGTTTATCTTATTCCAATGCATCAAAATAGGTAGCACTCATATGTTGTCCTTTTTATGTGATAGGATAAAGTTGTCGAAACTGTCAAGCCACAAAACAGGATGTTAAATTCATTCCTAAGATCAGATAGACAAGTGTGAGGCTACAATTACTTGACATCACCCCTCCTGAGTTGCATAAAAATGACAAGAAGTGAAAAATACTCTATTTTGGTGTCAACTCCATTGAGAAAACCAAACATCGAAGGAGATAATATGTTTTTTATGTATGTGCGCCTCTTTCAGACCTTGAAATAGAAGCTTGAAAGCTCAAAAACTCTGTAGTAATATTTATAGCTAGATATTGTACTAGAAGATTACTCTTCAAAAACTATTTGCACCCTCTCTCAAATTCTTGGAATCTGAAAATTGCTTAAAGAATGTTTGTGTGTATCTCTCAACAACGCTTTGTGCATTTTTACATAATTTGTGCTCTTGTAATACATTCTAGGGTGAACTATGGTGCAGCATAATAATCTGCCTTGAAATATAGTGCAAAAGAGCTTTTTCCTTGTGTTAGGTTATCTGGTGATGTATTGCATACCCACCCTATACCAGGATATTAAAAATTCCAATCACAATTTATGGTATTTCACAAAATTTTCTTTGTTTCACATTCTTGTTTCATGTTTTCTATTGTGGAGCTCATTTAGGGAAATCCTCTGTGTATGTACAAGAGTAGGTGGGACATTTGGAGAAAATTTCATTTAATTATTTTTTATACTATTTGGGATTGAATGAAATTGTTTTCATATGTCCTCCTTGGTCTAAAAATATTTGGAAAACATTCGGATAAAGTGGGGGGAATTTTTCTATTTTCTTTCATATACAAGAGTGTTTTGTCTCTCACACTTGTCCATATATTTAAAGTATTATTGTGAGCTGCAATAATTTTCTTTTAGTTTTATTGTATCGATGGAAGTTTTGCAATTATAATGACAAAAATAACGCATAGAATTGTAGTGGTGTATATTCTTGAAATTGTAGATTGAGCACCTCAATCTACAATACTTTCATGAAAAGGGGACTAAATATGTAATTGCAATGAAAAGAAACATGTATGCTAACTTAGCTAACAAAGTAAAATACCTATAGAGCTCCACATTTTGTAACCCACAAGGAGGTCATAAATTTTTAGTTGATGTTTGTAATTGAATGTCTTTTTAGCCATTTATAGATCTTCAACACAAATTTGATGTTGTGACAACTATTCTTGCATAGGGTTTCCGTTTACCACATCTTCTACTATGATTGTACTAAAGATTTTATAAATGTTGTAGCTCTTTAATTCATTGTTATCTTAGTACGGGCCTCTTACTTATTGTATATGGATTTTGGGGGATTATTAAGTATGTGTGGTTGTTTAATGTCATATCTTTAGTGTATGTAAAAGCATAGCTATTATTATTTGGTTTCAATAGTGATTCTAGAATTGTTTTATGTATATAGTTTTGGTTGAATGTTTGATTGTAATTGTGAACCAAGAATGTCCTATCTCAATTATAACTTATGATAGTTCAATATTCTCTTGTTTTTGTCTGTATTTTAAACACATAGTTTGGAATAAATTAATAATTAAAAATAAAAATAAAAATAAATAAAAAATCAGACCTACACAATACTTTCATGAAAAAAGGTCTTTAATATGTCGATCGAAAACATCAGGTGGAGGTGGAGGAACAACGACTGATGCAGCCAGTTTCTGAATACGTGAATTCCCAATTGCAAGGTAACATGATAAAGCATGCATGTTTAATAGATGATGCACACTGATATGGACCATTGATAGTTTAATGAACATTTCAACTTTAAAACTATACTTACTGAAATTAAGACAATAATGCAAGACAAACTCGTTTGTTTCATGTTCATGTACACTATTGTTTCGTGCATATTTCATGCTCTTGTTCATTATCTTTCATTGTTGTTGTCTAATACGACTCTATTGCCAATGTTGCAGGGATGGAAATGGAAAATGCAGGGATAGGAAAAATAAAGGGCGATGACCCAATCAGTATGAAATACCATAATGAAACGTCGTTTGAGGGGGAAGGAAAGCTTGCTAGGACTAAACCCAAGCATGGGACCTTTGATGTTCCCACCTCTTACAATTTATGAAAGTCAGAAAGAAAAGAATTACCCCTATTGTCAAACTAGAAGGGTCCCCTGGGTCCTAATTGCATGGACAAAATGAAGTTTGACGCCATGCATGTACAACTTTTTATGGACAAGGTCGAATTGATTGGGCTTGAAAATGATAGGTTGAAGGGGATGGTTACTGAGTTGCAAAGGAAATGCACTGAATTGAATAAGAAGGTCATGGAGTTGAGCGATAAGAATGTGGACTTCAAGTTGGAATTGTGTAGATGACAAAATGTTGATCAATAAATAGGAGGTAGGGCATGAGGCAAGAATGAAACACCACAAAATTTTAACTGGTTAGTTTAATGGCATGTTAGATGTCTATGATTCTATAATTGCACACTAGAAATAGGGGTTCCAGGAGGTAGCCAGTTTCTTTACCGATGAATTTGATGGAAAGGGTGTGCCTTCCCTTACCCCGAGTAGTGGGGGAAAAAAGGACTTAATTAGTTGTTGTTGTTTGCCTTCAAACAAGCTTATTCTGTTATGAAGATTTCAAAAAGTATATTGATGACCTCTGTTGATTAAAATCTCAGCAATGATGCAGACTCTTTTCAATAAGACATATTGAATAGATATTGAATTGTTATTTTAAATCAATTAGATTGAATGGTTAAATTCAATAAATCAGATTGAGTTCATTTAAAGAACTTGAATGGTTTTTGAATGGTTCCTTGAATAGTTTTTCATGGTTGATGAATGATTATACATGGTTTTTTTCAACAAGTTTCATATGAAGTGTAATAGATTATAATAACATATCTTATGTTCTTCAATGTGGATAATAAACTATTACCACTTTATAAAAAAAAATAAAAAAATCTTATGTACAAGGGGAAAATGCTTGGATGAGGAAATTTAAGAGCATTGTGGAGGAGAAAAAAAAAAGTGGCCTTTGATGGGAACTTGATATTTTCTTTCCATTGATATATATGTTTGGAAGGTGTTATAAGCACTTTGAACAAAAGGAAATTTGAAACATTATACAAATGCGAATGCAAATCTATGAGGCTATGCTTGATCAGGTTGTGAATAGTTCAGACATAAGTAATATTTGGATAATGAACTCAGATAAGCATACTAAATTTACTAAGAAAATGAACTGAGAAAGTGGTGCAACATATAACGAACTCCAAAAATGAACTCATAAAGTAAATAAGCATATCATGAACTTACAAAATGAATTTAAAAAGTAAATAACCATATAATGAACTCAAAAAGTAAATAAGCATATACTGAACTTAGAAAGAAAATAAACATAATAATGAAATCATAAAGTAATTAAGCATATAATGAACTCCAAAAATAAGGTCATGCTCACACAAAATTTACTCAATGAACTTAGACAATGTGGTGATGCCTCATTAATTAATTCTTCTTCTCATGTTGACTGATGGCTCTACATAACATGTTGTGTTCTTATAAACTGTCTATATAACACATTGAGTTATCACACAATATTATCCACAACACAATAGGTTATTTTGTACTTTGTAATATAATACGTGTTATCATGTGCAATATGATATAATACTATGAGTTATCCTATTGTATGTCAATAGCCTACAGTGTTATCCTGTCATAATGTACTCGCATAATTTTTTTTTAAATTACTCAGAGAACAAGGTTTCTTGAAACTGTCCCTCATACTGAGTCATTATTGTACATAATAGGTTGTGCTATTATAAACTATGTCTAACACATTGAATTATTGCACATTATAAATAATAACACAACGTAATAAAATGTAATATATCACAGTGTGTGTTATTATGTTTAATGTAATATAGCATGATGTGTTAGCGTGTTGTATGTAATATAACATATTGTGTTATATTGTACTAATATTGGTAATACACAGTGCATGTTATGTGACCATAATAAGATAACTTTGTGTGACAACAAAAAATATCAATATAAATTTGTCTATTTAAGCACATTCACATTGAACAATCTAAGTAATTAATCTTTGATTTAAATTTTACACATTAGCCGTGTATTTGGAATTGGGGGAGGTTGTTATTTTTTTTTTAGTTTGAGTACTTGATCATCATATTCTAACTTTGTTTTCTGTATTGGATAATTTAATTTGTAATGTTTGTGTAGTGGCAATTTATCATTCTGACATGCACATGATATAGGAATTGATGGGCCTAGGGTAGCTCTTACCAAGCTCTGTGCATAAGCAAAACCATTTGGGTATGGATTGAATACATTTGGTGTAATTAAACCTTGCCCAGAATGATACATATAATTTATGTCCTCACACCTATACTTATGGATAGTGTGCAGGTGAAGGATATGTGTATGCATGCCTACAAAATTGGTAACGCAAATCCAGTTATAGTGCTTGTGGTTTTGTCATAATAACAAGTACACAATTGCTAATAGATATTTATAATTCTCTATGAATTCATATTCACAATGAACAATCTGTGTAATTAATCTTTCATTTGCATTATGCTTGAAAATGTCTAATCTCCATTTATTGTTACTTTTCTATTTGTGGATGATCATTAACAGTAACTTAGTGCTAAATTTAAAACATTTGACATATTCTCTAACTTGTTCTATATGCCAAAAGGGTTCGATCTTTTTTTTTTCATAATGAACATGGATTGGTTTTTAAATTAATTTTCTTTTTAATGGGCATGGAGTGGTTTTTAAAAGAATATTAATAATGTAGGTTACATGGAAGTTTGACATTTTATCTCTAATGTAGGATGCACATCTAAGAAAAACAATAGGTATTGTTGTAAATTCCATTATACACAGTATGCAAGCTATCTCAGAGAATGAATAAATATAAAAACTAGGAAAATACCAAAATTATAAATTTAGTCTAGAAAAATATACCAAGATCAACTCTATAAATATAAATTTCAACTATATTTTATAAAAGGTAAAGGCACATAGGGACAACAAAAAGAAAATTTTATCACAACAAAGTCATACAAGTATTGTTATACAGTTTCATGAAAAAGACCTCGTCTATGACAAAAATCTACATTGAATCCTACTAAACCTCGGTAATGGGAAAGGACTATCATATCCAATGAATAGGTGTTTGTAGACCATAACAGGAAGATTGAAAGGAAAATGTTGAGTGACAGTCTCAATATTGTCATCGAGGTATCGTAATGGGACCCCTCCTCCTCGCTAATTGTCTCTAGGAACATACACGAGGTGAACCTGCAGGAGAGCAACTGGCCAATACAAAAAGGCCCAATATTTAGGTCACAGTTGCTTGTGAATAGATTTTCCCAATAGAAGATACCACCACACATCATCTATGTGCATGATGTACCTGGTATCCCTATCCTAATCTCTATACACATGCACATTCCACCCATGTGCGATGGTCCGTCGAGGAATGATGCGCTCTAAGATATCCTCCCTTAAATTATTCGACAGGAGCTGGAAAAGTGTAGCCTCTTGGTTGCACCGTGCTACGTATTCGAGCAACCCGCAGATTCATACAATCAAAGTGTTAGTTATTTATCTATAGCATTCAATAAATGTAAGACATAAAGGCATAATATTGATAATTAAGTGGTGGAAGCAAAATTATAACCTCCTCCTGTGGCCAGATGTGTAGACCATTGCGTCCTATACCAGATGAACAAAAAGAACAATGAGACCTACTTTAAAAGATACATTATATAAAAGGTTGGGGATAATATATGAAGAAGTGTGAGATAACAAAAAAAGTTGGTGCAAATTATTCAACATGTAGAAAGATAAAAGGCTAAACATGGAACTCAAAAAAAAAGTCATCAATAGGAAATGACTAATACGCGGTTTCAAATATGATACATAAAAATAGAGACTATCACCTCCTAGGTACAACTAGACAAAAAGTTTCAAAGTCAGAGTAGGATAACATGACGTATAATTCATTCCAAAAAATGAACTCAATGACCTATGCAACACATATTAGCTATCAATAGAAATATGAAAAAATCATGTAATCCTTGTCCACATATATGAAATATGGAAAAACACAGATCCAACTCCAAACCAATAATACCAATGTTGTGTTACTAAGGTTCATCATGTGATCCTTGTCCATATATAGGACCTTCAAAAGCTAATCATCGACAAGGACTCCTTTGCCTAGATGTTGAGGGTGTGGTGAACATTGTCACACCTATCTTTGGACCACTTTTGCCAACTGCAAAATGTAACAACTAAATAACCACATGCACCATTCATATGTTTAGAAACCACTTCTAGCTAACAATTAAGTACTAACTTATATTAGATGTAATAAATCCTATTGCAAGGACATAGAGTTTTGGTTCTTGGTCCAATCGCCTCTTTCCCTCCACATCCTAGAATTCTTGGAGAGGAACTCAAATGTGTCAGGCTGCATAACATCATCAAAGATCTTGGTACTAGTAGTATGCCTATGTTTTCACCGATTCTGAGCATGGTCCCTACTTGCACAGAACCAAGGTTGCATGTGAAGGGTGCTTGTATTAGCTAGATTGGTATGGGGACTGGAATCAAATTCCATAGCACCAAAATTGTCAAGATCAACCATGAAGCTCTTCACATTGCCTACAAATGCCAACAATCTTTCACGTGACTGTGGCATTGTTTACGACATCTTCAACTTTGTGCTCACTTTGTTCCACATCATAGTGTCAGCATCCTCTATATGTGTTTCTTCATTAGAAATTCTATCAACGACCAGTTGAGGTGTTGGATCTTCATTAACGTTAGTAGGAATTAGAGTTGACATAGGAATAGGATCTGTATGAAACAAAATCTTAGAGTGAAGTGCAGATCTTTTAAATTAGCAAACATCAATATTCACAAACCAAACAAGTTGACTTGCATTTAACGTCCACCTACTCGAGAGATGTGAATCATCGAATGCTGTTGATCATCGTAGAAACCTTCAATGCATGTTTGCATGTGTTTCCTTGCAAACTCCATAGACAATCACATATGTACAAGTGATCACCAAATTTCCTAACTATGTACCAATTGCACAAGGACTAAATTTTCACCCAGTACCAACCAAGGCGAGTCTCATCTGGAACGCAATCAACATCAAAAATTTCCTTTGCCCTATCCATACTAGTTTGCAAATGTGTCAACCTGTAGTTTTTGATAAATCCAACATGTTGCAACTTATCCTTTTGCTTATAGAATGGTTCCACTTTATACACAAGCGTACAATACAGGTTGTCCATCCTCCTTATGCATGTCTTTTTATGATCTCTTAGGTGCAACACCTTCAACTTTCCATGGTATGATTCAATGGCATTGTTTGTGTCCTAGTTAGTAATTGGGAAATTCATGAAGAAAAAATGTAGGTTGTCAACTAACAAACAAATGCATCAATTGTCACATCAAACAAGTTAACAAGTCATTTTGTTGTAGAAAAACTCTAGAAATCGTGGTTGATCACTAAATTCGTCAAAGTGTGCAATTTCGAAATAGTTCTCTCTTTAGTTTCATGCATTGCCATCATTATCTACCCTACACAGTGAAAAATGTCCATTGCTTTTTCCTTTGTTGCATACTTGTAGACATTCTTCAACCATTCTTGATGCATGTGCCAAACACAAAGTATGACACGACATTGAAAAACAACCCTGTTTCAAACACAACGATTAATTGTGCCTGATCATATAGAATAAAATATAAAGCAACATATCTTACTATTTGATTTGATCAAGTCAAACAATTGTCAAACAACTAAAACATGCAAACACTCTATCACTTGTATCTCTACACTCATATCATCTACTATAAATTCATTGATCCTCCAGTCTTTGTAACCCCACCAACCACACCTAAATATCCTCAATCTTGTTCCTTGATGTCACTGCCCATGCAATGAGCACCCCCACTTGCTGCTCATCAAAAACGATAATTGAATACAATTGGTAGTTTAAAAAAACAACCATGAAAATCATTAGCATCTACGAATGCAAAGGGAAAATTGAAAATATGATGAAGGCTCATAAGGAGTTTGAGGAGACTTGCCCCATATTTATTTGTTACAAATGTGGAATCCATTGAGATGATTGATTCATGTGAGTGTCAATCCATCATGTTGAGTATCTGAGACATGTATTCTCATAATGAAAGGTGTGTTAGGACCATATGATTGCTAGAAAAAAAAGAAATTAGCCTCATCTTGTTTTTTCCATTCTAAGATGCTAGTGGCATAGTGGGTAGTGCAATCATCAGTTAGGAGGGACCTCAAAGAGATCAATCCGAACCAGGAAGCAAGAGTAAATAGAATGAAAACAAGAGTTTATGATGGAGGCAATGCAGAATGAATGATTTAGCTCATGAAAACTGATTACAGATAACCGGTAACATCTGGGTTACAAGGTTCGGCTTCTTGGCCTACCACATACATACTCAGTTACAAAATCTCTAGACCTCTAAATCTTAAGATTTGTCTTCTATGTTCTATCTAACTAATTTCTAATGCTTAATTACAATGATTTATATGATCCAAGGAGATCCGGTCAGCCCAAAAGGGATTAAATGTCCAAGAACAAGATCAAACGTGTAAAACCAACAAGTCGGCCTCCACTAAAGATATTCCTCTGGAAAATATAAAGGATGAAGTGCGGATTAAAGGGAAGGTTGGCCACATGCCAAGGAACATCAGAATCAATGAACTGGGGTTTTGCAAGCTACAGAAAGGGTCCGTAAGATTCACCCATAGAAAATAGGTCCAAGCAGTTATGACATCCTAAGCCAGAAAACTGTCTCGGAATCCAGAATCGATAACTTGTCAGAAAATGATCCAAATGCTCTGTGGTTTATGAATAAGGAAGATGATCATGTCCTCAAGCAAAATCCATCTTTGTAAGATCTGGTGAGCCAATGCAAGAAAATACAGAAAGAATCATTGAAACTGCAAAATAGAAAACAAACTGAAAAGGAAATTTTTTTTTGGTTGATGCAAGATTGCCAGAAACCTGGGATGCTCCTGCATCTGACATCTGGGGTTGTTAAAAAAGTGAGTCTCTCACTTTGCTAGGGTCAAAGGAAAACCAAGGCTTTCCACCTCTTCCTGAGAAATCCAAGATGAATCTTGAATTGGTATGTCCTTCCATTTTATAAGATATTCTTTGTACTGAGTACTCCAGGTACTACGCCCAATTCTACTATCCAAAATGTCTTCAATTTTCTCTAGTTCCTTCTGGGGTAACTATTTCTTCAAGTCTGCAATATTGTCTTCACTGACTTTTGATTTATGATACTGATGTAGATCTGCCATGTTGAATATAGGTGAAATACTCAAACTATTTGGTAGCTCCACTTCATATGCATTTCCGGAACTGAATTTCCTCAAGATCTTACAAGGTCCAAACTTTCTCATCTACAACTTGTTATACATTCCAATTGGAAATATTTCTTTTCTTAGATACACCATCACTTCATCACCAACTTCAAATTTTGTATGTCTCCGCTTCTCATATGCTTTCTCCTTATACTTGTTGTTCATATCCTCCAAATGTTGTTTAACCTAAATATGTAAGGCCTTCATGTGATCTGCAAATTCTTCTGCTTCTGCACTTCGATTGTCTTCATTATAGATATCCCTCAATTTTGATATACCTCTAGGGCGTGCTCCAATAACAATCTCAAAAGTTTTTCTTCTGATACCCCTGTTTACTAAATTATTGTAGGCAAACTCAGCTTGTGAAAGAATCAAATCCTAATTCAGTTTTCTCTCCAACTGAGCATCTCAACAAATTTCCCAAACTCCAGTTCACTACCTTTGTCTATCCATCAGTCTATGGGTAAAAAGTAGAATTGAACTTCAAATCTATCTTCATCTTCTTCCAAAGTGTTTTTCAAAAATAACCAACAAACTTAGTATCTCTGTCTAAAACTATGCTCTTAGGTAATCCATGTAATATCACTACCTCCTTGAAAAATAATTCAGCTACATGCATTGCATTTGATGTCTTCTTACAACGTATGAAATGAGCCATCTTTGAGAATCTATCCACCACCACAAATATAGAATCATTCCCTCTTCGTGTCTTAGGTAATCCAAGTATGAAATCCATGTTTATATCCTCTAAAGGTCTCTCTAGTACTGTCAAAGGTGTATACAATCCCACATTCTGACTACTACTTTTTGCAACTTGACAAACTCTACAACTCTACACAAATTTCCTAACATCCTTATGAATCTGAGGCCAAAAGTAATTTTCACTCACCAACGCCACTATTTTTTCAACTCCAAAGTGTCTGACAAATCCTCCACTATGCTTTCCCTTTATCAGATTATCACTCATAGAACTCTTAGGTATACACAACTGAACTCCTCTAAATAACATCCCATCTTGAATGAAATAATCCAACCACTAACTTCTGTCCACCATAACCGGTTTTCTACATGCTCTCCAAGGTTCTGTAAATTCCGGTTCATCATCATACAAGGTCTTCAACTCCTCAAATCCTAATGTTGTCACTCTCATCTCTGTCAGGAAATTCCTCCTACTTAATGCATCAGCAACTTTGTTTGATTTCCCACTTCTATGCTTCAAAACAAAGGTGTAACTCTGTAAGAACTCTACCCATCTCATATGTCTTTGATTCAACTTACTCTGACTGTTCAAATATTGTAAGGCTTGATGGTCAGTATACAACACAAATTCCTTAGGCAATAGGTAATGTCTCCACTTCTTCAAGGCTTGAACTATGGCATAAAATTCCTGATCATACACTGAATATCTCCTCTTGGCATCATTCAACTTCTCACTGAAATAAGCTACTTCTCTCCCTTCTTGACTCAATACTACTCCAATTGCATTCTCACTTGCATCACAGTCCACTTGAAATACTTTGTTGAAATTTGGTAAAGCTAACACAGGTTGTTCAATGACCTTCTAATCAACAATTCAAAACTTTTATTTGCTCTAGTTGTCCACTTGAATTCTTTCCTATCTCCTCTCATTGTCTCCGTCATAGGGCTACAGACTGAACTAAATTTTTTGATAAACTTCTGGTAGAAACTAGCAAATCCATGAAATGATCTAACCTCTCCAATGCTTTCCAATGTAGGCCATTCACCAATTTCTCTTACCTTCTCAGGGTCCATCTTCAATCCATCTGCAGATATCACAAATCCCAAATAGACTAACTATTCCTTCATAAAAGTACACTTCTTAAGATTTATTAGCAACTTCTCCTCTCTTAACCGTTGCAAAACTTATCTCAGATGCAATAGATGCTCCTCTTTTGTCTTACTAAAAATTAGAATGTCATCCAAATATACAATAATAAACTTACCCAATAATTTCTTCAATAACTCATTCATCAACCTCATGAAAGTACTAGGTGCATTGGTCAACCCAAAAGGCATCACCAATCATTCATACAATCCCTCATTTGTCTTGAATGTTGTCTTCCACTCATCTCCTTCTCTGATTCTAATGTGATGATATCCACTCTTCAAGTCTATCTTTGTGTAGTATTTGGCTCCACTCAAACAATCCATTATGTCATCCATCCTAGGTAAAGGAAACCAATACTTTACTGTGATCTTGTTTATTGCTCTAGAATCGGTACACATCCTCCATTCTCCATTCTTCTTAGGTGCTAATACTAGTGGTACTACACAAGGACTCAAACTTTCTTTGATCAAACCTTTCTTCAACAATTCCTGCACTTGTATATTCAATTCTTCATTTTTTGTCAGTGTCAACCAGTGTGCAACTTTGTTAGGCAAACTAGCTCTAGGAATCAGGTCCATGCAATGACTAATACTCCTCACAAGTGGTAATCCATTAGACATATTATCTGAAATGATATCTTCATACTCTGTTAGCAACTCCTTTATCTTCTCCAGTTGTTCATCTTCATGCTCTAGGTTCTCAGTCTTCTTAGTAACTAAGGCAAGACACACATTCTCATGTCTCAGTCCATACAAGAATTTCCTCCCATTCACCAAACAGATTCTAGTATTTGTACATACTTCACTCTTCAAAGGCTCCTCCAAGGGTAATAAGATTTGTTTCATCCCATTTGCTACAATAGTGTATATGTTCTTTCTTCCATCATGTATTGCCTGTCTATCAAACTGCTAAGGTCTACCCAACAAAAGGTGACAAATATCCATAGGCATAATATCACACAAGACTTCATCATGATGATTCCCAATTTTCAATTTCACCAAGCACTACTCACTTACTAACAACTTGTGGTCATCCTGAATCCATGCTATTTGATAAGGCTTAGGGTGTTTCAATCTTTCCAACTTTAGTTTATTCACCATTTCTTCTGAAACAAGATTATCTAAACTACCACTATCAATAATAACTTTACAGAACTTATTGGATACCTTACATCTGGTCTTGAACATATTTCTCCTTTTCAAGTGCCCCTCATCTTCTTAGGTATGACACAAAGGTCTCCTCATCATCAATAGTTCTGCATCTTCTAGTTTGTTATCTGATCTGATGGGGATTTCTTCTACCAATGTTGTTCTCCTAGTGTTTTATGTCTTCTTACATTCGAAAGCACAATGTCCTTCTCCTCCACACTTAAAGAAAGTTCCTCTAAACACTCTCTTGTCTTCTATCATCTTTTTCAAAACCCTCATTTCGGTAACCATCAAGTTCTCTCCTTTGATAGAAATTTTTGTCATCCTTCTGGCATGAATTACCTTCTTTGCTTACTTCCTTGTCCTTTTGGTGATCTGTACAAGTTCCTCTTCCTCTGAAATATCCTCTTCCTCCTTGAAATCTTCCTCTGTAAAACCTTCCACCTCTACCTCTTTGTCTCTGCACATGTCTTTTGTTCAGCTTCTCTTTTGCTTTCAAGGCATATTGGTAAGCTTCTTCAATGCTCTACAATTTGATCAAACTGAGTTCATCTTGTATAGACATCTGTAATCCATTCAAAAATCTCACAACTTGTTCAACCTCATCATCGACATGTCTAGATTTGATATTTAACTTGTAGAATGCTTCAGTATACTCCTTTACACTAGATTCTTTCTGCTTCAAGTTCTGCAACATTCAGAATAGATTTACTTGGTAATCAGCTAGCACAAACTTTGATTTTAACTTGGCAACCATCCGCTCCCATCACTTGATCTTCTCTTTACTTCTTCTCTATCTATCAACCTCTAAATGTTCCCACCAAAGAGATGCATGACCTTTCAACTAGACACAGGCATATTTCACCTTCCTTTCTTCTATGGTGTTCTCAAAATTAAAATACTTATCCATCTCTAAGATCCAATCCATTAATTCATCTAAATCCAACTTTCCATCATACTTTGGTGGGGTAAAATGTGGTTTAGTGTTCATCCTACTCAAAACCTTCAAGAACCTCTCTTCGTCTAGATCAATCGCCAGTGGATTTGCTACTTGTTTTGTCAATGCTTCTTCTTCATCTTCACTCACATCTTCAATATGTCGGCCTCTTCTCTAGGTTATCTCAACGACTTCTAACTGGGCTGCAATTACTCTCAACATTTCCATCATATCAGGGTCTGCATTCCCATGTGCTCCACCATTCCTATTTCCTCTTCGCACCATCTTCACGCTAGTCCTCTGCAGCTATAGGTCGGATACAAAGTCCACCACCCTACAACAAAATTCTACGGACAACGCAATCTCACTTTGATACCTCTTATTGTAGTCATCGATTAGGAGGGACCTCAAAGAGATCAATCCAGACTAGGAAACAATAGTAAATAGAATAGAAACAAGAGGATATGATGGAGGCAATGCGGAACTGAATGAATTAGATCATGAAAATTGATTACAGATAATCGGTAACATCCAGATTCAAGGTTCGGCTCCCTGGACTGCCACATACATTCTCAGTTACAAAATTGGTCATCTCCAGACCTCTAAATCTTAAGATCTATCTTCTATATTCTATCTAATTGATTTGTAATGCTCAATTACAATGATTTATATGATCCAAGGAGATTCGGTTGGCCCAAAAGGGATGAAATGCCAAAGAACAAGATCAAACATGTAAAACATATAGGTCGGCCTCCGCCAAAGAGATTCCTTCAAAAAATCAAAAGGATGAAATATGGATCAAAGGGAAGGTCGGCCACATGCCAAGGAACATTGGAATCTGAAAACTGGGGTTCTGCAAGCTATGGAAAGGATTTGCAAGATTCACCCATAGCAAATAGGTCCAAGTGGTTCCGGCGTCCTAAGCCAGAAAACTATCTCGTAATCCAGAATCGATAACTTGTCAAAAAATGATCAAAATGCTTCGTGGTTTAGGAATAAGGAAGATGATCATGTCCTGAAACAAAATCCAGCTTCACAAGATCCGGTGAGCCAATGCAAGAAAATACAAAGAGAAATGCTAAAATTCCAAAACATAAAACAAACTTAAAAGGAAATGTTTTTTTTGGTTGATGCAAGATTTCTAGGAACTGGGGATGTTCCTGCATCAGTGAGCATAATTTTGTGATCAAATAGAGAGGACCCTTCTCATCACGTTCATAAGATCCTACATGTTATGAATGAATCTATCTTCCTCAACATCCTCTAGAAAATGACATCATCAAGATGTCTATCCATTATAGAATCAATGCTGACATCCATCACCAACAAGCTCTCTATATATTCTTTGTATTTCTTGGAGAGGTTTGGTGTAAATTGAGAGTGCACCTCATTGCTGGTATCATCCATGTTGGGAGTGTCAATTTTTTTCCAGGTTTTATGCCTTTTTGTTTCCTAGCATCCCTAGGATTAAGATTTTGCAATTATGGCACGGGATTTTAAATGTCACCTTTAAAAATTCTTAGCTCTGTTGTATTTTGATGTTGATTGGTTGTAGCAGGTTGAAATCCCTTAAGTTGTCCTTTGGGGGGTCTTGCATCATGAAATTACTAGCCCCATGCTCTTGATCTACTCTATTTTGTTGGTTACCTTTTGTTTCCTTAGGATTCTAGCTACCTCTATGTTTTTAAGCATCCTAATGCTTTCATTACCTATGACCCCTTTATCCTTTGTTAGTGACCACATGTGTAGAATAATCACTTAAAAGTCATCTCTGTATATGCTGATGGTGCGGGATGGCGGGGGAGAAATTATGGAGCTTCTAAATTCTACCTCACAGTCCTTATATTGCATCTATTCAGACACTCTGGGTTAGCGGGGAACCACATCAATAGAGGAGATTATTTCCCCCAACACCCTTTTTTGATAACAAATTTTGCCTTGTGGGATGGTAGGATGATAGTTCAACCAAGAAGAAGAGTTACCTCACACAACCTTTATAATAAGAATCTTTGACTTGCAGGCTGGCAAGGTACACAATGGCAATAAAATGTTTCTATCCCACACGGTGTTCTAAAAGGTAGTCCAGTATCTGCAAGCTAGTGGGGAAGGTTACAAAGCTTAGAATAATTTTCCCTGCAAGTCATATAAGGAATCAATAATATCCCATAGGATGGCGGGATGTAGCAAGAAAATAGATACTTGGCCACGGTCTAAAGAGAAGTAGCATTGAGGTCTCGGATAGCGAGAGACATCAAGAGACTGAGAAATATTTACCCCACAAGCACCCAAAGACTAGGTTGGACATGTAATGGGGTAGAGCGAGTAAAGTGGATAGTGGTCCCCTCCACCCCACTGGGATGAAGATAAGGGAAAAGAAAGGAGAGATTAGCTTGTCTCCATTATGCAGATATCCTACAGGTGAGTGGGAAAACTCCAAAAGAAAGAAGAAGAGCCACCTCGCAGGTAGTAAAGCGGTTTAAAGTAAAGCACTACGGGATAACAGGGGTGGTAGTGAAGTAATACCCCATCATCTCGCATGGTAGAAATATTAAGTACAAAAGGTTGCAGGCTAGCAGATATGAGGGAAAAGGTCATCCCCTCTATCTCACTAGGATGAGAGTCAAAGAAAAATAAGGAGGAAGTAAGTTGTTGCTGATGGACAGGTGTAATTAAAGGAAATACCCATGGGATAGTAGGAAATTCTTGGAAAACAAAGAAAAGCTCACCTCGCTGGGTAAAAGGAGTTGCACAAAAGATGAAGAAGGATAGCAGGGTGAAGGTCAAATGTTTACTATGTCGCCCTGTGGAGTATTAAGAGAAGAAATTTTATTTTTTGGGCTAGCGGGGGAATGCATAGCAGGCAAAGATAAAGGACCCTTCTATCCTGCAGGGGAAAATGTTGTGCTTAAAGGTGGAGTTGTGAGTTTTAGGAAAATCAAAGATGACAGAGAGAAATTTTATGTGAGTGTTATGTCAGCAGTCAAAGATGTCAAAGCACCATCTTGACTGTTCATTTGAGGATCAGTAGTGGAGTTTGAATCCTGAAGCCACCAACTTGCCGAAGCACACACAAATGAACTAGTGGTGACATCTCAAGGAGCAATAAAGGAAGAATTTGACACATAATCAATCACCTTGTGATCAAAGTGTGAATACAAAGTGACCAGAAGAAAACCAAAGATGATCTAGAGAATTCTCAAAATCATCAAACAACAACCAACTGCACTCAAAAAGCAAGTAAGAAACCACCAAAGCTCTCTCTGTAATTTGAAAAATAAATTGGCAAGTTGCAAGGTCCATTGAAGGAGAAATAGGGGTTGCATTTGTAGGGTTTTTGTCTGTGTAGAAATTTGTGTTTCCTAAAATCCCTAGAATTGTAAAAAATGGCCACCCCAGTAAATAACATTGTTGCTAAAACAACTCCTAAGAAGGGAGACACTCTAGAGATTACCCATGCCACTCCTTTGGCCATTGTTCAACCTGCGTCCACCATTACCAGTGAACCTGTTGCAGAGAAAAAACCTCCTTCTATTGTATCAACTCCTCCAAGCATCAAACCAAGTCAGACTTCTCAAGAGGAAGCTCTTAAGATGAAGAGAAGGAGGTTAATAAAGAAAACAACCACCCAAGCTGCCAAGGAAGCCTCAATTGCAGAAGAGCCTATACCTCCTACCCAAGATGTTGCACCTAAACCCTCAAAGAAGAGGGCCCCTGTTAAGAAAATTGTTGTTGCAACTTTTGTGTTTGTGCAAGCCCATCCTACAGATAACCCTCTGGTAGTTGAATTGGATCCACAAGAGAGTTCTCCCAAGCCAACAAGAAGAAGATCTCCTACCAAGAAGGCTAGCACCACATTTGCAGAGAAAGCACGAACTACACAAGAGAATGTACCAACTCAGGGTCCTACCCCTACTCAACAAGAGCAGTCCTTAGAGGCCCCATCTTCCTCAGTGCCCACAAAAAGTGCTGAAGTGATTTTGCTAAAGTAGAGGATAAATTGGAGATAGAGAAAAGGAAGAAGAAAGAGCCTAGGGGCCTCCATCAAGACCTCCTAGAGATGTTCAAAGGTTCTCACATGCATGAGACCTTTAGGGATGCATTCACTAATGTGAGCTCTCATTGCAGAGATGCTCATACAATATAAATAGGGTGGGATATATTCTTTTTCTTCTATGGGAACAAAGACAAGGCTCCCCCAGTGTCAAAACCATGGAATCTTAATTTGGGGAAGCTAGTTGTTCCAAACATTTTTGTGGAACTTTTGTTGATAAGGGAGCTATCCAAGCACTATCATCCTCCATTCATGACAGTGAGAATGACTAGTGGCCAATTTTTGGTAAAAATAGACAAAGAGGTGATTAAGGAATGTTTTGATTTGGATAAGAGTGCACTTAAGGTTGTTAAAAAAGGGTCTAGCATCGGAATATCACACTTGAATAAAATTTTATAGAGAGCAGGTGTTGCCCCTTTATAGGAAGAGGTTGTACAAAGGTGGCTTGAATTACATTTTGGAATCACAAAAGGAGCCTTTCAACCTATCTTCTTTTGCAAAATTTCTTTGTATTCACCTATTATTCTACATGTCAAATTTTGGGAGAAGACTGCGAGTTAACTCAAATGCCCATTGAATACATGATGGTGGCCATCAAAATTCAACATATGGAGACTCGTGATCTTTATGATTTTTCTACTTATATCTAGGACAAACTCCATGAAGAGCTAATGCATGCTAGTGATGCGAGGGAGCCTTTGACATTCAAGCACTATTCTTTGTTGCACCACCTTACTCTTTTCCAAAATAGAATAGAGTGGGATGATACCTTATAGATAAATATATTTGATCCACAAATAGGTGAAAGGTGGCCAATGCAGAGATGGACCCACGTGTGGCACAAAGGGTCCCGGTTCTCTAATTATAGGACTTTTTGTGATCTTTTTTTGGCAAAGGTCCTAGGCATGTGTGGATATAAGGTGTTCAGGCTCCCCATTGATATAATCAAAGTTTTGAGAGTAAAGAGTGTCAAGGAAAAGAATGTTGAGTATCCAGAGGGTTCTTTTATTATTAGGACTGCACCATCATTAGAATATATGGATTCCCGCGGCCTCCTCACATTCTTCAAATTTTTGTGCCTCCTAGGTTGGCCTTCATTAAATTCAAGTGGCAACTAATGTGGATGGATAAGAAATTAGTAAGGACTAAAAAAAAAAAGGGCAACATCTTCCTCGCTTGGTTGTTTATGGAGATCTCCGTGTAAGGAGCAATTCTTTAGAAAAGGTCCAAAATTATTTAGTAAGCAATTATCATCTCTTAGTGGGCAGTGTATGCAATTTTGACCTAGAGAGATATATCAATGAGTTAAGGATCCATAGATTAAAAGCAAAGGGTTATTCTCATTAATTTGATGAAAGGGAAAACCTAATAAGGAATTTTGGTCCAACAAAAGCTATGGAGAAAAGAAAGAAATGGGAATACCTAAAGAAATTGGAGCGAGAAAGAAAGGATAAGGATCCCAATTTCCAAGAATTTTTCTCAAACATCCAGAATGACTTTGTAAGAATGCTACATAAGATGAGGATGCTTGATGATATAGTTACTAATGAATTAAAAAGAGTCGATGTTGAGCAACATGAAGAGGTTGAAGAGGAGAAAAGCATGGAGGTTCTTCCAATTGATCTTAAAGGGAAAGGAAAAAAAATTGATTCGGGAATCCTCCTAGGAAGCTTCATCAAATAAAGCCACACAGCCAGAGGTGGTAAGGAAAATTGAGAATGGGATGACAACTATCTCCAATTTTGCTGAAGTCATGGATGCACAAGATGATTCACGTGTGCAGCCGCCATCCCTTCCCAAAGAAACATTCAAGGAGGATGAAGCAGCAGAGGTGCTACGTGACTTGGACAAGGCAATTATCCCAAGCATCATTATAGTAGAGGAATCAAATGATGAAAGGTTAATTGAGGCTAGGCAGTTCATGTTAGATGATAATTTTGTAAACAATGTAGAGTTTAAGGCTTTCTAGCTGAGAGAAAAATTAAAGAACCTATCCAAGAAGGAGATGACCAATTTTGACAAGGATAATATTCAATGTACCCTTGATGAAGCAAGAGAATTAGTAAGGAACAATGACATGTTACTTGTCCTAGGGTGGAATTTAGAGGTTTTTTTTTGTGTTGGATCAGGTCATGAGGCAAAAGGATCCAATGTATGCTCAAAATTTTGGAGAGCGTGGATCAAGATTTAACCCAAGCCTTAAGGCATTTGCACTCTGGGTGAAGGCTCCAAGAAATTATAAGCCCATGGTTTTACATGGGATTGAGAAGAATATTGGAGATGTTGTTATGAGGACTCTTGAGGATACTATTGTTGCAGAAGTTGCAACAATAATAATGCATATTGCCCAACTTGCAACAGTGGTGGTTGAGGACCTTGAAAAGAGGCATGATACCCTTAAAAGATTGTGTGTGGCCCTCCAAGAAGACCATAATAAAATATTCATTGAAAATGCCAAATTAAGAAAGGAAGTGGTTGCAGGAGAGGCTGCTAAGCTGATAAAGTAACAATTGGAAAAGATGCAAGATGAATTGCAAAGGGTGAAAGAGGAGTCAACAAAAAAACATCTAGAAACAAAGAAGACTACAATTTTGAAGATTTCAAATAAAGTATTGTCCAAATTGGGGGAAGTACATTCCTATTATTTGCATGTTTTCCAACTTAGGGCCCAATTGGATGAGTTTCTTTCATTCCTTTAGTCTTTAAGGGTCATGTGGTTTCCCAAGTCCCCATTACTCAAAGAAATTATTTTAGCAGTAAAATATCTGCTAGATGCTCTTCCAGTTGTAGGGGTAACATGAAAGAATTATAATCTAATGTTGAAGTCTAGTTGCTTCAAATTGAGGAAGAGTACTAAAGATTAAAAGAAACATTAGATTCTTTCAAAATATTGGAGAAGGGGGACACTCCCTCAATTTTGATTGGAGATGGACAAATAAAGGACTTAGATAGATAGTAGATGGAATGCAAAGAACCTATGGATATGGTCCTAAAGCTTCTCATTAGGGATCCCACGAAGGAGGATTCATATCACACCATTATTGACAAGATTCTTGATGTGGATTATTTATACTACAAATTTTATTTGGAGTTTGCAATAGTACCCACTCACAGAACAAAGGAGACTATTGGAAAACTACATAATCTGAAATATTTCACCTGGCCTATAGATGAAATTGAGGGATGGCATAAAAAGTATTGTTCTTAAGAAGAAGATCAGCCCAAGGAAGAAGACTAGTCATAGTCTTGTTCCATTTTTGTGTCTCTTATGTTTTTATGCAAGTTTCTATTTTTGGACGAGCTAATAAGAGCACTCAATTCTCATATTCTAGTCCCCAATGCACCTGACATATAGCACCGAGGTTCAAGGTTAGATCCTGACAGAAGATACAGTACGAGGAAGTCCTTGCACTAGTCCCATCAGACCTATGACCTTGACCTCCAAAAGTTGTCATCACAATCGCCTTCATTCAATGCTTCTTGGAATATCTTGTATTGTACACATGAAAGATGCCTTAAGGCATATTCTAGCTAATAGGCAATAAAATTTTGACAAGTGTCTTACTTGGCCTGAGGCTTGTTTTGCGCCCTTGCCCTATAAAAGGGAAATTAAGGCAAGTAAGAAGAATTCTGAAAAATTGAAGTAGTATGTATTAGGAGATGAAAGATATAGAAGATAGTTTTTCTTTGTGAAAGTTTTTGAGAAGCAACTTTCATGTGATGTCTCTCATATTTTTTAAAAATCAATAGAAGAGCACTTGCAGTTTGCTCCTATTTCTTGTGTTTATGTTGTATGAATTATGGTATTAAAGATGCTATGATTTACCTCTCTCAAGTAGGGAACATGTGTTCTTAATGATGGGTTTCATTTCAAGCAAATGAAGTAAATTCTATCTTAAGAATATTGCAATATATTTATAAGAAAGTATGGGGAAATACAAAGTAGTTTTAGTTAAGTTTTATATGCAAGGCATACAATATTTGACAAGTGGTTTTAATGTTGAGTTATCACATTGTTGTTCATCATTGATTTGTATTTAGACTATGTTTTCCATAGGATAGGCATTAATCATATCTTCATGTTCAAGATCATTCTTATTTCACATTTTATATTCTACAATAGGAGTAGTTTAGTTTAGAAACTAGTCTCAATGAGTACATGAATGTGATAAACCAAGGTTGTAGCCAAAACCAAGAGTTTATCCATCCTTCCTTGGTATATTTTCATTGGGAAATATACTTTAGTGTGCAATGTCTGAGCATAAAAGTGTAATAGGTCATTAAGAAATTGTAAGGGAGACCCACCTTGGTTTTATAGAGCCTAAAGTGTAGAAGATTTTAGTCTTGTGGCTGAATCTTGTTTGTTGGCCAAATCCTATTTTGAGTTTGTTGATAAGTTAGTGGCTATTCCTTTAGGTCTTAGAATCTGTTGATTTGGGAACCAACATTCCACACCATGACAAAATTCACCATTGTTGTCTACATGCAATGGTTGTTTAAATGCCAAGATGGCCACATCTGGCCTACCATATAACACCTTAACAATCAAGTGGCATGTACAATCTCTTTTTTTATGTATTTTTTATCATGATTCTTAGGCAACAATTCCCCATTGATGATGCATCTAACCTAACAAGTGGAATCACTACACAAAGGTCGATCATGGAATCATCTTTGACACAAATTCAGGTCCACTAAATATCCCTAGAAGAGAAAAGACAGAGAATTCACCACCATCTTGCAGTTCCTATTCCATCATGTGCTGCCATTTTAATTATTTTGCCATCCTAGGGAAGTACATATTAGCCAATATCACTGAATTAGATACCAATTGAAAAACAATGACAAGTACACAAAATAGATTTGAGAAAGAGTTAGTGCATTGTCACAGTCATACAAACAATAACAACAAGAAAGAGCCAAATTAATTCTATGAAAACTTAGAATAGGGATGCACATACAAGGATGCAAGTACAATGAAAATTATTTCCTCTCAAAGTTAAATTGTTATTTGATGTGGAGATCACTATGTTGGTGAATAAGGACAAACCATTGATAAACAAGTTATTCATGCAAAGTGTTTGTATATTTAATAGGAGGTGTATTCAAAATCCTTTAGTTCTCCTATGCCTAATTAAGGTAAAATCAATCTCAATCTCAAATCACAAAGCTCTTTCCAAATATGCAAATAAGTTAAAGATATCATGACCTCCAATTCAAGGAGCAATTTGATACCAAAAGTTGCACTCTAAGAAATGTTATGTTTTGATATACCTCTTCTAAGCTTGATTACCAAATAAATAACACATAGAAAAAATAATCTTCATGTTATGCATTTGACTTTAGACTTACCTTTTTTAGAAATTAGCCATATCAATCCATGGGTGTTTTTAGTCAAGCTTGATGCAAGGGCATCAGGAGCCTCATAAGCATGCATTATGTCACATTTTAGTTTTTAGTGTGTTTAGGTGATTTTTGGGTCTAAAAAGGTCATTAAAGACCATTTGGGATCATTTTGATCCATTTTGAAAGTTTGAGGTCAAGTTGTTACAAATTATAAAGGTTGTGCAAGAGTTGTCATGTTGTAATAAAATGAGGTTTTGTATCATATGCCAAGTTTGCAGGGTTTCAAAAGGAGGTTTGTACATGCCACTAACTAACTATTGATTTGATTACAGTATGACTAAGACTATAGGACAACAAAGAGAGAAAAGTTGGGTGCATAAACTCATGTATTATGTCTTTTGGTCAAAGGTGAATGTGTGAAGGGGTCATACAGACCTATATAAAATTGTTTCAAGCAATTTTGTGGTGTTTAGTACAAGTTATGTAATGGCAGTCTCAATGGGATAATGTACAATAGTTTAAGAAGTGAATGGAGAAAGATTTATCAAATCAATTCTAATTGATTGCAAACACACAATATGTGTTTTGGAAGGGTGTTGTGAAAGACTTTTAGGTCTAGTACAAGTGTTTAGGCACCAAGTTGGTATTGTATATTACTTTGTCCCTAAAAGTGAAGACCCAAAAATGTTGTTATGGGTGGAACCTTGCTTCATGCATTGAGTTGTTATTGGGAATTTCAAGAGAACTTGTCCTAGAGATCAAAAAACTTATGATGATGTTACCAAGCTTATTAAGGGTGTCCTAAGGAAGTGTGTGTCTTTGAAATGTTGCAGAGGTCCCATAGATGATGGTCCAAAACCAATGTAGGCCTAGTTTCACCTTGTGAGTTTGATGGGAATAAGAAGAACATAAACCTGATTTGTGTTGTCTCGGTGCTTCCTCTACATCAAAGCTACTTCAAATTTGATGGAAGAGATCGCTATCAATTATGCACAAATAAGATAGGATTTAGAAATAGATATTTTAATAGTATTCATTGGTAATATCTCCAACTATAATCCCTATTTTATTAGTATTCATCCATGATTCTACTATAAATGTTGTTCTGTAGTAGCATGTTGTTGTTGTGGGCAAAAAACCTGGGAGACCCCCCGACTTGATTCTTCTTTTATTGAGCCTAATAGTGGCATTGTTTGTTGTTCTTGGCCCTTCAACCTTGATTTGTTTTGGGTTAATACCTTTGTTTTGTTTTTTTTCTTTTACAACCTACGAGTTATTGTTCAAAGGGCTAGAACCCGTGTTTTGCTACTTTCCTTAACAAAAAACATCATTATCCTAATCTAATTTAGCGAAGCACACTATCTAAGAATATCCTAGTGTGTATTTATTGTCAAAACATGCTTAGCTTTGTCTCAATGACTCTCATAAGGATCACCCTTTGTTGAGAGATGTTCTTTATATCTCTCCATAGAACCATTAGCTATAAGCATAGATTAATACACCCACATACACTAAACCATCTGTCTTCCCTTGTGAAGAGAACCCAAATCTAGAATACCATAAGGATCTTAAACAATTTGCACATCAATAGATATAAAATGAACAAAATGCTAAGACTAGAATTATATGGGTGAGTGCACCAATGGTGTAGGGGCACCCTCTCATCACTCTCATACACCTTATATTCATTTTTTGAGTTTTTGTCTTGTTTTTATTTATTTGATGTAAATAAGATCATTGTAGATATTTGGAGGTCATCTAGGACAATTGTTGATGTTTTGGTGCAATTTGAGTGCAAGATGTAAAAGTTGCTAAAACATTGTCATTGTTGTGTTAGCGATTTTTCTTTCTACCTTCAATCCTAAGGAGATAAACAACACTAGATTATAGGATTGGTAATCTAGGACATGAAATCAACACTATCTACAGACTAGAGATAATAAAATGTAAGTGGACAAGGCTATGCAAGCCTTCTACTCTTCGAGCTCCACAAGACTTAGGAGGGTGATCCTATTGCAAGTCTAAAAATGACAAGCTTATATTAGCTAAACAATACACCCATTTAAAGGTGGATAGTTCTTAGATGCATGATAAAGGGTGTTTTATATTTCGCTAAACTTGAGCATAGTCTCATTTTCTCTTCAAAGTGCTGAGGACAAAAACTTAACTAATCCTACTCCTAAAATACAAATGAAATGATATTAGAGAATAAATGGGACCAACTGAACCTGAACATGCAAAGAATTGATTAGTGCCAAAGAGAGGGCAACAAAGTCACATGAAAAGCCACCTATGCTATTACATTTAAACATATCTTGAAGATATTCTAGATGCTATTAACTTGTAATAACAAGACCACTGAAACAATATCAAACAACCATCCTTAGTAATCCACCCGAAAACACAAAAATCTCATTGCATTCATGAAAGCACTTACTCTATCCCTTGGATAGAAAGAAATGACAGAAAATACAACTCATAGAAACAAATGTTCCAGAAGAATGATAATTATACTTGATTATTTCACTCAAAGAAGTTTACATTCCCAACTAGAGATAATCATCTAATAAGATAAAATTATTAAGTGCATTTCAAAACACAAAAGCTTCACAACATGAGGATACCTTTCATAAACCCGAACCTAACTAAGAATGACTTACAAACATTTTACAATGTTTTGTCTGCCTCTGCGAAAATATGAACTGGAACCCTACAAAATGAGCAGGAAAAACAATAAAAAGACAAAGAGGAAAACCTAAAGAAAACCCTAGAATGCATCACATGATGACACATGTTTTCATCCCTATTGTCTTTAATTTCAAATCTGCACTTTCCTCCTCTAAAATTGCCTCTGATTTGCATTGTGAACCTAAATGTGACATTTCAAAAATCTGGAAAAACACCCTGCAGTTACTTGTCAAAATCTACATTCTTCCTCTTGGCTAAAAAAATTCCATTTTGGACCTCTGCCCATCTTTGACTATAGTCCACTTTTCATCTCAGACCCCAAAAATAAAAAGTTTCCCTTTTTGGCTGGAAAAGTTTTGACTTTTAGCATGCATCTTCTCTTTGATTGAAAATAGTAATCTTCCCTTACTGGCTGAAAATGATTGCTTTGCTCCGTCATTTTCTATACCCATTTGCCTCCTTCATGAAAATACCCATTTTTGTAGCATTATACTCTCATGTGCCTTTTAGCTCATAACTTGATTCATTTGAGAAACTTTGCAAACACTTTCATATAATAAAAATTTTCAGGAAGCTTCTTCTTAGAAAGTATTTTACATGAGTAAAAACACTTCAAACTTGGCGAGAAGTCTCTCATTTGATCCTTAAATTTTTGTGTGCAACCACTTAATTTTGATAAAATAATTACCTATATGTATATAACCTTTTGATTCATTCCTTTGGAATATTTTCCTTAAAGGATTCCATTTTTTGAGTAAGCACTCACCATAAGTGAAAATCATTTCACCTTCCTTGTTTTCACTCTTCATATTTTCCCTTCGAGGAGAATTTTTTTTCCTCATGATATTTTAACCTTTTTTATGCAAAACTACTCACCCCATCATTGCTATAATGGGACATAATTTCATTCTCCAGATGAGACATCAGTTTCCTTCCATCTTTTTTGGCTCCTCTTACAAAATTTAGGTCCATGTAGAAATTAATCTGCACAATTTGCACTTAGCAACATCCTCATGTTGAAATCACTAGTGAGAGGAAATGAGCCAGTAGCATGGAATGTGCCAAAAATATGTTACAGATAAAATCTTCCTCTCTAAGCAACATTGAGACCATCTCCTTGCCTGTGACAGGGCACTGGCTCATAAGGGCAAACTATGCTAAGGCATTGTGTAATGTCCCGCTAGGAAACCTCAAAGGGATAAAGCTAAAACACAAGAATAGAGTGAATATATATATATATATATATATATATATATATATATATATATATATATATATATATATATATATATATAAAATTAAACACAACACAATGATACAATGAGATATCATAAGCTTAGATAACACAACAGAAGGCTTAAATAACACCTAAAGATTTTCCCAACGTGATTACTTAATTTAACACTTAACTCAACTCACACTAATTAATCCAATTAAGCTGATTAACTTAATGACAAGATATTACTTTAAATAAGGTTATAATTCGTTCAATGAATTAAAATTATAGATAACATGATGAGGTTCATCCATTGAGGTTAAAAGTATAGATAACATGATTAAGTTCATCCAATAAAATTTAACCATACATTACGTTCCATCTTTCATTAAAACATAAGTCATGCACCTAATTTCATAACATACTTTAATTTTATTATAAACTAATGAATACTTTCCAAGCATACTTTAAATGCATTATCAACAACTGAATACATTCTGTTGGAACCCTAAATTTTGCAATTTTTAGAATTCCAGATTCCAAGACAAGAAATGAGAAAAATTCTAAATATATATATATTGAATAGGTACAAGTAATATGTTTTATATTTGTTGCACAATATGAAACCATAACATAAACACAATAATGGGCATAAAAAATGGATTGTGAAGCACCAAAGGGGGTATTTACATCATTTAAAGACCATTTATCCATTATATACCCATAAAATAGCCTTAAAATACCTCTAATATGCCTAAACAACTTGTAAAGTGACAATTAATTACATAAACTAAGGCAATTTCGGGATTTGGAATTATTTTTATTTAAAAGGGGGGTGTCTTTTCACCCAAAGGGGTATGAAAACCATTCAACCACATATATATGTGTGATGTAAAATGTAAAGAGGGCGAGGATAGAGATACAAGAGGTGGAGGCAATTTTGTACTTTTAAACTTTTTATCAGAAATAACCAGTTGCATTTTCTTTCTCATATGTGTTGAGAGTTAACATATTTTTAGAAGGCAGTTGCTTGTGATATTATCTAAAGGAGATAAGGTTATTTGTGTTCTTCCAGTGAAATTTTGTGTTTCATATTGTAGATTTGGATAAAAAAAGATTTACTTGTGAATTGTAATTGTTCCATGTATTTCTTCCTTGGATGGTCTCTTAAAATTAGGGTTAAATTCATTCAAGTGGTTTACAATATAGACATTGAAGTAGAGCTCATAAGAAATAGTAACTGACAGACTCATCGAGAGGTAGTGGGATTAAAAACTGTCTCATAAGTTTACACAATAAGTCCTGAAGAAATATAAGACTCTGTAGCCCAAATAAGAGGAAAGGCACTGGTCATTTGTAAACAAACCCTTTAACCATACCAATTACCCTTTACTTTTAAGCATTAGGATTAGTAGAGTAGGTATAGTAGGTAATTTAGCCAAAGTGTAACATATATACTTTTACAAGATACATAGATCAATACATACATCTGAAATCAATCTGTTTAAGAAACTTATGCCATTCCGAGACTAGGAAATATCAGATTAAGACACTAAATCTGCTATAAAAAGCATTAGCTGAAGGAACAACTAGTGAGTAGGTATACCCGCCTAGGTCCCGCAGAGCCTAAAGTGAGAGAGTTAGTAACCAAATAGGTTCACTCTATAAGTTGGCCAAGTCAATTGGAGGGTTTGATCATAGGAGTTGGCATTTCCTTAGAACCTATCCAATCTGTTGATTTGAGACCCAACACATTCCATGATTCAAATCTACATTCTTTCATGATCCAAGTTACTGTAATTAATAAGATGACTACATACATGCATTTAAGATTAACTTCATCTAATCCATATTATACATTCTAACACAATGACATCCATACATACTAAATTAAAGAGGAAACATAAGAACATAAACATCACATAACACTGAAATGATATTGGAGTTCACCCCTAGTGGGCTACATCTCCGGGTCTACTCAATTGCAAGACCCCTTTTGATAATAAAATAATAGGGTGAAGAATACGAAAGGTTTACATCATTTATATCCTGCCATCAAGGTGTACATAACCAATAATACACATGACCACATCGGTCAAATGAATACAACAATGATATCTGAATAGGAAAGGATCCAACTAAACATGATAAGAAGAAAATACAAATATCAATTGGAGCATCCGCGAAACTAAGTCTTCGCAACCCATCATAAGTAACCCATGGTCTAACATGAATATCGGGTTCTAACAAGGGCATAAACAACAAGATGACTCCACAACAGATCTCCTATCAAAGACAACACAACAACACACTAGCAAACATAAGGGACAAGTGTCATCACATAACTTGGTATGACTACCATGACAAGTCTCCATAGGTTCCGGCCCCATCTACTGGGTTACCCTGGCAACCTATTCCAAACCTCCGGCCCATCCAAGTCTTATGCGGACCCAACACAACCTTTCGCAAAGACAAGGTTGATGGTTTGCCATTTCAGGCCTTCTCACAGCATGTCGATTTTGTGCTAGCACTCATCCCATGCGTGAGGTACAATTATCTTACTTAGTGTTTTCATTAACTAACTCTCTAATTAGGTTATCACTTATTTAGACACACTTTCAATGGGTTATCCAGCAACCACAATGGGTGCGGCCCCCAATCGAAAACCACTTTCCCATATGACACTAGACCATAATCACATGGACTCCTAACCAAGGAATACACTAGGACAAGATTACAAAGTTCAATATAGTAGGAATACCCACTTGGTCAAACAAGACTTCATACGAGGTGCACTGACTGATGGTACTCTAATTAGAGACTTAACCAGCTATGGTCAACCACATAACACATAAAAACACTCACATAAAGGACATTACCAGATATAACACCATCACAAGAAAACAATCAACACTCGAGATCAAGGAAATAAGCAGGTACCCAAATCAACATACAACAATATCCAACAATCACAATCAAGGACTTTCCATTTCTTAAGCAAATGTGAATACAGAAAATTAAAAATGCATAGGCATAAATCGGAAAAGACAACCTTTTTCCATATTGTTTACACACAACAATCGATCCAGTTTTCTATTTGATCTAAGTTTGATTGCAATCTGTCTACCTTGTCTAAGTACAGGACGTTCATGGTTTACTAACTCACTATAGTTCATTTTGCATCATAAAATAACATAAATACATCATGATGAGTTTTTCAAACCAAATTCACATGAATAAAATTTAATAAACATTAATCAACTAAATATGATGTTTATTTTTCAAAATAAAACATCATTGTCAAACTTGTTCAAAAACAACAATCTAATCTCATCTCTTGTGACACAATTACATACTTTCCAAAAATGGAAATATACATTAAAAAGGAAATTAAAAACAATGGACATTTCCCAAATAAACTGATACTTCCTTGCATACACAAAGAAAAGTACAAATTAAATATTAATTTATATATATATATTAATCCACGATTAATAAAATATATACAATTAATAATTAATATTAAAATTTACAAATCAAGTATTAATTAATATATATATATATATATATAAATTCTCAATTAATAAAATATATATTAATAATAATTAATAATTAAAAAAAAGTATTTAAAACTTTTGAATAAAATAAAATTTATTAACTACAAAAAAAAACTTTTTAACAATAAAAAAGAAACTTTTATATATATTTTTTAAAACCCCTTGGGAAATCGACGAGCCCCACCACGTGGAAGCTACATGGTTCCCTTTTCCTTTGGGAAGGGCTGTGGGGACCATGAAGTGGTCTCCCCACAGCCATGGCTGTGTGGAGACCACGCCATGGCCTCCATGCCATGGCTCTCCCCATGGCCTGGGGAAGCCACGACTCTCCCCAGCCATGGGTTGAGGCCATGGTTCCCCCCCCCCCCCCCCCCCCAATAAAATGTCATTTATTTTAATATATATTTTTTGTTTAATATTTTAAAATCAATAAAAATAGTACCCCAGTCTCTGGGTATTCTCAGACAAGGAAATTTATATCTTTATTTATTTTTTAACATAAGACAACACTTAGAAATTTTTTGAGAACAAACTCTGGAAGTATTTTCCAGAATTAAACAAAAGATTAACATATATATATTCTTAAATTGAAAACACCAGAAAGCCCCAAATACTTAGACTGGTAAAATTTTACCCATGCTTCTTCCTCCATTCTACCAAGCACAACAAAGATCTCATTTAAAAATTGAATTTAAATACAATATCATTGCGATTTCAACAAAATCTTATTGTAAACAACCAATCCAATTTTTATTTGATATAAAAAAAAAAACCAATATGAGCAACTCAAATTAAATCTGGAAGTTTGGACAGAAAACAAGGAGGGTTTGAGTTGGAGATTAAACTATAACTCTTTCATTTTCCCCAAATAAATGATATTTTTAACCTTCACAACCAGATTTCTACAAAATCCAAAACAATTTCTTTTAAACAAAGAAACCAACGAAATGAACCAGAGACCTACCTGATTCAGCAATCCTGGAAGAGATTAGATGAAGAGCCCAACCTACAAGCTCAAGAAATCCTTCCTTCCCCAAAATGGCCCCTTTTCTCCATCCAAATATATATTTTTTTTCAAAATAATCCCCTAAATTTATTTTTCAACCCTAGGTTAAATGGGGAAAAGTTTGACCAAAAATTCATTTTTTGATTTAAAATATTTTCTTTTAAATAAAACCCAAAAATCATTCTTTTCAACAAATCAAATATACTAAACTTGCTTTTCTAATAAAAATTGATTTTCTTAAATAATTGAGATTAACCTTTCTATTTCCAAAATGCCAAAGAGATTAAATTATTTCTATTTCAAATAAATTTAATCTTTCCTTTCAAAAGCACAAACTGAATAAATTCATCATTTAAAATTAACCATTTAAATTGAACTTGCAATAAATAGGAATTAAGCAATTCTAATTAATGATTAATCGCACAAGAAGCGGTCCTATTTAATTTAGTCCCTTAATTACAATGCGTAAACACACATTAAATAAAATTAAACACTAAGGATTAAATACTCGATTTTACCACACGCAAAGCACACAATCCAAGAACGCCAACCAGATAAATGACCCGCATACCGAACCAAAGGGGAAACTGATGGACGACTGACGACGCTCACTGGAGCATGACTAGGGTCAAAGGAGGGTCTTACGACCACATAATCTAATCTCTAAGGACAAAAGAGGTACACTCAAACCTACAAATCTAGGTGGAGACAAATCTCGTGCCTATGCGGTAGTGTACCTGCAATCTCCTGCAACCAAGAGTCATACATGCATACATATATATATATATATAATGAAAGTGTTAGCCCTAGATTAATAACACAAATTATGAGAACAAATAAACTTACATAAGATTTGATGTGAAAACCACATTAACAGGTACGCACAATAATCAAAACATCTTACTATAACATTATAACATGGTAAACTAACCAAGGTCAAACCGAGATTAGAATCAAATTAGGGCAGGGGTACTACATCCTCCCCCCCTAGGTTCTGACTTACTCGTGGAAGTCGTAAAGCTAGAAGGAAAACATGCAACACGCATTAGCCCTGAAACTTATTTAAAAAATATCAAATTGCACATATGAATCTTCTCACAAATAATTGAAACATAATTGCTAAATCCTCTACGAATGCCATTATCCATTGGCAAGATACATATAAATCCATACATTTCTTAAAATATTCTTTGAACTATCTACAATCATAGTCGAGAAACATGAATTTTCTTCCTTTCATCACACCAGATTAAAGCATTAAAAGAGGTAAACAACAATTACCATACTCATCTACCAAATATGACCAAAAAACATGCCATCATGATCAATTTCTTTTACCAATCCATCCTCATCATAAAACTTTATCGCATAGAACTAGCTTCAAAATTCAAATTCTACAACCAAGTTAACTTTCATGAAATAAGAGCAACATATATAACTCAATTGTTTACACATCCCAAGCATATCAAAACCTTTCCAATGACTATGTCCCATAACATAGTGGCAAGATAACACATTATACTCCATGATTACACATAATAACCATCCACAAAACTAGAATGCACAACTCAAAAGGCCACATGTGAGCATGTCTAATGCTCGGTCATAGATAACATGCACGATAAACATCTCTATGCCTGATCTCCAGACAATAATCATGATAAAAAATATCCAACATCTCACTCAAGGGCTTGATGGTGCTAGGGCACACCATAGAGGTGCTACCTTCCATACAAGACCTTCGTGAACATCCCTTAAGGTAGTTAGCCTCCTAGAGATAGTCACCACATAGGTAGGTAGTGGATCCAAGCTGCATCATAGCCTCACATACCCCCATCCTCAAGGTTCCCTACGTCTACTTCCTCGTACACACTCAACCAAGACCGTCTCATACGTCCTTGGAGAGGAATTTCACATTTCAACACAAGACCAACATACGAAAACAATAAGGATAAACCGGTTTAGCCACCAAAGTACAGATGAATAAAGGTAATAAACCATCAATTTCAACAGTAAGGCAAGAAAATAATCCAGAATTTGCAACACCAAATCAAGTAAGCAAAAGATCACAAGATCGTGGCTAAACCTTCAAAGTCAAAATAGAATAAATTTGCTGGTCCACAAAGAAATAAATAAGAATATCATAATTGTATATAACATCACTATGTGACTAGCATCTAGCCACCAACGAGGAAGGAAGGAATAATCGTCTAGCTATCGCAGTAGCTCATCATGTGGTGTGGCCTAGTCACACATCCACATGACATGGCAGTGTGCACCTTGACATCACCCCGCATCATGTTGTCATGCGGCATGGCAATACTCCAAGTGGAGAAGACATGCAATGGACATATCCCGCATGGTAGTGTACCTCGCAGAAAAAAGGGCACACATAGGTCACATCTCGCATAGTGACGTACCTCTCAGGATACTCGCTGTAAGCCAGCGGTATACATGGCTAAGGTCCACCCACATGTCTACCAACACCTACTAACTGGAAGCTCATGTGGACAAAACCTACCTTTCATGAAGACAAGGCAAAAGATCCTCCAAGATACATCATCACTATGCTCAAGAATTGCCATCATAATGCTCAAATAAAAGAGAGGAATAAGCCGACACACATAAACCTTATAAATTGGTTCATCAAAAAGGGAAAGTATTGAGCACACCATAAATACAGTTTCATTATATAAATATATTTTTCCTTGAAATAGAGAAGCTAAAGTCGCTTCGCACTGACATTACTCGTATGCTGATCCATACTATTCAAGGAACGGTGACTTCCAATACTACCCCTTAACATACTAAATTACCAACAACTCGAGGTTTCAAATAAGCAACATCACATAAATAGTATGGTTTCCCATACTCATAAGTAAACATATCCTCCATGATTGATTACTTCACCATCCCATGAGCACATATAGAAAGCACGGGTTTCTTACAATACACAACGAAAGCACCAGTACTGGTTTATTCACATTTATAGGGAGTACTTTTCAGTATAGTATCATCTACTCAAGGAAGGTTTTAATTATGTTTCCCAAATGAATAACTGAATAAAATTTATTCTAGATACAAGTACTGAAATTCTTTACAATTCAAAATTACATAAGGAAGTAACGTCATTCCTATATCTTTCACTAATACCACTCAGCATTCATAATCACATTACTAACCATGCAAATTTCCTTCCAAAGCGTAAGACTTCCATCTTTCAATATGAGGCCAAATGCAAAAATACAATTTCACATGCTTTATAACATTATATTTAAATCAATACATTCTTTAGTAGCATTCTAAAAATCTTATAATCTAGGTAAAGAGAAGGGAAAGAGAGTTTGATAGCCAATTCCATTTCATACATATGCACAAAATCAACAAGATGACACCACATGCTAAAATTTTCTCACTATAAGCCTATCATCTTAATTGAACGGTTTTCGTTTCACTACTGTTTTAGAAGAATGCCAATAGGCCTAACATGACATTTCCAATTATTATGGTTGCAACAGAATGTCCTAGTTTTCCAAACAACAGAGATCAAGATAGGCAATCTTTTTGATAATGCAAGACCTCTTGCGAACACTCACTATTCTTAATTAATACAAAACATATCATAATCTGCAACCTTTTATTGAAAATTCAAGGTACGATAAGAAGGTAAATGAGGAACTATCAACTAAATAATACTTAATTATGCATGCACATCAAACAATATTTTCATGTGCACTTTCTAGTCAAGTTAAGTCATTTATATATATCCAAAAGCAAGTTCAATATAGCATTGTTAAAATAGATCCTAAATTGAATCGGTATAATGAAAAACGTAAAACAATCTTTCATGGAACACATTTATACACTCTTAGCCACTATAACATGTTCCCTTTTATACATCTTATTACAAACAAAGCAGTTTCACATAGCAACTATTCGCACACTAATGCACATTACTTAAGATAGAATTTAATTATGTTACTCCTACAATACCCATGGAGAATTCTTTAATGTAAACATACAATTTTCTCCCAATAACCAATATGAACTTTTAAACCCATAGCCCTCTTATTATCTAGAAGCACAGAAGCATCATAAGGTTCACACAAGGGTTCACGAAGTCACAACCTTTCTCTTGCAATAAGAAAACTCACATAAGAGATAAATACACGTATAACAAACTTCTTAATTTCTAAAAAGAAAGAGGAGGAAGGGTGGTAAACATTCACTTCACTACATAATAAGCATTAAACATCTACCATACAAGTCCTTCAAATTTACAACACCAAGCTAGATCATAATCGTAATACAATCACCTTTTGTACTTTCAGATTCAAAACAAGCACTCACCAACCCAATTGATTAGTCTAAAGAGTACAACAATCAATAAGGAAGGTACATACGACTCTCTTTCAGAATAAGAGTAATCATAGACCTGGATATCAATAAGCAAACAAAGAACAGATAATCACTCAAAAACACCAACATCAAGAAGGTGAAAACAAGGTGTGAACACACACGTTACACACAATAAAGGTTTGCTCGAAAGGATACGCAAAAGAATGGAACACGAGTCCTTAAGATCTTCAAGATCCTATGCCTCAATCACACACATACAAAAGGAGGACAAGCATACAACATAAGGTCGATACACCTCACACCAACTAAGGGCACAAGCGACACCAGAGATCCCAATGTTTGCAACATGGGCTCTGATACCAAATGTAATGCCCAACCAGGAAACCTCGAAGGGATAAAGCTAAAACACAAGAATAGAGTGCAAATAATTAAAAAAAAAAAATTAAACATAACACAATGATACAATGAGATACCATAAGCTCAAATAACATAGCGGAAGGCTTAAATAACACCTATTACTTAATTTAACACTTAACTCAACTCACGCTAATTAATCCAATTAAGTTGATTAACTTAATAACAAGATATTACTTTAAACAAGGTTATAATTCGTTTGGTGAATTAAAATTATAGATAACATGATGAGGTTCATCCATTGAGGTTAAAAGTATAGATAACATGATTAAGTTCATTCAATAAAATTTAACCATACATTACGTTCCATCTTTCATTAAAACATAAGTCATGCATCTAATTTCATAACATACTTTAATTCCATTATAAACTAACGAATACTTTCCAGACATACTTTAAATGCATTATCAACAACTGAATACATTCCATGATTAAAATCTACATTCTTTTGTGATCCAATTTACTGCAGTTAATAAGATGACTACATACATGCACATTTAAGATTAACTTCATCTAATCCACATTATACATTCTAACAGAATGCCATCCATACATGCTAAATTAAAAAGGAAACATAAGAACATAAACATCACATAACACCAAAATGATATCGGAGTTCACCCCTAGTGGGCTACATCTCTGGGTTTGCTCACTGCAAGACCCCTCTGATAATAAAGTAATAGGGTGAAGAGTACAAAAGGTTCACATCATTTACATCCTGCCATCAAGGTGTACATAACCAATAATACATACGACCACATCGGTCAAATTAATACAAGAATGATCCCTAAATAGGAAAGGATCCAACTGAACATGATAAGAAGCAAATACAAATATCAACTGGAGCATCCGTGAAACTAAGTCTTCACAACCCATCAGAAGTAACCCAAGGTCTAACATGACTATCAGGTTCTCACAAGGGCATAAACAACAAGATGACTCCACAACAAAGCTCCTATCAAAGACAACACAACAACACACTATTGAACATAAGGGACAAGTGTCATCACATAACTTGGTATGGCTACCATGGCAGGTCTCCATAGGTTTTGGCCCCATCTACTGGGTTACCCTGACAACCTATTCTGAACCTCCAACCTATCCAAGTCTTATGTGGACCCAACACAACCTTTCACGAAGACAAGGTTGATGGTTTTCCATTTGAGGCCTTCTCACAACATGCCGAGTTTGTGCTAGCACTCATCCCATGCGTGAGGTACAATTATCTTACTTAGTGTTTTCATTAACTAACTCTCTAATTAGGTTATCACTTATTTAGACACACTTTCAATGGGTTACCCAACAACCACTTTGAGCACGACCCCCAATCAAAAGCCACTTTCCCATATGACACTAGACCATAATCACATGGACTCCTAACCAAGGAATACACTAGGACAAGATTACAGAGTTCAATACAGTAGGAATACCCATTTGGTCAAACAAGGCTTCATACGAGGTGCATTGACTGACAATACTCTAACTAGAGACTTGACTAGCTATGGTCAACCACACAACACCTAAAAACACTCGCATAAAGGACATGAATGGATACAACACCATCACAAGAAAACAGTCAACACTCGAGATCAAGGACATAACTAGGTACCCAAATCAACATACAACAATATCCAACAATCACAATCAAGGACTTGCCATTTCTTAAGCAAATGCGAATACAGAAAATTAAATATGCATAGGCATAAATCAGAAGAGACAATCTTTTTCCATATTGTTTACACACAACAATCGATCCAATTTTCTAATTGATCTAAGTTTTATTGCAATCTATCTATCTTGTCTAGGTACAAGACGTTCATGGCTTACTAACTCACTATAGTTCATTTTGCATCATAAAATAACATAAATACATCATCATGAGTTTTTCAAACCAGATTCACATGAATAAAATCTAATAAACATTAATCAACAAAATATGAGATTAATTTTTCAAAATAAAACATCATTCTTAGACTTGTTCGAAAACAACAATCTAATCTCATCTCTTGTGACACAATTACATACTTTCCAAAAATGGAAATATACATTAAAAAGGAAATTAAAAACGATGGTCATTTCCCAAATAAACTGATACTTCCTTGCGTACATAAAGAAAAGTACAAATTATATATATATATATATATCTGCGATTAATAAAAATATATACAATTAGGTCTAGGGGGTTGAGCTTAGTTGGTTAAAGCATTGAGTTCTCAATGTGGAGACCCAAGTTCAACTCCCATGAGGGACATCTTTGTGGAATTCTAAGTTGTGACTCTTGGTCTTCCATTGGTTGTATTTGTCACATTGTTTAAAGTGGATTTCTAAGTTGTGACCCTTGATCTTCCAATTGTTGTTTCTAGTTTGGTGCTCGAAAGGAGTTAGTATTTGTAATAAGTTTGCTCGAAAGGAGCTGGTATTTGTAATAAGTTTGTAACGTGGATGCTCGAATGAGAAAAAGAGTTCTATGATACTTAATACAAAATATATACAATTAATAATTAATATTAAAATTTACAAATTAAGTATTAATTAATAAAATATATATTAATAATAATTAATAATTAAAAAAAACTATTTAAAACTTTTGAATAAAATAAAATTTATTAACTACAAAAAAAAACTTTTTAACAATAAAAAAGAAACTTTTATATATTTTTTTAAAACCCTTTGGGAAACCCACGAGCCCCACCACGTGAAAGCTACGTGGTTCCCTCTTCCCTTGGGAAGGGTTGTGGGGACCATGACGTGGTCTTCCCACAACCATGGCTGTGTAAAGACCACACCATGGCCTCCACGCCATGGCTCTCCCCAGCCATGGGTCGAGGCCATGGTTCCGCCCCCCCCAAAGCCCCAATAAAATGTCATTTATTTTAATATATATATTTTTGTTTAATTTATTAAAATTAATAAAAACAGTACCTTGGTCTCTGGGTATTCTTAGACCAAGAAATTTATATCTTTATTTTTATTTTTAACATAAGACAACACTCAGAAATTTTCTGAGAACAAACTTTGGAAGTATTTTCCAGAATTAACCAAAAGATTAACATATATATATTCTTAAAATGAAAACACCAGAAAGCCCCAAATACTTAGACTGGTAAAATTTTAACCATGCTTCTTCCTCCATTCTACCAAGCACAACAGAGATCTCATTTAAAAACTGAATTTGAATACAATATCATTGGGATTTCAACAAAATCTTATTTTAAACAGCCAATCCAATTTTTATTTGATTTAAAAAAAAAAAAACCAATATGAGCAACTCAAATTAAATCTGGAAGTTTGGAAAAAAAACAAGGAGGGTTTGAGTTGGAGATTAAACTATAACTCTTTCATTTTCTCCAAATAAATGAGATTTTTAACCTTCACAACCAGATTTGTACAAAATCCAAAATAATTTCTTTTAAACAAAGAAACCAACGAAATAAACCAGAGACCTACCTGATTCAGCAATCCTAGAAGAGATTAGATGAAGAGCCCAACCTACAAGCTCAAGAAATCCTTCCTTCCCCAAAATGCCCCCTTTTCTCCATCCAAAAATATATTTTTTTTCAAAATAATCCCCTAAAATTATTTTTCTACCCTAGGTTAAATGGGGAAAAGTTTGACCAAAAATTCATTTTTTGATTTAAAATATTTTCTTTTAAATAAAACCCAAAAATCATTCTTTTCAATAAATATAATATACTAAACTTGCTTTTCTAATAAAAATTGATTCTCTTAAATAGTTGAGATTAACCTTTCTATTTCCAAAATGCCAAAGAGATTAAATTATTCCATTTCAAATAAATTTAATCTTTCCTTTCAAAAGCACAAACTGAATAAATTCATCATTTAAAATTAACCATTTAAATTGAACTTGCAATAAATAGGAATTGAGCAATTCTAATTAATGATTAATCACACAATAAGGGGTCCTATTTAAATTAGTCCCTTAACTACAATGTGTAAACGCACATTAAATAAAATTAAACACTAAGGATTAAATACTCGATTTTACCACACACAATCCAAGAACACCAACCAGATAAACGAACCGCATACCCAACCAAAGGGGACACTGACGGACGACTGATGACGCTCACTGGAGCATGACTAGGGTCAAATGAGGGTCTTATGACCACCTAATCCAATCTCTAAGGACCAAAGAGGTATACTCAAACCAGAAAATCCAAGTGGAGACGAACCTCATACCTATGCGGTAGTGTACCTGCAATCTCCTGCAACCAAGAGTCATACATGCATACATATATATAATGAAAGTGTTAGTCCGAGATTAATAACACGAATCAGGAGAACAAATAAACTTACATAAGATTTGATGCAAAAACCACATTAACAGGTACACACAATAATCAAAACATCTGACTATAAAATTATAACATGGTAAACTAACCAAGGTCAAACCGAGACTAGAATCTGATTAGGGCAGGGGTACTACACATTGTCCATGTTGCCCCCAAAAGTCTCATTTCCCAGACAGATTAACGAATGTTGAAGCCACACATTAGTTAAATGGTATTGCACATTTTTACACTGCTAGATTCCCTTGGTGAAGCCCTTATAATATTCTTAGTGGTGGAATATTATAGTTGGAAACAAATATTTCACACTACCATTGCATGATGCCTTCCATATTCTGTGTGCACTTTCATTAGATCAACTACAGTTATCGCTTTTGAAAAAATCCTCCCAAAAACCATCTTGAGTAGTTTGGGGCTTATTTTCTAAGTTTGACGTACACATTTCCTTATCATATGCCATGACTGTGCTTTAATGAGGAGAGCCACACAAAGATCCTCCTGTGCTACATCCTTACCATCAAACTCTGCACATAATTCATGAACCCCAACTGGACTTTGCCCTTGATATTCCTTGCATCTGCCCTTTGCACCTAGGTCCTTCATATCGCTACTCAAAAGAAAACTCCATATGCATCATGAATGTGGCGATGGTCCCTGAGGATGTGTGCAAGCAAGATACTTTAGTGTGCCTCTCAGCCCTTTCAATTAGCATCCTTTATTACACATAGTTTGAAAAGAATTAGCACAGATTACAAATTTGTACTTTGTAAAGTATCCATGCCTTTGTTGCACCTATAAGCATTACTGGAACTAAAGTGATTGATTCAATTCACTTCAGTGAGTCGCGAGATTCACATTTCAAAACCACCACATAATCATGCACGTGTCGTGTTTTAGATCATAGACAAGCTTTCCTCCATCGACTTGTAGAGATTTGCATCTTTCTATAATCTCTCTTTGTATTGTTAAAATCGAGCAGGGATGAAGCTGGTACTTTCTTACAAGAATAAATAGCCATGATGAGCTCTATTCTCCATCCCATGTCACTGCTCTCCATTTTCACTCAGGGATGAATTAGGGTTTACCTTCCATATGATTCTCCTATGCTCCAATCCTTTCTTTGGCTTTATGCTACCCTAATTTCTTTCATGACATCACTTTGACTTCCCCCGCAATATCTCTCCCATACTCATCCTCAATCTACAAGATGGGGTGAAGAACTCCACCGCAATTTTGCATCGCTCCAACTCCTATTTCGTGATGTCATTTGTGTGCCCCCTCTATTCCTATGAGGTGGCAGGGAAGAGGGCTTCCCTCCCGCTAGCCCTCACGAGCTCCTTGACCTCTCTCCCTGTCTTGTGGAATAGGAGAAATATAAACTCAAAGAATAAAGTCCGTCGGGTTTTATTTTTATTATACAATGGGGACCACTGCATTATGAGCACTTAAATCATTTCTAAAATGATTTAATTGAAATCTAAATAATTTCATTGATTTCATTATTGGCCCCTTTAGTAAATCATTATGAAATGATTTAATCAATTTCTGCATCATGAGATATTTGCATGGCTGAGTCGATCACATTTTAAAAAATAAAAATATTTACTAAGTAACCAAACCATTTAAAAAATGATTTAATAAATTTTGTTTCCCACCATTCGCTTGTCCTAATAAAACAAACCATTTGCTCATCGCTTAATATTTAGGCCAATCTAATCACTAAATAATTTTCAATTGCCTACATATTTCAAATTGACTTAAATATAACATTATTCAAACCATCTTGATTTAAATAATATACACTCCTTTTGGTAGGCTTCGACTGGTCTCGTTGGGCCTTATCGTTAGTTGGGCCCCTAGTGGGCTCAGCTAAATTTTTTTTTGTTTTCAAGCAACTGGCCTCTGAAGATGATCTGATACCTCAACTGGACATATTTTTCACTTGAAAACTTGAGCGGGAGACCATTAAATTTGTCACTTTCACACTTTTGAATTCTTGTTGAAACAACTTGAGTAGCCCTCAGAATAAGCTACAAATATTGACCAAAACACCTCATCAAGCCCTGGGAGTTGGCACACTAGTAGAATTCTATATAGAGAATTTAGAGCATCAAATAGATTCTCAAAATGATATCCAAGGAAAGAGATATTAATGTTTGAAGCTCCCTACTCATACTTGTCTGAAACTGCTCCCTTTTAGTCACATTGAAACCCATATAAACCTTGAGTTGAAAAAATACCAAACCTCTGTTTCAGGAACCGCCACTTGGTGAGCTGATACATTTGGATACCTTGAATTGGCATGCAATAGGGTTTATCTCAATTTCATCACATGTGTGAAATTTTAACATTCAAAGTTGCCTCTGAATTTTTTTAATATGTTGCTTAACAACCCCTGAAAAAGGTTCATCCAGAATGGACCTTGAAAAGATAGAAAACGATGAGTTGTGGATTTATAAATTGGCCAAATTGTAGATAATTATATAGGGAATCATGGGATACATTAACTTTTTCATTAAGGTCCACAGATGACGAAATAAAAAATCAGATGTGAGGCTACAAATTGCAGGTTGACACAGTCTAGTTTGCAAATCTGAACTTTTTGCAAACGAAATGGACTTTGAAAACTCATCAAACAGATTCATGGGACTAATCCAACTAACATGGGGCTTCAAAAATTGTAGAGAAACATGGATAACTATTAATTAGGCTTAATATTCATTTGGTACAAAGATACAATCTCTCAAAGAGGACTCTTCAAAAAGGTTAAACTGCTGCAAATCAACAACCTATCTCCAAACCTCCAAATAAGGTCTTCAAGAACACATCCAAATAAAAGGTGTACAACACCTCCCCAAGAGGATTTTGCATGACAATCCATGGGCATCAAAATATGAGTTCTCAAACTGAGCTACTTAGGCTTCTTCCGCAAGGGTGATTTCTAAGTGCACTTAGACAAAATTTTACATAGGTCCTCAAAATTTAGAAAAATTTTAGAGGTTCCAATAGGTTGTCAATGTTGTCATGACAACTTTTCACTTGTAATGACATCTTTTTAATATGTTGTTAAAGGGCAGTTGTAGGCCAGTTAGGGGTGAGAAAATAATTGGTATGGCATAAATATACCTTTTAAACACAGCCTAAAGGTTGGAAGGAAGCTTGTAAGACATTTTGTGATTGAAACTTCTTTTTTTATGTACTTTCCCACATTTTTTTTCTCTCTTACATTGTAAGGATCTGTATAACCTAGCATGATCTTGAGGTTGTTTGAGATTGATAGAAGAATGAATTATCTTTCATTTGAAGTTAGTTTGGTGTAATTTCATTAGGTAGAATGAAAGTTATTACAATTTTTCTAAAAACTGCCTCAAACCCTAGCTAGGGTAAACAGTTACAAACAAAAAATGGATTTCTTAGTCCACCACGAGTGAGAAATATCAAAAACTTGTGGAGGGAAATGTTTTTTTATATATTGTACAATATCTCCAACTTGCAAGGCCTAAAGATAAAGTTTGCACGTTCTTTCATATGATAGTAGGTTTGATATATTGATGTATTAGGTTGATTGAAGAGTGTTTGAGAGAATTTGAATGCATGGAAGGATGATTTGGCATTTTCATGATGGAAAACCCATTGAGATGATGTATGATGGTGTCACAAGGCTATTTCCTTAATTTGGTGACCTTTGGGGTAAAAAAGACACCAATATGTATGATTGTCGTAAAAGGTGTATAAGACATTGTAACTCTCAGACTGAGACTGATTAAGTGTGAATTATTTTTTTAGGAAAATTTTAGCCAATTTTATGATAATTTCCACATAACTCAATTTGGATTTCAACAAAATAATCACATAGAATCCACAGGCAAATAATAAACAACATACCCGTCAAAGATGACACAAGATATACCCTAAGAAAACCCTCATGAGAGAAAAAACCCAACCTCCAAAAGAATCCATCACCATGTATTATTCAACAATGCAACCATCATAATACAATTGTGAAATACTTTGAAACCCTAGCCATCAACAAGTCATCAACAAGCAATCCATGTGAACAAGCATGCGACCACACATCCCGTGCCATGCTTCCAACCTCCACAAATGCTAAGCTTGGCTAACCTAACTAGCTGGCTAGCCCAAACAACTACCCTTGTGGTTGCTTTAATAAATATAAGTTCCCACAAAATCACCAAGTGGTATTACATCAAAACCATGTGATACAAAACCATGTGCAAATACCATGGCCTAACTACCCAATTGTCCCCACACCTAATATTGGGTACTTTATTAAATTACATTCCTCAATATTAAATAAATACAATATAATATCCCAATGTTACAATACAACTCATCAAGTGGCCCCGAGAATATTCCCAAGGAATCTTTACATGTTACATGTCCATGTGTAACATCAAAGAAATAAATATTACATTACACATACATCTGAAACTCACCTAATAAATAAATATTACAATTACAAACATTATTATGCAAGGTGTACAACACCTATTTTCCCAACATTCTCCCACTTGTTGTATACATTGCATAAGGGGAAATAAGTAACTGCAACATGAACAAGAGAACAATCTGTCTAGCGCATATACCATCATGGAATCCAAGTGCTCCATGTACTCCATCAAAATAACTACAACAACAAACAAAGTGACCACCATTTCATACATGAATGCTCTCACCCTCCACCATGCCACTGCCACTAGACATGAAAAGGCCATCCAAAGAGAAAGCCACACAATCTGTCACAACAAAATATAAGTCCTATCTCAATTGATATCCAAACACAAACACTCAATGCAAAGGTAACCAATGCATAAGTAGTTGTCAAGAACTAATAACCATAGCTGAAATAGCACCCACAACTAGTGCTAACACACCAACTATCCATACCTCCAAGGTATACATATCAAGTGAATCCCATATCATCAACATATGCAACCTGTAACATGCAATCATAAGCTCCAAGTGCAACACCTGTCACATATGTACACCTAGAAACTCCCACTACATAGGTAACGTAAAAACTGAAATGAATTCACTAACAAAATCTCATAGAAAATGTAACCATAACTATGTATTATCAAGAAACATCCACATCAATATGAATAACTTGTAAACCAATAACCTGCAAGTACAACTCTCACCACAAGTCTCCACAACCAACAAAAGAAAGAGATAAAGTGTCATGCCCAAACTTTTGGGCAAAAATGCAACAATGTTTTTTTTTAAACAACGCTAAATTACTTGATGTTCTAAGTTCAAATGATGAGATAACTTAATTAGTTTACACTAAAGGTTAACTCACGTGTCATTAAGAATGGTTTCCTAAAGAGAGCGATAGTATATTTAATTTAATTAGGAGACTTAAGTCTTATCTCAATCTCCTAGACGATTAAATAACAAAATAGATTTTAATTTACTTATCAATTACAATTATTACCATTACTTAAATTGAATCATTTAACCCTATAAAGTCATCACAACTTTATTAATTAATTAATTAATTTGCCCAAAAAAATCTTCAATTTTTAATTAAGAGATAATAATAATCTCTAGTAGTATTTAAATACTTCCAATATTTATAAAATTAATATTAATACAATTCCATTGTATTAATAATAATTAATTGAGCCAATAACTAATAAGGTGTTCAAAATGGTCCAAGGGGTTGAGCCTAACTGGTTAAAACACTGGGTTCTCACTGTGGAGACCCAAGTTCAATTCCCAATAAGGACATCTAAAGTGGAATTCTAAGTTGTGACTCTTGGCCTCCATAATGGGGAAGGTCATGGGTCAATCTAATCAAACATAATAATAATAATAATAATAATAATAATAATAATAATAATAATAATAATAATAATAATAATAATAATAATAATAATTCAAAATATTGTGGCTACGACCTATTACCTATAAAAAAAAATAAAAAATAAGGTGTTCAAAATGGTCTTTTTAAAATTTAACTAACTCTATAATAATATTACCTAACAAATAAACCTTCCATTAATGTTGAAATAAATTCCCCTCCAATATTTAATATTTATTAACAAGTAAAATTACCCCCTTTTAGATTAAAATAAACATTGAATTTGAATCATCCCATTATATTAAAATAACTCTAATCAAGTTGTTATACACATTTTTCATTAAAAAGGTTATGACCACAAATACCTCTCTAATTAAAGCATTGATATTAAAGTATTATAATTTAATTTTTTTTTTCCATTTGAAATGGGGTTTCTCCCCCAAAACTTTAATAAATTCAACTCTATGAAAATGGGAATTCCCCATTCTCTTATTTTAAATTCCAAAAGGCCTTCTATTTTTTTTTCTTTATAACACCTATCATTCATTCTTATTTTTCTTTGTTAGCTTTACTAACCCTAACCTAGAATTGGGTTAGGGTTTTCATCTCCTTTTTTTTTTTTTGTGGGGGGGGGGAGTGTTTGCAGGTTAGGGGGGCCATGGTGGCGGTAGGTTTGAAAAAATGGTGGCAGGATTCGCACAGGCAACAGAGAGAGGGAAGGGGAGTCGGAGGCTGAGCCCCCACAGTGGTACCATGCACTGTGACGACGCCACAGTATGTGGCGTCCATCACAGTCTGTGGTGCTGTGGTGTCTGTCATAGTCGGTGGTGACACCACTATAGGTGACCGCCATGACCAACTGTGCCTGTGAAAACAGAACACGAGCTGCAATGTTAAGGGGGGTGTGGAGGGGGGCGTCGTTTGATATCCATCATTTTTTTTAATATATATATATATATATATATATATATATATATATAATTGTGTATATAGATATACAAGAATCAGATAATATAAATAATGCATATATATACATGCTCAAATTTAAACTCATTATACTATTTTTTTTTAGTTAAATACAACATTTAATTTATATATGTTTTTTTTTTTTAACAACTTTATAACATAGGCAAGCATTGAATATATATATAGTGTAGGTTCAATTTATTTATCAGCAACATTTACTTTTTTTTATAATATTTATACATATATGTGTATATTTCTTTATGAAACATACACTCATTGTGTTTACACAGTGAACCTCTTTTTTTTTTCTTTATCTTTCCAGATTAGAATATTACAACAACATGTTAATCTATGTGAAATGTGTGAATTTATATAGTCATTTATTGTGCAATGTATTTTTTTAAGATTTACTAAATGTAGAGATTAATAGAAAAGCTATAATGAACTTTCACTTTCAGATTTAGGAAATTAATAGTTCCATGAGTTTAAATGAATACTAATGCATAGATTAAATAATTGAAATCTAAACTAGGTAATAACTAGATTTAAATGCTAAAACGGAATATAAGCAAAAAGGAATAACTATCTATTCTCCTTTCCATGTAATCTATTTTCTTTTTATAAAGAAATTATGCAAACTATATATATATATATATATTTGAATGAATCTACTCAATAGTTCAGACAGATTTAATAATAAGATGCATATAAAGTTTAAAGCTTTCAAGAATAGTTATTTGACAATACCTTAAATTTGAAACTCAACAACTTAATTTCATTCAAGAAATAAACTTCCCAACTTTATTCCTTTTTCTTAAAGAAGATTACAGTAGAAACATAATGCATTTATAATTCTTTTCATGCTACAAAAATAATAAACTTACTAGCTTAATACATTCTTTTACTCATAGTCTTTTGAATACTTTCTAATAAAATACAAATATTTTCTTCTTTTTTTTAATCCACTTTACAATAGTAACAAGATTACAATTTCAAGCCTCTTACATTTCTACAAGAATGAGGGCTTGTTAAAATACACATTTTCAGAATCACAAGAATGAGGGCTTGCACGTGATCTAGGCTTTTCTCCATCTTTTAACCCAAATGAAAACTTGCAAATAAAAGTGATAGGTTGTGACCATGGAGGATCACCTCCCAACCTAGGCTTACAAGAAGCCACCCCCGAGCTAGGAGAACCAACGCTAAATGGGTTACAAACAAACTCAACCACATACACAAGAATAACTTAAACATCACATGGACTCCCAACCCAATGATTTACATTGTCACTATGTGACTATCTTTGTGGGGTGTGTTGGAACCCTAATTTTTTTCAAATTTTAGAGCTCCTGATCCATGAAAATTTTCTTTGCAATGGCATGCAACACCTATTTTCAGGTATGATTTTCCATTTCGAGCTCCTACAAACCTATTCCAATGAATACGTCAAGTGGTCAATTGTCAAGGTATGTATGTGTTTTTAAAATTTGCAAATTCAGATCTTTCCAGGTACGCTATTCTGAACCAAAATTCCAATGGACCTGAGCATGGTTATGTTACATAAATTGTTCCTTTGCATTTTGTGTATATTTGAGTACCTTCGTTTCAAATTTCGGATTCATACGATATTGTTTGATATGTTTTCTAAGGCAAATCTAAATACAACTTATTCAAATTTACAATATGCAATTCTAAATTCCGGTCAAGATGATTACAGTCGGATATTAATCGTTTTGCAGGAGCATCACATTGAAAGGATCAGGTTTTGAAGTCTTATGTTTGCATTTTATATTTTTATAAAGGCCGCCTTATTTACATTTATGTTTATTTTCCCTCAAATATAATATTAATTTGAAGTGCTTAGTTTTGAATATTATATTGCTTCAATCAATATTATAATATTTAATTTATTTGCGTTATAAGTTTATATGATGTTTTTTTTTAACACAAATTATAGTTTTGTTGTTTGCTGGTTAAAAATTTTATTTCAAAAGATTAAAAAAGAATGTTCGGATTTAGATTTTTACAAAATATATAACAATTTTTATGGAGAACCTATCTTTTAAATAAAATATTTGATATATTGCCAAAAGGAATAAAAGTTTTTCCAAAAAAGTAAATCATTTTAATAAATGATTTTAGAAAAATTTGTAAGTAAAGTGGCATTTGCAAAAGGTGGGGTCGATGGGTGAAACCCATCGCGTATCGACATAGGTGTTTTTGGCCTTCCCCGGTCACCCGATGAGGGATTCCCGCCTGTGAGCACTCATGTTGTCCGCAGTAGTTTCAAAAGAAAATGCAGAAGTCCATTGTCAGATCCAACAAAATATCAATCCATTGTAGATGCAGAATGGAATATTATAAATTGGATGAGTATGTTATGGCTGGAGCACCTGACAAATATCGATCCAATTGATCTATGCGGTGAAGCCAAAATTGAAAAGCATCGTACTACAAAAGACTTAAGGAGATGTGGGTGTATTGTTCAGCATGTCTTAATATCTTGTGGCCATGCATCTCTTTGTGCAGAGTGTAGTCAACGATGTGATGTTTTCCCCATATGTAGGCCTCCTATTCCAAATCAAGATGGAAATGTGTGGTTGCATTTATACGAGGAATGTTTGGAAGCTGGCCTAATCTGTAGAAGTCATGATGAAGACATTAATGAAATGGAAGAAGATGCCCAATTTTCAACGAAAGATGTTCGGCAGCTTCATTCATTATTTGATGATGTCATGGATAATAATCTAGTCTCCTTGGTTTTCCATTATGTCACAGATATTTGTATGGATGAGTGTTATTTCTAGTGATCCCATTGTTGCTATGTTTCTGGATGGAGCAATTGTAAAGGAGTGGTGCAAGAAGAAATTATTGAATGTCGCATGTCGTTTACAGGAGATTTATAACCGTAGAGTGAAAGAAATGCAGAATCACTATGATTTATCAAGTAAATTCATGATGCAACTTGATAGTGTTGGCAATGTGCTTGAAGTGTTGGAAGAACCACTTTTGGATTCATCTTCACTACAATCGGTAGAGCTTCAGCTTTTTTCTGAGACAGTATCAAAAGTGAAACAACATTTAGAAGCTATGATCTGGTGTGCAAGACATAAATTTCTTGAGGGTGTTCAATATCTGTATATGAGTATCTCTCATTGGAGAAGTGCACGGACTATGTCATTGTTCTTTCATACACACTTCCAAGAGTTTTCCGTCGGATCACAACATCGGTTGGACTGCAACTTGTGACATCATTTCTTGGAAGAGCACGGTGGTATCTAAAGAATTAGCTAATTTGCCCAGGGGGCCGTTAGTGGGTGATGAGTAGTTTTGTAGCCCAAATTGGGGCTCGAGACTCGGGTAAATGTTATTTGGTTAGTTTTTGTTTGATGCTTTCATCTGTATCAAACCTAGTACATGTGGACGTAACATCCAGCCTTCATTCATCCCTTTTCAGCTTTCACATGAGAATGATTTCATCCCCCTATTCGACCACTGCTGTTGTTGAAGGTGCAATTGTTTCATTACGGTTGCAAAAGGGTTCTCAATGGACATCGAGAGACTATACAATGTCAGTTAAATGCTGAGAAAAAGAAATAGAAAGATGGTTCCTGAGTGAAGTCATTGAATAAGACATTGTCTGCAACTAATGAAAAGATAACTATGGCAAAGGAAATGATGCGTATATCAGAGCTATTGGATTGTCTCGTACCCCTCATTATTCTTGCAAGATTTATATCTGAAATACCTTGGATGGACTTCAATGATAAGAATCCTGCTGTCTAAAAACCAACATTTTCGCCCTAACCCTAATCCATCGGGTATCGGGGTAACTAAAAAACCACCTCCCTGATATCCTAATGGAGTGATTATACCAACGAAGCTTTGCAAAATGCATCGGGTGATTGATAGAGAAATAAAATACTTCCCCCGTTAAGCCGATGAGGAAGACCTATGTCATTGGGCTATCAACATAATTAAAAACGTGCTACCCCGACATTGGAAAGCTACTCCGATGGAAATCAAGTGGAGGATGTTACACACAAAAGATATTTCATCAAAGCTTGATGACAAGGAATATTAAAGAATTCACAAATGGAGGTGGAATTTTATCAGAGTGATGTATCATAAAATAATTAAATCATTTTCCCTTGGCACATAAATACAAAGGAAGTATTCTTAGACCTTGGTTATATTTTTTATTTCCTATTTTCATTATATTTTTTTACCCTTTAAAGTTCATTGACTCATTTTATATTAGGGTAAATATTATTTATTTTTCAAAAATCAATATTATAAAGAACATTTTGTAAAAGGAGAAGATGCATTTTTTTTACACAAATGAAAGAGATAAATAGTATTTATTGAAAAGCCATTGCAATAAGGAATTTCTTTCATATGTATACATTTGCCCTAATCCAATAAATTGGACATTTTACATTAGGGTAAATAGTTTTAATGTTTTAAAGATCAAAGCATGATTATTATTATTTTGGAGAAAATGTATTTTTACCATAAGTAAAGTGATGAAAAGCATTTATTTATTAAAGTGATCCTTTCATTTGCATTTTATTTGCCCTGGGTTTATAAATTGAATATATTTATTAGGGTATATTATATATATCATGTAGTTAATGATTTGATTGGTATTTGCAAGGGTATGTTCATGTGATAAAATATTTCCAACCTAATTCAAATGCCCTAAAAGGTGAAGAGGTATTAGAATTTTTTCCACGGATATCATTTTTGCATAGGGAAGTATATGCTTCTATTTGCCATGTAAAATCTTTTACCTTAGGTTATGAAAAAAATATCATTAGGGTAAATTATTTTATATAAATAAATATTTACAAGTGTTTAATACTTTGATTTAAGTGAATTATCATGAATAAGTATTTTACATAAGGGAGAAGGATTATTACTTAATCAAAGGGAGTATGTAGTTAATGTTTAAAATCAAGGGATTTGATTAGTTTGTTTTATGTGCAGGAGATATTGAGGAGATGATGAATATTTGCCGAGAAATGTTATCAAAGCAGAGGATAAATGATATATTATTAAAACATTATTTAGTATGGTGCTTTAGGGTTTTCCTTTTAAATTATATTTGTAAACCAAAGGGTGTGTCCTTTGGAAAACAATTGTTTGTAACTCCCTCTTGTGTAGGAAAGGGTGTGTCCTTTCATATGTGCCTATGGATTCACATACTTATAGGGAGTCATTTTTTTATGTAAAAATAGGGGGGCGAGAGTCATGAGAACAACATACTGCTATAAGGACTGAATATCATTTTGTATTAGGGAAGTCTATAGGAAGAAGAAGTATCATTTTGTGCAAGCAATCTGTAATGGAGTATCTACAAGTGTAGCTTATGTATGCAATTATTTCCTGAAGATTAATATACAAGGTTCGCTATTTCTTTTTCCAAATATTGTGTACACTTTTGTGTTGATGATTCTCTTTGTCCTCTTGATAAATTTGTTTATAGATTTGCTATGATGTGAATCACATGTCATTGCATTAAGTGAAAGATTGAGTTCTTATTGTTTGTGTAATGCATATTGAACCTTCATTGTCGATGAGAAATTATCTCTTGAGTTGATAAGATAGTTTGTCCACAAAGTGTCATATATATCTATCGATAGAGGCACTTGTCTGTTATTGATCTTTTAAGGTTTTGATCTGTATGCATTCAAGGTCCTTGATAGAAAAATGTTCTTCCCAAATCCTATATGAACCAATCTATACATATTTCATTTAAGTCCTGAAAGCAATCTCATTTTTCAATAAACATTCACAATCATTTCTTTTCAAAGCATTAAGTTAAAGCACATAATAAAGCATAGTTGCAGGAAACAATAATTTGCCAGTTGTGTAAACTTGCTAAAAGGTTTAAATCCACTATAAATAACCTCTTTTGTGCTTGAGAGGAAGATGAACACCCACCTAGATTCAGTGGAGCCTAAAGTGCAGAGGGATCTAGTCCTTGACTATCCCTGCTCATTGGCCAAGACTGGTTGGACTACTTGAGGATTCGGCAAGTCTTTTGGTTTTCCAACCTATGGTTTTGGGAACCAACAGGGTGAAGGTGGACCAAGTACCTAGAGGAGATCTGCAAGAAAGAGGAACAAATGCCTTCACAAGGCTACCAAAATATAACCAACTCAAGTCACATACTTGACCCAAACAAACCTTATGTCCCCATTGGCTTACAAGCCCATATCTCCCCTTATGACCCCCTTTTGCATGAGCATAAAAATAATAATGTAGCAAGGGTCTCATAACCCTTGTGTATCTCTCTCTTCGAAGAAGAGAGTCTCTACACTCATAGGCTATCAAGCAACCCTTCACTTCCAAGGCTACTCTACCCTCTCAAGGGTGAGTATGGCCTTGAAACACCCATAACACAAATAATCATACAACTCACAAAAACAATACAAAGAAGGAGCTTCCACATTCAACTCCACAAATTGCATAAACAACAAAGCTAAATACACAAACAATTTTTCCTTCACATTAACAATGGTATTCAATATGCATGGTAGAACACTACCAACCTTTGATCCTGTAAATGATATGACAAATGGTTGAAGGGGAGCTGCTCAATCCACTAGTCTTTTCTTTCCAAAACCAAAATGTAACTTCTAAATCCAAACTTTCAACAACAACTCTAAGTCTCCAAGATTGGAGAGTGAGTGATCAAAATCCTAAGTTTGAATCCCTTCCCTAAGTCGACTCTTCTCACACTTTCCAACCTCTTGGAAAGGATGTGAGATCTCATGGGTTGGTCTTCCCAACCTCTTACATGCTTTATATAAATGGAAACTAAAAAAGGTAAGAGAAAGTGGGGAAGAGAAACTATCACTCAAATGGAAGGTTGCCTAACCAAGGAGAAATCCTCAAAAGTTGAATTCTCATCCATCTTGGAAAACTTAACTTTTGAGGTGACTTGATAGTCACATGTGAGTGGTCACATGGTTAAAATTGACCTTTACCCATAGGTATAACATATAGATCTTCAAATCAACCCTAGAGAGGGTGTGATATGGATCAGTCCGCCCAAGGGATGGATGAAAATCAATTTTGATGGGGCCTCAAAGGGTAACCCAGGTGTTGCAGGATGTGGAGTGGTCCTAAGGGATGAATGGGGAATATGCAAAATCATAAAATGTATTTCCATAGGAAATCAGACTAATCATGTTGTCGAAGCCATGGCGGCTTACCATGGGATGATCCTTGCCAAGGAAGCTAAATGCACTAAAGTTTGGTGTAAAGGAGACTCTTTAAACATAATCAATTGTTTAAATATGAAATTCCTGCCTTCTTGGTCAATTAGTAATGCTATTAAAGCAACTAGGAAAATCAGCGAAGAATTTGAAATGTGTTTTTACACATGTGTATAGGGAGGCCAACTCCTGCGTTGATTGGGCAGCCAACCTGGCTTGCCAATCAGGAGACATCATTACTAGTTATGGTGAAATGGAGATTGCAAGTGATATGAAATCCCTCCTCAATTAGGACCACAACCAGTCAAGGCAACGTGGTACTTTTAATCATTATTTCTAATGCCCCTTCCGCCTTTTTCGATGCAGGGTTTTATTGAAGATAATGAGCATTTATATAGGCGTTTTATCATTATTAGCTGGCACCAGAAACCAGAGGAGAGGTTATCAAGCTAAGAGAAGGAATTGCAAGGAAGGTGCTGGAAAAATGGGAGATAACAAGAAAAGGTTCGAAGCTACTTCCTGTTCTGATTGGAGAAAGAACAAAGAAGTTTGGGATATCCTTCAGCACGGGGGTCTGAATGTTTTCATGGAGCGGCTAAGTGGGAAAGACCCCACAATCACTAGCTATTTCATCAAGAACTGGAAAAATGGCAAAATCCTTATCGGATCCTAGATGATGAATGTTGATGAAGAGGTCATTGCCAAGGCCATGAGGATGACTACTAAGGGAATGAAATTTTACAGGGACCGAGGTATATGAGATAAAGAAGCAGATAAGTTTCCTGTCATGGACAAAGAGAGGAGAAAGATGATTAAAATCGACAACTCCTACCATGCTCCGAAGAGAATTTGCAGGCCATGGAGGTTTGTTTTATTCGCTTCTATTGTATACATTACCTTAGATGGTAGGTTTACCGGAGCCTACGGGTATCACTTTGTTTTGCTCAACCATTTCCGTCATGGGGAAAAGGTGAGACTACCTTATTACCTAGCATACTTAATGGATCATACTATAAAGGAGGTTCAGAAGGACCCTAAAGGTGACCATGCCCTCCACTAGGGGCTTATGGTCCTGGTTTATAAAATGCTTAAGGGGAAATGCATTGAAAAGACTATTAAAGGTAAAAATGCAAGAGATGAGACAATGGAGAGTGAAGCTAGTGGATTTAACTTTGAATCAGAGATCGAGGGAGAATTGAAAGAAACTAGCAAAAAAGGGAGGAATAGGGCCAAGAAGAGAAGGATTATTGTGGAATCAGAAATGTCAGATTTTGAAACCGAATCATTTGAGAAAAAAATTGTTAAAATAAAGAAAGGGAAAGCTACTGGAAAGTAGACTCAGAGGAACAATACTAAAAAGGGTTACAATTCAGAAATCAACCACATTCTGGTTGATTCTGAGGAGGAGGCTGAAGAAAACAAGAAGGTTGAGGGTTAGGATAAAGAAGGGGAGGGTAACCTAGTGATGGGCAATATTGAGGTCGTGAATACTATTGGAGTTGAGAAATACAACACCACAGGAGCCTAAAGATCTTCTGCAAGCTGAAAAACTTGTTACAAGGAGAAGCGAAGAAGCAATAATCTGAAGAACACACAAAACACGAAAAAAATATTCTCAGAAGATGAGAGCTCCAATTCACCAAAAATGTATTGTGAATCATAATACAATAAAAAGAAAAATTAACCTCTAATAGGTCAATAAACCCTAAAAAGGGAAAACCCTAGGCTTGCACATAATAATTAATAAAATAATTAATTAATATGCACCTAATGTTAGCTTAAGTGTAAAAAGATAATAGGGAACTTAAAGAATTAAACAAATATTGTTTAATTAATCAAGTAAAGACCCAATTACTCTAACACCCCCCTTAAGCTAGACTTAGGGAGAAGCTAAAACCTAGAACAACTACTGAAAGCATGAAAGATGGGTCCCATCAACAAGGCCTGATCAGGTACCGAAATACAATGAAATCTCTATGAAACAGAGACAAAGGAGAAAACCCCGTGGGAAAAAACTCTCCAAAAAGAGATAAAAGAACATGCTGAAAGAAGAAGAAGGAAGGAAGGCCTCATAAAGATCCCCCAAGGACAAATTCCTTCACCCCAAGCATAGAGCGCAAATGAAGATAGCGCAGTGATACAAAAGGTTTCATGAAGATGTCTGCAACCTGCTCGGAAGTGGGAATGCACTCCAGAATGAGAACACCATCTTGTATCAACTGGCAAATGAAATGCATGTGAAGCTCAATATGCTTCATCCACTGATGCTCTACTGGGTTGCGGGAAATATGAATAGCACTCTGATTGTCACACCAAAGAATAGTGGGACTATCAGGAGGAAAACCAAACTCAGTCATCAACTATTGAAGCCATAAGATCTCCTGACTAGCAAGCATAATAGCTCAATACTCAGCCTCTGTAGATGATAATGCATGAGCAGTCTGCTTCTTGCAAGACCATGTGATAGGACCAGGCCAAGATAGAAAACAAAGCTAGAAGTAGACTTCTAATTAGTGACATCACTAGACCAATCTGAGTTAGTGTAGCCAACAATGTGAGGTTCCCTTGATGTGTAGTGAATGCCATGAGAACTAGTGCCCTGAATGTACCTCAAAATATGTTTGGCAGCTTGCCAATGACTCTCATGAGTATCATGGGAGAATCGAGAGACAAGGCCAACTGCAAAGGAAATATCAGGACGGGTGTGAGTCAGGTACAACAAACTGCCAACCAACTGCCTGTAAAGTGTAGAATCTACTGAAGAAGTGGGGCAAGTGGTGATCAAAACAACCCCTGATTGAAATGGAGTGGGAGCAGGCTTGCAATCAAGCATGCCAAAGTGCTAAAGCATGTAAAGAGCATACTTCTGCTGGTAGAGGTAGGTCCTATCAGAAGACTGAATCACCTGAAGACCAAGGAAATAGTGCAAAAGACCGAGATCTGTCATCTCAAACTGATCCATCAAGGCACGCTGAGTATGCTGAGTCATAGAGGATAAGCTACCTATGATAAGGAGATCATCAACATATAGCACAAGAATCAGGATGTCACCCTCAAGAAGCTGAATGTACATTGTGTGATCATAATGATTGCGGGAGGACCCAGTGGAGAGCAAGAAAGAATCCATCTTCTCATATGAAGCCCGAGGGGCCTGTTTGAGACCATACAATGAACGTCGAAGTCTACAAACCAAAGAACTATCCTGCACAAATCCCTGAGGCTGCTCCATGTAGATTTCCTCCTGTAGATCTCCATGCAAGAAGGCACTTTTCACATCCATCTGAAAAATAGGCCAACTCCAAGAAGCTGCAAGAGATAGTACAAAACAAATGGAGTTCATCTTGACGACAGGGGCAAATGTCTCAGAGTAATCAATACCCTCAACTTGTGAAAACCCCTTTGCAAAAAGATGTTCTTTGTACTTATCAATGGAACCATCAACAACATACTTAGTGTGATACAACTAGCGGCACCTAACCATCTTTCTGCCCTTAGGAAGAGGACAAAGATCCCAAGTATGATTCCTCATCAAAGAAGAATACTCCTCCTCCATAGCACAAACCCACTCAGGGTGACCTGTTGCCTCTTAGAACTTCTAAGAATCATCTGAAATAGCATGACTCAAAATACTAGAACCTACAGTATGAGAACGGGTGCAACGAGTATCTGAAGGATCAATGGCCATAGGACCTGCCACCTCAACCGTAAGGTGAGCCCACTTGGGCATCTGAGGTGGAGCAGGTGGAGGTGGGGATGGTGGATCATCAACACCATCATCAGAATCATCCTCTAAAAGATCCTGAAGAGATGTAGTAGTCGGGGTAGGCAGAGGAGGAGACACTGGAGTCGGGGTATCCACTGTGGGAAGGCGCTCATCAAACTAAACATCCCGTTGAGACATGACCTCTCTAGAATCAGGATCAAACAACCTGTATGCCTTAACATCTTCACAGTAGCCAACAAAAATGAGTGGTCAGCTCTTCTGCTCCATTGCTTTCCTTTGAGAATCAGGAATAAAAGCCCATGCCTCACTGCCAAATACTTGAAAAAAGGAAACATCAAGCTTGTCATGAGACCAAGCCTCCTCAGGAGTCATATATCGAATAGCCTTGTGAGGCATCTAATTCTAAATATAATTGGAACAATTGACTACCTCAGCCCAAAAAGATGAATCCATGGACCTGGACTGAATCATACAATTTGCCATCTCCCGTAAAGTTTTGTTCTTGCGTTCAATGACACCATTCTGCTGAGGGGTTTAGGGAACAATAAACTGATGCTACAAACCATGATCAGTGCAAAAATATCTAAAATCCTGATTCACATACTCCCCCCCATTATCTATATGTATCCGCCGAATAGAACAGCCAGACTGCTTCTCTACATATGTCTTGAAGATTCAAAATGAATCAAAGACATCAGACTTGTACTTAAGAAAGTACACCCATGTGCGTCTGGAGAAGTCATCAATAAAATTAAGTACATACTTGGCCCCTGAAAAAGAAGGAGTGGAAAATGACATGAGATCATTGTGAATCAACTCCAAGGGTGCCAAAGCACGAGAGGCTCTTCCCTTCGGAAAGGGATCTCTGTGATGCTTGCCAAACACACAACCATGACAAACACCATCAGTGCAGGAAATCTATGGGAGCCCAAGAACAAGTGCCTTTGTACTCATCTGCTGAAGATATCTATAATTGACATGGCCCAATCGCTCATGCCAAAGCTTACTCACAAAATTTGCATGTGCTATAAGAGAAGAACCTGTACCCTTAAAGGGCTCAAATCCATCAAATCTGTACAGACGAGATGCAGTATCAACACTCCCAGTAGAAACAACTAAATCAGAGTCATGGAGGTCCCAAATAACCACATCATGTGGTGAGAACTCAACTGTCTTACCAGAGCCAGAGTGGCAAATCTGATAGATGGATAGGAGGTTCGTCGAGATGTCAGGGACAACTAGAACATCCTGCAAAGTACCCCCATCCAATGAGATAGAACTTAAACCCAATATTGAAAGCTGAACCGAGTCACCCACTGCAATCTATGAAGTACCACAAGAGGCAAGAGAGGTAACCATTTGTTGAGTGTGAGTCATATGGTGAGAAGCACCAAAATCTAGAATCCATGTGGACCCATAGGTTGAAGCTTGAGTAGTGAGAGCATGACCTTTCCCGTTGGAAGGAGAAGACGCCTGAGGTGAAGAAATATGATGCTGCTGCATGGCTTCCTCTAAAGCCTCTAATCATTTCCAACACCTGGAAACGAGATGGCCATCCTTGCCACAAAAACTGCAAGTGTCTCCTAATTTCTTCTTATTCTTGGAGGAAGACTCACCAGACTGTGAAGATTTTCCTTGTTTGGGAGGAAAAGGTTTTGAATTAGACTTAGGAGTAGGCTTGGAGGAATTCTCACTACCTGCAGAAGGCTTCTTTGACTTCGGTTTCTGCTTTTGTTTCTCCTTAGATGACTGAGCAACCAATGCTTTGTTTTTGGATCGTGAGAGCTTATCCAGCGGAGAAAGATGAGACTACTCATGAGACAAATGCTCACAAAAGATCTCAAAGGTAGGCATGTTGAAACGAGCAGACAAGCCATCCATGGTGGAGTAGAAAGTAGAGGCAAAAAACTGAAAGTGACCCCGAAGCTTCAAAAGAATCAAATGAATGCACTCTATGTCTGTCTTGATCTTGCCAAATCCCTAAAGAGCATATTTGGTAGTCTTGAACTGGTTTAAGAAATCCTCAATGGTGGGAAAGGAATCAGGTGACAGGGAAACCAAATCGGCCTCAATCAGCAATGCCTGAATCTCATTGACCCTTCCGAAGAGAGTCTCAAACTTCAACCACATAGCCCAAGGAGTGAGTAACTCATCAAGGTGAAATAGAAGACTGTCAGAGACATGCAAGGAGAGAAAACCCATGGCCTCATCCATCTTGTTCCTGTGTTGAAGAAGCTCATAAGGACACTGCAATACAGGCTGAACCTCATCCAAACAAGACCACAACCCCCGTGCCCTGAGAAGCCTCATGGTGTGGGGCTTCCAGGTGTGAAAGTTGTGTGAAGTCAACAGTGCAATTGAAGGATCTGCCATGAGAACAAAAAACTCTGCACCTGCACCTGCTTGTTGGTTTTTTTTTTATTATGTGATCTTTCAGAATAGATAGAAGATGTAGAAAGGTTTGTTTGTTTTGAGAGTTTTGGTGTTTTTGATTTCTAATATAAATGATAGAAAACAAGAAAAAAACACCCCCCCACAATAGACAAACCCAAACCCTAGTACATAGTAATGAGAAGGAAGTAGTGCATAAGCAAAAAGACTTCAAACTGATATCTCATGTACCTGGTAAAAATTCTAAGAAAAAATATCACAAATCTGAATAGAGCATACTGAGAGCTTTCCAACGCCTATTCCTTTTCGAAAAACGGAGTCCGTTTGCCCATTCTACGACCCCGAAAGTGCAAAAAAGAAGCCCGACTTTGACTGGAAAATTCACAGTCAAACAACAGATTCAGGAAAAAAATCTACCACCACAAGGTCCGGCTCGGAATCACCTTTTTGATGCCTATTTGAGTGCCAAAAACCAAGTCTAGATGCTCAAGATAGAGCCAAAAAACCAACCCCCTCTCAAAAAGGACTAGAGAGAGGAGAAGGGAGGAGGAGGTGGCTGGAGGGCGGCGGTGGTGGTGGGTGGGCCGGGTGGCGGTGGTGAGATCGGGCTGGGTGGAGGTGGCGGTGGTTGCCGATGGCGGAGACCGAAGGTTGCTAGCTGTGCCGGAGGGCCGGCGGACGGAGGCCGACGGGGCCGGAATACGGTGGAAAACTAGTGGTAGTGGTAGTCTAAATTGTAAAGTAAATGCATTTCAAAAGACATAGAATGAACCTACATGTTCAAATATGAAATTTTAGTTTAACATTCAATATAAACTAACACTAAGTAATATATATCACCTAAATTATATGTGTCAATTTTCCATAGTGCTAGAGTTGTGACGAACAAGACATACAAATGCATTTGGTATAAGTAAGCAGTTGAAACATAATTCAATTCTAATTTTTCCTAAAAATCTTGTAGTGAAAAGACAAACATTATTAGTCTATGAAGAATGAATACAAAAAAAAAATACAAACATAACAAAACTGAAACTGTCTGTATGCTTTCCAGCTTGCGTTTTTCTTTCCCACTTGCAATACAACCACTCCTTTTCCCCTACAATCATGGAATCTTGTGCATTGACAATCTATGCACATTCAACATCACCAAATCCCAAAATTTATAGACTCCCCAATAGGAACATTCATCAAAGAGACAAAAATAGTGCAACCTACCATTGACATGTTATCTTCTATAATTGGAGCATTGCTACAGAGAGAGAATAGGAACAAACATTCACATTCTCCACACATGTATATGTATATAGATATACATATATTTAAATATCTAAATTCATATATGTATATACATATATATAAATATCCACACACATATACATATATAAAAAATATATATAAATATCCATATATATATTTTACGCAAGCATTTTCCTTTCTTTTTATTTGTGTTATACGGACAGTGTGCAACAGCTGTCATGCCACCTATTCCTTCACTTTCTCGCATTTTCTTAACCTTAACTGTGTGTCTTTGTTCAACTAGTCTGTTTTGTCCCTCAATAGACAATTCCCTTTTAGTTGCAAGTGGGTCACCTATTCAGACTCAAAATCGACAATGTCATACCAATGACATGCATAAACACCACACCCTTCAACATGTTCATGCTCACTTTTGAAATTTTCAGTCGATCGGGTTATTGAGGCTTTTTATTTTGTTTACACCCAACATTTTAAATTTTTGGCCAAATGTGGCCACACACTATAGATGTGCCCATGACCATGAGAGCAACCCAAAAATGTTAGCCATATGCAAATTCTTTTCATCAACTACAAAATGAAAACATTCCTACACATCATTGGAAGCCTAATGGTGGGTCTCATGGCTTCATGGGAGGGCATATGATTCTGGGGTGGCATCATGGCACACAATGCAGATTTGGAGCCATAATAGCTATACATATCTGAGAAATTGTTGAAAGCTCCTTAAGGTTTTCCATAATAACCTAGATTTCATGAGTATGAAGAGAAAACAATACTTCCGCCACAAGCAATGCAAGTCCTCAACAATGCAGAGTTATAGTTGAGAGATCTAGTCACATACATGCATTTGCACTAACTTCTCTTTTGTGCTATACAAGTTTGTTGAGCTCTATTATTTACTTTCTTGTTATATGAACAATGGAGCACAACTACCTCCCATTCCAGTTAGGGGCTCATTTAGGACCCGAAAGGTGGGAAAGGACAGTGGGAGACAGTTGTCTCCCATTGTTCGTATAACAAAAAAGTAAATAATAGAGCCTAGACACAACTATTTTGGCTCCAAAATGACATACACAATGTTGCATTGATGATCTCACATAAAATTTTAAACAAAGGCCTTGGACTGTAGAGATCGGATATACATTCATAGCTTCATCAATCTATAGAATTAAGAGTAACACCATTAACGATTTTCAAGTATCTTCTCTTATTTTTTAAAGATTGTGCAAGGTCTAGTGGCAATCTACTCTAAATTACCAACTCTCCCTTCTATCCATTTAAGGTAAAGGTTGGATGTGTTGGGTATTAATGCTGGGGAGAATTATGGATATATATTTATATAAAGGATACAAAATTTCAAAGAATTGATTAATCAAATAGTGATGAAGTTATCTAATGCTCATCGATAGACTAATTTTTTTTCTTTCTATTCATTTTTTCAAAATGACTAAATATTAAACACACTTCTTTCCAAAATACAATGTTGTTATATAGTACTCAACCCAACTATTGCAAGGAGGTACATATATGCACTTTTGATTCCATAATTCCTTATTTATTTATTTCTTTTAACTTTGAACCCATCATTTTTTTCGTTTACTATTAACATGATAGTTTCTACTTCACATATTATATCTTTCATCTAACTTCATAAATGTTATGACTTTATATAACTTATTTATTATCATTTTATTTCCTTTACATTCAGAAGAAGTAAAGAAGTTTTGAACTAAAATGATTATCTTACGAGGCCAAAATTTTAGGACAAGGATTCTCATCAAGGCTATTACCTTCAAAGTGTTTCTTGATAGATGAATTAATTTACATACTATAGCAAATGCATTTATCTCCAACACCTGGGTGAGGTAGTTAGAATAAAGGATGATACATGTTAAATTTTGATTCTTGTTGGATCACATAGATTTACATAACACAAAGCAAATAAAAGAAATCAACAAATATTCATAACACGCACCACAACAACGGAAAGAGAAGGTTAGACAATGTGTATGTGAGTGGCAAGGGCAGAAAGACAAGGCTACCCAGTGCAAGTTTGTTGATGAGAAAGTATGAAAATGTTTATTTTTTGTCTCATGCTTTAGGGTTTGCTAAGTAGGCTATTAACACGAGATTTACTTATGTGTAGGGAGGAGGCATTGAGTTGCATAGGTGGTTGAGAGGCCTGAATATTTTCACATTTGTGTATATATGTATGTGTAGACACCTAAAATTGTCCTAGCCTAATTAAATAAAAGCCAAAGCCTTCAATTAATTAAATAGTTTATTTATTTATTCAATTAATTCACTAAGCCTTTTCTAGCCTTTCCTTATTTAAATAAACATTTTTATTTATTTAAATTATCCTTTTTCCTAAATTAAATAAATATTTTATTTATTTAATTGGTCCCACTTCCTCTTTTAACTAAATAGATCTTTATTTATTTAATTAATTCATTATCTTTTTCTCTCCATTACACTTTTTATTTATCTCTTAATTTTTCTTTAACTACCCCCTTCATATTTTATTATTTTCTCTACCTACCCTTTAATCCTAGCTGACCATTTATCCTCTCACCTCTTAATCCTACCCCTCTATTTTATAAGGTGTAATCTATATAAGAGGATACTCTCATCCTTATCAACCCTAACACTTTTATGCAATCAAGCTTTCTTGCGATCAAGCGACTACATAACCACAATCCATTCTTTGTTCAACTCTTGTGCCCACATAAAATTTGAGAACAAATATATCAAACAGATCAATGGAGATAGGAAAAAATGGAGATCAAACCCTACTAAGCATGTGAATGGTATAATCTTTTTATTTTATTGTGATTTGCATGTTTTAGGTTCTTCATTGGTGTATGGTGGATTCTTGATTGTAGAACTAGGGTTTATGTGGTTGGATCTTTATGGTTTTACAATAGTTTAATCTTCTAAATTTCGTCGTATACATTTTGGCATGCCTGGTGGGACTCTTATCCCTTGTTTTTAACATCATCTTTGCATTTTTAGTCTTCTTGCCAAGTTGCTTGTCAGATTAGCGACGATTATAGGTGAAAGCATGTTTACAAATCATTTTATTGCATCCATGTTTCTCTTTGATTGTCTATTTGCAGGTTTTATCAAAAATCACATCTGTGCATCTTATTTGTGCGTCTATGATTGTTCATTCTATGTTTGTGTATCTTTTGTCGTATTTCTATTTCAGATCTAACAATATTTTTATTCGATAATTTGATTCCACATTTGCATTTTGGTTTTCATGTCTGGGTTATTAATATCACATTTTTGATAGTTATAATTGCGTTGTGTTTTGTTTTGTCCTGTTTTAGTTTTCAGTGATTGTGCAAGTTGCAGGATTTTAGGTTTCATATTTTTACATCTACGGGTATTAGAAAAGTGTCTGTGCATTTTTATATCACACCCGTGCATCAAGAAATCACATTTGTGGCTCATATTTTCATGTTTGTGTTTGATATAATCGTATCTATGTTTTTGCATTTTGATTTTTCCTTTTTACATCTAGGGTTTCAATTTTTAGATTTGGATTTTGGTCCTAACGCCTTGCTTTGAACTAACAATGTGGTGCAACTGTCTAAACCATATTATCGAAGGCCCCTTTTCACATTTCATTTTGGATTTTTATAAATTAACCTAGCAAGTGTTCTTGCAGGTGAGGTTGATTATTGAAACTACTAATCACTTTGTTGCAGGGGTAATCTATCGCGTGTCTTTGCATTTCAATTCCTAGCTTAACTAGGCTCACGCATTTTCATTGATCATATTTCTTTGTTTGTTGAAGGTTAATTAACTTTGCTTGAAGTGTCTTGTGCCTTGGCACACTTTGTGTTTAGTTTAAAACTATAAAGGTGATAATAAAAGTATCCTCTCCCCTCGCCTTCCATTGCACCTTGGGTGTTAGAGAAATTGCTATTGTCTTTTAGAGGGCCTGCCTCCTAAGTCTTGTGAGAGGGAATGGACCAAGTGGTATTTTGTTTTGGTTCGCTATATAAAAGATTGTGGTTTTAGATGAAAGTCTCTTATCACCTGGTGTTGATGTGTTATACCGACATTTATCTCCTCAAGTACCCATAGTGATGCGTAAAACTGGCAATGGCTTGGAGGCCTCATTAATTTGAGCGAAACACCGCATGTGTAACCACTAGATACCCTGAAACATGACTAGACACCTTTAGAATAGTGGCCCACCCTTTTTTCTCTAAACATCGTGATAATTTCAATGCAAGGGGATAGCTAACTTTCCCCCCCAAGATACTCACCATAAAGCTTCTGTGAGATAAGACAGAAATCCTTGGCTTCACATAAGCTACTTGTATCTTTTCAGGGAGAGGGTGATAGGGCCATCCTTCCAATTCTTGAGGCCCCTAGCTACCAGCCCATGAAAAAGGAAAAATAGTGAATACACCCATCAAGGTGTCCCTACACTTGAGCTGGCAGAGATTCCAAGTTGTGGACTGAAGTTACCACCATGAGAACATCGACCTTAGGCTAAGAAAGTGTTTGATGTGTCTTGGATTGTGTTAGACTGATGGAAATTGGGTTGATTTGACCTATTGGACATACACATTGGGCTCAAATTTTGACAAACACCTTTAGACATTGTGTCTTCATTGTTTGTTGTTTTTTCTTGCCACAAGACATTCAACATCAAGATCTAGTCACTCTCAACAATTTGAAAAACTTGGACAGAATTTCCAAAATTGCCAGAAACATGTTTGTGTCTGATATCAACACATATTTTATCTTTCTAGATTGTTTGTGTTTTCTCCTAGCGTGTATTTGAGACTTAAAATCACATCTGCGCAGGGTAGCATCATGTATTTGTACTTGCATATTAGGCATAAAATTTTGTCAAACAGAGGAAATCAAATTTGTGTTGGATCAAATTGTGTATATGTTTTTAAACCGCATCTATGCAAGATAGAATCACATTCCTGCACCAAAACTAAGATTTGCATTATCAACAGTGGAAAATACATTTGTGGGCCTTGAATCTATGTATAAGTGGATTATTTCCGCGTCTGTGTGTTACCCTCTAGTCTGTAATAAACATTCAATGTTAACCTTGAGATTTAGGACATGTGCTTAATCGCCTCCCGTGGATCCTTGTCTCTGGCCACTGTGGCATTTATTAATAGCTCGAGCTTTTGGTGTAACAATAGTGGTTTCCAACAAGTGGTATCAGAGTGATAGGTTACACATTCAAATCCCGCGGGTCATGCTGGGAGGGGGATTGCTACCCTCTAGTCTGTAATAGACATTCAATGCTAACCTCGAGATTAAGGACATGTACTAAACTGCCTCCCATGGATCCTTGTCTCTGGCCTCTTTGGCGTTCATTGACAGATCAAGCTTTTGGTGTAACGATAATAGTTTCCAACACCGTGAACTCATGGCGCACAGGTGTTCTGAGATCAAAGAGATTCTAAGGAAGCTTCCCCTAGGGCTCCATTTTTAGTCAACTAGTCTTTATCATGGCTTTGTCACACATTTTCAGTCATCATTTACAACCCCCATATATACTTTCCAACTAGAGTCAAAAGGTTGTTTAGTAGTCCACATCCTAACTTGCAAACACATTACAACATCTCACTAGGTGGTTCCTACATTAGATTTATCATCTTGGGTACCATTTGGCCATCTTTAGTTAAGGTCAACTTACATCATCAAGAGATCTATCATCTCTTTGGATGCCACACCTTGCTTTAGATCACTTACATATTGGACTTACACTTTTGGACATTGCAAGACAACCCTAGATTCTTTTCCATCTCATAATTCGTTTTGGTCTTCCATAGACTTCCCATTTCTTCCATCTTTCATTTTAGCCAAGGTTTTGTTCATGGTTGAAACCTGTTCACAAAAGTCTAGAAGAGAAGCCAAGGAAACTCTAAGATCTCTCAACATGAGTACCTATGAGTTTGATGGAGATGAATTTTTCAACCAATTTGAGAATCACAGTAATCCACGAGAAAATAAGATTGACAATGACAATAACAATAACAACAATAGTGACAATGAATCTACCACTTCCATAGACATTCAAGAAACTATAATAGATCCAAGGTTCAATAGAATGGTTGAGGAAATCATGAGAAGACGTCGTCCATACTTACTACAAGTGTTTGCACAAAGTGAAGCAAGACTACCCCATGATTTTGATGTGTCAAAAATCTCAGAGGAGGATCCTAATCAAGTGAATCAAGAAAATGCAAATCCTAGAGGTAACGGCGGTGGTAATAGAAGAGAATGTCCCGTGCCCGAGTCACTCTCGTCCTTGTTACAAAAACCAGAAGTGACCAACACCCATTGTAATGCCCAACAAATTTTAGACAAGAACCTTGCATATTGTTCATTTTACACATGAACCTTTTTTCCCCTCTCGTAATTATTTTCTTATTAGAGACATGGTAAGGTCTGTTACTTACGTATAAGATAAAAAACATGTCAAATAGAGGTAATTGTTCTTCCCAATATACTATAGCTTGTAGGAAGATGGTAATACCCCAAATTCAAGATTTATGAGGTAGCCAAATCAATAAGTAATTAAAAGAAAAGAAAATATCAACTTATAAATTTTATTGTGTTCTAACATTAATTGTCTTGTATGAGATAATACTCATCTACAAGGTAAAAGAATGAGTTAAATCAATATTACTTCACATGAACTAATATTAACATCTATAGATAGATAATTTATAATTAAAATTATTAATATTTTATTTATTAGATTTAGTAATGAAATTCTCTATCTATTACTTCACTAGCAAAATTATGGTAAATTTATTTTATTTCATCATTAAGAAGATCTACTAAATAAAATTTCACTTTTTACTTCAATATACAAAAAACTCATTAATATTTTTATCTTGCTTAATCATCATTTATGTAAATGTTCTTATCTTTTATTATTATCATTTCCTAATTAAAGTGCCACCCAAATTTAAAGCAGACTAGAATTATGAATAAAGTTATTTCTTTACAATCCCTCCACTTAATTTAATTTTTTAATTCAGTTAAATTCTCTAATCTCTTTTTCTTTATTTGAGAATTGAATTTTAATCCCCCTTTATTTATTAGTCTTTATGTGGGGTGGGTTCCTAAAAGAAATTTGAATAAATTATAAAAAAATTAAGAAAGTTATAAATGAATTAGTTCCTAAACGAAATTTGAATAAATTATAAAAAAAATTCAAGAAAGTTATAAATGAATTACTTCCTTATTTATAGGAGACTAGGATACACCACTATTTAAGGAGATGAGGAGATGATCTAATAAAATTCCTTTCTAAAATTCTGTTTTCTTTACGTGGCCTGAGGAGACTAGGATACACCATGTAAGAGGAAAGAACACCCTAGGGATTCAACTTTCTAAGACAATGGACAGCAGCTCTTCTTTCTTTTAATATCATTATCACCAATCTTTTGGATACTGTGGAAAGATGAGAGCAGCTGCTCATCCCTTTGCAAGTTTATGGAGTCCTATAGATCTGTTTGATACCATATGCATTTTATTCAGATTCACAAACAATTGTGCTCACAAGGCCAACTTTGGAAATTAATATTTTTGCATTTGATAATCGTCATGCGAAGCCATGTTTTTGTGGCTATTGGAGTTCGTTTGATATTTTTCCAAGGCCTCAACTTTTCACGAGTTTGCGTTGTTTTCAGAATAACATTGTGAGAAAACAGCTCCCAAGGCAACTTTGACAGTAAATTCACAGCTCAGATATCTACATGCTTTCCAGTGTGGGTGGTCTAACGCGAAGTTTCCAAGTTTTGACAGGGTTTTAAATTGTTTCTTGACTAAATTTTGCCTATTTTCTATAGCTTCAATACAACAATATTTAAAAAACATTTTAAATGTTTTAAATCAGCATTAGGGCAACTATTGGAGAGGGCCATAAATCAGATGATCTTACAATTATAGAACTAATTTATTTCATTAAAAAAATAAAAATTCTTTTCATCCATGAAGTACAACAAAGGCATTTGATTCAACGCTTTCAAGAAATAAATGAATACTTTCAAGAAATAAATGACTATTTTGAGAAAGTTTCAGAAACTGCAAATTGGCAGCCATACTCCACAACCTTTCTAGCATCCTTGATTCTGTAGGCATTTGCTGAAGTTGTAGTATAAAATCTGAATTTATTTCTTTACCAGCAAGAAGATTTGGACAGCAAATGATGGCTGGAGATTTTATTAGAGATATTGCAATTACAAGCGCTAAATTAGGATGGATAACAACCCTTTTGAATGACATTGTATTTTTATTTCAATATTGGCCAATCAGACCTAAGGATGGCCTCCTCAACCCCTTTTGGGAAATTAACCCCTCTACTCTTATTTGGGAGATTTGGAAAGAATGCAATAGGAGGATTTTTGATAATAAAGAAAAAAAGGTAGAGTCAGTCCTGATTTCTATAGAAACCTCAATTGTAAGCTCTTATTTTACTCCTCCTCCAACAAAGTATTTTCAGATTGGGATGATAAAATCAGATTCAGATGGAAAGGCATAAAAATTCCTCCATTCATGGGAAAAAACTATTGTGAAAGAAACTCGGTTGTTTGGTTACCTCCAAAGTTGGGATGGTTGAGACTAAACTTTGAGGGGACCTCAAAAGGCAATCTGGAACCATCTAGAGTTGGTTGTGTAATTAGGGACCACAATGGTATTTTTAAAGACAAGCTGGCTATTCTCATTCCCCCATATACCAATAATGTTGTTGAATTTACTGCTCTTTTATTGGGCCTCGTTGAATGTTCATCAGGCATATTGAAATTGAAGGGGACTCAGCCATTGCTATCAATGCAATCAGGATTGCAAAAATTCCTTTTTGGCGGCTCCAAGCTTTATTGGAAAAGATTTTATGGATTTTGGATCGATTTGAAAGTTTCTCATGTAAGCATATTTCCAGGGAAGCAAACTCAGAGGCAGATTCACTATCAAAATTAGCAGCTAAAAGATCTAGAAGATTACTTGGTGTATTAGAATTTTCTCGCTCCCCATTCTAATGCTAACATTATCTCTTTTTTATTGAAGGTTTTCCTAATCTTTTTTCTGCCAAAGATATCTACTTCAAGAAGTTGGTTTCACGCCACTAAATTCGAATTCAAACCTCTAACGGTTGCATTGGACCTTGTATAGTGGAACGTTGCCTAAATTCAACGACTGCCTATGAATCTATACTCATTAGGCCAGCTCATTGCTAGATGGATAATTATTGCAGCACTGCCAGTTTCGTTGAGTTGGTAGTTCGCTCAAGTGACAATACATCATATCTTGAGAAGACATAAAATTTGAATTATTTAAGATTTTAAATCAACCGATTCTGACATCTACTTACTCCTGAATTATAGCGGCTTTCTTCCATGTGAAGCGTGTGTGTGAAAAAGGCTCTGTAGCTGCAAGCACAACACTTCAATTAAGTCATTACATGTATGGTTAGTAAATAAATAATCAATAAATAATAAACCATAACAAAGTGACTAATTGCCTTCTAAAAGATGTGAGTATAAGATTGCTCTCAGATTTTTATAAGCAATACTAGTGACTAGACTACACCAAGACGAAGGATTTAATCTATATGATATTTAACTATATGAATGCAAGATGAATGAATAATTCAAGTAATAACAAATTCAAGCAATATGGATTCAAGCAATATGGATGCAAATAATCTAAAAAAGCACAATGATCTTAAATGACTCCAGAGCGAAATTAGCATGATAATAATCTCCAAGCGTGTTCTAAAAAATCTTTGGGGTAAATTGGAATGAGAGCTAAAGGCTGAATTTATAGAATTACAAGAGAGATGATAAAAAAAGCTCAATTTAGGATTAATTGAAAATAATTGAGAAATCAGGTTCAGTTAACCTTGAGATAGATTCCAATTATAGTTTAATTGAAATGCGTTTAGATAAGAAGTTCAAGTTGCATTAGAAATAATAATTAAATTAATTCCATACATTTGTGATAAAAATAGATAATTCTTTTATTTATTCAAGAAAAGAGTCTTTTCAATGCAACTGAACTTCTTTTTCTGAAAAGCTTTGAGTTCCAATTTTAGAGAATAATCAATAATCAATAATTCAATTAATTGCTTTTTTGATTTCAAGTTCTAAATTTAGAAAAAGAAATAATATCTCAAGTTTGATTTCTCTCTCAATTCAATTCTTTTTGTTTAATTTTCAATTCAACTCTTGCTTTGTGATTAATTCTTCTTTTGTGATAAATTAATTCCTTTTTTTGCATGATTAAATGACAAATTTATTAATTAATTAAATATGTTAGGATATTTAATAAATTAAAGTAGGATAATTTGATCAAAATGATATTCTTGGAAATGATTCAATTTAATTAAATAAATATTTAATTAATATTGAGTAATTGATTTGCCATGTGATATTTGGTGATTAAAGAATTAATTATGTGCTCAAGATTGATTTAATTGCCTTTGGTTAGGACCTTGGTGATGTTGTCAAGATTAGGGGCCCATGGTTTAGATGACCATTTTTAGGGTATTACATTTGCCCCTCTTTGAATTAATGTGCGAGTAGCACATTGGTTCAAAGAATATGTGATGTCTAGGAGATACTAGTTCTGAACTTGATTGATCATGAACTAGATGAAGAGCAAGGTGTTTAGCTTGATTCAAAGTGATGAAGCTGAATGAAGTCTAATTAAAGCGATACCGATCCCGAACTTGATTGAACTTAGGAACGATAGAAAACAAAAGATACCAAACTTGAACTTGATTGATCAAGAAGCAGATCTTACTGATCTAAAACTTGATTGATCTAGACACAGCGAGTGAAGATAAAAATCGATCTTGAACTTGATTGATCAAGATACGATGAGCGAAAAATAAACTATCCAGCTTGATTTGATGCGATGAAACTGAACACCTGCTTAGATTTAGCGTGTGATCGAAGATACTCTTTAAATTTTTGATTGAGTTTAAACGAATAATCAGCTTGATGAAAAGCGATGAAACTGATTAACGTTAAGAGATTGATTCAGATGAAGGACAAATATCAGCTTGATTTGAAGCGATGAAACTGATATTCCCCTAGTGATTGATTCGATTCAAATGATCGAGAGATCTCAACTTGATATGAACCAATAAAGGTGAGATGCCTCTTAGCAATAAGAATTTGATTGATTTTCTTTTGTTGAAAAGATTTTGCTTGACTTTTGATGAAGATTAAAAAAAAAAAAATTCTCAACATGTGAGATGTGAGGTCATAAGGTCATGAATATGCCCCCTCGGGATCGAAATCGAAAGATAGCAAGGGTAATGATGATTATAGGCAATTGTTGGCGATAATAAGTTATTTGAGCACAAAGAATAATTTTGAGGAATATTTAAAAATTTGGCGTTGAGCACAAAGTTGATGTGTAGAATTGAAATTGAGATTCAGCATTGATTATTGAGAAATTGAGCGCAATTTGAAGAAAGAATGAGCTTTTGATGAAAAAGTGTTAAGTGGTCCAATTTTTGTGAAATTAACTAGCATAATGATCTCGAATTTCGATTTTGATCCCAAAAATGGATTTAAAACGGGCAAATTAGCTAAAGGTACAATTTTCATGTCCATTGGAGCAAGTTGGAAAATTAGGGTTTTGGCTATATATGGGAGGAAAGTGTCATTTTCAAATCATTTTAACCCTCCAAGTTTGAAAATTCAAAAAGCCTTCTGCGAAGAAAATGGTGGTCCCTACTCGTGAGCATTAATTTGAGCGCCAGAGATGACATAATTGACCCTGAAACTATGAGCCAACAGTAAGTGATCAATCTTAAGCCTCTTTATGTTCTCAAATTTGAACTTTTTTGTTCATTTTTCAAGTTTTTTGGCATGTTTGAAGTCAGGTTTCACGTTTTGTCGTGCGAGATGGATCCTGTCTCGCATGACAAACTGTTGAATTATCTTTTGTCGTTTGAGACCATTAGATTTGTCGTTCGGACCCTACCCGTGTATCATACGATATGATTGTAAAAAGACCATTTTGTTTTGTGGAGTCTGATATTTTGTCGTATGGGGATGTTTTGTCGTACGGAGGTCAATTCTGACTCGTACAAAATGCTGCCCTTCTATGTTTTATCGTTCAGGAAATAGTGAACATTTTTGAAGGTCTAAACTTGAAATTTTGATTTTGCACTTGAATTAGTTGGATTTGCGTGATGTTTTATTTCTCTTGTAGGCTCATTTGGAATATTTTTTGATGTTCGTTGTTGGATTTTTGTAGGTTTGATTACCTTCTGTGCTTTTCAAATGTGTTTATCCTCCCACCATGACATTAGTATGACAATTATTAGAGGTTGATCAGGCTCATATTGATTTGTGCAGTTTGACTCATCTTCTTGGTTTACCAAATATCCGTGTGAATCACGGTATGCTCATAGCATTGGTTGAGCATTTCCATTCAAATCATAACACGTTTCATTTGCCAGTGGGGGAGATGACCATCACTCTCGAAGATGTATATAGGATCCTTCGTATCTCTTTTGCTAGGGATAAGGTAGATTATGATGCAACACTGTTACCTAGACTACAGACAGTTAGACATGTATTCAAGGATCTAGACATTTTGACCCGTTCCATTAGTTGGGACATTATGATGAGCAGATATAGTGAGGAGTTTCCACTAGCATGTATTCTAGTAGGATTTATCGGTTGTTTTCTGATGCTAATTAAATAGAGGACAACAGGGTTTCTAGTGTGGATGGGGTAGGATGCTGGAGAGATTGATGGAGACCCCTCAGAGACTAGGTTGGGGTTCTTGTATATTGGCCTGATATGTCAGATATGTTGATGAGGAGAGGCAGAGATGGTCATCGAGGTTATCCTATTCCTTGACTATGTAGGAGCTGACTGGTCTACATTGACAAAGATGGGACTACCTGGATGATGTTGCGGATGCAGGGGTATTGCCCCAGTTCAGGGATTGGTTCCAGCAACATCCATTCCCTAGATTCACAGATCCAACTAAGTAGGCTCCTCATATAGAGGATGCTGAGGATGATGCCCCCACACTGGGATAGGGCCAGGGATAGAGACAGGGATGAGGAATGAGAGTCAAGGCTCAGACGCATGCAGGTGGTGATCCTGGTGCTAGCAGCAATAGGGTTCCAGTTGGGGTTGGACAACAGAGGGGTGAGGGTGGATCCCTTGGGAGGATAGGTGTGAGGTTGGGCGGAGCTGAGGAGGAGCAAGCAACTTCGAGACAAGTCCGACAGTGGCGTGAGGAGAAGGGTGGAGTTGGAGGTGGAGATGGGGGTGGAGAGCCTGCGAGAGAGCAGAGGATTGACGTGGGATGGTTGATGAGAGCACGTCTTGCAGAGCTGCAGTCACAGTTGATAGTGGCTCAGACTCAGCTGGCGGAGCGAGACCGACAGCTTGCAGATCTTAGGGTTGAGCGCGATTGTCAGATCTCAGAGATGAGAGCGGAGACAAGAGCAGAGATAGAGGCCTTGCGAGAGGAGGTCCTTCACCAGACTAGTAGGGCAACCTACTATGTTGTAGCATATAGCATCACAGTTCTAGTTGCGCAGCATGTTATCCCCTACTCATAGTATATGGCATGGTCAGAGGGAGCTCGGGCACCTCGTCAGGGTCCCGGTCAGTAGGTTCCACCTCCTCCACCAAGTGATGAGGGAGAGGCCGAGAGCTAGATATTCTTTTTGTAGCTCGAATATTTTTTGTAGACCCACCCATTTTTTGTAGCCTATACGATTCTTGCGCCGATGGGAGTTTGTATATGTCATTCGACATCATTTGTACTCTTAGACTTTATACGATATATATATATATATATACGAGATCCGATTTGACTTCATCATACTTGTGTTGATTCATTTATGAGATGTCTTTTATATGCTTTATTCTACGTGTATGCATTTCTTTTCAGTATGTAATGCAAATGATTATGGATGTCTATTTTTGTTTCTTTTCAAATGCAAATAAATGAATGTGTAATGAGTAATATGATATGCAAATTTTTATTTTCTATGCAATAAGATGAATGCAGATGAGTGAATAATGAAATGCATGAATCTATATTAAATGTTTATGTATGCAGCTAAACATCTCAAAAACACAAATACTCGATCGAAGAAATGATGATAAAGAGACCACTTAGCGTAAGAAATGATGATACTTTCAGCTCTCATTCAGAAGATAAAGAGATTATTACCATACTGAAATCACTCTAAATTCACAAAAAAATGCAGAATGATATGCCAAATGCAACATAAACCTAGTCACTGTATTTAAAATGCTTAAGATTCATCACCGAGCATAATGAGCACAACAGGCAGGTTAGAGTTCATTTCTTTTTCAATGTGCAATATTAATTATCTTGTCCGCAATGACCTTTTTTTTTCGTTCATATCCTTGGATAGATTTCACAGGGACCCAAATTGCATCATAAATAAATTCCCTCAAAACAAACAAAGAAATGATGTGGGCCTCCCTATAGCATTCAAATAAGCGGAGTCGAGGTATGTGAGGCGATTTCACCTTGATGTGAAGGCTCTTATCATAGACACCCAACTAATTTAGATGTTTCCAGATCATTGGGATCATTCCTACAAGCAGAAAACAAAGAAAATATTATGCCTCCAATCCTTGCTCCTCTTAGTCAAGATAGACTTCCTCGAGTTGCTCAGAGGGATAATAAGCAAAAACCAATATAAAAGACCACGCAAAGAATTTTTTTTCATTCATAGCTCAAACTGTTTAGTGATTGTTTTCCGTTATGTTGTTTTGCTTGTGTACTCAGTGATAAAACTCTTTGGTAGTTAGGAGATAGGTGACTGACTTAGAGTGGACGACCACGATTCACTGACGGAAAGATGACTTGGTTGACACTGCTTAGGATATGTAATGTGCTCAGTCCATTAACCTAAGATTAGGACATTGATCAGTTTCAAGTCATGAAGGTTCCAATGAACTAGGATGTCACAAAAGTGACTAAAATATATGTACAAGCAAAAGCAAAGATGCAGGAAAGCGGAAATGCCAATGTTGCGTTGATAGATGGAGCGCTCGAGTACAAGAGGCACCTATTTACCAGGTTTTCACCTGCTTGGCAGAGATTAAATTTTAATTTTTTTCCAAGGTGTCTGTTTACCAGGTTTTCACTTGGGCATTTTCTCTCTTTATATATTTTTTCTCTTTCTTTTTTTATTTTTATTTTTTTTATGATTTTTCTGATTTTTTTTATTTTTTCAAGAATTTTTTTGATTTTTAGGATTTCTTCAGGACTTTTTTCGGTTGTACATGTTGATGGCACATAGAATGCTAAGCGAAGAATTTCTTCGAGTGGATGGTGTTAATTGGTTTACGGAGCTGTTCTCCTTTCGAATTTGAGAGTTGATAGGCACCAGAGCCGAATACTGCAGTAACGATATAGGGACCCAGCCAGTTGGTTCAAACTTCCCTTTGTTGTCTCGAAATTGTTGATTTTTAGGATTTTCTCTTAGGACGAGGTCACCAACCTGAAATTCTCTTTGTCTAACTTTCTTGTTATATCCTTTGGACATTCTCTTCTGATACACTCTGAGATGATCAAATGCCACTTTCCGACGCTCATCCAACAATTCGAGTTCTTGCAATCTAGATATTCTATGATCTTTATCAGTAATAAGACCTTGCAAAGAAACTCTTAGAGTTGGTATTTCCACTTCAATAGGTAGTACTGCTTCGGACCCATACACTAGAGAAAAAGGTGTCACCCTAGTAGGTGTTCTGATACTTGTTTTGTAAGCCCATAGTGCAGGATTGAGCTGCAGATGCCAATCCTTCCTAGATTTGTTCACTGTTCTGTGCAAGATAGTCAGTAGGTTTTTGTTAGATGCCCTAGCTTGTCCATTACCTTGAGGGTAATATACTGATGACCAGTGTTATTTTATTTTTAATTTCTCATAGAGCTTGTCCAGATCTTTATTCTTAAACTGTCCTCCATTATCAATCACGATGGACGAAGGTATCCCATACCTATAGATGATATAGTTTAGGATGAAGAGAGCTACTTGTTTACCAGTTGCTTTGATGAGCGGAACCACTTCTACCCACTTAGTGAAATACTCAGTGGAAGTTATGATGAATTTATGTCCATTAGATGAAGCATGATATATCTGACCAATGAGATCAAAGGCCCATTGTTGAAAAGGCCAATGTGTAGTGAAGGGTATAAGATCCCTTGCTGGAGCATGTATGAGATTTCCATGTAGCTGACATTTCTCACAGGTCTTAGCAAATTTAATAGCATCTTTCTCCATGTCTGGCCAGTAGTAGCTAGTCCGTAGTAGTTTTCAAGCTAAAGTAAGACCATTCGAATGAGATCCATGAATACCTTCATGAACTTCTGATAACGCACGTTTAGATTCTTCAGTTTCTAGACACCTAAGAAATGTACCGTCCAAACCTTGTCTAAACAGATCATTAGCAATGATAACATACCATGAAGCGTTTCGAGTTAGGTTTCTTTTCTCATTACGGGTAAGATTTTCAGGCATAATTTGGTCTCGTACATAAGAGTAGATGTGGTTGTATCGGGATGAGTCATGTCCAATAATAGCACAAACTATTTGGGTCTCAAGAGAATCATAGGCCGGGTAATGTAACTCTTCCACCAGAAATTCAAAGTGAAAATTGGATTCTTGTAACTCAGGTATAGACGCCAAGGTGGCCATAGCATCTGCTGCTCTGTTTGCGGATCTAGGAATCTGTTGGAATGATACAAAAGAAAAATACTTCTTAAGATCATCAACCATTCTCTTATAAGGCATCATTTTCTCATCTCAAGTCTGATATGTATCATTGATTTGATTTATGATCAGCTGAGAATCTCCATAGATGTGTAATTCTGCAACCTTCCATTAAATAGCTAGCTTTATCCCATTTACCAAAGCTTCATATTCTGCAATATTGTTTGTGCAAGGGAATATAATCTTATAATACTTTGGGATTGAATACTTCTGAGGAGTGATAAATAGTATTCTAGCATCGGAACCTTTTTGAGTAAAAGACCCATAGAAGAACATCTTCCAGGGTTGTTGAGTAAGATGCATTATTGATTCATCTGGAAACTCTATATACAGCAATTGAGTGTCCTCAAGCGGAGCTTCAACAAGTTGATCAACAATTACCTATCCTTTTATGGCTTTGTGTTCCACATATTCAATGTCAAACTCTGTAAGGATCATGACCCATTTTACCAATCTTCCTGTTAGTGTTGCTTTGTTGAGTAGATACTTGAGCAGATCAATTTTAGCCACCAACTTGACTGAATGTGCTAACATGTAGTGTCTCAATTTTTGTGATGCAAATACTAATGCCAATCATGCTTTTTCTATTATAGTGTAGTTCATTTCATAAGACACCAATGTTTTGCTGATGTAATAGATGGATCGCTCCTTTTTATTGTCATCCTATTGTGCTAGAAGTGCCCCCAGTGATGAATCAGTTGCTGATATGTATAAGATCAATGGTTTACCTTGAATAGGCAACATCAATATTGGTGGATTAGAAAAGTACTCTTTTATCTACTGAAGGTGTTGTTCACATTCCTGATCCCAATTGTATTATTCCTTTCCTCAATACGTTTGTGAAAGGTTGAGCTTTGTCTGCTAGCTGAGAAATGAAGCATCTGATGGATTGGAGACATCCCTGTAGACTTCTCATTTGACTGATGTTCTTAGGAGGTGGCATTTCCATTATGGCTTGGACCTTCTCAGGATCAACCTCTATTCCCTTCTTTGAAATGATGTAGCCAAGTAGTTTACTAGATGTTACTCTGAATGCACACTTCTTTGGATTTAACCAGAGTTTAAACTTTTCCATTCTTTCTAGTATAGGACCTAGCTCTTGAATATGTGGGGATCTCTTCATAGTTTTCACTAAGGTGTCATCAACATAATCTTCCATATTCTTATGCTTCATATCTTGAAATATAGTAGTTACTGTTCTTTGATAAGTTGCTCCTGCGTTCTTCAGCCCAAATGGCATGAGGTTCCAACAAAAGGTTCCCCATGCACAGGTGAAAGTTGTCTTTTCTTGATCTCCAGGAGCTATTTTGACCTGATTATAGCCGAAGAATCCATCCATTAGTGAGTACTTCTCATATCTAGTAGTCATGTCGACTATCATATCAATGTTTGGTTATGGAAAGTCATCCTTCGGACAAGCTTTGTTGAGATCTCTGAAGTCTGTGCAAACTTTGATAGATTTTTCTGCCTTTGATACTGGTACTATGTTTGAAATCCATTTGGCATAATCTATAGCTCTAATGAATCCTTCTTTTAATAGTTTTTCTAGATCAGCCTTGACCAACAGTGCCACATGTGGGTACATCTTACAGAGTTTTTGTTTGACTGGTTTAAATCCTGGTGTGATAGAAGGATGGTGCATGATGATATCAGGATCCAGGCCTAGCATATCAGAGTACATCCATGCAAAGTTTATTTTCTTTTCTGAGAATAGATGAGTCAAATCCTTCAATTCTTCTGTTGATAGTGATTGAGCTACATGAATGATGTGTGGTGTCTCTTGACTCCCAATGTTCACTGGCTGAGTTGGCTCGATCAATATGGAAGACCTTTTTCCTGGAAATGACTTGGCAGTACATCAAGAATATCACCTTTAGGCACCTTAGAGAGGTTTTCACCTTTAGGTACGTCCTTTATTTTCTCTTTTTTAGATTTTGACACCGCCACAATGTGGTTTTCACCATCAGATCTTTTATTTCTATTTTTCTTGTTTTTGCGACTAAGATACTTGATATTCGCTTCAATCATGTTTTCACTCTATTCGCTGGTGGAAGAGTACATGGGTTCAACTGCATTGAGATAATAGGCTAACATATAGTCATTGGCAAAAGTAGGTATATTCATGGGCTGGTTCTGTAAAGTACAGTCAATTAGTTCTGGATGTAGTAAGGATAAATCTTGGACAGGTTAGAGAGCATTCACGGTATTGTCATCACAACTGCGGATTGAAAAGTTGAGTTCTAGAAGGATACCTTGCGTAAGTGTCTCAAGACCAGGAAGAGTCAGAACATAATTATTAAAGTTTACGTTAATATTTAGTTGACCTAATCCAATAAACATACTTGTAGCGTCATTCCCTATGCCAGACTGGACATCATATCATGGTTTGACAACGATAAGATCAGTAGACAGATTTTCATTGTTTGTATCAAATGATTCAGAATTTGAGGTTGAGTAGATATTGTCTTGAATAAGACTGTCATCAGAGTCATCAGATGAAGTTTCTGAGTCTTCTTCAAGTGTTTTAGTAAGTGTATGTATGGTATCAACATCAACATCTCTAATACTGCAAGTTCCTTCATGTTGTGGTTCATTTGTCATTTGTATCTGACACACCTGTTGACATGATCTTACTGTTTCTGTGATTTGCTGTCATCTACTCCATTCAGCTTCCTCTGGATTGATAACTGGTTCTTGTTCTATAGCTTCTAACTCTTCTTGTGTAGTGCTATACCTGATTTGTTTTGTTTTAGCATAGGGGTACATAGATGAAAAGCTTTCTGGTACTCTTCCTTCCTTCAGTCCTTGTTCATAATTTGCTTGTCTCTTTTGTCTAATTTCCTATATTTCCTTCTCTAGTTTTATGTGCATCAACTCTTGAGTATCATCTGTGACACTGCTAGACTCTTCTAGAGTTTCTATACTGGATGTATCTGAGAGGTGGTCAGGACCCCATTCATACTTGTTTGAGTCAGTCTTTGAATCGTCTACTTGCTGCCTACCAGTGTATGTGACTAGAACTTTTAGTGGTGCAAACAATTCTCTGATTCTTACTACTTCATCTCTTATATCCTCTGGGACCTCAACTTCTTGTATTATTGTAGTTGACACCATCGAAGCTTGAGCACTGACTATTTCTTCTTTCTTGACTACTGATTCCTCTTTCTCCTTTCTACACTCTGCTTTTGTTTGTTGAGCATCTGCTTCCTATAATGTTGAAGGAGATATCCTTTCTGCCACTTAGACTTAGAAACATGTTTGTGGTCTGATGTCTTTTTCGGATTGTACCCCAGTCCAGCCTTATCATTTGTGGATTTTGTTTGGAGCTGAATTGGTTCAACAATACCCTCTTGATGTTTACCCAGGGGACCAGTACCTAAATATCCCATGCATTGAATCATCTTGTAGCCAGGACCATATTGGTTTGAGGGAATCTCACAATGTGGTACCTCCTCGTTTTGACTATCTTCCTTAAAAAGCTAGTTAAGAACAACATCCTCTTCTATTTCATCCGCCATGGAGGTAGAGGATTGTACAAAGAGACCATCATATATGGTATTCGGAGCTGAAGTTTGTGTTCTCATAGCCTCTGATGGTTTGCCCAACTATTTTGGTGATGGAGGGAGAGAAACTAATGAAAGTACCAGTTCTATCTTGTAGCCATCCATGCCAGTATTTGTAATCTTCAATCTCTTTTGTAAGTCTTTCATCAGTGTTTCTGGATCTTCATTTGTAGAGGCTTCCCTATTATGAGGCACAAAAGTATTTGCACCTTTTGTCAATGCATTACAGATGACATTCGTATCAGCAGGAATACTGACTTTTGTTCCATTATAAGGAAACTTTAAGCATTGATGGTATGTTGATGGAACTGCCTTCATTTCATGAATCCATGGCCTACCCAGTAAGATATTGTAGGACAGAGGAAGATCAAGTACTTGAAAAAGGATATCTCTTTCTATAGGTCCCACCCTGATAGGTAATGATACCAGACCTTTAGAGGTCCTTTCTTCTTCATCATAGGCTTTAATGGTTATTCTCTTGCCGGGATCAATGACATTTTCAGAAAATCCTAGTTGTGTAAGCAGACCGTAAGTACAGATATTCAACCCCGCGCCTCCATCTATCAAAACAGGTTTGACCTAGTGTTTATGGATCATGGCTTCATTATGTAATGGCTGGTTATGTGGATGATTTAGTGAGTTGTCATCTTCTTCAAAGAAGGTCAGATAGTGAGGTGAAGTCAGATGACCCACCATAGATCGAAACTGATCAATTTCTAAATCTTTTGGAATGTTAGTGGTGAGCAAGGCATTGTCTAGGATCTCTTTGTGAGTAGACAAGAATTTTAGCAATTCAAAGATTGAGATTTGAGCATTTGTCCTTTTTGACTGTTCAACGACACTATATCTAGAGGATGATGTTGAAGTTAGCCTTTTAAATTTATCCAAAGTTGATTCTTTTTGTTTGTTTGATTGGGCTGGTTGGTCTGATGTTGCTTGATCCAGGTTGGAAGAACTAGCTCCTTGGAGAGTGCCTTTCTTTTGAGAATGGGTCAGAGCTCTTGCATATTGTGATTCATTCTGTTTATCTTGGACTATAATCACATTGCAATATTCTGATTCGGAAGGCTCAATCATGTTAATGACCTTGTCATTGCTGGTATAAGTATAATTTACTTTGGCACCTCCTTTGGTCTTTGAGGAATCACCTTGTTCGTAAACAGGTAAAGGGTCCTTAAATGCTTTATGATCAGCATTTGTCAAATGATTCCCAACAACAACTTTACCAGCGTCTATGAGATCTTGAATCTCATGTTTTAGCTTCATGCAATTGTTTATGTTATGACCTTTATTCCGATGGAAGTCACAGTATTCATTTTCTCTCCACCATCTTGGTTTGACTTCTGGATCATATGATCTAGAGTTATCTGGTAGCGTTATCAGGTTGTTTGCCAACAGAGTTTTGAAAGCAGATTCATATGATTCTTTGAGAGGAGTAAAATCACGCTTAGGTTTGGAAAGTCAAGGCTTTTCTTTGAACCATTCTTTTGTTTTCTTTGGTGGATTTTATGCTGCAACCTCAGCAGCTTTAAGTGCTTGTATACCACTATCCAAGTTGAATATTGTGGGCTTTGAGTTAGCTTTAACAGTGTCTACTACTCCATTGTTAACAACATTCTTGTTGTTGTCTTTGCCAAATTCCCAATACTTGTTCTTCTCTTTAGAGATAGATCCTGGTTGTGTTTCTTTCCAAGGTGAGATATCTCCCTTCTTTATGAGCACATCTTCCATTCAAATGACATTATCTACCATTTTGTTAAATGATGGGTGTACTTGCATTTGTATACTATACTTTAGTTTGGGGACCAAGTTATTAACAAGTATATCCATTTTCTCAAAGTTTGGGATAGGTCGAGAATACCTAGAGAACATCTTTCTCCAACGTTGGAGGAAAGTAAGAAGAGGCTCCCCTGTTTTCTGTTTAGTATTGCAAAGCTTGATCATAGTCACAGGATGTTGAATGTTGTATGAGTATTGTTGTAAAAATAGTTGGATTAGTTCTTCAAACATTTTTATTCCTTTGGGTAGACTTGAGAACCATTCCATTGCTTGACCCCCTAAACTCCTTGGGAAAAGGCGAATGAGATACGTTTGATCGTGCATGAACTCCATACAGGCAGCACAAAATTCCCTGACATGATCTTGAGGATCCGAGGTACCATCATATTTGTCAAATTTTGGGATATCAACTCGTGAAGGAAATTGAGGCATGTATAGATTTTTGTCAAATGGAAAGGGACATATTGTTTCCAGAGAATATTGTTTTGGGGACTTATCCTTATTCTTCAGTTCTATGATCTCCATCTGTAAGGCTTGTAATTGTTTGTGTACCATGAGTATAGGTGATTCTTCCTTTTTAGTAATGAGTGTCTAAACATCATATCCAGTAGGAAGTTTGACACCTTTTTTTGCTAGTTCTAAGAAATAGTCTTCCTTCTCTCGAGCTAGGATAGCTTTCATCATTTTTCTAAAGTCTTTGTCCTTTTTACAGTCAAGAATATCTTTTTCTGGAGGTTCAGTGTCTTTTTCGGTCTCACTTGATGATGAATCATTATCGGTTTCATGAACATTAAGGTTATCTTTGTCATTGTATTCTATCTCATGTATAGTGGGAGATTTAGGTTCATCAAAAACTGGTACTCTTGACGATGAAGGTTTATCAGTCAAAGGTTTCTCTTTGTAAAATGGATTATCGTTGTATGAAAAGGGTATTCCTTTTCCTTTGGCCTCTTTCTTACGAGAACTCCTAGTTTGAGTAGGTATTTTTATGGATTAGTGTGACCTAAAGCTGTTTGTGATGCAGAGGTCAAGATCAATTGCAGAGCTAGTTGTTTGGTTAACGTATTGTTTGAGAGAAACAACTAAGATTTTAGTCTAGTTTTAGGAAAGATATATCCTGTATAAGACATCTATCTAAGTTTATTCTAAGAGTAGTGTAAGATTCAGTCTAGTTTCAGGAAAGATCTATCCTGTATAAGATATTATCTAAGTGACTTAGGTTTGATAGGTAGTTGATTGAACTAGCTAAAAGATGATCGACCAAATCGTGCAACGCAAATGGCAGAGGTACACTGTCTTGATCTGTTTATGCTTAGGATGATGATAACCAGTATTATGTTCGATGTAGACTATTTTTAGGCAAGTTTGACTATTCTATACTAACAAAACCAAAGATTCGTATGACATGATTTACTGAACTGGACGACAATTTAGCAGCTTCAGGACGACAACAATTCTGTTTCGTACGAGTTGCTACGTCGTACCGTACGACAAATGGGTATGTGTAGGACGACAAAAGATTTAGTGCAGTTGTGTTTCGTATGGCACATAATTTAGCTTCAGACGACAGACTTTTGGGTTTCGTACGACACAGGATATGGTGCAGGACGACAAATCACAAGACTCGTACGACACAAGATGTGGTGCAGGACGATAAATGATCAGATTCATATGAATTTTCACAAGGAAGAGACTAAAGTTCTGAGTTTTTCGATTGCTGAGTATGACAACTGAGTATGACCAATTTTGAGATGGACTGATTTTTGACTAGGATAGACTAGTTTTGAACAAAATTTTGACTTAGGATGGACTAGTTCTGACACAGACAGAGTTTTGCTTAGGATAGACAAGTTCTAACACAGACAGAGTTTCAACTTAGGATAGAAAAGTTCTGACACAGACAAAGTTTTTGATCACTGAGCTTGTTTCTTGTTTTCTCCAATTTTGGTATTTCAGTTTTTGTTTTAGGGATGAAAACACAGAAGACATGTCGTATAAATAGTAACTCCAATCACAGCATGCAAGCCCTAAGGAATTTGGTGAGAGAAGAAAACCTTTGCTTGTAGACTCAGGTACATACCCAATAGCTAATCAAAATACGATCGCTGAGTCTCACGCAATGGATTCTCAATGTCATATTATCCAACTCCAAACACTAATGGGGGCATGAAATGACAAGTATCTTGGGAGAGTTACTATCTCTCTTGCACAAAGATTATCCCCCTTTCAGAGGTGAACCGAGTAGCTTCTAATTTTTAATTGGAACTAGTAAGGGATCTGTTCGGTGCGTCGAGGTATAAAATCAATTAAGAGGTCTTCCAGCCTTGAAAACCAAGGTTTAATATACCCGAAGGTACGAAGGAGAGCTATTCCTGAGCACTGCCATTGACTTGATTTTCATCAAATCACATTTATTTTATAGTGGGTTGGAGTACTTGGTGTTTAGTCATTCCCACTTAGGTCATTCCCCTCACACCGGCCATAACGGCTTTAAGAGTTTTTCAACCCCTTGGGAGGGCAGGCCTGCTAAAGATGTACAAATATCAAACAAAGAAAAAGCCTCAAGGGTTTGGATTTCTGATTGTCTAGAAAAAGATAAGAGCATACTCTCCTACCTCTTAGAATCTTCTAAAAACATGAAAGACAAATTTTTTCTTTAACTAGATAGCAATTTAGGTGCCTAAAAATGAATTGAAAGAATATACGATGTTTGGTCGATTTTCCTTAGGCAACCTACAAAGACAATGAATCAGTAGTCATATTGTCTTTGTGCGACAAGCATATTCTTTGGTAAGCATTCTACAAAAACTAATTAGGATATGAAAAATTCTAAGATAGACAGATAAACAAATAGGGTCAGTCGTCAGAATAATCAATTTGAACAAAAAACCAAAATCATGAAATTTGCTTTTTTGCTCTTTTTAACCAGAAATTTACAGAATCGTACGAGAGTATTTAAGTTTGTACAAGACAGGATTCTGGCTCATACGAGATAGGATTCTAGTTCGTACGATACCTGCAATTTGTCATTTCAGCCTGTGGGAAATGTTGTATGAGATGTATAGACGAAAATCCAAAAAATCTGAAATCTGGAACTTTTATCACACAATATCTCTCCATACAAGTAGAATTAATGGCAAGTAGTATGCATTTAATGTGTTTCTCTGTCTTCTTCTTCTGCCTTGTCTGATTGCAGGTCCAGTGGGAGGGGTTGTGGTCACAACGGTTTTGGCGGTAGTGGTGATGATCATAAATGTTCTCACCCTGGGTCCTCATCCGAGGGGTGATCTGAAGCCTGAAGAGATGAATTTGTAGACTTCCTTTTGCCTAGTTTGCTAAACTTTCAAAAATTAGCAGATATGTTTATATTATATAATCTTGATGTTCTTGATGAACTTTCAAGTTTTTGATGCTTGACATTAGATGTATTATGGAAATCTATCTTAGTTAGGATAGATTCAAATGGTTTCTCAGATTGCTAATTTTTTGTATTTCTGAATTTTAACTTAATATAAAACTTTGGCTCCTGCGTTTTGCTGATAAAAAATAAGTGAAAACATAGACATGGCACATGAACCTTTTGAAAAATGCAGTGAAAGAATATGAAATCATGATTATCACAGAGTACATCAAAATGGATTTGATTAAACTTCTGAGCAAATTCTTGGTGGGTGCAAAACCAGATTTCATAACTTATTATAAAATCTTGCCAGTATGCAGCTTGTTGGGAACACCAAACAGTGGATGGATATGCATCAAACATTGTCACAGTACCTTGAAGATATTTCATCTCATGGAGCGCAAAAGAAGGTACATCAAAAGACAAAGCTATTTCGATATAACTATTGGCAAAACAATGAATATCTAACAAGACAAAAAATGTTTTACCGAAACAATGTGTTATACCCAAAAAGGATGTCGATGAAGCATGCAAGTCCTAAGGAGGCTGAAAGGGGTTTCATCGAAATGCAAATTTCATCCAAGTCAAATGAAGTTGTCGTAGCACAAAGTTAGGGAAAGAAAATAAAATGTTTCAAGAGGAAGGAACAAAGAAAAATCAAAGTAATTTGAAAATTACTTTAAAGAAAATGAAATATTTTCATTTGGAGGCACTAAAACAAGAGTGCAGTTTGGTAAAGAATCATTACAAATGGGTGAAAATATTTTAATACTAAGTTTCCAAAAATTAAGATGGCTAGATCAAGATAGGGCAAAAGGTGATTAGATTTTGCAAAAGAGTGAAATTATTCCATTTTCAAGAGGAAAATTATTTTAATCCAATAGATGATTTTCATAGAACATGATATGAAAATCAAAAGTTTGAAGTAAGTGAAATATTTTCAAGCTGAATTATCTAGGTAAAGGTTTGTGAAAGCGAGGATTAATTTCCATCAAGTGAAAGTTCTTACAAAATGGTATGGTCAAGAAGAATTATTCTAACTATCTATACGAAATACAAAGATAAAGAGATTAAAATTAAAATATTTTAATCTATTAAAGATAGTTAATTAAAAGTAAAGTTGCAATGATTGATGTGAAAGGTCATAAACCTAAAATTGAAATGTAAATTAATAAAAGTGATAACTAATGTATTTAGGGCAAGATGATTTTTTTGTAATAAAACATTGTGACGGTCTGAAGCACTCCCTCAAAACATTATAAAAGGTAAATCAGGAGCGGAGGGGGATCATCATGAGAAAAATCATACGTAACACATATTATACACTTTGTACCATGAATATTTATTCTGCAAACATTACGCAAATAAATAAAATAATTAAATTAATCATGCTTTCACTGTGCAAGTCTATGGATTAAGATTGTTTTTGGGTATCTATTCTCTGTTAGATTGCCAACAAATTGGCAAGGTTGCTTTAATTCTCTGGTATGGGAGGTTGATGAATTTCATTTTAATTTTGCAAAACAATGTTGATTGTGAAACGTTCGTGTTCCTTCAGTCATTTCTCTATTGGTCTTTCGTGAATGAAAGTTAAATTCAATTGAGCGAATTAAAGTTAATGCAATATGCTTTGAAACACACAGGGAGAGGACAACTGACAGACCCACTGCAAATTGAGGGTTTACAAATGGTCTCATAAGAGTTATATGTGAGTCCCCAAAAGGAAATTGACTATGTTGCCCAATCAGGACAAGGCATTGATCAGTAGGAGTAAGAAATAATCAGATTGAAGCAAGAGTTAAATCAGAATAGTAAGATAATTTATCCCAAAGATATATGCCACTTTGAGATAAACAACAAAGGTAGAAGATACAATGTGCAATCTGCTATAAAAATCACCAATTTGGATAACTATTTGGTGAGTAGGTACACCCGCCTAGGTTCTACAAAGCTTGAAGTGAGGGAGTTGACAACCTAATTGGTTCACTCCATAAGTTGGCCAATTCAATTGGAAGGTTCAAAGATAGGATTTGGCATAACCTTAGAACTTATCCAATCTGTTGATTTGAGATCCAACAGGTTCCTCTGTGTGAATATGAGGGCTTAGCTCATACAATTGTCTAGCATACATCATAGACCACTTAGGGTTTTAATCTCATTTGTAATTTTCCTACATTTACCTTAATGGGGTTTATTGATAAATAGGATTCTTGTTTTATTTATTTTCATGTGAATGACACTCTTTTCACTCAGCAGCTACATTATACGTATCCATCTATAGTGACCGTATTATTGATACTCTATCTTCTCACGAGGGAGCAACACAAAGACATTCATTTATCCATTTGATTTCTTATTTCTATTTATTTATTTTTGTATGTTTCTTTCTTTTGTAGATAAATAGGAAGTATTCAATATTTGATCACAATAATAGTTATAATCTCATGAACAATATGTGTGTGTGTGTGTGTGTGTGTATTATTTTCAAAAAAACATAGGAGCAAGGTGAGTTACATACAACATAATGCTACTACATCTAAACGTACTCTTGAATATCATTTAATGCAAACTTTTGTAAAATATACTTCAAACAATTTTTACCATAACAACATTACTCTCTTAGTAAGTAATTGTATGCATGGATAAATAATTATTCCATAGTTTTGTATGAAGGTTTTCAATTCCATCCTTAGCTAATATCAGTCACACAAGTTTTTCATTCAAGAGCTGATAGTTCGGTTACATATTGCACCTCATTATTACTAAGTTTTCTATAGTTCAGAAGGTGTAGATTATGGAAGTTTCTTAAGTGCAACTCAAGTTGAATGTTCAACAAGATAATGTTTTCTAGAGTTGTGAGGTTAACACCAAGAATGGTTTTATGTGTGTGATAGTCTAAGTTATGTGAGACAAGTTTCCTTTCTCTTGCACCATGTAAGGAAAGTTCCAGTTTGCATCTTGTAAGGAATGGTTCTCTTAAGTCGTGTAGTGTGAGGAAAGTTTCTCTTGTCTTTCATGTTGACATTTCATCAAAAGGGCTATATATGTAAGAATGTTGTAGCAACTAGGATGAGATTCTTGAAGGAAAGCTTTCTCTTGAAGTTGAATAGAAGATTCAACATTTGCAATTTTTTCCGCACGTTGGGGTTTCTTGGGTATAATGGTGTTATCTGTGTTATTGTAATTGGCATGTTATTTTTGTTTCCACTATTTATTATTGTTAATTAACTCAGTGTATTAATTGTTACAAACCAGATAGTTTCATTTCTATGATATTTGTTGAACAAATGATCTATTGTTGGGTTATAGAAATTAACAATTATGGCAAGGAGAAAATCATCTTGACTCTACTTAACATTACATTCTTACTTCCAATCTCTTATTGTAGAACTAGCCATAACAATACTTTTCACTTGTTGCAAGAAAACATAAAAATGTGTAGACTGAATCTCATACTCTACAAACCCGTTCAATCCATCGTATAACCCTTTAACAAATGACGTGAGAGGTGTTTCTTTACTTTCATTGGATATATAGAATGACAAGAACTTGTTTTCTCTTCATAGTTGAGTGTCTTCAAGTCAATGCCTGCACATGGACCAACCAAAGAGCCTTCTATGCCAATGACCAATGGGGAAGTTCATTCACCTCCCAACTGTAGGACTGTAGAATAGTCCACCCTAGAGCTTAGGGAGGAGCATGGTGACTAGGTCTCACAATACAATACATTAACAATAACTATTTCACACAAGGCATTTCAAGTAACACACATAATCACTTATAGCCCACATAACCCAAGGGAATGCTAACACAAGGGTTCTCATTAGAACCACAATGTGGAAATAAGAGGAACACATTTGTGGGAGTGAAACCTAGGTTCACATTTAACTTTAATAACTTAGTCCTTCCTCCATAATCATCATTTTACCAATGCCAACCTGACACACCCAAAGATCACCACATCCCAACCATCAATCATATGCATGTAACTCTTCACCATATGTGGGTACTCTTACCCAATAAAACATCTTTCAAATTATATAGGGGCACTCTTACCCATTTGAATTTTTTTTCAAAAAATATGTGTGTACTCATACCCAACCTAGAACTTTAACCACAATGCCTCATACTCTCACAACCCCAACAAATGGAGAGAGTTCTGAGTGAGTTCATCCCCAACCTAGTTTCACCTCCTTCACTTGGGATAGATTGGTGTAGGTCCAAGGATTGTTGTCCATTAAACTCTCCCTTCTAAATATTTCCTTCCTTACTCTTCCTTCCTCCACACTAAGGCATGAACATCCCAGAACTAGCAAAATCTAAGGATTCCCTTTTAGTAGTGGCCCCTATTTTCTCTCCTCTTTTTTAACTATGTAGGAGACCACCTCCCATGTCACTAGCTCACTTGATTCTTTTGGAACCCTAACTACCTTTCTCACACATGTGTGAGAATTCTCCACTTCCCCACACCATCCTCATTGTCATTTAGAATTCTTCCAAGTGTCCTCCACTCTTTCAAGCCACACTTTCTCCATAGCTAGTCAAACCCGTCACTAATTAAAAATGACAAGTAAAAAGGTCTAAAAAACAAAATAAATAAATTCTAATGCTCTCAAAACACTCCCAACCCCTAGTCCTATGGCTCGGGGAGTTAAAAGTGCATAACAAGGATAAAAATGAGTTGGTAAATGGAATATAAACACAAGAGAAATAGTGATTCCACATAATGAAATGACACATTCCCCATTAACCATATTTGACAGGAGCAATTTATACACCTTACATGACATTCCTTATGCATTACATTTGAACATCTTAAATGCATAAATCAATGGACTCTACATTTATGTTAACATCACTACATGTTACACATTACACATCACATCAGTAACAACGAACAAAAGATCTTAGCCTCCTCATATAGGCTAGGTTAGCAATACAAGTTACATCATAGGGTCACAATGCTAGCCTCCCTAGCCCATTGGTCATAGGTACCTACACAGTTGAATTCAAACATTAGCCTATTGTGAAAGAAAAATAGATGAAGCAACAATCATCAAGGATCAACATACACATAAACCACATCTATTCGATGATCAAATTTGCATTAAAAATCTTGATACATTCATTAAATAAGTTCCCAAATCAACTCATTAAACATGAGCATCAAAAATGACAAATTGAATAAATTCAATTACACCCTACATTCATAAATCTTGATACATTCATTAAATAAGGGTTTTCTATCAACCCCTATGATTGTTATCATTCGTCTAATAAGCATATCCATTTTAGGCACTAATTTATTTTCATACCCAGTTACAAATACATAATTATTTAAGAAACTTTTGGAATAAGATCACAGTACCATTAACTATCTAAGAACACACATGTACCAATATCTAGAACATGAAAAAGTGGTACATCACAATACAACATATTCAAGCATATCCTTACTAGCTAGCATCTCTATGTGATGTTACCATTTTGTGATAACAATTCTTTTATCAATCAAACATATCTATGTGAGATTATCATGATTCCTCAACTACATAAAGAGTGTTATATTGTTAAGATAAGGTGTTTAAAACTTTATTTGAGCATGGGAATATTGCAAGGTTTGTCAAGGAGAAAGGTCACATCGTTGTATATTGATTTTTTTACTAAAGCAATATTTCTACTCAAGGGTTTAAGTACCATATGACTTGTTAGGATATATGACTAGTAATTTAGTCATCTAGTAATTTAGTCATCTCATGGTCATGGAGCTAATGCAAGAGTTTCTTTGGTGTTAAACATATCCCATTTCCTTATGGGGTGGTAACACAATTTTCTATTCACCATTAATGGGTAGCCTCCTAAAACTCTACATAGGAAGAGGCAACCAAGTAAGAATTTTGATAGAAACTCTCATGAACAACTCCGTAGTCGTCCTTCCTCGTGGAAAAGGAATAATAATACACACTCTCAACAACAACAACAAAACACACAAAATCATGACCCATGGAGGTCACGTGTTAGATTTGGGGAAAATATTCAAGATCATACTTATAACACCCCTCATCCTCATGGCCATGACACATACAATCATCCTTGGCCTAGTGCTCCTCATTATAATACCATACCAAGTGGCCCATGCATTAGATATTGTTGGCATTTTGATGATTATGTTGTGATTGTCATTGATGGACACAAACTTTCTATGAGATCACTTTGAGAATGTATGAATTATGCTCAACCGGTAATTGTTCCAAACTGGTATCATGTTGTAGTCTTTAGACTACTGTTGTTATGCAGAAAGTGTTTACCGATCCCAAGCGATATAAAGACCCAAGTGGCATAGAGAGAACAAGTGGTTTAAGGATCTCAAGTAGAGTGGAGAAAAGGAGCCAGAAGTGGCAGTTATCTTTTTCCCAATCTTCAATTTTTGTCAACCGATAATCCGTTAAACCGGTATTACTCTGAGTCACCAACCGGTAACCGGAAAGTTGGACAAACCGGTAATACTCTGTGATGAGTTACCAACTGATATATTTTTGTGATGAGTTACCATCCATCGACACTTTGATGGTGATTTTGTGTCGTGTTACCAAATGTGTCTAGATATAATGAACCTAGGAACTTGCAATGTAATCCTATTGGACCGACATGAAATCAGATTCCTTTTAAGGACATCATGTCTAGGGTTTTAGTATGTGTGTAGCTGATAGGGTTTGTGGTGGTTGATGAGCTCTAAAATGTGCGATCTTAACTAAGAAGATCAAGTCTGTGAGTTGTAATAGAGTAAGGAGTTACTAAAGACTGAAGTAATGCTGAAATGCACTAGCTATGAGCTACAATGGATCTAATCAAGCAGACTATGCCATTTGCTATATCATTAACTTGTTGATTACTCACATCTTTGACAAGTTAGAAACCCTTAACCGGGTAGGCTCAGAAAAGCCTTTGTAAATCCTCTAACAAGGTGGTTCACATCTGTGGATTTGAAATCCTCTCACAAGGTAGTCTTTAATCAGATTGATCTCCTAACAAAGATTGAGATTCCTAACAGGATCTGTTCTGGTAAAGAACATTGGATGACCTTAACCGGTCTAACCTTAACCGGTCTGGTTACTATTCTGCAGATAGTTACTTGTGAGTTTCATCTCACCATGGTTTTTCCCATTTGGGTTTCCATGTCAAAATATCTTGTGTTATGGTGATTGTGCTTCTGTGGGTGAATGCATTATTTTCTATTTAGTTTGTATGTGTGTTAACCGGTTTGTTTGCTAAACTATTTTACTGGTTTACTACTAGACTATTAAAGTGTTTAAGTTCAGTAATTTTTGGTATACTAATTCACCCCCCCCTCTTAGTATTCATCAATTGGTATTAGAGCCAACCTTTCTATAAGTCTAACCACTTGGAAAGAGATATAGGGGAATACATTGTGAGGGAACTTTCTCATTGGCTCACTCAGTCTGAGCAAGCCTATGATGAACTTATGGTCAAATATAAGGCCTCTTAGGTAAAAAGAAGATAGCATGCTGAAAAATTGATGGAGCTAATTGAAAATAGTTCTTCTAATGAAGCAGACATGGAAGCCCTAATTCAAGAAGTTGAAAAACTGAATGAGTCCAATGCCAACCTAAGAAGGGAACTTGAAGGCCTAACTATCGGAATGTGTCAAGAGCTTGAGAACTGGAGGAAAGCTGAAGATCTATTAAAAGACAAAGATCATGAGATCTCCAAGATGAAGCAAGAGATCAATGCACTTACCACTCATCTTCATGGAAGCAAAATGGAAAAAGAAGAAGTGCAAGGTGAACTAAACATGGCTATCTCTGAGAATGCAACCTTGAAGGAATCCAATGCTGCCATTTCCAAAGAACTCACTGAGTCAAAGGAAATACTTGCCAAATTCAATAAGAGCTCTGTCAAGCTAGAGTAGAAGCTTGAATCAGCTAAACTGGTAAAGAATACCAATGGAATTGGTTTCTGTGAATATTTTTAAGGTGAGACCTCTAGAACAAAAAGTGGAGCATCAAAAAAACAACCGACATCAAAGGATAAAGGTAAGCAAAAATTCAAACATGTTTTATTTAACTATCTCAAGGAAGGACACGTTGCTAATGTATGTAGAAGTAAGGCTTACAATAATTTTCCTTATTTTCTAAACGATAAGCCTAGATCCAACAGATTCAATGGTAATTGTTATGCATGCAACACATTTGGGAATAGAGCATTTGAATGCAGGTCTGTCATGCACAATACCAGAAGGTATCCTCAAAGGAATCAAGGAGTTTTTCCTGAACCCTCTGGGAACCAAAACCCAAACCAGTTTAATACCTATAGTCATCAGTTAGGTAGTGGTGGCAATCAAGAGACAACTGGATGGAGAGCAATCTGTGTGATTTGTCATGGTCATAGTCACACTGCTGCAACATGCAGAAGGAAGAATGGAAACATGAATAATGGACCTTGGAGAGCACCTGGAATGGTTTTCTATCACTGCAACAAATCGGGTCATACAACAAGATTCTGTAGAGCAAGAAAGAGTATATCGGATGATATACCAGTCACTCCAAAAGGAAAAATTGATGTTGAAATTGTTCAAGCAGATATGAAGAAAACCTGGAAGAAGAAGCCAAAAGAAGTGATTCAAGAAGAACCAGTTTCTGCACCTAGTGTGGAAGTTGCTGAATCGACAAACTAAGCATCAAAAAAGCTTAGGGGGAGCAAACAGTATAATATCTTGAACCCCCGGTTGACACCGGTAAAAGACCTTAATCGGTATGAGATACTTGTCAGATTGGCAGAAGACCAGAAATGGTATAAGGAAAAATTAGGGTTTACACCTTAATAGTGGAGCATTTATTATGGTAGGTGGAGAATCTATTTAAAAGGAATTTTCAAATCATTTCTCACTATCTTTTTTTTGAGAAAAGAAGTTTTCAAGTGTAGAGAAAAGAAAAGCGATTTACATTGCGATTCAAAGAATTTATCAAAATCCTAAAGAAGAATCTGAAGCAAACATCTGTTAGAGAAGTGTAGAACACAAAGCGGTATTTCAATAACCAAAGGAGTGTGTAGCAAAGTTCAAATTGTGAAGCCCTAAATTTCCATTGACAAAGGTATTTTTCAAAACTCTCTGTTTATCATGGCTTCAACATCACATGCTAGCTCTAGTGCACCCATTGATTCTATAGACTTCATTCAACGGAAGGCAAAATACAATGCCCTATCTCAAATACCCGCTGGAGTCATAGTGGAAGAAGGCATTTTAGATTTCATTGACTGCAAGATTGAAGACCTAGGATCTTTGATGATCCATTCCCAGTTGAGTCTATTCTGCAGAAAGGATAAGAAGATTAAACCGAAATTCAGCATTTTGGAAAAGAAGAAACTTCACAATGTAGCCTATTTTCTTGAAGAATTTTTGGATGATCACATTTGAATTATTCTGAGCAGAGTACATGGTGATAAGATGTACTTAGAGCAGACACATGATATCACACCAGAAGTGATTCATGTTGTTACCAATTTCTGCAACGTCAGTGAAGTGCTTGCCCTAAGGAAGATCAACAAGACGAAAATGACCAAGCTCACCAGTTCTATGAGCGATTCACGGGGAATAAATGTCAATTCCATCAAGGATGATATGGTCAAATATGCGTGTATGGTGATAGGATACCAGATGTTCCATGCCAGCAGAATCAACTCTGTCTCTGCTGCAGTGATAAATGCCGCCTACAGGATGATCAAGGAAGATGCATCATTTGATCTGTGTACTGGTATGCAAAGACAACTTCTATTGAACCTCAAGTTGATCAAACAGGACAATGCCCTAAAATTTAAGTTTGGACAACTATTGGTTGGGTTGTTCTTCTACTTCCAAGGCTATTTTCCAGGAGTAGGTGATATTCAGTGGTCTGCTGACCAATCGGTGACAAAGCAAATCAAGGAAAGCCTACAAGCAGTAGGAATCGGTTATCTGGAAGTGATGAACAAATATGTTGATGAGTTCAGATGCAAAATGAACCAAAGATTAAGAATATCCGGTGATATTGTCAAAAAGTATGAGGAGGAGATCTGCTTCACCATCAAAGTTGATGAGTGCATAATGGAGGCGGTAGAGCCTAGACAGGAAGAAGTGGAACCAATGGGATATGAGGTAATGTATGACATGTTAGATGGGTATGCCTCTACCCTTATCGCCTTGCCCCTTGATCCAAAGGAAAAGAGAACCAACACCTATTTGGAAAGGGTTACACTGATTCAAGAACCCTCAGCAAAGAAGGGAAAGGCAGTGCCTTCAGCATCAGCACCGGTTACCACAACAAGTCCCAAAGTGACCAAGCGGTCACCAGCAAAGAAGAAAAAGGAAGTGGCACCCACCAAAGTCTTTGAGAGGAAGTGGAAGACAAAAATAAATACAATAGACTCAGAGGACACTGTGTCTAATGAACAACCTAAGAAGACTAGGGAAACAAGGAAAAAGACAAAGAGTGAACCAACAACATCTGCACTGGTAAACATTGATATTTCCTCTTACAAACCTTTGACACATTGTCAAAGAACAATTAAGAATATTAGAAGAAAAGTACTTGGTGATTTGAAAGAGTGCTTTGATGATTTTAATGATGATGAAAAGAAAGAAGTTGAACAGGAAGTTATCAATTATTTATGTATTAATGACCGATGGCCATCAGAAATTAAATCTGAGACATCTGATTCTTTGTATAATTCTTTAGGCAACAAGTGGCACATTGCCATAGAAAAGGAACAAGAAATAAGAGAGGAAGTATTTGCACAATACTTTCCTAATGTACCTAAAATAGAATTGTATGAAGTGGTGGAGAGATATAAGGGCCTCTTCTTCATGAGAAGAAGAAGACTCTTGTTATTGGAAGGAAAAGTTCTGGAAGTGGTCAAAGATACCCACTCCCTTGCTCAATCAGCTTTAAGACTGCATGAAGTGGCTGAAGCCAACAAGAAAGTAGAGAAAGAACTGGAAATCACACGACCAGATGAAGTATACAATAGTGAAGGAGAACCGGTCACCACTCAAATGGAACCGATTGATGTTGATGCCTTAAACGGTGACAATGTTACTCTAGATGCACCAGTAGAAATAGAAGGTCAGAAGAAACAAGAGGAAGACAAGAGGAAACAGGTAGAGGAAGAAAAGAAGAAACATGAGGAAGACAAGAGAAAACAAGAAGAGGAAGAAAAGAAGAAACAGGAGAAAGAAAAGACAAAACAGACAGAACATGAAAAGAAGAAAGAGGATGAGAAGAAAAAGAAAGAGGAAGAAAAGAGAAAAGAAGAGGAGAATAAGAAACAAGAGGATGAGAAGAAGAAGAAGGAAGCAGAAAAGGAAGAGGAGAAGAGAAAGGAAGAGGAGAAGAAAAAGGAAGAGGAGAAGAGAAAGGAAGAGGAGAAGAGAAAGGATGAAGATGAAGAGAAGTGGAAAGAAGAGGAGAAAAAGAAGGTAGAAGAAGATAGGAAAAAGGCCAAAGAGAAAGAAGAAGCAACACAGAGCACTCAGATTGAGACTCCAAAGGCAACTGGTAGTCAAGCCAAACTAGATGACATTACCAGTCCTATTGACCTCCAGTCTACAAATGAATCGGAGATACTGCAGAGCATTAAGCTTGCTCAAGAGCGATTGGATGCTCTAAGGAGGAAAAAGGAGGAAGATGTTATCCAAACTATGGTGGAAACACTCACCAATTTGATTCCCGGTACAAACCTCCCCAGTACTAATTCCTCACTTGCCCAATTAAAGCTTCTATGTACAGTTGTGGAAGACCAGGTCCAAAGCCTGGAAAAAGTTGTAGAAACAAATACCAAAAAGGAGCATGAAAAGGCTCTGAAAATTGCCTTGTTGAATAAGTTGAATGAGCTTTGGTCAGAACTTCAGAAGGCACAAAAGGACATAAAAAATGCAATGGATGAGGGCAATCTACTACTCAGCAAGATTTGTCAACCTCATTTATTATGTGATGATGTGCTCACTCAGAAGGACAAACTACAATCTGATATGCAGTCATTTATTAGCACCTTTCAAGATGCCACATGATTCCTTCTCCACATATGGACAAACTACTCACCAGTTTCAACTTCAGTCTACAAGAATAGAGGCAGAGATAAGCAACTAGACACGTAATTTGCAGGAACTTCAACTGGTCCTACTTCCAAGACTGCAAATTCTCCAGAAATGCTACCTCAATATAGATGCCCTAACGGTTACTCAAGAGATGAGTACCATGGATGCCATGGAGGAGCAGGTTTATCAGATGCAAATGGAGAATGAGGTTGCTACCTCATTGCTTGAATCATGGTCCTTATCCATGAAGACATTTATGCAGGATTTTAAATCAGTTTTTGACAAGTTTCACTCTTTATTGTCATAAACTTTTTAAATTAGTTTTTTATTGCTAATAGAATAGGGGCTTTTCAACTGTACTTTGTCATTGTTGGCAAAGGGGGAGTAGTATTTTGTATTTAAAAATTTTGATGCATGCTTTGCATACTTTCATGTTTATCTCAGTAAGGAAGTTGTATACATTGTATTTTCTACAAAAGGGATAGTGTATATGCTTAGGGGGAGAAATTTTACTTATGGAATAATTTTGTTGTAAAACACTTAGATGTCAAAATTTTTCCTAAGTGTTGCCATCAATGCCAAAGGGGGAGATTGTTGGCATTTTGATGATTGTGTTGTGATTGTCATTGATGGACACAGACTTGCTATGAGATCACTTTGAGAATGTATGAATTATGCTCAACCGATAATTGTTCCAAACCGATATCATGTTGTAGTCTTTAGACTACTGTTGTTATGTAGAAAGTGTTTACCAATCACAAGCGGTATAAAGACCCAAGCGGCATAGAGAGAACAAGCGGTTTAAGGATATCAAGCAGAGCAGAGCAAAGGAGCCAAAAGTGGTAGTTATCTTTTTCCCAGTCTTCAATTTTTGTCAACCGGTAATCCGTTAAACTAGTATTACTTTGAGTCACCAACCAGTAATCAGGAAGTTGGACAAACCAATAATACTCTGTGATGAGTTACCAACCGGTATATTTTTGTGATGAGTTACCATCCACCGACACTTTGACGGTGATTTTGTGTCATGTTACCAAATGTGTCTAGATACAATTAACCTAGGAGCTTGCAATGTAATCCTATTGGACCGACATGAAATCAGATTCCTTTTAAGGACATCATGTCTAGGGTTTTAGTATGTGTGTAGCTGATAGGGTTTGTGGTGGTTGATGAGTTCTAAAATGTGTGATCTTAACTGAGAAGATCAAGTCTATGAGTTGTAACAGAGTAAGGAGTTACTGAAGACTGAAGTAATGCTGAAATGCATTAGCTATGAGCTACAATAGATCTAATCAAGTAGACTATGCCATTTGCTAGATCATTCACTTGTTGATTACTCACATCTTTGACAAGTTAGAAACCCTTAACTGGGTAGGCTCAGAAAAGCCTTTATAAATCCTCTAACAAGGAGGTTCACATCTATGGATCTAAAATCCTCTCACAAGGTAGTCTTTAATTGGACTTATCTCCTAATAGAGATTGAGATTCCTAACAGGATCTGTTTTGGTAAAGAACATTGTATGACCTTAACCAGTCTAGTTACTATTCTGCAGATAGTTACTTGTGAGTTTCATCTCACCGTGGTTTTTCCCATTTGGGTTTCCACATCAAAATCTCTTGTGTTATGGTGATTGTGCTTCTATGGGTGAATGCGTTATTTGATATTTGGTTTGCATGTGTGTTAACCGATTTTTTTGCTAAACTGTTTTACCGGTTTACTGCTAGACTATTAAAGTGTTTAAGTTCAGTAAATTTTGGTATACTAATTCACCCCCCCTCTTAGTATTCATCAGATCCAACTATGTCCCTCCTCCATATGAGCATAATTATGACCAATATCATTCATACATGTATTATATCCCTCCTCCTCCACCCAGTGGCTCAGGTATGGGAATGACTCAAAGAGATAAGAGACCACCTAGTAATGAATTGCAACAACAAATCAAGGATTTGCAAAAATAGATGGTAGGAATGCATAATCCAAAATAAGATTACAAAATGAAAGACATATGTACTTATCCATTTGACAGAAGTATACCAATGCCTCATTTTTCACAACATTTTGTGACACCAAAATTTAACAAGTATAGAGGCAAGGGAGATCTCAAGGCACACATTAGAGGGTTTTTCACAGCTTGTATAGAAGTGGCAAGAGAGAAATCCTACTAGATGTGACTATTTCCGCAAAGTTTATGTGGACAAGCCATGTAATGGTTTTCACAACTTCTTCCTGGGATCAAATCATGGGGTGAACTAGTAGAAGATTTCATACAACATTTCTCATTGAAACGGATGTGTCAGTGACCACTTTGTGTAATACAAAGTAGAAAAATGGAGTCTTGTGCATCATTCTTATAGTGGTGGAAAAGTTTTGCTAGTCGTTTCTCTTGTGATATACCATGAAAACAAATGGTCAAAATGTTCACTCAAAATGTCAACAAGGATATTGGATATGAACTAAGAAAAGCTTGTTTGTCTACTTTTAAAAATCTCATTGGAAAGGGATTGATAGTTGAGAAAATCCTTATTGAACAAGGCACCATTAAGCTATTCAAGGACAATAAAGATGAATCGGATGGGAAAGACAAACCTTTCTTTTGGAATAAAAACAAGAATACCATTAATGATGGGGTATTGGATGCAAATTTTGTAAAAACCAAAGTTCACTTTTTTTGGTGCAAGTTCATCTAATTCAAATAATCAAGTGAATTCTCAAAGGCGATCAAAGCCTCCAAGAAAATACACTCCATTGAGAGAGCCAATTGAGATAATATTTAAGAAATTGGTTGCAAACAAGCTTATAAGAATACCAGAAAATCCACCATATGAACCAAAAGTTAAACTTGCATGGCAAAATGATGATGAGTTTTGCGAATATCACAATAGCAAGGGGTGTAAGACTAGCAATTGTCATACATTGAAGAAAATTATATAAGATCTTATTGACAAGGGCAACATAGAATTTGAATCTCACACTTCCAATGAGGAACATGCGATGTTTAAGGAACCATTCCCAGAGCATGATAAGGGAAAATCTCCTAAGACAGATAGCAATGCCAACTATACTATCACAACTTATGATTACACAGTCAACCACATTTCTATGGAAAATCATGTGTCTACTATAATTATCAATGATAAAACTCCCGAAGGTTCTACCCAAAGGAGTAAAGTTGTTTTGAAAGGTATTGGACCATCATCTTCGTCATCTAATGACAACACTCCTTAATGCAATGTTACAACCTGAAGGGGTTAAGTTACGTTACAATGTGTTTCATCCAAGATGAAAACTTCATCATCAACTAAGAATGAGTATGACCTTGTAGACTAGTTGGGGAAGACACACACCCTTATCTCCATTCTTGAGCTTTTGCACATTTCCCCTTCACATAAGGCTAATCTTGATAAGAGATTGAGAGAGACATCCATTCCCACTGATTTGAACATGGACCAGTTTGAAGTCATGGTGGGATACATTTCCACTCCATATTGATGAATACTAAGAGTGGGGAGGGGGGTGAATTAGTATACCAAAAAATACTGAACTCAAACACTTAAACAGTTTAGTAGTAAACAAGTATGATAGATTTACTAACAAACCGGTTAAAACAAATGCAAACCAAACAAAAAATAAGGAAATCACCCACAGGAGCACAATCACCATAACACAAGAGGTTTTGACATGGAAACCCAAATGGGAAAAACCATAGTGAGCTGAAACTCACAAGTAACTATCTGCAGAATAGAAACTAGACCATTTAAGGTCATACAATGTTCTTTACCAGAACATATCCTGTTAGGAATCTCAATCTTTGTTAGGAGATAAGTCCAATTAAAGACTACCTTGTGAGAGGATTTTAGATCCAAAGTCATGAATCACCTTGTTAGAGGATTTACAAAGGATTTGTCAGGCCTACCCAGTTAAGGGTTTCAGACTTGTCGAAGATGTGAGTAATCAACAAGTGAGTGATATAAATAATAGCACAGTATACTTGGATAGATCCTTGATAGCTCATTGTTAATGCACTTCAAAACTACTTCAGTCTTCAATATCTCCACACTCTACTTCTTCACACAAACCTAATCTTCTCTTCTATGATCGCACATACAAAAACCTCATCAACCAACTAAAACCCTAACAACTAAAACCCTAGACATGATGTCCTTATAAAGGAATCCAATTTCATGTCGGTCCAATAGGATTACATTGCAAGTTCCTAGGTTCAGTGCATCTAGAGACATTTGGTAACATGACACAAAATCACCATGAAAGTGTCAGTGGATGATAACTCATCACAAAAATACCGGTTGGTAACTCATCACAGAGTAATACCGATTCATACTTTTAACCAATTACCGGTTTGTCAAAATGAAGACTAGGAAAAATGCTAACTGCCACTTTATTCCTTCATTCCGCTTGAGATCCTCGAACCGCTTGAGATCTTCATACCACTTTGGGTCTTCATACCACTTGAGATCGGTAAACACTTTCTGCAAAACACCGATAGTCTAAAGACTATAATTCATAATATCGGTTGGAACAGTTATCGGTTGAGCATAACTCATACATACAAATAGTGATCTCAAAATAAGTGTGTGTCCATCAATGACAATCACAACATCATCAAAATGCCAAAACACATTGCCTTACATTCAAAGAAGTCAATGACACATCTCCATATCAACCACACAATGCACCACTCCATATTGAATCCTTTCTTCATAAGAACTGCATCAAACGAGTCTTGATAGATGGAGAAGAAGGTCTTAACATTTGTATATTGAAAACCATCTTACAATTGGGATATTCTGAACAAGTTGTGGATTCAAGAAATATGATCACCTTAAAAGAATATGATGACAAATAATGCTCATCTAAAGGAACAATCACTGTACCTTTACACATTGTGCTAGTGACAAAGGATGTGGTTTTCCAAGTCCTTGATCTTGATCTCACATATATCATACTTTTGGGACGTCCATGGATACATGAAATGAGAAAAATACCATCAACATATCACCAATGTAGTGAGTTTCCACACAATAGAGTTGAAGTGATCAAGACCAGAAGTAATAGTCCCAATCAATAGAGAAGTGACTCCATCTTCGTCATATCTTGATCCAAAATCATTGAAAGATTCCACATCAAAGCAAGGAGAGATTAAAGGAAAATATAAGGAAAAAGGTATGGGAGAGTATAGCTTGAATCAAACTATGGACTTAAGACAATTAATGGATTCTCCTAAGGACTATGGATGACCACATCCTTCAAAGAAAGTATCCACGATTATCATAAAATGGGATCCCACAACATTCAAGAAATGGAGTGAGATGGAAGAAGATGATGTATACAAAATGCTTTCTAAGGAACCTGAAGAAGAATTTAATCAAGACCACATCACAATACCATATGAAAACTATGGAAAAGGTTTTAAGTTCTTACAGAATATGAGATTTGATGGAAAAGACTATTGTTGTATGGAGCCTAACTAGAGTCGGAGGTTAATTTTCCCAACTTTTATCTACACAGTTTCCCCTCAAATTATTCAATGGGGGTTTGGGGGAAGTTCCCCTTGCGGTGTCTAGGGGAAAATCTCCTAGTGCGCTCCCTATTATGGTACAAGGCGGGGTCGAGGGGTAGAGCCCCTGTACGGGTTTTGGGGGGTAGTACCCTTGGAAGCTCAAATGACTTATTTTTTTATAAAGGCATTGAGAGTTATTTTTCTATTGGATAACATGTTCTAACCCTAATTTTTGTAACTGACATCAGTCTTGATAAAACAACTAAGGGTTAGGGTTTTCTGTAGAGTTTTTATAGCATTTTATAGCAGTATTGAGTTGTAAAGAGATTGTTGGTTGTAATATGTTTGATTTGTTGGATAATAATATTGGACTCTCTATTTGGTGGATGTAGCTAGAGTTTGAGTGAACCACATTAAAAATTGTCTCTTAACTATTATTATTTATGTGTTTTCATTCCTCTGCTTAATCTTTATTTGCATTTAATTGATATCTTTTGTATGCAATTTCTAACAAAGGCTCTCTTGGGTTACATACAAAAGAAAGGTATTGTTGAACTATTACAACCAGAGTTAGTACCAAAGAAGCAATGCAGCAAAGGAATTGATTTTGCACCTTTGAAATTACATGGTCTTAATTCTCAAACAACATTACAAATCATCGATCCTACCTCCACTAATGACCAACAACAAGAAAAATACTATTCCACAGACTCAAATGAATGGGAATGGGGTTCAGACAAGTCATCTAGTGACTATGAGCTTACAAAAAAATTTCAGAGAACCAAGTGAACCTACTGAAGAAGAGAAAATTAAAAAGCAATTTAGAGTTGGTCAGGCAACACCATCTAGTTCTATATCTCAAGAAAAGAAAAATAGTGGAGAACCATGGATAAAAACATTTTGGGATCTTGAAAACTCTACGTCTTGAAGCTCTAGGTCAAAACCATGAAAAGTGAAAATTTTTGTTGTTGAGTATCCTTCTAGTGACATCAATTTAGAGATTCATTTACAATCGAGATTGATGAGGAGAGTACTAGAAATGACCCCGATGATTGCGTTGAAATACCTGAAGACTTTTGTGTCTTTACCCTCACATTTATCAATTTTGAACACACCAATGGACTTCCACTCATTCATCCGCAACTCATTGATTGGGACCAACAAAGGCCTCCACAACTTGACACATTTCATAATGACGAGGCCTTTATTGACTACCTTGGTATAAGAAATAATCTTCTTTTTGGGGACCACAAAGCAGGATACATCATAGAACTCAATAGTGAGACATATTTTGGAGAGGGTGCCAAACCTTCCAGTCGCAAAAGTACAAAAAATAAATCGAATCATGGGTCTTTTGGTGAAAACCACATTGTGGTACTTTCTGACTCCAAAAAAGTAAAAACAAAGGGCATATCCGATGGTGAAAACCTCTCCGAGGTGCCTAAGGATGGAAGGTTTGACACTCTCCCCATGACATCATATGAAGAAAAATTATCTATGTTGATTGAAGAAACCATCAAGACAAATATTGGGATAGAAGAGGTACCAGATAATATCTTCCTAGAATAGTCTTTAACAGAAATTGAAAGACCAAAGTTCATAACATTCTTCATAGAGCGAAAAATCAATTTTGCATGGTCATATGTAGATATGCTTCGATTGGATCCTGATTTAGTTATGTATCACTTGAAAATTACTCCAGGTGCTAAGCTGGTAAAGTAGAAACTTTGTAAGATGCTTCCACAGGTGGCACTACTAGTAAAAGTAGAACTTCAGAAACTATTAGATGTTGGATTCATTAGACCGATTGATTACCTTGAGTGGATTTTTAATCTTGTACCTATTAGTAAACCAAACAACAACATCATAATATCTATAGACTTAAAGATATTAACAAGGCTTGTCCCAAAGATGATTTTTCATTGGCAAACATTGATTTAATTGTCTATGTCATAGTAGGCCATGAAATGTGATCAATTATGGATGGATCCAAAATAGTGTCCAATGATCAACACCAAACAACATTTACATGTCCTTGGGGTACCTTTTGTTGGAACATCATGTCCTTCAGATTAAAAAATATAGGTGCAACATATTAGAGAGCCATGTCAACCATCTTTCACGATCTCATGCATGTCACTATGGAAGAATATGTAGATGATCTCTTGGGAAAATTAGTCACAAGGGAAGGACACTTGGATATTTTATCAGTGGTTTTTGAATGTTTGGAAAAGTACATAGTCCGATTGAATCCCAAGAAGTGTGTCTTTGGGGTGACCTTTGGGAATCTCCTAGGATACATTGTCTCACAATGGGGTATTTTGAAGTAGATCTAGTGAAAGATCCATATTAGAAATGCCACCACCAAAGAACATTAGTCAACTCTGATCTCTACAAGGAAGACTTCAATCAATCCATAGATTCATAGCACAACTTGTAGATAAATGTCATCCTTTTAGCATCTACTTCACAAGAATATCAAGTTCAAATGGGATGATAAGTCTGAATATGCCTTTCAGATTCTCAAATAATATCTCCTAAATCTACCATTATTGATACCACCTATTCAAGGAAAACATCTATTATTTTACATATCAACTACACCAACAACACCGGGGGAAATCTTGGTGCAATAGGATAATGATGGTAAAGAATGAGCTACTTATTACATTATTCTCACATTGGTTGGTTACGAGCTTAACTACACTCCAATTGAGCATGTGTGTCTTGCCGTGGTTTTTGGTTTGCAGAAATTGTGTCACTACATGCTAATTCATAAAACAAAGCTTGTTGCAAGAATTGACCCACTAAAATACCTACTCAACAGGGAAACTCCCACCGACAGATTAGCTAAATGGGTCATGATGTCAAGAGCGAGTTTGATATTGAATGTATGGATAGAAAAACCGCTAAGGGACAAGCCATTTCAAAATAGTTAGCAGATGCAGGTCCATGATCGATGACACTCCTATTTTCTGTGAGTTCCTAGATGAATCCATCTTTAGAGTAACAAATTCAAAACCTTGGCAGCTATATTTTAATGGTTCATACACACATCATGGCATAGGATAAGGTATCCTCTTCATCACACTTCAAGAGGATTTCATTCCTAAGTCATATCAATTATCATTCCCTTGCACAAACAACATAGCAAAATATGAGGCATTAACAACAAGATTACAAATCGTAGTTCAGTGAAAGATCCAAGAACTTCATGTTTTTGGGGACTCTCAGCTAGTGATTTGTCAAGCAAATTATGACTACTAAACTAAAGATGAGAAGCAAATGCTATAAAAGAAAATGATGGATGATTTCAAACAATATTTCACATAGACAGTCTTTTTGAAAAATCCCAAGGGATAATAATCAAGCTGCATATGACATGGCTACTATCGCTTCTTTGATCGACATGCCACATAATGAAACCAACTATGAGTTGTTGGTGGATAATATTTTGGTTCCCTTGTATGAGTTAGTCCTATAGAAATGATGTGCCATTGGTCCTGATTCCCCTTGGTACGGTAGTTAACATTTTCACTTACCTCTGCGACAATACCCTTCCACTGACCTTTCCAACAATCATCGACGTACCTTCATTTGCCAATCTTCTTGCTATGTCATCCTAGCCAATACGCATTACCGACGAGGTCTATATGGTACTCTCCTTAGATATTTAGAAAGTGACAAGGCTCAAATTGTGTTATGTGAGGTTCACAAAGGTATATGTAGTGCTCACTTTAGTGGTCCAACCTTAGCCAAGAAACGTATGAGGATTGGATACTATTGGCCTACTATGGAAAAGGACTCATACTAGTTTTTCAAAAAATGCAAGCAGTGTGAGATTCATGGAGACCTCATTTATGCACCATCTCAGGAACTTTAGTTAATTGCCACTCAATGGGCCTTTTGTCAATGGGGAATCGATCTCATAGGCAAGATTCACCCTCCATCTTCCAATGGCCACAAATTCATCATCATAGCCATAGAGAATTTCACAAAGTGGATTGAAATTGTTTCTCTCACCCAAGTCACCAGAAAGGAGATTGCAACTTTTATCCTCATCTATATCATTTGTCGATATGGTGTTCCCCTTTCCATCATCACAGATAATGGGTGTCCTTTCGAGAATCAGGATGTTCATAAGCTTTGTGACCAATTCCATATCCATTATTTCTTTTCCACTCCATATTACCCCTAAGGTAACGACCAAGCTGAGGCGTATAATAAAAAAATCTTTAGAATCCTATAGAAGATAGTTGATGACGCTGGCCACAACTGACATATCCAACTCAATCTCACACTATGGGCCTATCGCACAAGTATTCATACACCCACTGGAGCCACTCCTTACTCACTTGTCTATGGTGCTAAAGCCATCTTTCCTATTTAGGTTGAGTTACCATCTTTATGGGTCTCTTTGTGTGATCTTATAAGTGATGAAGACTACAAGGTCTCCCACTTGCAAGATTTGGAATTGTTATATGAGCATAGACAAATTGCATTTAATCATCTCAAAGCATATCGGCAACATGTAACTATAATCACAAGGTAAATCCTCACACATTTGAGGTGGGTGACTTGGTACTAAGAGAAAACCCTAAAAATCATCAAGACAGAGAGAAGAAGGGCAAGTTTGAACCAAATTGGCTTGGGCCTTATGTCATCATAACAACTTATGGATCAAGAGCATATCAATTATCAATGCTAGAAGGAGAACGATTGGATGATCCTATCAATAACATGAACCTTCATAGGTTTTATACATAGTTTTTCAAAGTATCCTAATAAAAAAACATAAAACAAACAAAATATTTCAAAAAAAAAAAAGAAATCGTCACTATGGTGAAAACCTGACAAACAGGCACCTTGTGACACAAAAAATTGAAAAATAAAAAAAATCAAAGACAAATAAATTCATCCAATGATAAAAACCACTTTGATGGCATCCTGGGAAAGTACCATGGTAAAAATCGAGTTACCAACGTCATGTGTAGAGAATTTTTCTCTTCCCTCCTTTAGGAGTCAATTTCGCCCTTTCACTTTGCACACACTCACAACCCATCATTCCATAATAAAATTTTCCTATTACCATCATGGCATGTTATTGATCTATTTAATATTGGTTAACCATTCAGAATAAACCTTTCCATCTCTTTCCTTTACCCATAATAAATCAGGTCCTATCTATAACTGGGGGTAGATGCTAAACATACTGATGAGAGTGGATTTCTTGGCATCGCATGCTTTGAGGAGCATAATATTTTCATTCCTCCTTTTGTGCATAATTCACAATAAAAGATCACTCGTATCGCCAATCCATAATAATTTTTTTTGTCTTCTTCGTAATAAAGTACCAGTTTCATGGAGTATGTCAGTTTCAAATGAGACACAAGCAACAATGAGATTTTAGTAAATCAATCTTTTGGTAGACTTTGACTAGCAAGGTTTTTCAACATTATAAGTCCTTTATTAGGATGAAAACATTGTGACCAAATCAAACATGTAAACATGTGTGGCAAGATACAGTAAACTTAAGGATTTGATTGTATGTCAATGTCAAGTCTTTGATTTCTTTGATTTTATCTTTTATGGTGACATGTCTTTTAGCTTTTCTAGGATGTCGTATGTTCACCTATTTTGATGTTTGTGGATTGTCTCTTAGTAATAATATGGCTCATCCAAGTATATGAGGACATTGTGAGTCTAGTGTGAACTAGGGCATTCCTTGTCTATGATTGTTTGATCTCCATGAAAAGGGTACAATGAATCTCTAGGTCAAACATATATCTAGATGGTCATAGCCTATTTTCCATAATAAAGCTCAATGATGATAATAGCACAATAAGCTAATTCACCTCCATTTCTTCTACCTTCCTTTCCAATTTTTGTTTTGTCCTCCATCATCCCTTTCTTAGTCTGTGTAGTTTGGTATCACATGACAGTGTATAATGACACACGAAAAGTATCTGCATCTCATGTAGTATCTATCTGCATTATCGCATGTTCATTCACATCGTACGTATCATATAGATAGAAACCATATTGCATCCATCCTGCATATATCATAAACATGTATATAATCATATCACATGCTACGCACAACACTTATTAGTACATCATTATCACATTTCATTTATGATATGTCATCATAGTCATAAAACATTTGTATTGTCATACATTTAGAACATTACATCATCATTATGCATAGCTGAAACATATAAAAAGAACAAAAAAATCTCTACATTTCATAAACATATTGCATTACATATACATGTCATCATAACAATCATATAAATTACTTGCATACATCATAGAACATCTCATGAATCATATAGCATCATCACAACAAAAGCATAGCATCATCATTAAGTAAATGCATCACATAGGAACACATGTATATAACTGCCACCATGATAGGTCATCTCATATATATCAAAAAAAAATGTGTCATGATACAATGATGTCCAAAATCATATGACTAAAAAATCACTCGAAGGTAAAAAATGATACAAAATGGATACAAGAGAGCTATGATGAACTCCCCCCATCTGAGCTAGTAAGCCTCAACATAATATAAGCCCCCAAAGGCCTAGCTCCTGGATCATCTTGATGACCCCCTCATACTAACCCTGTTACTAGTGGTGGTGGTGGTCCCATCACTCCACCATTTCCCTCTTCATGTCCCTTCTCATGGTAGTGGATCAAGATGCTCGTCTATAGCTCCCAACCCTAAGGTGGGGTGATAATGTTGCCTCATATAGGTTATGCTAGTAGCTAATCTCCTCTCCCACTCTGATGTAGTACTGTTAGTCGACCCGTAAGTTTTTCATTTAAAAAAAATTATATTCCAATTCACGGGTTGTCTTTTTGTGCCTTTTGTTTCCGTTGGGTCATTTGTTCTCTTCGTACTTGAAATATTGAACTCTTATTCAAAAGGTTCAAAGGTTCAAGGTTCAAAGCATAGTTTAAGAAGAAAGTTGTTCTGGTCTTTGTCACCAAAATTTCAAGTGCGTTCCCTTTGTTTTCGGTCATTATAGTTTTGAACCCGTTGAACGGAATTTCAAGTGGTTCAAAGGTTCAAGGTTCAAAAATGCCTTTTTAGTGGGTCGCGGAAATGTATTATTATATGATGAGCGCGAGTCTTTTTATTTGAGTTGATATGTGGTTTTGAACCTTGAACCAATTTTCAAATGGTTCAAGAGATTCAAGGTTCACTTTAATTATTCCTTTTCTTTTTCACTCATTCCCAGTGTTGTTTATGTGCCGCCCATTACCATTTATTTCTTAAAGTGAACTTGAACCATTGAACCTTGTGTTCAAGTGGTTCAAGGTTCACAAGTTCTTTTCAAAATAATCCGAAAAACTTTTTGGAGGAAATAAAAGTAGCGCAAAAAGAAGGAATATTCTCTCATTCGGCTTTTTGAAATTCTAAATGTCGAAAGCAATCATGAAAACATCAAATTTCTTGTGCGGAAGTGATAGATAACTAAGAAGGTGTTAGGTTTGTCATTTCACCGTTACTTCGCACGCTTGAGTAAATCATGATGAAGCATGTGCTGCCCTATTGATATTTTCTTGTCTGATTAAAGGAAAATGCATGAGTTTATTTCCATATTTAGGAAGGTCACAGTTGCCATACTTCAGTTAATTGGAGGCATCGAAGGTAAATCCAGCTCTGTTCTCTGGAAGAATTTCCAGTTTTCATGGTGTTATCGGGTAAGTTCAGTTGTCATCTCCTATGTTGTGTTTCTTTGTGCATTGAAGTTTTATCAATATAGAAAAGGGGGAAATCTGAAAAATTATTGGGGTAGTATACTGTATTGCTGTTAGAATTTCTTGGTTAAGGGAATAGATAGTTAAAATGAGGCCTGTGCTGCCCAAGCTTGACCAAACCTCATGTTTAGTGAGTATCTTGCTGGAAATGGAAGATACCTCCTTATTTCATGCAGATTTGGGAAATTTCCTTGAAAGGACTAAGAATCCTCAGGCTGGGTCGCTAATGGAGAAGATAGTTAAGAGTGGTCTTGTGGAAGCTGTTGCATTCCCACTAGCCATGTCGTGTCCAGATTTAGTGTTAGCTTGTATGAACAGATATGACTCTAAGAATAGGTGTATCAGAACCAGTGATGGTGAAGTGTTAGTTCATATTAATAGGGAAACGGTGATGGCAACAATGGGTATTCCGCATAAAGAGGAGTATGAGGATTGGACCATTGGAAATTCATATGCCTATTTCTCTGAGAAGAAGAGCAAGTACAAAAGTGTAATTGCAAGAAATTGGCTCTTGAGGGTTTAGAAAGGAGGATCACGACTACCCAAACCCTTAACTAGAGAACATCTCATCACTGAGGTGTGGGACAATGTTGTGCTTTTAAACAGAGTAAAGGGGAATTCACATTCCTTCTATTGGGAAGATTGGATGTACTTTTTTGTCTAAGTGGTTCTATCTGGTGATAGATTTCTGGATTGGTCTCAGGTAATTGTGGAGAGGCTTCACGAAGGGCTAAGCAATTTTGTGGGTATGACTAGGTTTTACATGTCTTCTTACCTATTTTATATTTTAGCCTGCACAAAAGATTGGCCTAGGTTACCCAATAAACCTTGGATTGATGGAATGAGGGTTTACGATTTTTACCCTTTGTTACAACAACAAAGATATGTTGAACAAATTGACAAGTGGAATGGAGTCTTTGCGGGAAGACTGGCTTTTGAACTTCAGGGTGATGCCAACAAGAGACTGTCCATAGAGGCTATGGAGTTTGTGAGTATTTATGGAAGCTTCTTTATCTAGTTTCCACGGTTTACTTACATACGGGTAGGTGGTTTTGAAGGCCAACCATTCAAATTGCCCAGGTACGCCTTCAATAGCGTCGTACTTACAAAGGTGAGCATGCAACTGGCTCATATAGATAAAAGACTAGGGTCAAAGGGAGAATCCGGGGTGGTTTTTCCCATTGAGCTTGGGTATTACAGTTGCAAATCAGTATCAGATGCTTTGACTCTCGAACTGGAGTTCAAAAGGATGAATCTGCAACCATATGTGGCTAGGCGAAGATTTGATAGCAAAGGTTATGCAAGGGAGAACCTTAACATAGACAATCATTCCTGCCATGAACCTCAAATAGAAGATTATTGGGAAAATTGCAAGTATGAGCATGAAGTGAGAAAGAGGTTGTGGTCAAGAATCACTTTGTGGCAGATAGTTGTCTTGAGGTTCCCAATTAATACATCAGGTGTATTGAAAGATACAAAGGAAGATTTCTTGGACCCTGAGTTTGGTACTGAGATTGAAGGGAAACCAATTCCAGAAATTGACTGGAACAAAAGAGAAGATGATAGAATTCAAACAAGGACCTTTAATGTTGTCAGGAGAACAGAGAGATGGTTGAAGAAACTAAAAATCAAGGAGGGTCCTTCCATGTCCCCACATGAATCAAGAAGTGATTCACACATCTTGGTTCAATCTCCTATTTTTGCCACTAATAAAATTACTGATATTATGGGTGTCTCAAAGCCCACTATAGAGAAAATACCACCAAGAAGGTCAGTAAGGTGCCATCCGGTCTTACAGCTGCCTGAGTAACCCGATCAAGAAGCAAGAAGAAAAGTAGAGAGCCTATTCTGCAATAGGTCGTGATGGACTTAGACCCAAGTGAAGAGCCTAAACAAATAATGGACCCACAGGATCAAAGTGAGCCTGGGATACAAGAAGTGGATACAAATGAAGGAGTGAGAATTCAACAGAATCCCATGAATACTCTAGCAATCATTACTTCCTCAGATGCATAGATCACCCTGCCACCTAAAGAGCCTACCCAAGCACCAAGATGGCTAGAGGCCACCATTGGAAAGAAGAGGAGTGTGGTACCAGTCACCATTCCATTGGAGGACATGGTTATTAAATTCTTAGGAAAAGCATTAAAGCCCAAAAAGCTCAAAATGCAAGCAATGCTTGATGTGGATGACACAACAAGACACTGGACAGCTGAAGTGGCCACGCCGATTCCTGAGAGAGATGCAGATAAGGCTACAGAGGAAGATTTTACTGTGGAGAAAATAGATTTAGGCGTTGCATCAAGGGTCATGGATGTAAAGCATTTGGAATCTTCTACAAAGAGGATAATCTCCAGGACTAGGAAAGATGAAAAAGACAAGAGAGAAATGAAGCAAATGGTCGCACAAATGGTAGAGCACATCAACACTATTCATAATCCAAATCCTCAACCATTGTCGCAGATACTAGTGTCATTTGACCCTAAGTCTCCAGTAAACCAGAAGATGCTTGATCAAGTTTAAAGGAACAGGGCAGTGACTGGGATGTTCAACAAATGGCTGGATCTAATAATCCAACAAGGATGAGAATATATTACTAGTCTGGTCAAGGTTTATAAGGATGCAAAAACTGTGAGTAAAGAGCTCGAGCTAGAGACAGTTGCCTAGGAAAAGGAAAGGATTAAGTGGGTAGAGGTTCTTGCACAAATGAATGATGTTCAGAAGTACGGAGTGATAGAGTTCCTATCTGAGAAAGCAGTGGAGAACCTAGATGATAATGTGCTATATGTGTCAAAGAAAAATGTGGAATGGCACAACTCAATCATCGGGTAGGGCCATGAAGAGTCCCCTAAGCTACTCAAAGGACTGACTGATTTGATTGACACTATACAAAAGGACCTTAAATGTATTGATATCCAATTCATGAAGGAGGAAGCTAAGGTGATTGAAGAGCTTGCAGACATGATTAAAGTCTTTCAAGATAGAGTTCATTCCATTCAGACCACAAAATATTTGAGTACTAATGACTTTTCAAAGGTAGAAAGGATTGAATCAATGCTCATTGTCTGTTCGGATCACCTAGAGGTTCATAAAGCTAAGGTCACACAGGTGGTGAATATGGATAAGGAAGTGTGGAAACATAAGATGATACACATTGGCCTACCCTATTTCCAAGTTATCCTGAACTTTTTGACTACACACCTAGAATGGCGAGGATCCGCGATGAAATAGGACAAGCCTATAACTTCCTCAGTTGCGGTAGATGCTTAGCTGTGCTACAATAAAATGTCAGCATTTTAGTGGCTATTAGTTTAGTTTTCTTTTGTGTCATTCAAATGGTTTCTTTCACTAAAGTGAAAGTAAATGTTATTTGTTAATTATGTAAAAACTGTGGCCTTGTGGCTATTTAAGCTGAAAAGCTTGCTTTTGAAAAGGTTCCGGAACAGTGATTTTAGAAACAATAGAAGAGTTTTTGATATGAATTGTGGGAAATGAAGTAATGGCTGATTATTAATGGAATGTTGTGACATCTTTGAATCTGTGCATACTGAGATTCATAATTCTTTTTAGGTTGTTATGTGGGCATAATTTAATCTGATAATCAGTTATCTCTACATTTCTTTTTTGGTTCATATTTATTATAGATTATTGGATGACTTGAATGGTGTTAATCAGCTTGATCCCCGTTGCCCTGTGAGGCATGAGAGAGTCTCGATTAAGCTGCTAGTTTCTCTTGTTGAGTTCTCATTTTGTTTTGAATGTATGCAGTAAATATATGTTAATCAGAGTTTGTGAACTCCTCTTTGAGCAATTTCTCAGGAAAATTTAGGCATTTATTTGTGCTGATGGATAAATGTTGAAGCCTTTTCAATACTTTCTGGTTAAAAGTGTTACAAAGAAAATCAATTGTGAAGTTAATTCATTGTAAATCATATGAGGATCGGCCCTCTAATGTAGAGGTTGAATTTTCATTAATTCTTCCAACTGTCGGTATATTTGTTTCTTTCTAAAGGGTAAAATGGAGTCACATTTCACTTTAAGAAGATAATAATTAAAATTTCAAGAAGGAGACAAATCTGTTAACCAACAAGTATGCATAACTAGAACCTGTGTCTCCCTAATGTGTGGCCCTGGCCACCCTGATGCTCTCCTTCACAACTGTGTACCACTCAATGGCTTTTTCCCACTCATCTTGGGTCTCTTGTAGCTCTTGTCGTAGTCAAGCTATGTCCCTCTCGAGATCATCAATCTCGTCAGCCTATACCTATGTGATCCCTTGCGGTATGATGAGCACATCCTCCTCCTCATCCCCACCCCCATATTTTCCCTCAACACACTCTTATCTAGGAGAATCCTGTCCCTATCCCTATATCTATATGTGTTCCTAGGTTGAAATCTGTAGAGGCTGTCCACCTCTCCCCCTATGTGGCCTCAGTGGCTTGCTTTCCCTACCCTGTCTCTGTCGAACAAGTTGTGCTCGTCATCTCATTGCACCACCTCCTCCTCTTCCCTACACTTCCCTCATCTCTCCCCCTCTCCTCTGTCTCCTCTATCAGCCACCTCCATCCTCATCATCATAATCATCCTCATCTAACCCTGGTGTTTCCTCTCTTGGATCTGTCAACCATGGGAAAGGATGTGCATGGAAGTATGCCTCATACTCCACAGTTATCCTTGAATCTATAATATCTCTTTGTAAGTCGCATGTCATAGGTACCATCTCTTGAAAGGCTTTCATTGTTGCATTATATGAAAAAATTGACCCCTAGTGCACCTTCTCTCTCACAGTGTGAGAAAGCTCACCTAATCCTTGAGGCATCTGTTGTACCCTACCGAATTGTCAAGATACCTTGTCTGGTAAATATCTATCCAAAATTTATGGTGTCCTTCCAATGAGATACTTGCTGCAGAAACAAAAAGGTAACTCCTTGTCATCCTGTATCCATACCTCACAATCTAAATATGGCCACCATATCACAATATTGATATCATCTATGACTCTTCTAGAGTACTCTAATTTCCCAATTTGTATCTGGGAAGTAATCATGCCATGAATATGTACATAATCCTATTCATGATCTCTGAATCTAAAGTGATCCAGCCTAGTCACTACTATGTGCTCGTAAGCCCATACCTATAGTAATGTAACCTCGCAACCATTGAGGTAAACAAATTGATGCAACTCATGGTATAGGTGTGCCAACATGCATGGTCCCCAAGAAAACCTAGTCCTCTCTGTCAAGTGTATCTCTAATGCTCTCCCCCATCTAATAGGTAATTTGCGAGTAGCCCTGTCGAGACACAAAAACCCGTTGATAACCCCTCCAACCATTGCAGCCAATGTATTGTTGTTGGTGTACATAACCTCCCAGCTTAGGTGTCCTCCCCTTAAATCTAGCTCCGGGTCTTCAAAGACTCATCATAGTGCATCCACATTTCTATGCTAGTCATATACCACTAGCTCCCTAGTGATAGGAATACTCAAAATCTAGTAAACCTCATCCAGAGTGACCAACATCTTGTCGGTCGACAGATGAAATGAGAATGTATTAGAGTGCCATCTCTTTGCTATAGAAGTCAGTAGTCTTATGTTTTCCCAAATCTTAGGCATGAATTTAATGTGCCATAAACCCATGGCCTTGATCGCCTCATGATCCTCAACAGTTAAGTCTGGTTGTAGCCGCTGAGTCATAGGGAATCTCTCCTATGGTTCTATCTATCCTAGATACTCCTACAATCAACCAAACCAATCATGTCAATCCTATTAGTACTCATGTCTATTACATAGTGATGCTTATCCTATCTTACCCTAGTGGTGCCTATATCGATCACATGGTACTGCTCATCAAGCTTTATCTTAGTGCTTATGTTTATCACATGGTGTTGCATCCTAGTGTACATGTTTATCACATCACACTTGATCCTATTTTTCTAGAGCACTCACTGGATTTTGTCAATTCGATGACTTATCCTAGATTAGCTTAGCATCCTACTTGCCTAAGGACACCTGTTTGAGTGTATCCTCTCAAAAGTTCATCCAATTGGCAATGCATGTTTATCACATGGTTTCTGATTCTAGCCCTAATCCTATCTTGTCCTAGCTAGGGAACCTTTTTGAGTATATCCCCTTGACAAATTATACAATTCATAGCGCATGTCTATCACAGAACTGTCAATTTTTTCCTTCTTGGATATAGACACATATTTATCTATCATAAACATGCCTTTACTACACAAATGTGATTTTTATATTACACATATGTGCCTTTACACATACACGATGTTGTTCTATGCATATGCAATAATCTACCCTAAATATAGTTACAGTTGACACAAATGGGTTTTTCGCATGCAAACATGGTGTTGCTTAACATACACGAACCTTTACAACCTAGACTTGACTTCTTAACCTAGACACGACCTGTAAATGCAAATGTGCACACACATAACATAGATGTGATTACAATCGTAGATGTGGTCATACATGGGACATATGTGTTTGTGCATCGCAAACATGCCCTAAAGCGATCTAGATACATTTTTAGCCCTAAACACTGATTCCACATTTTTGTTTATCCTACCTATCTAGCCTACTAAATATGCATTAAATGCAAAATAACTGAGCAAGTTTAAGGTACATAACAAATCACCCATGTTTGCATGCTTCTCAAAATGTCGGACATGATCAAACAGATTTAGTCTGACTGCCATGATCTCCTGATTGTTGACTGCTCTCTAAGCTCTATAAGTGCTCTATGCTCTGGTCTATCAAATATTGTGGATGCAAATAAGGATGTTTTTCCTCGTGGCCTCTATCTATAGGTTGTGGAACCCTAATTCATCGTGCTAGTTTCCTGTCACTTTTTTGCTACCTGTTGATCCCTTCAAATTCCAATGTTCGCCTATTTAACCATGTCATCCTATCCTTATCCCTTTTATCCTTTCTTTTTTTTTCAGAGAATGTTTACAAGTTTTTTTGAATATTTCATCCAATTTCTTGAGGGGGCATATCACTCCCATCCTGGGGAAAATTTTGTATCAGTTTATCTTATCTTCTTTGAGCCAATGTGAGAAGCTTCATTGTCTCAAAGAGGGTCAAAATGTAGACACCTAAAATTTTCCTAGCCTAATTAAATAAATATTTTATTTATTTTTATTTTATCCTAATCCTTTTATTTATTAAATGAATTTTTATTTATTTAATTATTTCACTAAGCCTTTTCTAGCCTTTCCTTATTTAAATTATTCTTTCCCTAAATTAAATGAATATTATATTTATTTAATTGGTCCCACTTCCTCTATTAATTAAATATATCTTTATTTATTTAATTAATTCATTGGTTTTTTCCCTCCATGACACTTGTCATTCATCTCTTAGTTTTTCTCTAACCACCCCCATCATATTTTATTATTTTCCCTACCTACCCTTTAATCCTAGCCGACCATTGATCCTCTCACCTCTTAATCCTATCTCTCCATTTTCTAAGGTGTTCTCTATATAAAAGGATACTCTCAACCTTATCAACCCTAACACTTTTATGCAATCAAGCCTTCTTGTGATCAAGCGACTACACAACCAGAATCCATTCTTTGTTGAGCTCTTGTGCACACATAAAATCTAAGAGAATATATCAAACAAGATCAATAGAGATAATAAAACCCAACTAAACATGTGAATGGTACAATATTTTTATTTTATTGTGATTTGCATGTTTTAGGTTCTTCATTGGTGTATGACGGATTCTTGATTATAGAACTAGGGTTTATGTGGTTGGATCTTTATGGTTTTGTAATAGTTTAATCACATATATGGTAGGAAAGGTAAATCAAATTTAAAAAAAAATGTATGATTGATGAATTGAGAGGAATCTATTTCATTAATAAATAATAAGAAGAAGAGCCTAGGCCAATGAATTGTTAGAAAATGTTAGGTTTTCATTTTATAACAAAAATTAGGTTTGGGACTTAATGTCAGATTTAATTACTAATATATTTGAGAATAGAAGTGGTTAAACTATAAAATATATCAAAGGAAGGAAATAATATCTATTGTTACTAATGTGAAATAATGTCTTGTATAGTAATGCATTGTAGTAAATGTTAGAGAAAATAAAAAAATATCATGTTATTTGTTAGGGTTTGAACTTACCGTTGCCACCAAACCCTCCACATTAATCTTAATACCTCCCACCCTCTATGATACAATCCCTCCTCCTTGCACATAAAAAACCACATGTTAGCAGGTGATAATAGTAAACCCATCCCGCTTGCATTGTGCATGCGACTTTGACCTCCCCTTTGAAACCACAAACCTTGTCTCCAATTTTCAAATGTCCCACACACCTCTGCAATACAATGAAATAATACAATCCCTCCTCCCTATTACACACAAAACTGGAGACATGTCAGCTCAAGAAAATCCCAACCAGATTTTAAAAAATATATATATATTTCATACAATGGACATACCTCGACTATATGCCAAGCCCTTATCATGGTGGCCACAACTCCCTCCCTTTGTGATTCAACCAGAATCACTGACCTTTCAACTCTCTCTTGCCAATGAAGTTGTCTCCTAAATATTTGCAAACAAAATTCAACCTGTTGGGTTATTGAGCATTTTTTTTGGTTTTCTCTCGACATTTCAAATTTTATTAACACACATGTATTTGTGCCCATGACTGTGAGAGCAACTGAAAAAATGTTATCCACATGAAAGCTTTCCATCAACCACAAAATGACAACATGCCTCCACTTGATCATTGGGTCCCAGAACGTGGGTCTCATGGCATCATGGGAGGGTATGCAATTTTGGAGCTGACATCATGGAGGGGCATATGGATTTGGAGCCAGAATAGTTATTGCCGATTTTGAGAGGGGAATGAAAGAAGATGAGTTATCCATGTTTCATTTTTATTAATTCCATATTTCAAGTTCAAGAAATTATTGTGCTGGAGTCTCACGTAGAGTTAGGGTAGAATTTAGGTCAAATGTATTAATCTGTACCTTCAATGAAGCAACTTTCATGATAGTCATGGTGCCCAAGATGATTTCCAACTTTCAAAAAGACTGATAAATAAATAAAAAAAAATTAATCATCACACTTGCTATTGTTTGATGAGAAGAGACACATCTTCAGTGTATTCTTTAGTTTTAATGAGATGAGAAGTACTATTCCAGAAGCTTCAACATGGAATATGCCCCATAATGAAGGAGTTTGCATGAAAAAGGTTTGATTAAACCATGAGGACAAGTGCAACCATCTCATGCAATGATCATGCCAATATGAATTAGGTTTTCCTTAGTTCACATTTTCCTTCTTTGTCTTTGATTAGAGAGAGACTATTTTTTGCATACATATCAAGGATTTTTGTTGCTTTGATTATGAGATAAAGTCATGCTTATCAAAGATAGCATAAACACATAAAATAGTACATTTTGTTTCTGAAATTTTTAAAGCCTATGATAGCCCAATCAAAAGCCTTCCTGAAAAAAATCTAGGGATCGGTTGTATAGATACCATAAAAGGTAGAAAGGTCTCCAAAGGTTCCCATCAAGCAACCTAAAGACTCATAAAATATATGCATATACTATCAAAGGATTCATATAGAGAAGTCATGCATTGGCAAAGATAGGTCAAAGGGTCATAGTTGCCAAGAAGATATTCTAGCTATAGTGCCAACGATTAAAGAGTAATGAAATTAAGGGAGAAATAGTGTCCACAATAAACACGAAGAGTGCAATAATCATCATCAATGACAAAGATATTGTAGTCAAGAAGTTCAAAATGATATTCATTGTCCAATCCTTTAGAGCAGTCCTTGGAATGAAAAAAATAGAGACAACATGCAAAGGTACTATGAAATGAAGAAAGAGACATTGTGCAGTGTAATGCCTAAACAAAGAGAGACATACAGTATTCAAGAACAATCATAGTCAAAAGGAAATCATAGCCTAGAGGTCTCTTTGTCAAAATAAAAAGGGCAATGGTAATGATCAACATTGAATTAGCTCCATGTGAATGTCTGTAATAAGGAAAATGAAATAGGTGTGCAAAGCTATACATCAAAAAACCAAGTATAATCACAGAGATAAAGATATTAAAAAGAGGATTTGCAAATAAAAGAATAGATGTCAAGATGAATGTTGTCCATAATGCCTTAGGTGCAACTTCAAAGAACAATAATGAAATACCATTAAGGTCTATAAGGAATTTTATTACAAAGAAGTCACAGTCTAGAAGGCATACCAATAGGAGAAGTAAGGAACATATGATAGTCTATAACAATGAAGGTACAAAGATCCACAAAAGTCTCTAGAAATTACTCTTTGTCCTTAACAAAAGTCCCTAGAAGAATGTCATACAAGACCTAGTTGTAGACCCAAAGAGGAGAATAGACCTTTCAAACCCTTTCAATCTTATGAAAGCAATGAAGAGAGTAGCCTTCACAATGTGAAATCAAAACCAATACCATGATAATGTGAGGCAACCCCTTCAAGTGACAGGTAGACAAATGAGATAGGGTTTCATTGTCATCCACAATGAATAGAATTCATAGAGAAAATAAGTAATAAGCTTAAAAGGACCATGAAATCAAAACACAAACAGTGAACAATCCTTGACACAAGATCCAAATCATTCAAAGTGGAAACAATTCAAAATCAAAGCCAAAAAAGATAGTTATAATAGCGCAAAGGGTCTTTGTCATGAAAGGCATGCAATTGACCAGTCCTCTACTCTTATAGGAATAACAACATGAATAATGGAGAGTATACATGTTTCTTGATCCTATATAAGTAATGTTTGAACAAAGGATGACAATGATGGTTTGTGGAAAAAAGATCTATCAATGGGTGTGGAAAATTTAGTCATGATAATAAATAAAGAAACCATGATATTCAATGTCCAATTATTTTATCAAACAAATCCTTCAAAAGGATATGGATAGGCCTTGTGCCAAGGATGTGATGTGGGTAATAGATTCTTTGGGGCAGTCATAGTCTTTGGAGAACTCATAGAAAATGCAGATTTAGAGAAAGCAAAGGGGTCTCATAATGAAAGAACAATTCTAAGGGGAAGACTTGGTACTAAAAGACAAATACAATCCAAAGGTCAACATAGAGAAATCACATATCTATCATAAGAGTGCTAATCCAAGGGTACAAGGTTCTTGATAGAAAGACAGTGATTGATCACTCAATCACAAATTCTAAATTCATAAAAGAAATGAGTAGTCATTTAAGGGTGGCAGCCCTAATGAGCAGATCAAGTTTACATGTTCAAGAGAAGTAAGGATTGATTATGAAAGATCCCATGAATAGACCCTTCTAAACAAATCCTAGAAACACAAAAATGTGGCAGGGATGATAATGATTGTCAGGGATACATAATGAGCAACAATCATGGACAAAGTCAATGAAAATGCAAACCCAATTCTATGAAGGCTCAAAATAGACCATGGATAAGTTGACAAAGCTTTGATGAGACAATGGGAAAATACAATCATAAATCCTTTTACAGTCACCATGAAATGAACCCATAAAGAATCACAATCAATATGCAAACAATTGTTTTATGATAATGATTAGAGTGTTATTGCAAACCTGTAGTACATTAAAGGTAGAGAGCAATAACATCAAAGCCTACCACTCAAAGACATTGTCAAATGCAGTCACAACAATATTATTGCGAGCCTACCATGGCTAGATCACCTTGAGGAATGTATTATAAAATTCATGAAGATAGTTCAAAGAATACATAAGAAATAGTTCCAAAGTCTTTAGTAAAAAAGATGAAACCATTAGCCCAGACACATGACAGTGATATTAGTGAACGAGGGCTCTTAGATGGTTATTACTAGTCCCTAGTTTGAGACAAAAAACACACTCCTCCCCTTCATAAGCTAAGGAGGAATAAAGTGTCATAGAGAGTTTGAAAAGCAAATCAGACTTGTCATTGAGTATGGTTTAGGTTCAAATATGATAGAGGTTTACAATGCTACAACGGTAGGTTGTTAAGAACAATGAGAAGGAATAGTCCATACATCCGGTGAAGAAAGCAACCCTCAGTAAACAATGCAAAGATTATATTTTGTTATAACTATAGATGAAAATAAACACCATATAAATAGAGACATTCTTTGACAATAAAGATGCTTATGGAGATCTAAGAGGAAGTGAACACCATAAACATCCATAGAAATAAATGGTGGTTAGGAATATAGTAGAATTATCAGTCATAGAGAATGGTGAATATCAAAGACAAAGTATCAGATAGAAATGTATTATCATAGAGCATCACGAAGAAATAGTTCAAGCCAAAGAAGACCCGTAACAATGGGTAATAGTAATGATAGGGTTTTTCATTCATCCACAATCCTTCCAAAATATAGTGATGTAGAAAAAACTCATTAATGCTATGAAATAGCAGAGATTTATTAACAAACAATATGATCTAAGGAGATTGAATAGAGGATACTAAAGCTCAAAGGACACTTGTCTCATTTATCAATAATACCATTACACATGAGCAATGATTGTTTGTAGATATACAAGGTTATGAGTTTGATGTGAAACTTCATTATGAGTCCTTCTATGTCTAGAAGCTTGGTAAGTCTCCAACTCAAGTTTGAGTTTTTTAGTTTGTATGCAATCATTTGAGAGAATCAGTTCAAATGGTGGAGTCTACAATGAAAACATCAATTAAAGACCTTCAAAAGAAGAGTTTTTAGAGCACATCCATCAGTTCAATTGTAGTTCAAGGCCCCTCATGGGTTAGTTATGAGTTGGACAACTTTTAGAGCACTTAAAATTTAGTTAGGAGCAGTCTTGACCTCTCTTCTTCATGATTTTCCTCCAAATTCGACCCCAAAGAGCCTTATCATGCAAGATGTAGATGAAAACAAGAATTAGGAGTAGCAGTTCAAGTTCAGTTTGAGGATCTCACATCAATTCACATCTTTCAGTCAAATTAGATCTTCTTTTCTATAAGGCTTTCTTCTTCTGTATTTCTTAGCTAGTTCTTTTCTTTCTTTCACTCTGTATTGCAGCTTTCAAAGCTCTTTTGGACTTAAGAAGGACTACAACTTAGATTTTAGAAGCATTTTTAGCTTGTGACAACAATTCCATGGGGGCTTCACTAGCTAGGCAATATTATATCATGTGCATTCATATTGGGGGGTTTAATATCTTAAAAAATAAGCTCAATATACTGCCCATTTGGTGAAAATAGGGGTTTTTTTAATTTGATCTATGAAAAAATGCAATATATGCTAAAAAAAAGGGGGGTTTTAATTTGGGTTGTGTATTGGGAGGGGGTGACAAAAAAGTATTTTAGGGAAATATTTTTTGAAAATAGGGGGATTATTTAGTATGCCATGAACACACGTGCTATAACACAGGTTCATTAAGTGAAGCCCCCATGAACAATTCCTTCCATATTTTAATAAAAGAACAACAATTTTCCTTCTTGATACTTTATGTGTTGTGTTGAATGAAAGATTTGATGATGTTTTTGTGATTCATTCTTAGAATCCTTTTATTTTGTTTCTTTCAAGTGGCATTAATGCATGAAGATGTTGGCATTTTGATGACGTTTTGTTGTGATTGTCATTGATGGACACACACTTATTTGTTATATGAGTTATTCTCAACCAGTACTATGTGATGTATTGTTCAAACTAGTATTGTATGTCATTGTATGCATAGTCTCTGTTTGTTGAAGACTATCAGTGTTTGCAGAAGGAGCTTATCGGTTAGAGCATGACTGAGGACCTCAAGCGGTATGAGGACTTCAAGTGGTACGAGGACCCCAAGTGACAACCAATCTTTTTAAGATCAGAACACTATGTTCCAGTTTACCAGTCCTTGTTTGTAAACCGGTAATTGGTATAGTGTATTTTGTTAACCAATAAACTTGTAAAGTGTGATGAGTTATCATCCACCGACACCGATGCAGTGATTCTATGTCATGTTACAAATTGTGTCTAGATGCATTGTACCTAGGAAATTATAGTCTAATCTCATTGGACCGACATGAAATTAGATTCCTATATGAGGAAATCATGTCTAGGGTTTTATGTATATGTGTAGAAGGGTTGCGTAAAAAGATTAGGTTTTTGCAAGAAGGTATCTTGCGATAGAGATTGAACTTACGGAGGACTAAAGACTAAAGTAATGCTACAATGCATTAACAAAGAGCTATCAAGGATCTAACTAAGCATTTTGTGCTACTTTCTAGATCACTTACTTGTTGATTACTAGTCTCTTCGACAAGTCTGAAACCCTTAACTGGGTAGGCTTAGTTAAGCCTGTTCAAAATCCTCTAACAAGGTGGTTAATAGTTGTGGATCTGCAATCCTTTAACAAGACTTATCTCCTAACAAAGATCAGGATTCCTAATAGGATCTATTCTGGTGAAGAACATTGTAAGGCCTTAACCGGTCTGACCTTAACCGGTCTGGTTGCTATTCTGTAGATAGTAGACTTGTGAGTTTTACTCACCATGGTTTTTCCCATTTGGGTTTCCATGTCAAAATATCTTGTGTTATGGTGATTGTGTTATTGTGGGTGAATGCTTTATTTTCTATTTAGCTTTTTTGTGTATTAACCAGTTTACTATTTGAAAGGTTATACCGGTCTGTAGTAAATTTGCTAAGTGTTTGGTAAATTTTTTAGGTATACTAATTCACCCCCCCTCTTAGTATTGATGAATTGGTATCAGAGCCAACCTTTCTTAAAGTTTAACCACTTGAAAGGAGATATGGGGGAATACAGCATGAGGGAACTCACTCACCATCTGGCTAAATCTGAGAAAGCCTATGATGAACTTAAGGTCAAGTGTAAAGCCTCTTTAGCCAAAAGAAGAGAACTTGCTAAGAAAATGCTGGAGATTACTGAAAATAGATCTTTTGATGAAGCAAACATGGATGCCCTAGTAGAAGAAGTGGAGAAATTGAATGAGTCCAAAACTAACCTGAGGAGGGAGCTGGAAGGACTGACCATTAGGATGAGTCAACAACTAGAAAACCGAAGAAAAGCTGAGGATATAGTGAAGGACAAGGAGCACAAGATCTTTAAGTTGAAACAAGAAATTGGTACCATTAATGCTTATCTGTAAGAGGGTAAGGAAGAGAAAGAAGAAATGCAAGAAGAACTAAATGCAGCCATTTTTCAGAATGAAACCCTAATGAAGACTAATGAATCTCTTTCCAAAGAACTTGCTGAGACGAAGGAGATACTTGCAAAGTTCAACCAGAGTGCTACAAAGTTGGACCAAAAGTTGGAATCAATGAAGCTATCAAAGGATACCACTAGACTTGGTTTATCTGCGTGTGAGGAAGGTGAATCCTCTAGAACCAAGACTGATGCACCAAAAGAGCAACCGGTACTTGAGAACTACAACAAAAGAAAAAGTAAGTCAAAGTTCAAACCTATATGCTTTAACTTTCATAAGGAAGGACATACTACCAATGTATGTAGGACAAAGACTTATAATAATTTCCCTTACATGCAAAACAATATGTATGACTATAAGGCTAGAACTAGTAGATTTAATGGTCATTGTTATGCATGAAACAAGTTTGGGCATAGATCCTTTGAGTGTAGATTGGTTATGAACAACTCTGGAGGTTATGCACCGAGATCAAAAGGAGTTGTCCAAGAACCTCTTATGAATCGGAACCCAAACTGGTATAGAACCTATGACCACAGGTCAAATGGTTATGGAGCGACAAATGGTTGGAGAGCAACCTATGTGATCTGTCGTGGTAGTGGTCACACTGCTACAACATATAGGAGAAAGAATGGAAAGGTGAACACCAGACCATGGAGAGCACCTGGTATGGTATGCTATCATTGTAATAAATAAGGACATATTGCAAGATCATGCAGACTGAGATAGAATCCATTGGAAGAAAAACCGATTGACCCAGAAGGTAAAGGAAAGGTCGATGTTGAAACCATTCAGGCCGATATGGATAAAATTTGGAAAAACAAATCTGAAGAGAAGCCACAAGATGTACTAGTTTCCGCACCCAGTGTGAAGACCCCTGAATCAAAAAATTGAGCTTCAAAAATCTTAAGGGGGAACATATTGGTAACAATGATTTGAAGCCCTGGAGTATATCGGTAAGGTTATTTTATCGGTATTGGTTACCTGTCAACCGATAGAAGAAATAAAGTGGTAAAAGGTAAAATTGGGATTTGTACCCTAATGGTGATGCATTTATTATGGTAGGTAGGAGCATGTCTAAAGGTGATTATTGTAGTCATTTTTACTTACCTATTTTTGAAGAAGCATTTTTCTAACTTGACCAGAGCAACAAAAGCGATTAATCTTGCATTCGAAGAAATCCAGAAAGAAATCTTGTGCAAGATTTAACAGTTATTTCAAGTTACCCAGAGTGGAGGTCAGAGTGGTAAAGCAAGCTCTTGGAGAAGTGTGTTGTGCTCGACATCAGCGAACCCTAGTTCAGAGTGAAAAGGTATTTTTTGTCAAATCACTCTTATCATTCGGAATTATTTAGACATGGCTTCTACATCCAAAGTCTCTTCTAGTTCTTCTGCACCTAAGGAGTCATTTGAATCTCTTAGGAAGAAGGTGAAATACAATGCCCTATCTCAAATTCCTGTTGGAGTCATTGTCAAAGGGGATGTTTCTGGTTACATTGATTGCAAAGTAGAAGACCTAGGGTCTGTAGTGATTCACTCCCAGTTGAGTTTGTTCTGTGGAAAAGATAAGAAGATTAAACTAGAATACAATGTGATTGAGAAGAAGAAATTCCACAATGCAGTATATTTTCTTGAGGAATTCACAGAAGATCATATAAGAATTATTCTTAGTAGGGTTCATGGTGACAAGATGTATCTTGAGCGAACCCATGATATCACACCGGAGGCAATCCATGCCGTGATCGGTTTTTGCAATGTTGGAGAAGTCCCTGTTCTTCGTAAGATCATAAAAACCAAAATGACAAAGCTCACCGGTTCTATGAGTGACAAGAGGGCAATGACTGTCAACACCATTGAAGATGACTTGGTGAAGTATGCGTGCATGGTGATCGGATATAGAGTATTTTATGTCAGCATAATGAGTTACGTTCCTATAGCTGCGGTGCATGCCGCTTATCAAATGATTAAGGAATATGTAGAGTATGACCTATGTACCTGCATGCAAAAACAATTGATGGAGAATTTGAAATCCATAAATGAGGACAAGGCACTTAGGTTCAAGTTCAGTCAACTGCTTGTTGGGTTGTTTTTCTACTTTCAAGGGTATTTTCTGGGAGTTGGTGATGTTCAATGGTCAAGTGACCTACCGGTTATCAGAAAAATCAAGGAGAGTCTACAAGCAGTAAGATCTACTTATCCGAAGATTATAAACAAGTATTTTGATGAGTTTAGATTGAAGATGAACCAGAGAACAAGAATATTAGGTGACCTAGTAAAGAAGTATGAAGATGATATCTATTTCACGATCAAAGTGGATCATTGCATAATGGAAGCGATTGAGACTATGGGCTATGAAGTGGTGAACGATATACTCACTCGGTATGCCTCCACCCTACTTGCTTCATCGCTTGATCCAAAGAAGAAGAGGACTAGTACCTACTCTGAGAGGGTTAATCCTACTGAAGTACCAAAGTAGAAGAAGAGGAAAGTTGTGCCATCAACATCGGCACCAGTTACATCTATTGCCAGTCCAAAAGTGACCAAGAGGTCACCGAACAAGAAGAAACCAGAGGCTATTCTACCAAAGGTATTTGAGAGGAAGAGGAAAACCAAGAACAAAGCACAAGATTCAGTAGACACTGAATCGGAAGATGAAATAAAGAAGGTGAGGCAATCGAGTAAGAAGACCAAGCCAACTGGTAATGTACCTACAACCTCTGCACTGATAAATATACACATTGCTTTTTACAAGCCTATGACACATTATCAAAGGATTATGAAGAATATTAGGAGGAAAATTCTTGATGATCTAAAAGATTATTTTGATGATCTTAGCGATATTGAAAAGCAGGAGGTAGAAAAAGAACTGATTAAGTATTTATGTGATAATGATCGGTCTCCAATTGATATCAAACCTATTGTTTCTAATTCTTTGGATAATAAATAGTGCATTGTCATTGAAAAGGAGCAAACAATTAGGGAGAAAAATTTTGCTCAATATTTCCCAGATGCTTCCAATTCTAAATTATTTGAGCTTCTTGATCGATACAAAGGCATATTTTTTCATGAGAAAGAGAAGACTTTAGTTACTTGGAGGTAAAATCTCTAAAGTAGAAAAAGACACTCATCTGCAGGCTAAAGCAGCTATCAAGATGCAGAAGGTATCTGAAGAAAATAGACAAGCTGAGCAAGATCTTGACCTATCAAAATATAAACCAGATGAAACCTTCAATGATAAGGGAGATAGAATAGATGAGAAAAATGATCCTATTGATGTGGATGCATTAGATGCTTAAGGTACTAAATCGGAGGTAGCTGAGAAGGAGAAAGTAGATAAGGAGAAAGCCGATAAGGAGACAACTGAAAAAGAGAAAGAGGAGAAAGAGAAAGTGGAAAAAGAGAAAGCTGAAAAAGAGAAAGAGGAGAAGGAGAAAGCAGAGAAGGAGAAAGTGGAGAAGGAAAAATTAGAGAAAGAAAAAGTGGAGAAGGAGAAAGCAGAGAAGGAGAAAGTGGAGAAGGAGAAGGCAGAGAAGGAGAAACTGGAGAAGGAGAAAGAGGAAAAAGAGAAGGCTGATAAGGAGGCTAAGGAGAAAGAAGAGTAGGAAAAGAAGAGACAAGAGGAGATCAAAGAAAAGGAAGGTGGACAGACTCCCAAGGCAACCAGAGATCAAGTTCAAGCCAAATAGGTTGATTCCATTGGTCATAGTGAATTGACTCTTGCCTGTCTCACCAAATTGGTAGATGAAAATGAGCTCCTGAGAAGTATTCAACTTGCTCAAGAAATATTGGAGGAACTAAGAAGGAAGAAAGAAAAAGATGTTATTCAACTTGATGTTGACACTCTTTCAACCTTAGTCCCCGATATTGATCTTTCCGATATCGATTCCTCACTAGCCCAGTTGAAACTTCTATGCACAGTAGTGGGTGATCAAATGTAATCATTGGAAGATGCTGCCTAGGCTACTATAGAGAAAAAGCATGCAAAGGCAATAAAATTGGCATTGGTGATGCAATTTAATGGAGATAGAGCCAAGCTGATCCATTAGAGAGATGATATCAATCTGGCAATGGCTGAAGGACAAAAACTTTTGAGCAAAATTTGCCAGCCCGATCTATTCTGTGATGATGCTCTGAAGAAGAAGGGTCAACTCCAATTGAAATTAAAGCAGTAAATAGATAGCTTCACAATGCCATATAATTCCCTCATAGTATATGGGCAGACTATACAAACTCACCGACAATAGATTGATAGGATTGATTCAGAGATCTGCAAGCGGTCTCAAGATCTGTAGAAACTTCAGTTGCTTTTGTTACCTAAGTTGCAGATTCTTTAGAAGTTATTTCTGAACATGGACACCATCATTTTCACTCAGGAATTGAGCACTATTGATGTCATGGAGGAACTAGCATTCTAGATGAAGACTCAAAGTGAAATTGTTGCCTCACTCCTAGATACTTGGTCTACAGACATGAAGGAATTTCTGAAAAACTTTAAATTTATTTTTGAAAAGTTTTACTCATTATTGTCATAAACATATACTCTGTTTTCATGTTATGCAATATGATTTTGGCATGTTTGCATTATTTTGTCATTGTTGGCAAAGGGGGAGTGATATTGAATTGAAAATTTTATGGGGAGTGGTATGGAAGTAGTAAATGCTTTTAATTTTGGCAAAGGGAGTAGTGTATATGTTTAACAGGATAATTTGATTATGGCATCATTTTTTTTAATTTTGTAAGCACTTAGATGTCAAATTTTCCTAAGTGTTGCCATCAATGCCAAAGGGGGAGATTGTTGGCATTTTGATGATGTTTAGTTGTGATTGTCATTGATGGACACACTTATTTGTTATATGAGTTATTCTCATCTGGTACTATGTGATGTATTATTTAAACCGGTATTGTATGCATAGTCTTTGTTTGTTGAAGACTATCGGTGTTTGTAGAAGTAGCTTACCATTCAAAGCATGACCAAGGACCTCAAGCAGTACAAGGCCTTCAAGCGGTATGAGTACCACAAGCAACAACCAATCTTTTTAAGATCGGAACATCATGTTCTAGTTTACCAATATTTGTTTGTAAACTGGTAATCGGTATACTATGTTTTGTTAACCGACAAACTTGTAAAGTGTGATGAGTTATCATCCACTGACACCGATGCGATGATTCTGTGTCATGTTACAAATTGTGTCTAGATGCACTGTACCTAGGAAATTGTAGTCTAATCTCATTGGACCGACATGAAATCAGATTCCTATATGAGAACATCATGTCTAGGGTTTTATGTATGTGTGTAGAAGGGTTGCATAAAAAGATTAGGTTTTTACAAGAAGGTATCTTGCGATAGAGATTGAACGTGCAAAGGATAGAAGACTGAAGTAATGCTGCAATGCATTAACAGAGAGATATCAAGGATCTAACTAAGCATTTTGTGCTACTTTCTAGATCACTTACTTGTTGATTACTAATCTATTCTACAAGTCTGAAACCCTTAACCGGGTAGGCTTAGTTAAGCCTATTCAAAATCCTCTAACAAGGTGGTTCATAGTTGTGGATCTGAAATACTTTAACAGGACTTATCTCCTAACAGAGATCGGGATTCCTAAGAGGATCTATTCTGGTGAAGAACATTGTAAGGCCTTAACCGGTCTAGTTGCTATTCTATAGATAGTAGACTTGTGAGTTTTACTCACCGTGGTTATTCCCATTTGGGTTTCCATGTCAAAATATCTTGTGTCATGGTGATTGTGTTATTGTGGGTGAATGCTTTATTTTCTATTTGATTTTTCTGTGTATTAACCGGTTTACTGTTTAAAAGGTTATACAAGTCTACAGTAAATTTGCTTAAGTGTTTGGTAAAGTTTTTGGGTATACTAATTCACCCCCCCCTCTTAGTATTCATCAGAAGATGCATAGTTAATATAGGTCATAGATTGTGTTCAACTGATCTTGGTAGTTTGAAGTTGTGAAAATAATTTGTTTTTCTTCAAGAAAACTCTAAAATTAGCCCCTTTCTTATAAAATATTAAAGTATTACATGCTTAGTTGAGTTGTGACAAACAAAGTATGTTTTTCTGAGATGTGTTGTGAGTTAGTGCAGATGATTAGGCTTCTCAAGCATTTGGTGCATCACCTCCTAGGATAGGTTTAAATTCAAGTTTCCTTCTATCCTTTTTCCCATCAAAGAGATTAGTTTGTAAGAGGTTGATCAAGAGAACCAACTCTCTCTAGAGATTGATCCTCAAGATAGGCAACCTACAAGCCTAATGATCATTCCATGTTTCATGAGATTCTTGAGCTCCTAGCTTAGCAACATCATAGAATCCTTAATGACAACAAGAATAATGATGACTAATTTGACCAAATATTAATGATCAAATTTAGGTATGTCTACAATAGCATCAACATATGAGTTTGATTGAATCTAGTCACAAATACAATAAATCACTATAAAATTATTATGCTCTTAAAGGAATGAGTTCTACAACCTCATAATATGAAAGGCAAGTTAGAAATCATACAAAGTAGTTGAAAAAATTGGTGCTAGGTGGGAAAGAAATAAACACCTCCAACTTTCTTAGAAACATAAAATTACATTGTTTCTTTTGCAACATAGCTTCATTTTGGTCTCTTAGGGTTATACCCTTAGGTTTACATTTTCTGAGGTCTTTAAAAATCTCAAAAATCCCAAAAAGATAGATTGCATTTGTCATACCTGAATTGAGTCTTTGAAAATACCAAGAAAACATAGGTTACATTTTTTAATGCATTTGTCCCTCATATTTTAGAGTCACATTCATCTTCCATTAGTTGCATCTCATATCATAAAACTTAAAAAACCTAAAAATAATTAGAGCATATCATAGTGCAATGTTTGAAACAAGATCTAAAACATCAAGGAGACACCAAGATTTGACATATCAACCCATGGATAGTGTACAACCAAGTTTTTATCCAATACAATCACAATTCCATCTAATTCAGCAACAATCCAATATCATGTAACCAATATTTAATCCAAATGTGGGTCCAACTACAAACATATAACCAGAATATGGAATGATTTAATTAGGGCCTCCACCACATTTTAAACCAATTTTCATGCCAATAAACTGAGATTTGGTAGTGTTCCACCAACACCACAAAAAAATGTGCCACCAAGTTTTAATCTGAATCAATCAAGTTAAAATTACCTTCAACAAGGGTCATCATCAAATGTTCAACCAGTCTTTCATCCAGGTTTTGGGTATGTTCAACCTAGGTCACCCTCAAAATTTCAACAAAAGGCACACTCTAACATACAATCAGACTTAGAATTTAAAGATGAGAGCCATCTCTCTTTGATAAACATTTCTCAAAAACAAATTGATAAGGAAATAAATAATCCTAAGGTTGTGAAACATTGGATCAATTGATCTTTAAGAATCCTCTAAGGTACTTCAAATGCATTATAGAAAAAATGGCATCAAGTCCTAGGTATCAATCCATGTTGAGTGACTTAGACCTACAATTGATTTTAGGACATGAGAAAAATAATTAACCAGTAAATGATAAACATATGTATAGAAATGGCTCATCCTCCCATCAAGAAATTTATCCTCAAGTAAGTTCCATGTCTCCCACCATTCCTTCACTCCCTGAAGTTTTACAAGAGAAATCTACAGCATATTCAACAAATGATATGTCCAATGATGAAACCTCTCAGGGGATATCTATAATGAGTTTCCAAGATAATCCAATTCATGATGCAAGTCACCTCCATGCTTCAGAAATGCAAGAGCCAATTCCGCCACATGCTCCCATCCTAGAGAGTCCCATTTCAAATTCATCCTCCTGATGTCAAAATATTGAATCCTTTCTAGAATCCCCCATACATACACAAAATCATACTCCATGTAAAGAGGATGATCCATTGTATGAAGACATAATTTCTTAAATAGATAAAGATCAAGATTTTTAAACTTTATCCTTCCATCCAATTGTTTATCAAGATCCTATCTTTCCAAAATCTCATGATGATCCCATTGTCCTTGTCCACCCTATTCAAGATGACCCCTTTTTGTCTCAAGAAAAAAGTGTCCTTGAAAGTCACAATGACACTATGCTTCCTAATCAAGATCAAAATATCTCTTCCATCTTTCCTAATGATTCCATCCAAAGTCATGAGCAAAACACCCTTAAATTGAAATACAATGATCCTCCTCCTTCTCAAGATCAAAATATCCCTTCATCCCTATATCATAGTCCTTCATGTCCACTCAAATATCTACCATTCTTCCTAATCTCCCTCATGATCAAGATCCATCTCAATATCCTATCATGCCTTATAATACTCCTCATGATATAGATCCACCTTATGATCCCAATGCCCTTTCACAAGTTGTTCATGAATCACTTACATGTCAAATGGTTTCCTCCACTTGGATCAAGTTTGGTCTATCTTGTGATCCCATCATTCCTTCCATATCATATCCACCTCAAAACGGACTCAGTCCTTCTTCCCAAAGCAATGAGTATTCCATTAGTTAAAATATTGATCAAGGAAAACAATCACACCTCCAAAAACAAGGAAAATTGGAATCCCTCCATATCAAAGCACATCCTGATGGTCATGGTCTTGACAACATACCTTATTATCAAGATGTTGGTATCCTTTCTAAATCTAAGTCCAAATATATGCCCTCCCCTTCATCCCTTCTATCCATCTCAGGTCCATATATTCCTCCATCCAATAGCTCACAATCTACTTATGCTATCATAAATCAAGATCAACAAAGGCACACATCTTTGATAACCTTCCACCTATAAAAAAGGCCTCCATTTGATTACTATATACCCATGAGTCACATTCATTTTCTAATAAATGTGGATGCCAAGCATAAAATCCATAAGTCCAACAATTTACATGTACTCGGGGATCTACATGTACCATCTAATCGACATGCAAAAAAAAGAAAAATATGATCCAAAAAGAAAAATAAATATACAAAAGGCTGCAAAGTCTCATTGAGAAAAAGAAAGAAAATTTGAAATTCATATGGGTTCCTAAGTCACTTGTAGAAGCAATGCATTCCAAGGAATTACAAAATAAAGAAAAGTCAAAAACCATGTGGGTTTCCAAGAAGCTCCTTGAAGCACACATCCAAAGGAAAAATTAGAGTGGGCATCCAAAATTTCTACCCCTTTCTAAACGTCTTCAACCTTTCAAATCCATTTTGGGTTCTCATGTCCCAAAATCTGCATCCATTCCTCCAATTCAATTCCAAAATCCAAAATTTTATTTTTCTCTAGTACTCCACCACCCCTCAAGGTGTGTGCCAATGTTGATTTTGTCAGCATTTCCATCCACTCATACACAAGTCTTCTAATATATCATCCATTATCCAATGCCTATATTCCACCCTTCATTCCCTCTTATCCAATCAGTTGCATAAATCCTTACCCTAATTCCATCCAATTAATCATCTCATTTCCATTTCACTATCCTACCAACATCTTTAAGCATGTCTTCAATACTCATGGTCCATTGTAGCATATGTATCAAGGGTACCATACAAACAATGAGATGCTTGAGTGCTTCCTCCATCTTCTATTGTGCATCCATTATCATGAAAAAAGTTTTTAATAGTAAAAAATCCAAAAAAGAAAAAGGAAAAAAAAAGAGATTAGCCTTGATGAAAACCTAGCAAACATGCGTCTTGTGCCAAAAAAATAAAATAAATAAAAATTAAAGAGAAATAATTCATCCACTGGTGAAAACCTAACAAACAAGTGCCTTGGGAAAGTACCATGATGAGAACTTGACAAATAGGTGTCATGTGTAATCCTTCATCTTATTGCATTCCACTCTTGGGGATGGGTTTCATTCATGCTGTCTATCGGTTGACAATTTTGCAAACTTGTGAGGATTACAAAATTGTGGTTTTATCCATAGTGTGTTAGATTTAAATCTTTCCTAATAATAAGGGAAGGCTCCCCCTTTGTTATTACTCTAACTTTCTTGAAAAAAAATTCTAACTACTAAGCATATTCTAATTTTGGTTGTTACACCATCTCATTCTCTTTCTTCAAAATAGATGTTTATCCTTTTCTCTCTTTTCAAAAAGGATATTAAAATTTAGAGAAATAATAATTTAAACTACTTTTAAATTCCTAAGAAACAACCTAGGAACATATGTATGAGATTTACAAGTAAGAAGCAAAGTTTCAATACAAGCACAAAGTTTTTTGTTGCTTCTTGGGATGAAAAAATAATGGTGAAGCTCAAAGTCTTTAGCTCACTATATCTTATCAACCTTTTTACAATAACTTATGTATCCCAAAACAAATTTCTTTCAAATATCAAAATAAAGCTCAAAGTCTTTATAATGCCATTTCATAAAAAAATACAAACTAAAACTTAAGTTTATATACTTACTATAAGATAACAAGGTAAATCTCAAAGTCTTTATGATGTTATCCTCCAACAAGTTCTATTCTATCAATTTCAAAATGTAGCACAAATTCTACACATCCAAATTTAATCTACTTGTACACAATATTCCTACAAACTATTTTTACTCAATCAATTCAATTACCATAACAAGAATGACATAAGAACACTCTCACCATAGAAAATAGTGAACTCAAGGTCAACACAAAGTTTGAGTGCCAAAGATGTTGTCTTTATTGATTGTTGTAGAAAACACAAATGAACTCAAAGTTTCACTTTGATTTTACTTTGACAAAGTCTAGTTGCATAAAGATAAAGGATTTCAAATTGCAATGAGCACCCAGAGAGGGGAAATAAGGAAAATTAGGGAAAAAATCAACTAATTATGACTAAGTCAAAATCAAAGTTTCGATTTGACTTAGGACTTGTGCACTCCTACATGCAAAACTATATATACGAAGTGTAGATTGGAATTACAAAAATGTACCTACAACTAGAAATCATTAAAAAAGACAAAGTGTCTGGATCTCTATCTTGAGCATCATCATCTCCACTTTTCTTCAAGAAATCTTCAAACCTTTGGAGAGCAGCTTGTACTTTTGAGTTATCTAGTTCAATAGTGTGGCTTGAGATGACTTTGACTCGTGTTATTGAGTCCATCAGGTTGGAATACTTTCCTTTGGATTTCTTCAAGATATATCCCAGAATATCCAAGATAACTTGGATTTCTATTAATTTATCAATTGACCAGAGAGTGAAATCAATTCTCTCGCCTTCAGCTTGAACAAGAAAACTAAACTCTTGTATGGCAGAATCTAGGGGTGTTAGCTTACAATCTTGATCAAGTAAATCACAAGGAAGCTCATCAATCTTGTCAATTATTATTTTCACTATCTTCTCACCCAAATGCTTTGCCTCCTCTAGGTCTTCAATGAGTACTCTTAAACATCCAAATGATGCTTTTGCAACTCTTTGTACTAGACATACATTTTCTTGAAAGGAATCACATAATGGTCAACTAAAACATCTAGAGAGAAATCCCTAAGCTTTGTCCAGACATCAAAATTCTTCTTATGAGTAGTCATTGCCTCTAAGAAAACTTTTAGTGTTGCATCCAATTTAGATTGAACACTCTCCACATTGTTAATCAACTTGGTAGAAGAACTCAAAAGGTGGGTTCCTTGACTGAGCATTATGTCCATCATTCTCTTGTTTCTCTACCTCATGATGTAGCCTTCTCAACTTGTTTTATGACTTGCCCATGAACAAATAAAGTCACTAGCTCAATTACCTTTGAAGAATGTGTGATCTTAATTAACATGGTGGTGAGTTGCTCCACTTGTGCCTTAAGCTTATCCTTTTTACCTTCTCTTCGTTGAATCTTTCCACAATAGAATCAAAAGCTGATTGAACATCCTTCATTTTACCTTCATGGGTTTGCTTCCCAAGCTCAACCCTTCTTATTACATAGTCCTCTGCTTGGAATCACTTATAATATTTTTATCAGAATGAGGCTCTACAAATTTTGCATATTTATTTTTGGAGCTATCTACCTTAACCCTTGAGATGGTTTTGGATTTCTTTACAGTCTTTGATTTGACAGGAACTAGTTGACTAAAATCAAAATCATAAGGATAAATAGCTTTCTTCTTCCTCTTGGGAGTGTTAGAAATCAACCGGGGTGGTAGGATGAAATCATCATCAACACCTTTAGCCAATGATTGGGAATAAGTTCCTTGGCCTTGAACAATAGTGGTTATGATTGGAGGAGTGGAAGTCATAATAGAAGATGGATTTTCAGCAGTTGATGCATTAGGTAAGGGCCTCATATTTGACATGAAGTTGTCAAAGTCCTCAAACATGGATGTGGATACTTAAAAAAAAATTGGAAAATTGGAAAACACACTCTCAATGTTATCTTGAGGAGTATCTAAGACAAATTCCTTAGCAAAAGAAGAAACAATAGGAACGATCACACTAGGAAAATCTAACACATATGATATAGTGGACCCAAATGGTATTGATTCAAAATCCTAAACCTATGAAGACATAGCAATTGAAACAAGACTTGATAAGTATGGAACATGTCCTTCTATGTTTTCAGGTTTAGTGCCTCTAGAAATTTCAAGTAGACCTTCTTCATCAAATTCTTCTTCTTCTTGATCCTCATGGAATTGTTTTTCTTCTTCAAGTTGGTCCACATCAATGGGCTCTTCCTCACACTCCCCTTCTTTTGGTTCTTATTCTTTCTCTTGTTGATAACCTTAGTAGAATATTTTTCTTGTTCCTTCCCTCTACTTGTTCCAATAGTGAGCTTGTACTTGGGAGCTTTAGGAGAAGCAACTAGATCTTTCCTATTCTTTGTTCTTGGTTTTGATCTATTTCCAATAGGTCCAACAATATCATCCTCTGATATAGTGGTAAATGGATTCAACTGGATTCCTTTTTGTGTCAACCAAATATTTGTATTTTCAAGAATCATTTGAAATCTGGTTCTTATAGAAGCCACCTCCTTTTGAGACCATTAGATGAAAGGGAGAGGAGTATTGGAAATCTTCATAGTTTCATAAATAGGATCTAAGACATTACCATCATCAACCAAGTCATCCGGAAGATTTGCCAGGTTGAGATTTATTATTTGATCCTTGGTGTGATGATAGTAGCCGAGTTTCCTAATATCTTCTTTAGTTATACAATCTACCCATATATCCTCAATGAACATGGATAAACTGGATCCAAAATGGCTCACTAACCTTTGTGTTATACACTTTTCCAAAAAATGAAAGATGCAGCTAGTTTTGCCGAGCACGACCAAGATTTGTAATTTTTAACTAACCTTCGTGTTATGTAGAAATTGTGACTTTTTGGAGTTAGTTTATCTGCAACCATCCTCAACTCTATAAACATGAGTATAATTCTCTTTCAGTTTTTCTTCATATCTTTATAATCAAAATAACTAATGAACTTGAATTGTCTCATCGTCACTCTTCTCATCTCATCTTCCATAGCTCTTGCTTTGGAAACTAAGTTGATAGAATATCTCCCAATAGACAGTGAAAACATAAAACTTGTTTTATGAGCACCTGATTATTTCTCATGAACCACAACTATTTGCCTTGCCAACTCCATCAGAACAGTCTTGTCAGATGGACATCTTAGGAGAATGAAAGACTGGTCATCATAACATCCTATCCCTAGATAGGTGAAGGAAGGAACCTGTAATAACATACATCCATATTGGTCAACAACCTCCCAATCTTCATCAAATACCCTAATCTTCTCAAGTTTCTTTTCAAACATGCACATATAGGAACCAAAGAAGGCATCATTAACTCTTCTAAAATGATGTCAAATTTCTTTAAAAGTTAATTGAGAATAGTGTTTACAAACTAGGACTTGTTTTTTGTCTTCTTCTAAAAATAAACCTAGAAAATTCCTCATAGTGGCAACAACATAATCTAAGTAGGAAGTCATATAGAACTTCAAATTGGTAAGTACCTTAGTGAGTTGTTTGCACAAGGGTATGTGCACCAAGTTGTGGTACCAAAAGGGGGTCTTAAGATGCCACTTTTTTCTGAAATCAACAAAATTTGAACTTCAACGACAAATTGAAGATAGTTAGACTCCAAATTTGAAGATGCAACAACAACAAGAGTCAGAGTGCTTTGATTCTACTTTCTAAACTACTATTTTTTTTTGAAAATGGTGGAGATTAAGGGCTTCAAAAAGGGGGGCCACAAAAAGTGGTCCTGTTTTTATGCAAAAAACATAACATAGTGTCTGTTGTGGCCCCCCTAAAATGTTAACTTTTTTTTTGAATTTTTAAAATCACTTTGGTGAGAAATTAGCTAACACCTTGTAGTTTATGCCAGATTCTTCAGCTAATTTTTTAATGAGTATATGATTTTTTTACTAATTTTTTAAGTGGACACATCCTAAAAAATAGAAATTTGAGATGCTCCCCCCTAAAATCATTGATAACTAATCAAAAATAATTTTTTTTTTTTAAAACTGTGTATAATGGAGTCTAGTTTCTAAAAATGTAGGTTTCTTCAAAATCCTATGAACATGTAAAAAACTATACCCAAAATAGTGCATGTTGGTTTTTGACCAAAAACGAACACACTAACAAAATAAATTATAGATGAAAGCCTTAACGAAATCAAAATGTGAAAAGAATTACATGCTTGGATAGCTAAGAGAGAGATCAAGGTCTCTATGGTATTTTTTTTAGTTTTATTGAAACACGTGCAATCTTGATGGAGAGCATGGCCAAAAATATGTGAAAATTTTCTAATCCTCTGTTAAAAACATGTCTCAGGCTTGAAATGGTCATCCAACCCTTTGGGTTGGATGCCCAAGTACAATCCAACCCAAAGGGTTGGTAGTTCCTAATGCAGACCATTTGGCAAGCGCCAAATATGGTGCTCACCTTATTTGGCGCTCGCCAAATGAAAAAAATTGACTTTTCCCATTTGGCGCACACCAAATTTGGCGTGCGCCAAATGAGAAAAGTCAACTTTTTTCATATGGCGAGTGCCAAATTTGGCGCACGCCAAATAACCTGCATTGTCCAATTTGAAGGTTTTGTGATGCAAATTTTTCAACTTGGGCGAAGAAGTTATAATCATCATGAGAGGAGAATATATACATAAAATATAATATTTAAGTATAAGTCACTTTAAGTTATATTTCATGTATATATTGGTAGGATGTTCAAGAGTGGTTTCAACTCTATAAGAGTTATAATGTAGATTCTTGTTTTCAAAGGATCATATTGACTTTCATACTTAGTCAAATTTCAGTAATCAACATTCTCCTATTAGCATTCTTTAGATCCATATCTCACTATCTTTATCTTCCCTAAACTCTACACCTATCTCTCTCCCTCTCTTGTCTCTCTCACTTCTCTCTCCCTTCTCTAGGTATATCCCACCCTCTCTACCTTTCATCCCTTCCTTGTACCCTAATTTATATCCTTGACTCCCTTCCTATCTCTTCTCTCTCACTCTCTTATTATTTCTCTCCCCTCCCACTCATTTCTCTTGTTCACTACCGATCCTTTCTATCCTCTCTCCCCATATCTAGGGCTCTCCTTCCCTTCCTATATTATTACCCACCTCTCTCTCCCCCTCTAGGTTTCTCACTTATCTAATTGTCCACCCTCTAGTTATCTCCCTCCCTTTCCCTTTCCCCTATCTATTTATGAACACTCTCCCTCTCTTCTCTCTCTCCAAACCTAGATCCATCTCCTCATTCTCTAGGTCTCTCGCTCCCTCTATTTCTCCCTCTCCATCCATCCCCTCTTACTCATCTCTTTGTTATTTTATCTCTTCTCTTCTCTCTCCCTTCCCTCTCTAGATCTCTCCCTTCCTTTCTTACCCTCTCCATTTATATATCCTTCCCCCACTCTCTCATTATCTCTCTTCCTCTCTTATTCTCTCTCTTAATTATCTAGTTCATTAACTCTCCAACCCACCCTCTCTCCCCTCTCTAGGTTTCTCCCTCCCTTCCTCTCCACCTATCTACCTTTGCATATAGGTCTCGTTACCCACCTCTCTTTATCCCCCTCTATCTATCTCACTTCTCTCTCTAAATCTAGGTCTCTTTCCTATCTATATGTCCCCACTATAGTTCTCTCTATCCCTCTCTATCTCTCTTCCTCTCCTCCTTAATATATGAGCCACAACAACACCAAGTGGTGTCCTAAGGGGTCACAAGACACCATATGACCCCTTAGGACATAATATGACCCCTGACAACACCTAAGGAGTCATATGGTACCCTAAGGGGACACCATATGACACCTTAGGACACAATACAATGCATAATGACACCATATGATGTCCTCAAGGGTCATATGGTGTCCTAAATGGTCAGAGGACACCATATGGCCCCTTAGGATACAATATGACCCCTAATGACACTGAAAGGGTCATATGGTGTCCTAAGGGGTCATATGACACCATATGACCCCTTAGGACATAATATGACCCTTAATGACATCTAAGGGGTCATATGGTATCCTAAGGGGTCATAGGACACCATATGATCTCTTAGGACACCATACAACCCATAAAAATACCGTATGGTGTCCTAAGGTGTCATAGGACACCACATGACCCCTTAGGACACCATACAACCCATAAAAACATTATATGGTGTCCTAAGGGGTCACATGACACCATATGACCCATATTGACACTATATAGTGTGCTAAGGGGTCATATGGTGTCCTAAGGGGTCATAGGACACCATATGACCCTTTAGAACACAATATGACCCCTAACGACACCTAAGGGGTCATATAGTGTCCTAAGGGGTCATAGGACACCATATGACCCCTTAGAACACAATATGAACCCTAATGACATGTAAGGGGTTATATGGTGTCCTAAGGGGTCATAGAACACTATATGACCCCTGAGGACACCATATAATCTAGAACAACACTATATGGTGTCCTAAGGGGTCATATGGTGTCTCAAGGAATCATAGGATACTATATGAACCATTAGAACACCATACAACCCATAACGACACCATATAGTGTCCTAAGGGGTCATAGGATACCTTATGACCCATTATTAAAAAATATGATCCCTAATGATACTTAAGACGTCATATGGTGTCCTATGGGGTCATAGGGCACCATATGACCCCTTAGGACACAATACGATGCACAACAACACCATATTGTGTCGTAAGGGGTCATATGGTGTCTTAAGGGGTCATAGGACACAATATGACTCCTTAGGACACAATATGACACCTAAAAACAAGTGGTCATATGGTGTCACAAGTGGTCTTGTCATGTACGAGTATGTTAAAATTGGTCATATAGTGTCCTAGGGCGTGATAGAACACCCTATGACCCCTCAAGACACCATATGACCCTTTAGGATACCATATGGTGTCGTTAGGGGTCATATGGTGTCATTAGGGGTCATATGGTGTCCTTAGTAGTTATATGGTATTCTATGACCCATTAGGATTCCATATGACCCCTGAGGACACCATATGACCCCTAATGACACCATATGAGTCATATGGTGTTTTAAAGGGTCACATGGTGTCATAAGGGGTCATATGGTGTTCTATGACCCCTTAGGACACCATATGTCCCCTAAGACCACCATATGGTATCCTAAGGGGTCATATGGTGTCATTAGGGGTCATATGGTGTCATTGGGGGTCATATTGTGTCCTAAGGGGTCATATGGTGTTCAATGACCCCTTAGGACACCATATGACCCCTAACGACACCATACGGTGTCCTAAGGGGTCATATGGTGTCCTTAGGGGTCATGTGGTGTTCTATGACCCCTTAAGACACCATATGACCCCTTTGCACATGTCATATGGTGACGTTAGGGGCATATGGTGTCCCAAGAGGTCATATGGTATTCTATGACCCATTAGGACACCATATGACCCCTAACAAAACCATATGGTGTTGTTAAGGGTCATATGGTGACCTAAGGGTTCATAAGGTGTCATAAGGGGTTATATGATGTTCTATGACCCCTTAGGATACTATCTGACCCCTTAGGACACCATAGGACCTCTAAGAACACTATATGGTGTCCTAAGGGGTCATATGGTGCTCTATGACCCCTTAGGACACATCGTTAGGGGCCATATGGTGTCCTAAGGAGTCATATGGTGTTCTATGATCCCTTAGGACACCATATGGTGATGCTAGGGGTTATATTGTGTCCTAAAGGGTCATAGAATACCATACGACCCCTTAGGATACTATATGACCCCTTAGGGTCATAGAATACCATACGACCCCTTAGGATACTTTTGACCCCTTAGGACACCATATGACACACCCTAAGGATTAATATGGTGTCTCAAGGGGTCATAGAACACCATATGACCCCTAAGGACACCATATGACCCCTTACAACACCATATGGTATTTTTAGGGGTCATATGGTGTCCTAAGCGGTCATAGAACATCATGTGACCCCTTAGGACACAATATGACCCCTAAAGACACCATATGACCCCTAACGACACCATATGAACCCTCAAGACACCATATGGTGGTCTTAGGGGTCATATGGTGTCATAAGGAGTCATAGAACACCATATGATCCCTTATGACACCATATGACCCCTTAGGACACTATATGACCCCTAATGACACCATATGGTGTCCTAAGGGGTCATGTGGTATCTTAATGGTGTCACAAGTGGTAATGTCATGTACTAGGATGTTAAAATGGGTCGAATAGTGTCCTAGGGTGTGATAGAACACCATATGACCCCTCAAGATAGGATATGACTCTTTAGGACACCATATGGTGTCGTTAGGGGTCATATGGTGTCCTAAGGGGTCATATGGTTTCATTAGGGGTCATATGGTGTCCTAAGTGGTCATATGGTATTCTATGACCCATTAGGATGCCATATGACCCCTTAGGACACCATATGACCCCTAACAACACTATATGGTGTTGTTAGGAGTCATATGGCATCTTAAGGGGTCATATGGTGTCATAAGGGGTCATATGGTGTTCTATGACCTCTTAGAACACCATATGTCCCCTAAGACCACCATATGGTGTCCTAAGGTGTCGTTAGGGATCATATGGTATCATTAGGGGTCATATTGTGTCCTAAGGGGTCATATGGTTTTCAATGACCCCTTAGGACACCATATGACATCCTAAGGGGTCATATGGTTTCCTTAGGGGTCATATGGTGTCCTTAGGGGTCATATGGTGTTCTATGACCCCTTAAGACACCATGACCCCTTAGCGCATGTCATATGGTGTCATTAGTCACATATGGTGTCCTAAGGGGTCATTATTGGTATTTTGGTATGGTTTTGTCATTGATGTCAACACCTACTAAATACACCTACTTTGGAGATCCAGCAACATTCACCAACAAACAGTAAATTGTGCAACAATTATCGGTATATGGTTCACCGGCAGGATATAATGTTCACCGGTACCTGCAATGACATGGAAGACACTTGGTAATATTGAAGACATCATGTGGACACTTTATAATCATTGGTATATTCTTATTTGCATATTTGCTTTTACCGTCAAATAGGTCTAGGTTATCTAGGGTTACACCGGCAGGTTTATCTTTTCCATATTAGCATGGCATGCTATGGAGATGATTTATTATAGTTGTAAATGCATTAAGTCGACATGTCAATCGGTTATTGCATCGAATATTGTATTGTTTGTAAAATTTTTTTATTGTAATATCTTGTAGAGCCGACCTACTAAAATTGGTCTTAGGGTATGGTATAAATGTAAGATCTTATTTGTAAGATCAAGTGTGGAATGCGAAAAAGAATTGTGTGAAGGTATATGCGAGATTAAGCAGAGGAATACACGAAGACATCATTTGAAGGTGAAGTTAGGTTTTTGTAGAAGCATATCAGCATTACACCGGTATTGAATCTAGCATATGAAGATGTTATTTTGTGCAGTACATTCTTATTGGATATAACCATCCAACTGTAGTCAGTGTGACTCCCGTTTGTGATTAAGCAGTGAGCTCTAGGCTGTTGGCCTTTTTGCATGTGCAGACCCCTTTTGTACACTTACTATCTGCAGTAGTATCATCTGATTGTGGGTAAGGTTTCCCACCACGGTTTTTCCCCTTACAGGGTTTCCACATACAAATATTGGTGTCATGTGTTGTGGATGACTTTGTGCTTATGTTTCATGCATTAATTCTTACCGCTATAGCAATTTTTTGTTAACACTGTTTACCGGCATACTTAACTGATTTATCGATATTAAGCATTAAGTTGGTTAATAAGTTTTTGGTTTGAATTTATTAGACAACTGATTCACCCCCCCTCTCAGTTGTCTTTGGGACCTACAATTGGTCTAAGAGCCTAGTCCTCTTTTTTTTTGCAGAAGTTTAACAACTTGAGGAGATCCAATGTCTACTAATTATTTTAGAAAGGATAGTCCTAAACTTGATGGAACCATCTATGGGATATGGAAAATCAGAATGGAGACACATCTGAATTGCATTGGTAAAGACATCTGGGAAGTTACTAAGAATGGTTATACTGCTGCTGTAGCTTGTCAGACTGCTCCCACTACTTTAGCCAAAGATGAAGAAAATGATTGCAAAGCAAGAGAAGCACTCTTGAGCACATAATCAGATCAACAAATCATGGGATTATCAGATAGGTCCACTGCAAAAGCTATTTGGGATCATTTGGAAACACTGAATGAAGGGGACTCCATAGTCAAAATTGAAAAACTTGAAAGCTTCCGAGTCAGGTATGAACATCTGAAAATGGAAGAAGATGAAAGGATTTCTGCTTTTATGGAAAGAGTAAATGAAATTGTTTTGGGTATCAAATGTTGTGGAGGAACCTTGAGTGAAGATGAGATTGTTTCAAAAATCTTAAGAGGTTTGCCACCGGCATATAAAATGAAGGTTACTGCTATAAATGAGTTTAGAACAATGCCTAATACATCAGTAACTAGGGATACATTGATTGGAAAACTTTCAGCATTTGAAATTGAGGAATTTGGTCCTGTTACTACTATAAAAACTGATTTGGCCTTCAAAGCATCAACATCATCTGCTCCATCCTTTGACAAATTAGACTAGAGAGCCTTTTATGCAAGAGAACTTGAAGAAACCAGGAAGGAGAATGAAGAGCTTGAAGAACTTGAAGCACTATTTGCAAGAAAAATGCCAAAAGGCCCAATTGGAAGTAAGTATGAAGGTAAAGCACCCTTTAAATGTTTTAACTGCAATAAGATTGGTCATATGGATTCAAGATGTCCTGATAGACATGCTAAACTAAGAGAAGAAGATAGAAGAACATACAAACCTAATCCTGAATATCAGAGATACAGATTTAAGAAAAACATAGATAAATCTTGTTACATTGCTGATGAAGGTGTGACTAATGATTCTGATGAGGATCCAGCAGACAACAAATGGGTCTTTGTTGCTATAATAGAAGATCAACTGGTACCTATTGCTCAACCGGTAGAACAAGCCCTAGCAGCTAAAGTTGAATCAAAGGATGAATGGATTATTGACTCAGGATGCTCATATCACATGACTGGAGACAAAGGTAAATTCTTGAACTTTCAAGAATACAATGGAGGTTTAGTAAGATTCGGAGATGACAAAGCCTATTCAATCAAAGGTAAGGGTTCAATATCTCTTGATGGTAAACATAACATTGACAATGTCTACTATGTTGAAGGATTAAAACATAATCTTTTAAGTGTTGGTCAATTAGTTGAGAAAGGTTTTCAGTTACAATTTAAAAATGGAAAATGCAAAATCATGAATAGAACTGGTTTGGAAATTACAAGCGGTAATCAGACTTGAGGTAATATCTTTCATTTGAATAACAGTGAAAAGGCATGCTTAATTGCACATATAGATGAAAGTTGGCTATGGCATAAAAGACTATGTCATGTAAATTTTGATTGCATGGTAAAAATCAGTACTTCTAAGGCAGTTAGAGATCTACCTAAAATTGTGAAACCTCATAATACAATTTGCAAGGAATGTCAATTTGGAAAACAAGTTAGGGCTAGTTTCAAAAGTATTCTAGAAAAATCCAATAATGCCCTTGATTTAATTCACACTGATTTATGTGGTCCAGCTAGAACTAAAAGCTTACAAGGTGATAGATATTTCATGCTAATTATTGATGATTATTCTAGAATGTGTTGGGTTACTTTTCTCAGAGAAAAATCAGAAGCACTTGGGAAGTTCAAACTATTCAAAGTAATGGTTGAAAATAAAACCAAGAAGAAAATTAAATGTTTAAGATCAAATCAAGGAGGAGAATTCATATCTAAAGATTTTAATACATTCTGTGAAGTAAATGGAATCAAAAGACAGTTATCAGCACCTTGGACACCACAACAGAATGGAGTTGTTGAAAGGAAAAATAGAACTATTTTGGATGCGGCAAGAAGTATGTTATCAGAAGCAAATCTACCACATGTGTACTGGAGAGAGGCAATAAGCACTGTTGTCTATACATTCAACAAAGTTCACATCAAAGGTGAAACCGGTAAGACCCCTCATGAACTATGGTTTGGTAATACTCCTACTCTTAAGTATTTCAGAATTTTTGGAAGTAAATGTTATATTAGAAGAGATGAGTATATTGGCAAGTTTGGTCCTAGAAGTGATGAAGGAATATTTCTTGGTTATTCATCTAAGAGTAAAGCATATAGATGTTTTAATAAAAGATTACAGAAAATTGTTGAGAGTACAAATGCAAAGATTGATGAACAATTCAGAGGAACTTCAAGGTATATAGACTCTGAACCGGGAACATAAATTATGACAAATGAACCTACAATAAATCCACCAGTACAGAATGATGATCCAGTTACTCCGGTATCATCAGAAGATTCCACGGTAAATGAAGAACAACAACAGACTAAGACACCCCGGTATGTAAGACTGAATCATTCTGAAGATCAGATAATTGGAAGCAAATTTAAAGGAGTCATGACAAGAGGAAGATTGGCAAATGAAGAGATATGTCTTATTTCTCAAATTGAACCATTATCTGTCAATGAGGCATGCGAAGATAAATTTTGGATTAAAGCTATGGAAGAAGAATTAGGACAAATTGAGAAAAATAATACTTGGACATTAGTTCCCCGGCCTAAAAATAAAAATGTAATTGGAACCAAATGGGTATTTAGAAACAAACTCAATGAAGATGGTAAGGTTGTCAGAAATAAAGCAAGACTAGTATGTAAGGGATATTCTCAGAAAGAAGGAGTTGATTACAATGAAACCTTTGCACTGGTAGCTAGAATTGAGGCAGTTAGATTATTCTTGGCTTTTGCAGCTCACAAGGATTACAAAGTCTATCAAATGGATATCAAATGTGCATTTTTGAATGGAGATCTTGAAGAGGAAGTCTATATTGAACAACCTAATGGATTTTCCTTGACAGATGACAATGATATGGTTTGCAGATTAAGAAAAGCTCTGTATGGATTAAAACAAGCTCCAAGAGCTTGGTATGCAAGATTGGATAAGTATCTTTTAAAGATTGGTTTTACTAAAGGAAATGCAGATAGCAATTTATATTACAAAGTAACTAATGATGACATCTTGATTATGGAAGTATTTGTTGATGATATAATCTTTGGAGGAGAAGATGAATTATGCAAAGAATTTTTTCTTGAAATGCAGCATGAATTTGAAATGTCTATGATCGGAGAAATAAAATTATTTTTAGGATTGTAGATTTTACAGACTGATAAAGGCATATTTTTGAGTCAATCTAAGTACTTGAAAGAACTACTTAAGAAATTTGGGATGGAGAACTCTAAACTGGTAAGCACACCTATGACTACAAATGACAAATTATCTCAAAGGGATGAATCTACACCTGTTAATCCAACTAGATACAAATCTATGATAGGAGGTTTACTATATTTGACTCAAACCAGACCTGATATTATGAATGTAGTATGTATAGTTTCTAGATTTTAGAGTAATCCTAGGGAAAATCATGAATTAGCAGTAAAAAGGATTTTTCGGTACTTACAAGGCACAACAAATCTTGGATTATGGTATCCTAAAGATGAAAATTTTGATCTATATGCATACATAGATGCAAATTGGGCAGGAGATGTGGATGATAGAAAAAGCACCACTGGAGGAGCATTCTTTCTTGGTTAAGTAAGAAACAAAGTTGTACATCTTTATCAACAACAAAATCAGAATATGTTGCAGCAGCAACAAACTGTACATAGGTACTTTATCTTAAGCAAATGTTGAAAGACATAAAGGTAAAATGCAAGGAACCTATTACTATATATTGTGATAACACTACAGCAATTGATATATCTAAGAATCTAGTATTACATTCTAAAACAAAACATGTTTCTATCAAACTGAATTTTCTAAGGGAAAAAGTTGAAGAAAAGGAGATAAAACTAGTTTATGTGATTACTAAAGAACAGCTTGCAAATATTTTCACAAAACCTTTGCCTAAGGAAACTTTTGAGTATCTCAGAGATCAGCTCAGAGTCATACCTCTACCGGTAGAGACTTAGATAGTTGATGTTTGTCATCAACCGGCAGAATTAAATGGACAAATCTTTTATTCCGGTATTTGATGAGGAAGCTACTTCTCAGGGGGAGTAGTTGGTATATTGAATTGGTTGGTATTTTTTATGAACTTTTTGTGACTTTGGCATTTGATGTCAAAGGGGGAGAGAAATCTATGGAAAAACACATTATCTTTTTGGGGAGAGATTTTGAAAAACACATTTAAGGAGAGATTGGTATTGAAAATAAATCTTTGGATAAACACATGTTACTCCTAGGGGGAGAAATGGAGATTGTTGGTTTTTGGCATTTCTGTTTTGGCACTTTGATAGTTTTTCCATCTTGTGTTGCCATCAATGCCAAAGGGGGAGATTGTTGGTATTTTGGTATGGTTTTGTTATTGATGTCAACACCTACTAAATACACCTACTTTGGAGATCCAGCAACATTCACCAGCAAACAGTAAACTATGCAACAGTTACCGGTATATGGTTCACCGGCAAGATATAATGTTCACCGGCAGGATATAATGTTCACTGGTACTTGCAATGACATGGAAGACACTTGGTAATGTCGAAGACATCATGTGGACACTTTATAATCATTGGTATATTCTTATTTGCATATTTTCTTTTACTGGCAAATAAGTCCAGGTTATCTAGGGTTACACCGACAGGTTTATCTTTTCCAGATCAGCATGGCATGCTATGGAGATGATTTATTATTGTTGTAAATGCATTAAGCCGACATGTTCAATCGGTTATTGCATCGAATATTGTATTGTTTGTAAAAAAAATTTATTGTAATATCTTGTAGAGACGACCTACTAAAATTGGTCTTAGGGTATGGTATAAATGTAAGATCTTATTTGTAAGATCAAGTGTGGAATGCGAAAAAGAATTGTGTGAAGGTATATGCGAGATTAAGCAGAGGAATACATGAAGACATCATTTGAAGGTGAAGTTAGGTTTTTGTAGAAGCATATCAGCATTACACCGGTACTGAATCCAGCATATGAAGATGCTATTTTGTGCAGTACATTCTTATTGGATTTAACCATCCAACTATAGTCAGTGTGACTCCCATTTGCAATTGAGTAGTGAGCTCTAGGCTGTTGGCTTTTCTGCATGTGCAAACCCCTTTTGTACACTTACTATCTGCAGTAGTATCATCTGATTGTGGGTAAGGTTTCCCACCGTGGTTTTTCCCCTTACAGGGTTTCCACATACAAATATTGGTGTCATGTGTTGTGGATGACTCTGTGCTTATGTTTCATGCATTAATTCTTACCGGTATAGCTATTTTCTATTAACACTGTTTACTGGCATACTTAACTGATTTACCGGTATTAAGCATTAAGTTGGTTAATAAGTTTTTGGTTTGAATTTATTAGAAAACTGATTCACCCCCCCCTCTCAGTTGTCTCCGGGACCTATAGTCATATGGTATTCTATGACCCATTAGGACACCATATGACCCTTAACAACACCATATGGTGTTGTTAAGGGTCATATGGTTCCCTAAGGGATCATAAGGTGTCCCAAGGGGTTATATGATTTTCTATGACCCCTTAGGATACTATCTTACCCCTTAGGCCACCATAGGACCTCTAAGAACACTATATGGTGTCCTAAGGGGTCATATGGTGTTGTTACGGGTCATATGGTGTTCTATGTCCCCTTAGGACACCATATGACCCCTAACAACACCATATGGTGTCTTAAGGGATCATCTGATATTGTTAGGGGTCATATGGTGTCCTAAGGAGTCATATGGCGTTCTATGACCCCTTAGGACACCATATGGTGATGTTAGGGGTTATATGGTGTCTTAAGGGGTCATAGAAGACCATATGACCCCTTAGGATACTATATGACCCCTTAGGACACCATACGACACCATATGACATATCTCACTCCCCCACTATTTTTTTATCTCTTTCTCTTTTATTCTCTCTCTATATTCTAGGTCATCAACTCTCTCTCACCCCTCTAGGTTTACCACTTTCTTTTTCTCAACCTATCTACCTCTACATCATGTCTCATTACTCACCTCTCTCTCCCCTCCTCTATCTATCTCATTCCTCTCTCTTGTCATCTAGGTCTCTCATCTCTCTTTCCTAGTATAGTTCTCTCACCTATCTATTGTCCCCTCTCTAGTTCTCTCCCTCTCTCTTCCCCTATATCTCCCTCCCCCTTTACCCCTATTTATTTTTGAACTCTCTCCTCCTCTTCTCTCTTTCCCCCCACCTCTACATCATCTCCTTCCCTAGGTCTTGTAGTCCCTCCATGTCTACCTCTCCCTCAATCCCCTCATACTCTTCTCTCTCTTTATTCTTTCATCTCTTCTCTTATCCCTCCCTCCCATTTATAGGCATCTCCATTATTTTCTTCCCCTCTCCCTCTTTATCTCCCTCTCCCTCCTTATCCCCATCTCTCTCTCCCTTCCCTACTAATTCTTATTCTCTCTTTACCGTCTACATCATCAGCTTTCCATCACACCCTCTCTAACCCTCTCTAGGTTTCTCCCTCATTCCCTCTCCACCTCTCTACATCTCCATCCATATCTCATTACCAACCTCTCTTTATCCCCCTCCATCAATATCAACCCTCTCTCTCTCTCTCACCCTATGTAGGTCTCTCACGCCTCTCTCCCCCTCTAGGTATCTTATATCTCTATATAACCCATCTAAGTATGTGCAGGAGCATGGTGGGCCATATAACCCCTTAGGAAACCACTACTATCTATCTTAGGAAACCATTTAACCTCTTAGGACAACATATGGTGTCATTACAAGTCATATGGTGTCCTAAGAGGTCATATGGTGTCACTATGGGTCATATGGTGTCCTAAGGGGTCATATGGTGTTTTATGACCCCTTAGGATACCATATGATCTCTTAGAACACAAAATGAGCCCTAACAACACCAGATGGTGTCCTAAGGGGTCATTTGGTGTTTTATAACCCCTAAGGACATCATATGACCCATTAGGACACTATATGACCCCTAATGACACCATATGACCCCTAACAACACCATATAGTGTCCTAAGGGGTCATATGGTATTCTATGACCCCTTATGACACCATATTCCCCATAACAACACCATATGGTGTCATTAGGTGTCATATGGTGCCTAAGGGGTCACATGGTGTCATTAGGGGTCATATGATGTCCTAAGGGGTCATATGATGCCCAAATGGGTCATAGAATACCATATGACCCCTTAAGAACACCATATGATCCCTAATGACACCATATGACCCCTTAGGACACCATATGACCCCTAACGACATCATATTGTGTCTTGAGGGGTCATATGGTGTCACATGTGGTCATGTCATGTACTAGGATGTTAAAAGGGGTCATATGGTGGCCTAAGGGGTCATATAGTGTCGTTAGGGGTCATATGGTATTCTATGACCCATTAGGATTCTATATGACACCTTAGGACACCATATGACACCATATGATGTCATTAGGGGTCATATGGTATCCTAAGGGGTCATATGGTGTCCTAAGGGATCATATGCTGTTCTATGACCCCTTAGAACACCATATGACCCTTAAGATCACTATATGGTGTCGTGAGGGGTCATATGGTGTCGTTAGGGGTCATATGGTGTCATTAGGGGTCATATTGTGTCCTAAGGGGTCATATGATGTTCTATGACCCCTAAAAACACCATATGGTGTCCTAAGGGCTCATATGGTATTCTTAGGGGTCATATGGTGTTCTATGACCCCTTGAGACACCATATTAACCCTTAGGATATGTCATATGGTGTCCTAAGGGGTCATATAGTGTCCTAAGGGGTCATATGGTAGTCTATGACCCCTTAGGACACCATATAACCCCTAACATCACCATATGGTGTCCTAAGGGGTCATAGAACACTATATGACTCCTTAGGATACCATATGACCCCTAACAATGTCATATGACCCCTTAAGACACCATATGGTGTCATTAGAGGTCATATGGAGTCCTAAGGGGTCACAAAACACCATATGACCCCTTAGGACACCATATGATCCCTAACAACACCATATGACCCCTTAGGACACCATATAGTGTTCTTAAAGGTCCTATGGTGTCATAAGGGTTCAGATAGTATCCTAAGGGGTCATATAATATCATATAACCTCTTAGGACACCTTATGGTCCCTTAGGGCACCATATAACCCTTAATGACACCATATGGTGTTGTTAGGGGTCATATGGTGTCCTAAAGGGTCATAGAATACCATATGACCACTTAGGACACCATATGCCCCTAACGACACCATATGACATGTGCTAAGGGGTGATAGAACACCATATGACCCCTAAGGACACCATATGACCCCTAAGGAAACCATATGACCCCTTAGGACATCATATGGTGTCGTTAGGGGTCATATGGTGTCCTAAGGGGTCATTGAACACCATATGACCTCTTAGGACACAATATGACCCCTAATGACACCATATGATCCCTAACGATGCCATATGACCCCTTAGGACACCATATAATGGTCTTAGGGGACATATGGTGTCCTAAGGGGTCATAGAACACCATATGACCCCTTATGACACCATATGACCCCTTAAGATACCGTATGACCCCTAAGGACACCATATGGTGTCGTTAGGGGTCATATGGTGTCCTAAGGGGTCATATGGCATCCTAATGGGTCATAGAATACCATATGACCACTTAGGACACCATATGACCCCTAATGGTACCATATGACTCCTTAGGACACCATATGACCCCGAACGACACCATATGGTGTCCTAAAGGGTCATATGGTTTCCCGAGGGGTCATATGGTGTTCTATCACACCCTAAGACACTATATGAACCATTTTAACATCCTAGTTCATGAAAGGACCACTCATGACACAATTAGGATGCCATATGACCCCTTAGGACACCATATGACATCATATGGTGTCGTTAGGGGTCATATGGTGTCCTAAGGGGTCATATGATATCATAAGGGATCATATGGTGTTCTATGACCCCTTAGGACACCATATGACCCCTAAGACCCCCATATGGTGTCCTGAGGGGTCATATGGTGTCATTGGGGGCCATATGGTATCATTAGGGGTCATATTATGGCCTAAGGGGTCATATGATGTTATATGACCCCTTAGGACACCATATGACCCCTAAAAACACCATATGGTGTCCTAAGGGGTCATATGGTGTCCTAGGGAGTCATATGGTGTTATATGACCCCTTAGGACACCATATGGCAATGTTAGGGGTTATATGGTGTCCTAAGGGGTCATAGAATACCATATGACCCCTTAGGACACCATATGACATATCCTAAGGGTTAATATGGTGTCTCAAGGAGTCATAGAACACCATATGACCCCTAAGGACACCATATGACCCCTTAGGACACCATATGGTGTTTTTAGGGGTTATATGGTGTCTTAAGGGGTCATAGAACATCATATGACCCCTTAGGACACAATATGACCCCTAATGACACCATATGACCCCTAATGACACCATATGAGTCCTCAGGACACCATATGGTGGTCTTAGGGGTCATATGGTGTTCTAAGGGGTCATAGCACACCATATGATCCCTTATGACACCATATGACCCCTTAGGACACCATATGACCCCTAACAACACCATATGGTGGCATATGGTGTCCTAAGGGTTCATATGGTATCCTAATGGTGTCACAAGTGGTCATGTCATGTACTAGGATGTTAAAATGGCTCAAATAATGTCCTATGATGTGATAGAACACCATATGACCCCTCAGGACACCATATGACCCTTTAGGACACCATACGGTGTTGTTAGGGGTCATATGGTGTCCTAAGGGGTCATATGATGTCATTAGGGGTCATATGGTGTCCTAAGCCATCATATGGTATTATATGACCCATTAGGATGCCATATGACCCCTTAGGACACCATATGACCCCTAACGACACTATATGGTGTCGTTAGGGGTCATATGGTGTCTTAAGGGGTCATATGGTGTCATAAGGGGTCATATGGTGTTCTATGACCCCTTAGGACACCATATGTCCCCTAAGACCATCATATGGTTTCCTAAGGGGTCATATGGTGTTCAATAACCCCTTAGGACACCATATGACCCCTAACAACACCATATGATGTCCTAAGGGGTCATATGGTGTCCTTAGGGGTCATATGGTGTTCTATCACCCCTTAAGACACCATATGACCCCTTAGCGCATGTCATATGGTCTCTTTAGGGGCATATGGTGTCCTAAGGGGTCATATGGTATTCTATGACCCATTAGGACACCATATGACTCCCAACAACACCATATGGTGTCATTAAGGGTCATATTGTGCCCTAAGGGATTAAAGGTGTCCTAAGGGGTTATATGATGTTCTATGACCCCTTAGGATACTATTTAGCCCCTTAGGACACCATAGGACCTCTAAGAACACTATATGGTGTCCTAAGGGGTCATATGGTGTTGTTAGGGGTCATATTGTGTCCTAAGGGGTCATATGGTGTTCTATGACCCCTTAGGACACCATATGACCCCTAATGACACTATATGGTGTCTTAAGGGGTCATCTGACATCGTTAGGGTTCATATGGTGTCCTAAGGAGTCATATGGTGTTCTATGACCTCTTAGGACACCATATGGTGACGTTAGGGGTTATATGGTGTCCTAAGTGGTCATAGAATACTATATGACCCCTTAGGACAATATATGACCCCTTAGGACACCAGATGACATATCCTAAGGGTTTATATGGTGTCTCAACGGGTCATAAAACACAATATGACCACTAAGGACACCATATGACCCCTTAGGATACCATATGACCCCTTAGGACACCATTAGGTGTTTTTAGGGGTCATATGGTGTCCTAAGGGGTCATAGAACAACATACGACCCCTAACGACACCATATGACCCTTAACGATACCTGATGACCCCTCACGACACCATATGGTGATCTTAGGGGTCATATGGTGTCCTAAGGGGTCATCGAACACCATATGATCCCTTATGACACCATATGACCCCTTAGGACACCATATGGTGTCATATAGTGTCCTAAGGGCTTCATATGGCATCCTAATTGGTCATAGAATACCATATGACCCCTAACGACACCGTATGACCCTTAAGGACACCATATAACCCCTAAAGACATGATATGGTGTCTTAAGAGGTCATATAGTGTCCTAAGGGGTCATATGGTGTTCTATAACCCCCAGGACACAATATGACCCCTTTTAACATCCTAGTACATGACATGACCACTTGCGACACCATATGACCCCTCAAGACATAATATGGTGTTGTTAGGGGTCATATGGTGTCCTAAGGGGTCATATGGTGTCATTAGGGATCATATGGTGTCTTAAGGGGTCATATGGTATTCTATGATCCATTTGGGCACCATGACCCCTTAGGACATCATATGACCCCTAACGACACCATGCAACCCCTTAGGAACCATATGATCCCTAATGACACCATATGGCATCGTTATGGGGCATATGGTGTCATAAGGGGTCATAGAATACCATATGACCCCTTAGGACACTATATGGTGTTGTTAGGGGTCATATGGTGTCATTAGGGGTCATATGGTGTCATTAGGGGTCATATGGTGTCATTAGGGGTCATATGGTGTCCTAACGGGTCATATGATATCCTTAGGGGTCATAAAACACCAAATGACCCCTTAGGGCACCATATGACCCATTAGGACACCATATGGTGTCATTAGGGGTCATATGGTGTTCTATGAGATCATATGGTATCCTAAAGGGTCATAGAACACCATATGACTCGTAGTGACACCATATGACCCCTTAGGACACCATATGTTGTCCTAAGAGGTCATATGGTTTCCTAAGATAGATAGTAATGGTTTCCTAAGGGGTTATATGGCCCACCATGCTCCTACACATACTCTGATGGGTTATATAGAGATATAAGATACCTAGAGGGGGAGAGAGGCATGAGAGACCTAGATAGGATGAGAGAGAGAGAGGGTTGAGATAGATGGAGGGGGATAGAGAGAGGTTGGTAATGAGATATGGATGGAGATGTAGAGAGGTGGAGAGGGAATGAGGGAAAAACCTAGAGAGGGTTAGAGAGGGTGTGATGGAAAGCTAATGATGTAGATGGTAAAGAGAGAATAAGAATTAGTAGGGATGGGAGAGAGAGATGGGGATAAGGAGGGAGAGGGAGGTAGAGAGGGAGAGGGGAAGAAAATAATGGAGATGCCTATAAATGGGAGGGAGGTTTAAGAGGAGAGATGAAAGAATAAAGAGAGAGAACAGTATGAAGGGATTGAGGGGGAGGTAGACATGGAGGGACTAAAAGACCTAGGGAAGGAGATGATGCAGAGGTGGGGGGAAAGAGAGAAGAGGAGGAGAGAGTTAAAAAATAAATTGGGGTAAAGGGGGAGGGATAGAACTAGAGAGGGGACAAATAGATAGGTGAGAGAACTGTATTGGGAAAGAGAGATGAGAGACCTAGATGAAAAGAGAGAGGAATGAGATAGATAGAGGGGGGGAAGAGAGAGGTGAGTAATGAGACATGCTGAAGAGGTAGATAGGTGGAGAAGAAGAAAGTGGTAAACCTAGAGAGGTGAGAGAGAGTTGATGACCTAGAATGTAGAGAGAGAATAAAAGAGGAAGAGAGAATAAAAAAGTGGGGGAGTGAGATATATATGGGGGTATGTATGGATGGGGACGTAGAGAGGGAGAGGGGAAGAAATGAAGGGAGAGACCTAGAGAAGGGAGGGAGGGAGAAGAGAAGAGATAGAAGAACAAAGAGAGGAGTAAGAGGGGATGGATGGAGAGGTAGACATGGAGGGAGTGAGAGACCTATGGAAGGAGGAGATAAAGAGGTTAGGGGAGGAAGAGAAAAGGAGGGAGTTCATAAAGGGATAGGGTTAAGGAGGAGAGAGAGAGAGGTAGAGAGGGACATAGAGAACTATAGAGGGGGCATATAGATAGGTGAGAGACCTAGATGGCTAGTGAGGAGTGAGATAGGTAGAGGGGGATACAAAGAGGTGGGTAACGAGGCCTATATGCAGATGTAGATAGGTGGAGAGGAAGGGAGGGAGAAACATAGAGAGGGGAGATAGGGTGGGATGGAGAGGTAATGACCTAGACAATGAAGATAGAGAATAAGAGAGGAAGAGAGAAGTCGAGAGAGTGGGAGAGGGAGATAGAGAGGGAGAGAGGAAGAAGGGAAGGTAGAGACCTGGAGAGGGAGGGAGGGAGAATAGAAGAGATAGAAGAACAAAGAGATGAGTAAGAGGAGATGGATAGAGAGGTAGACATGGAGGGACTTTGAGACCTAGAGAATGAGGACATAGAAAGGTTTGGAGAGACAGAGAGAAGAGAGGGAGAGAGTTCATAAATAGATAGAGGTAAGGAGAAGGGAGAGAAAGGTGGAGAGGGAGGGAGAGAACTAGAGATCGTGGATAATCAGATAAGTGAGAAACCTAGAGGGGGAGAGAAAGGTGGGTAATAATATAGGGAGGGAGAGATAGTGAGGTGAATAGTGAGGGAGGGGCAACCCTATATATGGGGAGAGAGAGCATAAAAGGGATAGGTAGTGACCAAGAGAAAGGACTGGGAGGGGAGAGAAAAAATAAGGGATTGAGAGAAAAGAGAGAGGGAGAGAGTCAAGGATAAAGAAGAGAGAGAGATAAGAGAGGGAGAGAGATAGGTCTAGAGTTTGGAGAAGATAAAGAGAGTGAGATACATAGCTAAATAATGCTAATGGGATCATGTTGATTACTGAAATTTGACATGTTGATTATTGAAATTTGACTAAGTCTGAAATTTTATATGATCCTCTAAAAACTAGAATCTACATTATAAGTCCTATAGAGCTATACATAAATTTTATATTTCATGTATATATTCTCCTTCGGGGGTGGATTTAACTTGTGCCAAGATTGAAAAATCTACACACTCACAAAAACTTCACATTGGACAATGCCGAACATTTGGCGCTCGCCAAATGCAAAAAAAATGACTTTTCAACTTTGGCGAGCGCCAAATGTGAAAATTCAAATTTTGCATTTGGCGAGCGCGAAATGTGAAAATTCAAAATTTTGCATTTGGTGAGTGCCATATTTGGCGCTCGCCAAATGGTTTTCTTGGGAGAACACCAACCCTTTGGGTTGGATTTTCCTTGGGCATCTAACCCATAGGTTTGGATGACCTTTTCATGCCAATGACGCATTTTTATGAAAAAGTAAGAAGTGACACCTTTCTGGTACCACAACTTGGTGCACTTACCCACAAGGCGTCACTGATTTTCTTACCCCAGAAGATCTTCTTGTTGTTCTTTCTAATGATATGAATGATATGAATGTATTGATACATCCACTCATAGTATTTATTGGAAGTAGGAAGCCCTTTTACTTTTCTTAGAAGAGTAATTAAGTCATTTACTTCCTCCTCGAAGTCACTTTGAGGGAAGGTCTTGGGCTATCTAGAAATTGTAGGCATGTGAGTCTTTAACCAATTATCATTGGTATTCCTCTTGCATTTCTCTGAGAGCTTCTCATAATAGGCCTTAGAAGACTTTATATCTATATCCGCATATTTCCCTATCATGGGATACTTGAACAAAGAATCAAAAAAAATCTTCATTCCACATAATCACTTTCTTGCCATTTACATCCTTCACAGTTTGACTCACAGGATCAAAATGATTTTCCATTGCAAGCACAAACTCTTGATTATGACTTGGCATGGGGAAATTTGCAACTGAATAAATACTACTATTAATGATAGATTCCATTAGATAGTAATGTGGAGGATTATCAACTTGCCTAAAAAACTCATCAATATCTATGTGGCCTATTTTTGTGTCCTTGATATTTGTAATATTTGATGCCACCACAGATGGTGGAAAAAATGGATGAGGATCTTGTTTCTTGAATTTCATTGTCTTCTTTCCCGAAGATGAATCTGACATCTATAAATAGGTTGAACTCCATTAGAGTTCAAAAAGGTCCTCCAGAATTAGATGAAAACATCATCATGGAAAAATACCTTCAATATTGATAAATCTTAAAATTGGAACAATTTTTATACTTAGAAAAATTTCCAAGTATTGGGTGTAAATCGGGGTCTATGGACCCAATCTACACATTGGCAAACTTGGGCATACTCACTATTTAGATGCAAATCGGGTTTATAGACCCAATTTGCACCTCAAAATGAGAATGTATATTAATCATGTAAATCGGTTCTCTAAACTCGATTTTCATCTTGGAAAGACTAAAACAAGTTTTATGTGATTGAGGTCCATATACTCGAACATCACATTAAAAGGGGTGATTTGGGCTGTAGTTTAGGTTTATGGACTTGAACCACATCATGATGTAAACATGGGGAAAAACATGCATATTATAACTATGTAGTTCAGGTCTATAGGCCCAAACTACACCAAACAACAATGAAAATGGTGTTGTTTGGTTCTATGGACCCAATAGACACCATACAACAACGGTAGGGCTTCTAGTGTAGTTTGGGTCAATGAACATGACTACACCAAATGATAGTGTAGTTTAGGTACATCAGCCCAACGACATCATTATATGGAAATGAAAAGAAAAATAACAGTGTGGTGAGGGTTTATAAATCCACACCACATAATAACAACAATGGTATGTCGTGTGGTGCAGGTCTATAAACCCTATCTACATGACATACTAGTTGTACAAAGGATAAAACAAGTATGGTTTAGGATCATGGACCCAAACCACATCACAATGAAAATCAACATGGTGTGATTAGAGGCCATGAACTTGAAACATGTCATACTCAAAAACATTTAGAAAAATTGCAGGGGACAAAAAGAGAAGGGAAATTCGTGGCCACGGGCCCAAATTTGGGGAAAAATAAAACCCTAGTTTTAAACAAAAATGAAAAGGAAAGAGAAGAAGCATACCTAGAAAAAACAATTTTAGGATGGATGAAAGATATAGAAAATTGGTGAGCTTGACCTCTAAATAAAAATACAAAATAAAACTAACTTAAAATTGATACTAGAAAATAAATAATTTCTTTGAATAAAAAAGAGCTTAGAGTTTATGGGCCATAATTTGGACAAACATTGTGGGGGCTATCCTAAAGTTGTTCTTAGATGAAATTGGGATAACAACATCCTACCAATTCCTATCCATCACATCCTTCATTATCCTTCATTCTTCATTGTAGCATCCCAAAATTGCACCCCTTGCAATTTTGACCACATTTTGGGCCCTCACCTTACCGATCTCATCCCCATGCTTGATCAGGACCTATTTATGCCTCTTCTATGCAACCAAACCTTATATTTGCATCTTACAACTTGCATAGACCTTTAATCCTATCCCAAACTGGGGTAGGACTAGGGTGCCATGCTTTGGTCCTCCCTAATTGGAACCTATCTTAGCCCCTTGGTCTTATCTCAATTTTGAGTGGCAAATGAATCCCCTACATCGGTCTATGTTGAAAAATTAAATATTTGACAATAGGCAAGTATATAAGGAGGTCTTCCCCTCTCATTTTGGATATATAGGATCATGAAGGCGGAATTGGATCTGAAGAATTCAAGCATTCAAGGCTTCATCATCAAGCATTCTTCAAGGCTACATATTCTTCATCTATCCATTGGAGCATCATTACATCATTCATTTGCAAGCATGTGTGTATGTTAGGGTTTTGTCATGTTTATGTCATTTCATACAACATATGTGATTACATCTAAGAAGAAAAGCATCATCACCATCTATTGTAGATCTGAAGGTATACCTTTCCATCATTTATTTCAAGCATTTACAGTATTTCATTCAAGGTTGATTCCAAACCAGTGTTTGACTTAGACAAACCCTTATTCTCAACCCCTTTCTTCTTCTTTCTGTGTGCAGGAAGTAGGTGTGCAACTGTACTTTTGGAATTGAGCTTTATTTGCAGAGACATAAAAACCCTTTTCGATGCAAAGAAAGTTCGAAGGACTAAGTTGGGGGCACCCTTGTCTAGACACATGGTCCCTACAACTTTTTCTCGATTTCACATAGCAGCTCCAAATCATCTCAAACTTCTCAGATCCAAGTGCCTGATTGAATTCTGAATCTGTAGCTCACTGTTTCCACCTACTTTGTCCTCAATTTCAACACTTTACCTATTCAACTTACAAAAGAGGGTCAATTTCATTCCAATTTCAACCAATCTACTTAGTTTTTATTTCTTGTGTCATTTAGGATTGGATCCAGTAGATTCGTCAACCTGTTTTGAATGTAAAGTTCTCCAAAGTGAAAAGTGAGCTTAGTGAATTCTCATTCGCAAGTGGCAAATTTCCTAAGCCCCCAATTTTCTACTTTGCACTTGTTGGCATTTTCACGATGTTGTGATTGTCATTGATGGACACACACTTGTTTCATGATCACTTCCTTATGTATGAGTTATGCTCAACTGGTAATTGTTCCAACCGGTATTATGTATTATAGTCTTTAGACTATCAATGTTTTGCAGAAGGTGTTTACTGGTCACAAACTGACTGAAGACCCAAAGCGGTATGAAGACCTCAAGCAGTTCAAGGATTCCAACGTGGTACGAAGGAACAAAGCGGTAGTTAAAATTTTTCCAATCTTCATTGTGACAGTCGGTAATTGGTAAAATGTATGAACTGGTAGTCGGTAATGAACTGATATTATTCTGTGATGAGTTACCAACTGGTATTTCTATGATGAGTTATCATCCACCGACACTTTGGCGGTGATTTTGTGTCGTGTTACCAAATGTGTCTAGATGCACTGAATCTAGGAACTTGTAATGTAATCCTATTGGACCGACATGAAATCAGACTCCTTATAAGGACATCATGTCTAGGGTTTTAGAAAATGATGAGGGTTTTGTATGTGAGATTATAGAAGAGAAGATTAGGTCTGTGTGAAGAAATAGAGTGTGGAGATATTGAAGATTGAAGTAATGCTAAATGTGCATTAACAATGAGCTATCAAGGATCTAACCAAGCATACAGTGCTAGTATCTAGATCATCTACTTGTTGATTACTCATATCTTCAACAAGTATGAAACCCTTAACCGGGTAGGCCTAGCAAAGCCTTTGTAAATCCTCTAACAAGGTGGTTCACAACTGTGAATCTGAAATCCTCTCACAAGGTAGTCTTTAACAGGACTTATCTCCTAACAGAGATCTACATTCCTAATAGGATCTGTTCTGGTGAAGAACATTGTATGACCTTAACCGGTCTGGTTTCTATTCCGCAGATAGGTACTTGTGAGTTTCTGCTCACTGTGGTTTTTCCCATTTGGGTTTCCACGTCAAAACCTCTTATGTTATGGTGATTGTGTTCTTGTGGGTGAATGCGTTATTTGTTGTTTGGTTTGTATTTGTCTTAACCGATTTGTTAGTAAATCTGTTATACTGGTTAACTGCTAATCTGTTGAAGAGTTTAAGTTTAGTATTTTTTGGTATACTAATTCACCCCGCTCTTAGTATTCATCAATTGGTATCAGAGCCAACCTTTCTATAAGTTTAACCACTTGGAAGGAGATATGGGGGAATACAATGTGAGGGAACTTACTCATTGTCTCACTCAGATTGAGAAAGCCTTTGATGAACTCAAAGTCAAATATAAGGCCTCTCTGGCAAAAAGAAGAGAGCATGTTGAGAAACTGATGGAGCTTATTGAAAATAGTTCTTCTGATGAAGCAGACATGGAAGCCCTAGTTGAAGAAGTTGGAAAACTGAATGAATCTAATGCCAACCTAAGAAGGGAACTGGAAGGAGTGACTATCAGAATGTGTCAAGAGCTTGAGAACTGGAGGAAAGCTGAAGATTTGGTAAAAGACAAAGATCATGAGATCTCCAAGCTGAAGCAAGAAATCAGTACCATTTCCGCTCATCTCCAAGAGAGTAAAGTGGAAAAAGAAGAAATGCAAGGTGAACTAAACATGGCTATTTCTGAGAATGCAACCTTGAAGGAATCCAATGTTGCTATTTCCAAGGAACTCACTGAGTCAAAGGAAATGCTTGCCAAATTCAATAAGAGTACTGTTAAGCTAGAACAAAAGCTTGAATCAAACAAAACCAGTAAAGAATACCACTGGACTTGGTTTTTCCAGTTATGAGGAAGGTGAGACCTCTGGAACAAAAGATGGAGCATTAAAGAAGCAACTGACATCAAAGGATAAAGATAAGAAAAATTTTAAACTTGTTTTCTTTAATTGTCTCAAGGAAGGACATACTGCTAATGTGTGTAGAAATAAGGCCTACAATAATTTTCCTTATTTTCTAAACAATAAGCCTAGATCCAATAGATTCAATGGAAACTGTTATGCATGCAACAAGTTTGGGCATAGAGAATTTGAATGCAGGTCTGTTATGCACAACACTGGGAGATATCCTCAAAGGACTCAAGGAGTTTTTCCTAAATAATCTATGAATCAGAATCCAAACTGGTATAATGCCTATGACCATTAGTCAGGTGGTGGTGGCTATCAAGTGGCAACCAGTTGGAGAGCAACCTATTTGATCTGCCATGGTAGCGGTCACACTACTGCAACATGTAGGAGGAAGAATGGTAGAATGAACAATGGACCATGGAGAACACCTGGAATGGTATGCTATCATTGCAACAAACCGGGACACCCTGCCAGAACCTGCAAAATGAGAAAAAACCTATCAGATGATATACTAGTCACTCCAGAAGGGAAGATTGATGTTGAAACCATTCAAGTAGGAATGTATAAAACATGGAAAAAGAAACCTGAAGAAGTGTCACAAGATGAACCAGTTTCTGCACCTAGTGTGGAAGTCTCTGAACTGGCAAATTGAGCTTCAGAAAAGCTTAGGGGGAACAAATCGGTGAAATATTTCAAACCCCTGGTTTATATCGGTAAAAGACCTTAATCGGTATACGTTACTTGCCAATCAGCAAAAGATTGTGAATCAGTAAAAGGCAAAATTAGGGTTTGTACCCTAGCGATGGAGCATTTATTATGGTAGGTGAAGAATTCATTTAAAAGGAATTTTTAAAGTCATTTTCACTTATCAATTTTTGAGCGAAGAATTTTTCAAGAACAGAGTAACAAAAGGCGATTCGACTTGCGATTCAGAAAGATTTCAAATCTTGCAGAAGAATCTGGAGATATTGTCAATCAATCAAGTGAAGAGCACCAAGAGGTAATCCAACAACCAAAGTGGTGTGTTGTGAAGCTTTATTTGCAAACCCTAAATTTTGAAATTCAAAAGGTATTTCTCAAAATTCTTGTTTATCAGTTAATCATGGCTTCTGCATCGCACTCCAGCTCTAGTGTACCCATGGACTCAGCTAAATTCATTCAAAAAAAAATGAAATACAATGCCCTATCCCAAATACCTACCAGACTCATTGTCGAAGGAGATATTTCAGGGTACATTGACTGCAAATTAGAAGACCTAGGATCCTTAGCTATTCATTCCTAGCTAAGTCTGTTTTGTGGGGATGACAAGAAGATCAAACTGGAATACAAAATTTTGGAGAGGAAGAAACTTCACAATGTAGTTTACTTTCTTGAAAAGTTCACGAAAGACCACATCCGCATCATCCTGAGTAGAGTGCATGGCGACAAGATGTATCTTGATAGGACGCATGACATTACGCTTGAAGCAATTCATGCTGTCATCCATTTCTGCAACATTGGTGAGGTGCCAGCCCTAAGGAAGGTCATCAAGATAGAAATGACTAAGCTCACCAGTTCTCTGACTGACCAATGGGGAATGACCGTCAACACCATCAAAGATGAGTTGGTCAAGTATGCTTGCATGGTGATTAGATACCAGATGTTTTATGCCAATAGATTAAACTCTGTCTCTGCTGCTGCAGTTAATATCACCTAGAGAATGATCATGGAGGATGCCTCATTTGATTTATGCACCTATTTGTAGAAGCAACTTCTATTAAATTAAAGTCCATCAAACATGACAGTGCCCTTAGATTCAAATTTGGACAACTTTTGGTGGGTCTATTTTTTTACTTTCAAGGCTATTTCCTAGGAGTTGGTTATATTCAATAGTCTGCTAACCAACCAGTCACCAAACAAATTAGGAAAAGTCTCCAAGCAGTGGGAGCTGGATATCCTAAAGTCTTGAATAGATAATTTGATGAATTCAAGCGGAAGATGAGTCAAAGGATGAGGATATCTAGAGACATTGTTAAGAAATATGAAGAGGACATCTTCTTTACCATTAGAGTAGATGAGTGTGTAATGGAAGTGGTAGAGCCCAGATAGGAAGAAGTAGAACCTATGGGATATGAGGTGATGTATGACATGTTGGATGGGTATGCCTCTACCCTGATTGCCTCTCCTTTAAATGCAAGGAAAAAGAGAATCGACACCTACTTGGAAAGGGTAACACCGGTTGAAGAACCTTCTTTGAAAAAGGGAAAGGCAATGCCATCGGTATTGGCACCAGTTACCTCAGCCAGCCCAAAAGTAACCAAGCGGTCACCTGCCAAGAAAAATGGAAGTTGCACCCGCTAAAGTATTTGAAATGAAGCAGAAGACCAAGAGCAACTCACCAAAATCTAAAGATACAGAATCAGATGTGCAGCCTAAAAAGACTAGGCAAACAAGGAAAAAGACAAAAACTATGGCAATACACCTGCATCATCAGCACCAGTAAATATTGATGTCTCTTCTTATAAGCCAATGACACATTGTCAAAGGACTATCAAGAACATTAAAAGAAAATTGCTTAGTGATTTGAAGGAGTATTTTGATGATTTTACCGATAGTGAGAAGAGGAAACAGAGTGGGAAATCCTTAATTATTTATGTGTTTATGACCGGTCGCCTTCAGAAATTAGATCTGAGACACCTTATTCTTTATACAATTCTTTAGATAACAAATGGCGCATTGCCATCGAGAGAGAACAAGAGATCAGAGAAAATATTTTTGCAGATTACTTCCCTAATGCTTCAAACTCTGAATTGTTTGAAATCATGGACCAGCACAAAGGTCTCTTCTTCATGAGTAGAAGAAGACTCTTGCTATTGGAAGGAAAAGCCTCTGAAGTGGTGAAAGACACACACTTCCATACTAAAGCAGCTATGAAAATGCATAAAGTTGCTCAAGCAAATAGAGAAGCTGAATAGGAAATAGAAACTGGAAAGCCGGATGAGGCATTTGATGATGAAGGAGAACCAGCTACAGAATAGGTGGACACCATTGATGTTTATGATTTGGATGTCACTCCAGACATAGAAAAGGAAAAGGTTGATAAAGAAAAAGAAGACAAGGAGAAAGAGGACAAAGAAAAAGCAGACAAGCAGAAGCTGGACAAGGAAAAGGCTGACAAAGAGAGAGCAGAAAAAGAGGAAGAGAAGAGAAAACAAGATAAAGAAGAAAAGAAGAAATAAGAGGAAGAGAAGATGAAACAAGATGATGAAAAGAGGAAAGAAGAGGAGAAGAGGAAAGAAGAGGAGAAGAGGAAAGTAGAGGAGGAAAAAAAAGAAGAGGAGAAGTAGAAAGACGAGGAGAAGAAGAAACAAGAAGAGGAGAAGCGAAAAGAAGAAAGAAAGGAGGAAGAGAAGAAAAAGCATGAAGCAAAGCAAAGGGAGAAATAAGAGGAAAATAAAAGAGCTGAAGGAAGCAGAAAAGAACAAAAAACAAGAGACTCCAAAGGCAACTGGTGGTCAAGCCAAACCGGTCGATATCACCAATCCTTTTGACCTCCAATGTGCAGATGAATCAGAGCTGCTGCAAGGCATAAAGCTAGAATAGGAAAGACTAGAAGCATTGAGAAGGAAAAAGGAGTAGGATGTCATTCACATTGTGATTGACACCCTTACTAGTTTGATTCCAGGTACCAACCTTCCTGGTATCGATTCCTCTCTGGCCAAACTAAAACTTCTATGTACAGTGGTAGAGGACCAGGTACAATGTCTGGAGGAAGTTGCTGAAGCTAATGCACAGAAGAAGCATCAAAAGGCACTTAACACTACCTTAGTAAAGAAACTAAATGAGCTTTGGTCTCAACTTTAGAAAGAGAAGAAGGATATAAGAGATGCTATGGATGAGAGAAAACTACTGCTGAGCAAAATAAGCCAACCCCATCTATTTTGTGATGATGTGCTTGCACAAAAGGATAAACTGCAATCTGATTTGTAGGCATACATAAGAAACTTTAAGACCCTGTATGATTCTTTCACTACATATGGGAAAACTATTCACCGGTATCAGCTTCAGTCTGCTAGAATAGAATTGGAGATTAGCAACCGAACAAGATATTTGCAAGAGCTTCAACTGGCAAATTCTTCAAAAGTGCTTTCTCAATCTAGAAGCTTTAAAGGTAACTCAAGAGATGAGTATAATTGATGCCATGGAAGAATAGGTATCACAGATGTAGATAGAAAGTGAGGTAGCTACCTCATTACTTGAGTCATGGTCATTATCCATGAAGACTTTTATGCAGGATTTTAAATCAGTTTTTGATAAGTTTCACTCATTATTGTCATAAGCACTTATTTATTTTAATGATAATGAGAAACAGGGGTTATTCTGCAGTACTTTGTCATTGTTGGCAAAGGGGGAGTAGTATCTAAAATTTTGGTGAATTTTGTGTATACTTTCATGTTATTTCTTTAAGGGAGTAGTATACATTGTATTTTCTGCAAAAAAGGATAGTGTATATGCTTAGGGGAAGTAATTTTGATTATGGCATATTTCTGTTGTAAAACACTTAGATGTCAAAATTTTCCTAAGTGTTGCCATCAATGCCAAAGGGGGAGATTGTTGGCATTTTGATGATGTTGTGATTGTCATTGATGGACACACACTTGTTTTATGATCACTTCCTAATGTATGAGTTATGCTCAACCGGTAATTGTTCCGACCGGTATTATGTATTATAGTCTTTAGACTATCAGTGTTTTGCAGAAGGTGTTCACCGGTCACAAACTGACTGAAGACCCAAAGCGGTATGAAGACCTCAAGAGGTTCAAGGATTCCAAAGTGGTATGAAGGAACAAAGCAGTAGTTAAAATTTTTCCAGTATTCATTGTGACAACAGGTAATTGGTAAAATGTATGAACCGATAGCCGGTAATGAACCGGTATTATTCTATGATGAGTTACCAACCGGTATTTCTATGATGAGTTATCATCCACCGACACTTTGGCAGTGATTTTGTGTCATGTTACCAAATGTGTCTAGATGCAATGAACCTAGGAACTTGTAATGTAATCCTATTGGACCAACATGAAATCAGACTCCTTATAAGGACATCATGTCTAGGGTTTTAGAAAATGATGATGGTTTTGTATGTGCGATTAGATTAGGTCTATGTGAAGAAATAGAGTGTGGAGATATTGAAGACTGAAGTAATGCTAAATGTACATTAACAATGAGCTATCAAGGATCTAACCAAGCATACTATGCTAATATCTAGATCATCTACTTGTTGATTACTCATATCTTCGACAAGTCTGAAACCCTTAACCGGGTAGGCCTAGCAAAGCCTTTGTAAATCCTCTAACAAGGTGGTTCACAACTATGAATCTGAAATCCTCTCACAAGGTAGTCTTTAATAGGACTTATCTCCTAACAGAGATCTAGATTTCTAACAGGATCTGTTCTAGTGAAGAACATTGTATGACCTTAACTAGTTTGGTTTCTATTCTGCAGATAGTTACTTGTAAGTTTCTTTTCACCATGGTTTTTCCCATTTGGGTTTCCATGTCAAAACCTCTTGTGTTATGGTGATTGTGCTCTTGTGGGTGAATGCTTTATTTGTTGTTTGGTTTGCATTTGTCTTAACTAGTTTGTTAGTAAATCTATTGTACCGGTTAACTACTAATCTGTTGAAGAGTTTAAGTTCAGTATTTTTTGGTATACTAATTCACCCCCCCCTCTTAGTAATCATCAACACTCATATTCATTATCCCGTCTACATCCATATTCCCTTTTCCACCTTTGATCTTGACAAGTCTAAATAGTGTCCTAAGTATCACATGTCCTATTTTCTCTACCTTGTCCACATCCCTATAGTCAATATTGCTTACCATATTCACACCCTTTAGTCCATATCTTTTATCCCTTATCCATTTTCAATCTTTCTTGTCCTACCCATATCCCATCTCTATCCACATTCCAAATGCATTCCTTGATATTGATACAAATTAAGCACATAAAATGAAAACAAAACATGGTTTCAGAAACCTCTTGACATGTCCCTTCATGTGGATTGCATGCCATTTATGTTGGATATTGTTGCTCCTAGGATATGTTGTCATTGATGTCAACATATTCCTGTGTTTTGGTGTTGCAAAAAAATGTTTGGGTGATCCGGTGATTGCAGTGAGTTTGTCTGGCTGGTTTATCTATTTGGGATGTTGAATCAACTAGAGATACCTCATTTTTTCTTGATTCTATGATTCTATGTGATGATTTGTTCGAGTTCTGGATTTTGGTATGGAGACTAGTTTTCAGTGTTCAATGTTGTAGTGTTTCATTTGTTGTGCTCTGGTATGATCATACCTTATGTTGCAGATTTTGGAGAATGTTTGGGATGTTTGTGTGTATCTTCCTTTCAAATGGTTCATGATTTGGTGCTCTGGAATGATTTTATTTGTCAGATGAAGGAGACCTGGTATGTAGATTGAAGAAAGAACTATGGACTGAAGCAAACCCCTAGAGCATGGTATGCAAGATTAGATAATTATTTAATGAAGTTGGTAATTTGTAAAGGTACTGTTGACAGTAACGTATACTTTAAGGTTGATAATGATAACATTTTGATTGTTGAATTATTTGTGGATGACATTATTTTTGGAGGAGATGATGATTTGAGTATGAAGTTTGTTGATGACATGCAAAAGGAATTTGAGATGTCTATGATAGATGAGATGAAATTCTTCTTAGGATTGCAAATTACTCAGACTGGCAAAGGTATTTTCATTTCTCAATCTAAGTATGTGAAGGAACTGTTGAGGAAATTTGGGTTAGTTGATTCTAAACTTGTTGGAACTCTTATGGTGACTAGATGCAAATTGTCTAAGAATGATGAATCTCAAAAATTTAATCAGACCTTTTACAGATCTATGGGTGGTGGACTGTTATACCTGACTTAGACTAGACTAGATATAATGCATGTTGTATGTCTTTGTGCCAGATTTCAAGATGATCCTAAAGAGACTCATGCTACTGTTGTAAAAAGGATTTCTAGATATTTGAAGGGAACTATTGATTGTGGACTATGGTATTCAAAGAATGATGTTTTCATGCTATGTGCCTATATTGATGTTGATTGGCCAGGTGATGTAGATGACCAAAAAAGAACTATAGATGTAGTTTTCTTTTTGGGGAAGAAGTTGGTTTCATGGGAAAGTAAGAAACAAGATGTTATATCTCTATCTACTACTAAATTTGAATACATTGTTTCTACTAGCAACTGTATTAAGGTAGTTTGGATGAAATAGATGTTGAAAGACATTAGAGTTGTGTATGATGAGCCTATTGTTATTTAATGTGATAATTAAAGTTCTATTAATATTTACAAGAATCCAATATTGCATTCTAAAATGAAGCATATATCAATTAAGTATCATTTCTTGAGGGAGAAAGTTAGTGATGAAGAAGTAAAATTAGAGTATGTAACTACAAAAGATCATATTGTAGATATTTTTACTAAGCCTTTTCCTATAGATACATTTGCAATTTGAGACACAAGTTAAGGGTCTTTGCCCCTCCTAATGAGAACTAGGTGTATTGAGATGCATCAATTCGGTGGACTTCATAGTCTTTTCTTCTTAAATGAGTTGATGAGTTGATGTTTCTACTCAGCTGGCGTAGTGAGTGTGCTTAGAGCTGTGGATTTATTCCTAGAGGGAGAGATTATGTTGTTTGGGGGAGAGAAGTTTGATCAGTTTCTATCTTTGGCATTGATGTCAAAGGGGGAGAAAAGTGTTGCCAATTGACACTCATCCAGTAAGGTAAATGGCATTTAGGGTTGTCATTGATGGAAATCATCTTTAGGTGCAAATATTTTCTATCGAGATTCATTGATTTATAATTTTTCTTTGATTAGGTCAACTGATATTCACTACACACAACCAGTATATACACTTTTCTTTACAACCGGTTAAGTATTGGTCCTGGTAACGTGTATTTGGAACCTGATTCAGGATAGGACTCGACTAAGATATCTTGTGACCTTGATAATTTATTTCAAGGAATTTTTGGTAGCATGTGAAGGCTGACATGGTCATCGGGATAATGCATGATATACCTTGTGATCCAGTAGCCAACAGGTTTATAATTCTTCATTGAGGCTGACATGTTCAACAAGTTAAAAGGGTATTTAAGGAGATCTTTTAGAGATGAATTTGATATGAGTTGGAATGCAATTTTGGTTGTGAATAAGTCAGAAATTAATGGTATGTTATTGGTTAGTGAAAGAAAGCCTTTGTGCGTAGTCTCAACCGGTAGTAGAATAGGGCAGGACAGAGTATCAGTTTACTGATACATGGAGAGGGTTAACAGATCTTAAACTAGAACTTATCCAGCACGATTAGATGCACCTTATGAGTTCATTTTTATTTGTAATCATTATGTAATGTTGTGTAAGTTAGTGAGACTTCCATTTGAGCAGTGAGCTCTAGACAGTGAGCTTGACTGCACGTGCAATCCCCTCTATTTAATATTTATATACCTTTATCAAGTATATAGATATTGTGGGTATTATCCCCACTGTGTTCTTTTCCTTTGCAGGGTTTTCCACATATAAATATTGGTGTTATGGTGTTGCTTCTTTATGTGTTATTTGGCTTATGCACTTTAATTTTATTTACTGTTAACTGGTTCATAAGAAATAAGTTCAGAATTAGTTTTACCGGTAGAACACTTATTCACCCCCCCTCCCAGTGTTCTTGTATTCTAACAATTGGTATCAGAGCTTAGTTCCTCGAAAGAAGTTTAACCACTTGAGGAAGATTCAGAACTTTGAATCAATGGAAACTGGTCTGCAACAACAACTTCAACTTTCTCTTGAAGATCTTGATAATGAGCAGATGGAGAACAATAAACTAAAGAATAAATTGATGCAAGCTAGAGAATACATCATCTCATTACAGGGAAATATTTTAGTTGTTCAAGATAAGAGGAAGGAACTCTATGATCAATTGCAAAATTAGAATAGTGATGAGGAAGATACTATGAATGATCAGTGTCAGAAACTCACTCAAGAGAACACTATCTTGAAGAATAAGATTCAAGCCTTAACCATGAGAATGTGCAAGGAGATTGAAGACAGAAAGAAGAATGAAGAAAACCTAGCTCAAGCATTCAAGGATAGATCTAATGAATGCAACAGAATGACACATGAGAATGACATGTTGAGACTTGAGTTGATCCAATCTTGGAACAATGAACAGGAACTTGAGAGACAGATCATAAGCATGAGAGATGACTTAGTCACTGTAAATGAGTACAAGGACAAATTCAAAGACAACTTTACCAAACTTAATGAACTACTAAAGAATCAAAGAGATGCTAATAACAAGAGAGGTCTTGGTTATGAATAAGGAGAAAGCTCTAGTACTGCACAACAAGATATGAATTTTGTGTATACTTTCATGTTATTTCTTTAAGGGAGTAGTATACATTGTATTTTCTACAAAAAGGGATAGTGTATATGCTTAGGGGAAGTAATTTTGATTATGGCATATTTTTGTTGTAAAACACTTAGATGTCAAAATTTTCCTAAGTGTTGGCATCAATGCCAAAGGGGGAGATTGTTGGTATTTTGATGATGTTGTGATTGTCGTTGATGGACACACACTTGTTTTATGATCACTTCCTTATGTATGAGTTATGCTCAACTGGTAATTGTTCCAACCGGTATGATGTATTATAGTCTTTAGACTATCAGTGTTTTGCAGAAGGTGTTCACCGGTCACAAACTGGCTGAAGACCCAAAGCGGTATGAAGACCTCAAGAGGTTCAAGGATTCCAAAGCGGTATGAAGGAACAAAGTGGTAGTTAACATTTTTCCAGTATTCATTGTGACAATAGGTAATTGGTAAAATGTATGAACCGATAGTCGGTAATGAACTAGTATTATTTTGTGATGAGATACCAACCGGTATTTCTGTGATGAGTTATCATCCACTGACACTTTGGCAGTGATTTTGTGTCGTGTTACCAAATGTGTCTAGATGCACTGAACCTAGGAACTTCTAATAGATCTAATGAATGCAACAGAATGACACATGAGAATGACATGTTGAGACTTGAGTTGATCCAATCCTGGAATAATGAACAGGAACTTGAGAGACAGATCATAATCATGAGAGATGACTTAGTCACTGTAAATGAGTACAAGGAGAAATTCAAAGACAACTTTACCAAACTTAATGAACTACTAAAGAATCAAAGAGATGCTAATAACAAGAGAGGTCTTGGTTATGAATAATGAGAAAGCTCTGGTACTGCACAACAAGATAAATCATCCAATCAAAAGTAGAATCATGCCAACAATTAGAACCAGAAATCACTGGTAAGACAACCTAATGCTCACAAATTCAATGGTACATGCTTTGTTTGCAATAAATATGGTCATATAGCAAGTCAGTACAGAAATATGAATAATTAGAACAATGCATTAGTCATCAGTCTTGGAAATGTAATATGGCATGCATGTAGTAGATTTGGACATATGGCTAACCAATGCAGATCAAAGGGAAATCAAGGAAATCAAGGGTTTAACAAAGCAATTCAGAAGAACAATATTATTTGTTATGCATGCAACAAGATTGGACATATTGCTAAGTATTGCAAGAGTAAGAACCCATTGGTAACTAATGGAAATTTAGAGGAGAAGGGAAAGGAAAAGGTAGAAGATATCTAAAAACAACATGAGAAAAGATAGGTAAGGAGATTGGACACACAACCAATAGAACAACTGGTAGAGCCATCAGGTCCTACATTGGAAGTAGGAACAATCGATAACTAAGGAACTTTGCCTTAGGGTTAGGCAAATCATTGAAGATCATGCAAACACCCTGAATTATATCTGTAGAGAACTCTGATTGCAGATGGGTACTTAGGCAATTTTAGGTGTTTATTGGAACCTACTTGAAGACTATGTGATTCGGTCAGACTTACCACCAACATTTATGACAATGGAAAATTAGGGTTAATGGTGATAAAAGGGAAAAGTTAACTTATTTTCTTCACACAACCAACGAGCATTCAGAAGAGAGATTTCCAAAGAAATTCAAGTCCAAGGCGATTTGTGCAAGCATTTTCTCTGGAAGGCAGTTTCATCATCCAATAGTATCTTGAGGTATTTATCATTTGTAGAAACCCTAATTTCAACACTTCTTTGGTAAATAATGGCTTCTTCATCCAATGATACTTCTTTGGAGGTGGAAATCAAGAACCTCCCCTGCCCTGAATTCAAGAAACACCCTTTCAAATCCCTTTTGGATGATCCATTGGGAGAATTCTTGAGCATCTCCCATGGTGTTTTCATGCTAAAGACATTAGGGAATACATTCACTGTGACATTGAGGAGCTCGAAGGTTATGAATTGTCCTACGTTTTCATTGAGAATCTCATTACGGACAACCAGTTGATTCTGGAATTTGCCCATTTGCAAAACAAGGGTTTTACCCAATTTATGGACTTCCTGACATTCGACAAAGCGAAATGGGTCCGATACATACTTAGTCACATTCATGGATAGTTTATCTAGTTGGACTAGCCCTACAAGATCACCAAGGAAGTGATCAAGAACATCACCTACCTTCACAAGATTGGAGGTCTACCCAGCCCCCACCTTTGATGGTTGTTCGATGAGGGTTGATGATATAAAGGATATTGATGTTAATTTTTCTTTAATGATAATCATATACAAAGTTTACCAGTCAAACTGACTGAACTCTGTCTCTGGTAATAATATTCTTATAGCTCATCAAATGGTGAAGGAGGATGCACACTATGATCTTTGTAGTGTGATGCTAAAGGATCTGATGAAAAACCTTCAAAAAATTAAATAGGACAAGAAGAATACTTTCTGGTATGGAACTTTTATTAACTGCTTAGCATTCTACTTTTTGAATGTTGTTCCCAATTTTGGTAAGATACAGTGGGCTTTTGATCGACCGGTAGCCACACATATAGCCCAAATTTTGGATAGCCAAGGAGATGAGCAACAAAAGGAAAACTTATGGGCATTTTTCAAAAAAAATCAAGAGGAAATGAAAAATAGGGCTAGAATTCCGAAATCTATAGTAGAAAAATACAAAGATGCTATATGTTTTATGGTGAATAAAGATGAGTGAATGATGGAGGCAGTCCATCCTAGAATAGTCTGGATTATGCCAATGGGATATGAGGTGGACGAGGCCACACTAGATGCTTATGCACAACACCTACTACAAGCACCACTTGATGAAAAAGAAGAGAAATTTGGCAAAGCCCAGGAGAAAGGGTTAAAGGTTCACCAAGAACAGGTTGCGCCGACAATTAGAAGAAAAATGACTAAGGCTACAGTAGAGACTTTAATAAGTGAAGGTCATGACAAGGATAAACTTGAACTAAAGTTTAAAAATCCTTGAAGCCCAAAGGAAAGAAGAAATGAAACAAAAGAGGAAGGAAGAGAGGGAAGCTAAAAATGCATCTCAAGACACTCCCAATGTGGTCCTGGTATCTACAGAGACTTCCAATCAGCCAAAAGCATCATTAGGTGAGCCTGCCAGTCCTAAGCTGACCAAATCAATCAAGTGAAAGAAAAAGGCAGCTAGGTAGTATATGACAGTTTCTTCGGAGGAGACAAAATCTGATGAAGAGATCAAGGAAGCTCCAAAGAAGAAAGGCATTTTTGCAAGGGTGGTAAGGGAGAAGAAGGAAGAGCAGAAGAAAGAACCAGCTAAGGAGCCTCCCTGAAAGACACTCAAGATCACCATTGTACATAAACACAAGCCAAAGTCTGATGAGCAGTCTAAACCGGAAGCCAAAAGAAAAACTGGTAAGAAGAAATTAGATGCTCAAGATATTATTGATCAAATAATTAATGATGGTAATTTGGACAATATTTCTACATTCTTTGATGAATTTGATGAGAAGGATAAGAAGTAGATTGAGGAAGCTATTCTTTTATATCTTGATTCTTTCAGTAGAGCATTAATTGAGTTAGAGAAAAATTTGCCTAAGGAATTATATGATAAACTTGAGGCTGGAAAATTACATGCTCAAAATATGGATCGACAAATAAAAGTGATAAAATTAGTTAATCTTTGTCCATACATAAGCCCTCCAGAGATAGCAGATTTAATAAATAAAACAGGTTCATCAGATTTCAATCCAAAGCACCAGATAAATAATTTAATGTTACAAAGATTTGAGGAAATCTGGAAGGAGGCCATAGATATTTGGGTCAGAATTATTTTGAGTTAAGGATATGAGTTGAGCCCCAAATTTGTTCAGTCACAAAATATTCAATTACTAGGGGACAAGCAACCAGCAAAAATAGAGGAACAAAATGTATATACTGATCAACCGGCTAGCACTCCACTGGCTACTACTGTACCGGCTAGTGAGTCCAATTTTGTAGTAGAGGATACGCTAATAGATAATGTATAGGATAAAGAGGTTAATATTTATAAGGAATAAGATACAGACAATAAGGTTGTTGAGGAAGCACAGGAACAGAAAAAGCCACCAAGTGGTGAAGCCACCAGTGCACATAAAATAAAGGATTCAAAGGATACATCTTCGATAGACCAAGGCAAAGAAACTATGACAAACTTTTCTTTCGGCTTGGAAATTGACACTTCATCCATAGCCAAAGGAAATTTGTCACAATTTTCTATCAGTTTTGACAAGCTATACCACATGATGTCTCTGACAGAGAAAATCATGGCCATTGCAGCACTTCAAGCACAAGCTACTCAAGAGTTGGCCCAGGTGGAATGTAAAGACAAAGAAATGATTAAGAACAATTTTGAAATTTTGAACCGGTTGGTACCTAATTTCCAAACATAGGAGAGCGCAAGCTCATCCGGTAAACTACAGGAGATAATTTATTTTATTCCTAAACATTATGATTCTTTGCTCAAAATTTCAAAAACTAAGGCTAAGGACAAATTTGTTGAAGCCCGGAACCAAATTTTTTTGCAAATGATTGCATCTAAGAAAGGTAAAATCCAAATTTTCTTGCAATCCATTGATGTAGCATTGGTAGAAGGAGGAAAAGTTTACAAGACTTGTCTAGATTTTTAAAAGCTCACAGCCTCCATAGACAAGCAAATCTCATACTAGAGAAATAATTTGATTCATATCTCTAATTCTTATAACCCAGCAGCAAATCTAACTAGTTCTTTGGATGGTCCAATTTTGGTAATCATGGATCAAATTTTGAAATTAGAAAAGGAAAGGGATAACATAATAAAGTGAGCAACTGAGCTCTGGAATTTCATAGGTCCCTAGTTGGATAACTTATTATTTGATAAGATTTAATGTATCTCTAACATGCAGAAGGACTATCCCACCAGATCAGAGGTAATTGAATATTACACCAGTCTCTTGAATGGATTCACCTCCATTCTTGACTCTCTTAAGCAGGGATGGGACACTTCTCATTTTTGAAGACTATGTATGCTGACACTATGAAACTTGTATAGAACTAGCATGTGTATATATTTGCACATAATTATTTGTGGCCACCCCACTTTGTCATTATTGTCAAAGGGGGAGGAATACAATGAAAAATGTATATAGAACTCAGGGGGAGTATATCATATGTATATAGCAGGAGTGTACAGCTCAGGGGGAGAAAATTCAGAGGTGAATTCTAAGATGACATCATTTTTCACATGAGTGTTTCCATCAATGCCAAAGGAGGAGATTGTTTCCAATTGACAGTCATCCGGTAAGGTAAATGACATTTAGGGTTGTCATTGATGGCAACTCATCTTTAGGTGCAAATATTTTCTATCAGAATTTATTGATTTATCATTTTTCTTTGATTGGGTCAATCGGTATTCACTACACACAAATGGTATATATACTTTGCTTTACAACCGGTTAAATCTTGGTCCCGGTAATGTGTATTTGGTACCCAATTAAGGATAGGACCCAGCTAAGATATCTTGTGACCCAACTAATTTCTTTCACAGAATTTTTGGTAGCATGTGTCATCGGGATTATGCATGATATACCTTGTGATCTAGCAGCCAACAAGTTTATAATTCTTCATTGATGCTAGCATGTTCAACAAGTTAAAAGGGTATTTAAGGAGATCTTTTATCAATGGATTTGATATGAGTTGGAATGCAATTTTGGTTGCGAAAAAGTCGGAAATTGAAGGTATGCTTTTTGGTCAGCAAAAGAAAGCCTTTGTGCACAGTTTTATGTGCACAATCTCAACCGATAGTAAATCATAGTATTAGTAAACTAGTACATAGAGAGGGTTAACAGATCTTAAATAGGAACTTATCCAGCATGGTTAGATGCATCTTATGAGTTCATTTTTGTTTGTAATAATTATGTAATGTTGTGTAAGACAGTGAGACTTCCATTTGAGCAGTGATCTCTAGGCAGTGAGCCTAATTTCTTGTGAAATCCCCTCTATGTAATATTTGTATACCTTGATGAAGTATATAGATATTGTGGGTATCAACCCCACCATGGTTTTTCCCTTTGCAAGGTTTTCCACGTATAAATATTGGTGTTATGGCGTTGCTTCTTTATGTGTTATTTGGCTTATGCACTTTAATTTTTTTTTACTGTTAACCGGTTCATAAGCAATAAGTTCAAAATTAGTTTTACCAGTAGAACACTGATTCACCCCCCCCCTCTCAGTGTTCTTGGATTCCAACAAGAGGCATGTGAAAAACTGTCTTATCTTTGGAGCTTGGTGTGCATGATCTTAGGGGGAGTTTGTTGGTGTTCATTTATTACTTTGCATTGATTATTTTTCATATTAATATGTTCCCATCAATGAAAAAGGGGGAGATTGTTGGATAATGTTGCTGCTAGGATATGTTGTTGTCATTGATGTCAACATAATTCTATGGTTTGGTGTTCTAGAGAAATGCTTTGGTGATTGATTCCATGATGCTATGTAATGATTTGGTTGAGTTGTGGATTTTGGTATGGAGACTGGTTTTTAGTGTTGCAATGTTTAATCTGTTGTGCTTCGATATTATCATATCTTGTGGTGTAGATTTGGGAGAATGTTTGGGATGTTCATGTGTATCTTAATTCCAGATGGTTCATGATTTGGTGTTCTGGAATCTATATTTCTTGTCTAAGTCATTGTTATTAAGTGTTCTTGAGTGTTAGTGTGTTGATCAATGAAGATTTTAATAAGTGGTGTTGGTGAAACTATTGCAGATGGTTCTAATGTGCTTGTTGGTGTTTCCTAATCATGCCCTATTTGTTTCATTGGTCTGCATTAATTATTGTGGAAGTTCTTGATGATTTTCTTGGTCTAGTGATATTCTTTGTGTTAAGCGGTATTTTGGTGGTGTAACGTGTTGCGATTGATCTTGGAGATATTTCTAGTGGTTGTGCATATTTAAGGAGTTGATTTAGGTCCATGTTATGATGTCTATGACATTGTATTGGCCCGGTGGTTGATTTATGTATTGTGTGATGTAATTTTGTGATTAGGTGTTATGGGTTTAGTTGACCTTGTAGTCAAGGTTGATGATTTGTATAAATGGGTGTAATATTCATGTAATTTGGTGTCGATTATTGAGTCTGCATTATCAAAGAGTGGTGTATGTGCGATCAAGTGAATTCATCTTTTGGTATGGTGTGTTGAGAAAATATTGGTGAAGAGAAGGCATTTGAGCTTAACCGAAGTTGTCATCAGGCATTAGCAGATGCTATTTTTGCAGTTAATTTTTTTCCGGATTGCAGTCTGAATGTTTTTGTAAGCTAGAGAACCTTCCCTGAAGCCTGGAGCCTTTTGGGTCATTGTAATTTGAGAAGTGAGCTCTAGGTAGTGTGCCTAAATGCATGTTCATTCCCCATTATAATATTTACACATACTACTTAAGAGTATCGTTTCATTGTGGGTAGGTTCCCACCGTGTTTTTTTCCCTTAACCGGGTTTTGCATGTCAAAAATATTGGTGTTATGTGTGTTGTTGTTATATTTCTTTTTGTTGTAGTTGATTAGATCTGAGATTGTGCTTAATTTGTTTAATCTGGTGAAAACTGATTCACCCCCTTCTTAGTTTTCCTTCCTTGTTTTTGCCAACAATCTAGCATGCTATGCTATCCCTTATCTTGTTCTGTCCATCCCTTAGCTTGGAAAAAAATTGGCATCCCTTCATCGGATAGTCCTTGGGAAACCAACCCAATTTTGATTCCATTATAAGCCCCCCCCTTTTTTTTCTTGTATCCATTTCCACTCTGCTAGTCCATTCATCCATTGATAATATCCCTGCCTTGCTAGATACTGGGGCAAATAAATACATTTTCCTAAAAAAACCCTAAAAAATTGTAAAGGGGTCCTTAAAAAATCCTATTATCCAAAAATGTCCTAAAAGAGAACCATAAAATGTCCTTAAAAAATTCACCAAAGGTTCAAAATTTTTTTAAAAAAAACTTCAAAAACATCGAAATAATATCCTAAAAAAACTTTCAAAAAATATTCGTAAAATGTCTTGAAGAAAGCACAAAAAAATCAAATATCAGTCTATCTTACTAATTCTTGAGCATTCTTTCATCCTGGTGATGGATCATAGAGTGCAATCCAAAATATTGAGGGAAAAAAAATTAAACACAATCAAAACTAGAAACATTACCTAGCAGAAATCAAATAACCCCAAAACCCTAAAAATCATAAAACATTCAAAATCCAAAAATACTCATTTTATCAATAAATCGTCTCTTGTAAAGTTAGATATTCGAGCAGCTGCAAACAAAAAACATGTAAAAAATATTGTGTTTAAACAAACCATGCAACAAGAGACAAACTATCCAATCATGCCAACAATCAAACTAATAAATTTTTTCTATCAATCAACATCAACATTATCAGTCCTTTTTCCATTATCATTTGTCTTATACAAGGTGTGGTATACTCGAAACCAAAAAATGTGCCTCTTAAATAGGGTACTTCATTCTTGAAACTAGATATGTCGTGCCCAAACTTTAGGGCACAAAAACGGAACAACAAATTTTTTTTTGACGTCATGAACTCGCTATAAATCCTAATACATAACGACTGTATTTAAAGTTTTGTCTTATCTAGGAAGTAATTAACTTACTTACTAAGGTTAAGTTAAATAACCAACTCGAGCGAGTGACTTGATTGATGAAGATTAATTTGCATTGCCGATTAGTTAGCTAGCTCAATTACCTAAGACAAGTTGTCGCTAATTAAACCAAGGAATAATTGGTTACCTTAAGGTATTAAATCATTCCCAATCCATATAAGGATAATGCTATTGATTAATTGATACACCTGCGAAATTATTATATACATCCAACTGATGAGGGTTCGAATTACTACAATGTCGTTTGTCCACTAAAACCGACAATAAGCTAAGGCCAATTCCAATTTTCCCTAACTTCTTAATTTGTCGATTAAATTAAATTTGGCCCAAGCTTACCCCCAAAGGGTTTATGGTCCATAAAATTGGTTCTACAAATTCCCTTTTTTTTTAAATTTTCCTAATACCCCAAATATAATTAGGGAAGTCTATTGATTAATTAATTAAATTATTCGAGTTGATGTATGGTGTTTCCGATTTTGATAACCCCTTCATTCTTAAATCCTTTTTTTTTTTAAATTTCAAATCTCCTAAGGAGTAAATGGACGTATAATAATCCTATCATTAATTAACCCCATTTCATATATTAAAATCAATGTTTAAAATTTCCATAATATTTCAATTATAAACTTAACCCCAAATTTTATACTAAAATCTAGCTTTAAATTTCCAATTTAATTTCCCTTTTATATATATATATATATATATATATATATATATATATATCACATTATAAATTCTTAAATTCTAATCCTCATTATAAATTAAAATCAATTTAAATGTCCCCAAATCTAAATCTCCAATATGTATATAAATATATATGTATATATAAATATACATATATATATATATATCAATATATTCATTTATATATATATACATATATATATGTATATATATATATTCTTATAATGCTAACCCTAACCCGAAATGGGGTTAGGGTTGCATTTTTACATATTACACTTGTCTTATGTTATTTTTACCCCTTATTTTTTTTTACATATTATACCCTAACCCGAAATGGGTTAGGGTTTTATATTAACCCTTTTTCTTTGTTTTGTTTTCTTTCTCTTTTTTTTTGTTTTGAAATGTGACTGCAGGTACGGAGGCGGAGGGTTTCATGCGGGGAGAGCGGAGGTTTTCGCAGGGGTTCGGGCGCCGCTGTGCATACGCACAGTGGCGGCAGCGCCGCCCACTGTGTGTACACACAGTGGCGGACGGCATAGCCGCCGCCCACTGTGTATACACACAGTGGCGGGCGCCGTTCACTGTGCGTAGCACAGTGGCGGCCGCGACCGCCCACTGTGTTACACACAGTGCGGTGCCCTTCGGCGCCGCCCACTGTGTGTAGCACAGTGGTTCGGCCGTGGCCGTCCACTGTGTTGCACACAGTGGCCCGCGAGACTTGCTTCCCTTTTTTTTTGCAACATTTTAATAAGTTTCGTGGGTTGATAAAAATGGTATAAGATGTAGTTTTTTTTCATTTTTTAATTTCCAATGTATATTATGTGTATTATATATATATATATATATATATATATATATATATATATATAATATGCATAGTATCGTTTATGAATATGCAGATATTTTCTTCTACAGGCATCCACAGAGCATATTTTTTTTGATGCAGAATATATATATATATATATATATATATATATATATATATATATATATATATATATATATATATATATAGGATAAAAGGGTTTATTCTGCATTATATTTTATATGATTTGTAACAGAGATGCACAGGATTCAGAATACATGTTTTTGTTTCTTTTTAAATTTCGTTGTTACAGAGGTATACATATACAGGAAATCTTATATATATATATTTTCTATATATATAGGTATATATTTTCAATATATATACTTATATACATATAGAAATATATATATGACTAAATGTTGAAGTAATAGGGTTAAAACCCTTATATTGATCTGAGTTTTTTTGTTTTTTTTTAAACCATCTACATTCCGTTTTAGTCTTCTAACAGCATTTAGAATAGATCTATTTATTTATTTCTTTTATTTAAACTTGCTACAGAAATGAAATAGTTCTGGTTTTCTTTTAACAGTCATAAAATAACAAAATCTAAACTATGCAAGTAAATAGTGAGAAATAAATAAAGAAACAATACTAGTTCACTCCTTTTTTTAAAACAGTCATAAAATTACAGAATTTACACTATGCAAGTAAATAATAACCCTACTGCACTTCTTTTTCTTTTCCTTACTAATGCAGTAAATAAACTAATGAATAGTAAATAAGGAATCCTAATGCATTTTTCTGTTACTTTTCTTTAATATTGCAGTAACTAAACATGTTACAGACCAAATTTAAATGTAGTCTTCTACAACACAATAGGCATCAAAATATAATAAAAATTTACATTACTTTCCAGAATGATAGGTTACAATAGCCCAATATAAAAATGGGTAGAATTTCTAAACAGTCATCTTTCTCTAATCTTTACACAGAAAATAAAAATTACATTTATTCAAATAGAAACAAAATCATTTTAAGTCCTATATTTACATCTGCACTTTCTCTTCTTTTTCTTTTTCTCTTTTTTTTTTTTGCATTTAAATAAAAATAAAAATCCTGAATAGAAGTCTGCAACACATCAATCTGCAACTCCTAATCTTTTTCCCAAGCCACCTGCAAGTAAATTTTAGGACTGTGACCATGGGATGCTCACCTCCCAGCCTAGGCTTACCAGAAGCCACCCCCGAGCTAGGAGAATCAAGGCGTAGACGGGTTACAACCAAGCAATACAACATAACAATAAGGAAAACACACAACACATACACTTTCCCATCCCAAGCTACACTATCACCACATTTGTGGAGATAAATCTATGGGTGGAAGTGGACCAAGTACCGTTGGGGAGACTGCAGCCAAAAAGAATATCACAAGCCACCTCATGGCAACACAAATACTCAATCAGAATTCATCCCAACCACCTTATGCCCCCCCAAAGGCTCAAAGCCATTTCTCTCCCCTTATGACCCCCAAATGCATACACAAGGCTATGCAGCAAGGGTCACAAAGGACACCCTTGAGATCACTCTCCTTAAGGAGAGCCTCTCACCCAAGGCTGTCATGCTTCTTCCACCCCAAGATCATCCTACTCTCCCAAGAGTAGGAGATCTTGGACACTCCCAAAACAAAAACACAAAACAGAAAAAAAAACATAGAAATAAAACTACACATTATTTCCTTCTACAACATTATACATACACACTTCCTTTACAAGCAAATCTTTCCTTCAACAAAACAACATAGCTAACATAAACAACATAAACAAGAGGAGATAACAACCAACCTTATTCTGCCAATAGGTATTCTAAACTTGGTTGAAGATGAGCTGCCCAATCCACACAACTTTCTGCAAATCTTGGCCACCAAATTCCTCTCAATTTTCTAAAACTGGTTTTTCCCTTTCAAATTTTTCCAAAAATCTCCAAAAGTGGAGAGTGGGTGATTAGCTCACTAAGCTTCCATTCTTAGCCTAAGAAGGCCTCTCTCACTCCTTCCAACCTCTTGGGTAGAGTGAGTGATCTCCCATTGGGTTGGTCTTCCCTAGGTCTTACACACTCCCTAACCTAGGTGCCTAGAGAAGGGAAATGGAATGGGGAAGAGGGATTACTATCTCCAAGAAGGTTATCCTACCAAGGATGGCACTCCTATAGATGGAATTCGTCCATCTTGGGAAAACCACTTTTTTGGGTGGTTAAACAAGTCCTAAGGGAAAGACACATGGCCAATTTTGGCCTTCACCCATAGGTACCCCATGAGGCCTAATAAAAAAGCTCTAAAATTGACTCTAGGAGTTGATTTGACCTTCAGAAAGTCCACCTGAAGTTAACCTACGGGTCAACTCTGAGTTGACCTTCCTTGTGGCTCTCTAACCTAGATTTCTTGGTTCCTTCAAGGATAATTAGGGGATATAACCATTAACAAAAATAAAACCTTCAAAAAGGTGACATGACAAATTGCCAACACAACATACTACATAGGTGTCAAGTGACACTACAACATAATTCCACATCACAATAAACACATGGCAATTGTCCCTTAAACAATTTAAATATTCCAATAAATACAAATTACACTCATGCAACATTTTACATTTACGAATAAAATACAGTACATACGGGGTGTTGTCTCTCCAAATAGACAACCCCTGGTTTTACTAATGCACATTGGCCTAGGCTTGATTCTCCCTAATATTTCCATGGTCACATGGATATTTTCCTGCACATCTCAATTTAAACATTAGTACTTCCCAAATAGCCTCATATAAAATATAAAATCACATAATCAGAATACAATACATTCATTCTACAAAGACTTGACATTATGAAATATAATTTGTCACAATTCAAAGCAATTTCCTCATAATCCTCAAAATTTGATCCATCTACAATATATGCAAACATTTTCCAAACATTATATCTAATCCTGAAATTCAGATAATAACCTGCATCATCACAACATTACCCTAATCTAGAATCATATAATATTCTATAATCCACAAGGCATAGAAATGAAGCATCCACATATATCAATGTTACCAAAATCGCGGAATCATGAAAAGTTCTATATCCATAGTGTGTCCAAACTAGTATCCAAAATAGTTCCAAAATGAAAATAACTGAAGAGATAGGATGGGTTGGGGTAGGGCCTCACAAGATAGTATGATTGTTCTATTGAACCCAAACTATCACTTTTGATAATGAGATTTAGAATGGCTGTTGAATTACTTGGTCTAGTAAATCTTATCTATTATTGATTTATCTTTGATAATGTTCCTATGTGTTGTTCTCAAAATCTGATTCACTTTAACATCCTTATAGTGACATGATAACTTTGTATGCAGAAGAGATATTAAAGAGAAGGAAACTTCCAGGACAACATATGACTAGGTTTGATTAACCTTCTACACTTCAGACTTATTCAAAGTCTAGGTGGGTATACCTTTGTGAACTAAAATCACACTTTTAAAAGATAAATCCACAACAAACCAGTCCAAAAACCAGTGGATCTAATCACCTTAAAACTAACTAAAACAAAGGAATGAAAATTGTACTCATGTTCAGTATTGACCTACAAAATATGTAATAGACAACCTTGATCTATACCAGTGCCTTATCCAAGGTCACAGAGTCATCTAAGTTCAAACAATACTCCCACAATCAAATATCTCCACATATCCCATTAGTTTGGCTTCTGCAGATCCCTATATATGCCTGACACACATAAGAATTTATTCATACCAAATTAAACTGTGCTCATCAAGATTCAAAGTATCCCACAATGAATTTACTGGTAGAAATGATTCCTGCATATTTAATTCCCCTCCTAAAGAGAAAAGCTAAGAAACATATATACTGAAAGTTGCCTTATAACCCCTATTCAAATGAAATAACCCTAGATTATCAGAATGAAATAGTAAACACTTGCAAACATATTTGAAGACAACACAAAGTTTAAACTCAAAACCAATGGTCTGTATATTGATATTTTCTTCAAAAAAAGTATTACAAAAGCCTTCGAATATTGTCCATTAAAACTTGGAAAAGCCCAGATAAATTTGTGTAACGTTTTTTTACAATTCTTTGCGATCATTTTTCTACTAGTCCTGCTATCCATTTATAACAATATGGATGCATACAAAGCTTCAGACTTTCCTAGGAGAGTTTGTTACAATCATTACTTCTCAAGAAGAAGTTACAAAACCTTTTACAAATGCGGTTACAAGTCTCTTTCAACATTCGTGGCTTCTTCCTCTTGTTGTTCTGTTGCAACATCTTCTAACTGCTCCACATCCAGCACTGCATATTTATCTGTCCGTTCTTGATACACCTTATCAGTAGGCCATGAGAAGTTAATTACTTTTCCTTTTGTCTTGGCTAATCTTTTCCAAGAATTTCTCATTTTATTGACCTCTGAATTTAGGAAACCATAATGAGATTTGATTTTCTCAATCTCTTCAATTGTTTTAACAAATATGGAGGCATCCTCTGATTTGAAAATTCCTTTTATCCTTAATGACAATTTGGCTTCCAATTACTTAAGCCATATTTGTTTGTCCTTTAATTGGTTTGGGCTGACAAAACCTCCTCGGAGCAATTCAAAAACCTGATCAGTGTACTCTTTCTTGTACAAGTTGATCTTTATGTCTGCATTATCTACTCCTTCTGCCAACTTTACTAAATCCTTAGTCATATCATTTGTAGATTTAATAATAGGGTCAGCCCCTACCTCATCATAGGATACACAAATCAGTTCTATATCCTGCTCTCTGGGTTTCCATTTATCAAAAATAAGCGTTAACACAGCCTTGTCCCCATTTAACTCATTCCACATTTCCATAATCTTACTCATGTTGTTATACATTAGTGAAGACCCTATAGTGTCAGCAAAACCTAAAATTGTAGCATTTACCCTCTCTTCATATTTCTTTGCATATAAGGTTTGAGCTTGTTTTAAATTCTCCAACTCATGGGGAGTGATCTTGATCAACAGAGAACTAGAAGGTGCTGGAGATGGTGGGAACTCAATAATGGGGCTGGTAGGTGGAGGTCTTGCAGGAGAAGAGGAGATCATCAATGTTGAGGACTCACCTTGATGGTATTGTCTTGCCAACTGGCTTTGCAGCTTGGCGATGATGCTATCTTTACCTCTTACCTCTTCCTTGGCATTGTTGTAAGCTTTTAGAACTGTCTCCAACTTAACTTGGAGATCTGCCTTTTTCTTGGCCTCCCTTTCTACTACTGCAACACTAAACTTTTCAGTCTCTAGCATAGTGCTAGTAGCTTCCACTACCCCAGTGCTCTGCACTCTTTTCACTATCATTCCTCCAAGGTAACTTGACCCTGGGGTGTCCTTATTCCTCTTATTTTCATCTCTTTTAAGAGACCACATGACCAGTGTAGCATTATGTTTACTGAAAGTGACTCCCTCCATAGGTTTGGTCTCTTTTCTTACTGCCTCTAAAACCAAGGCATCTGCTATGTCCCATTCAGGGAGGATGAGTACCCCAGCCTATGCTACCATGTCCCTTCCCTTCTCAGGAGTGATGGTCTTAAACTCATTAGCCATTTCTTGCTTTATCTCTTCCTCTACCACAGCTGGATCTTTGTGGGGCTGCTCACTTTTCCTCTTTTCATACCTAGCATTAAATTTATCAATGTTCTGTTTCCACACAAATTGCATGAAAGCTCCTAATGTGACAAAGTTACTATCAGCCAAGAAATCTTCACTGGCTTGCTTGATCTCAGGGTCCCACTCCTAGCCTTTGAACTCATTAGCAGTGATGTTCATTTCAGTAGTAAGGGACTCCTCTGGTATTCCCTCTTCCACTTCATCATATGTGTATGCTATCTCTCCAAGGCTGTCTAACTGTAATAGTTGCTCAGCTACTGCCTGTTCATCTCCTATATGAATAGGGGATTGAGATGGAGAGTACAAAGGTTCATCATATTGTACTTCTTTCCCCACTCTTTGTTTCTTTGGGCTATCTTGAATGTCAATGACATCCTGTATCTTCCTCTTTCCTTTAGAGGTAGAGGGCTCCCCTATTGTAGGCATCACCACACTGTAGTTGGACTTCTTCTACAATATGTAATCACCAGGAGGGGTTACTCTGGCAGATGCAAACCTATTTAGAACCAGTCTTGCTTTCTCAGGGTTGTTCTTAATTACAACCTCCCTCTTTTCTTTCAATGTTTGCATCACATCCTCAAAGCAAAGAATCAAGAACTTTATCTTCTCCTCAAAAGGGTGAAAGCTAGACAAAGGGTCATAGCTAGTGTCAAATTGGTGTACAAAGTCTAAAGCCTTTTTGTAGGCCACCCACTTTTCCTTCCTCAGCTCTTGTTCATCTAAATCAAACTCATTCCTAATGAGGTCTTCAGGAAACTAGAATTGGTGGGGTCTACCTTTGCATATTGCCCTCTTTTTGAACATGCTATTGAAGAAGTCTTCAGGGTTAGTACATCGGGATACTATAGTTGACAAATGATACGATTGAAGGAAATCTTCAAAACACTTCCAACCTCCTTTAATTATCACAAATTGGTGTGCTATGGTAACTATAGGGAAAATGGTCCCTTTACCTCTACCTATTAACTCTGCCTCTTGCACACCACCAATCTGCCTGAGGATCTCTACAATTCCCACTTTAAGAGGGACCTGATAGGGTAACAAAAATGGAGTGCCTTTGAAACCATACACTCTGAAAACTGTGGAGATAGGGTATAAGTAAATATCACCCCAATTGTGGACAATTTTAACATTCTCAGCAAACTCTTTTGGCCTAATGAATTCCAAAAGAACCTTAGGGACTCTCGGATTCTCTGAACAGATAAGAGTCCTAATCTTAGATGCAAAACACTTATCAAACTTTAAGAAGCTTGCATCTTCTTTGTCCCATGACAACACTGTACTCCATAACTGCATTGGCATCTTCTCTCCATTTTTCTCTTTCAAAATATCCATCCCACTTTCAAAATACTCACCACCCTTGAATAAAAACAAATGCATGAGGAGGGAGTACCACCCAAAAGGCCTATCCACTTTCCCATTCTTTATTCCTATCAATCCTTCATGGATAGAATCAGTGATAAAGGAAGCATAATCAAAGGTCATTGCCAAAGAGGGATTCAAAATTTGAGCAACTATTAGCACGTAATGAGTTGGCATATTTGCTTCAACATCTTCTCCTAGAATTTGGCAGAGTGACCAATATAATCCTTTGGCCCTAAGGGTAAATAGATTTAAAGAAAAAGGCTCCTCAGTGTTAGGTCCTACAACCGTCAACCCGCCTCTCTTCACAAAGAATTCTTTAAGAGGCCCATTTCTAAGGTGGTTCCTCTGCACATTGTAAACCTGAGCTAGTGATTTAAAATTAATAGGCTCTAGAAAATTGGTAAATTCACTAAGCCCAAAAGCATTTCTGAACTCCTCATTATTTATTTCAATGAGGGTTTTCCCACTTATATCCTTAACACTTCTTGTAATTGGGTCATAGTTGTGTGCAATCTATGTTAGGAGATCCACATCCATGAATACTCTAGGAACCACTAATTTGCCTACATCCAACTCCCAGATACTGTTTTGTTGGGCTGAGGAGTTTCTCATGCCAAATCCAACTTTAAAGATTCCCAACCCAGACAACCCAATTTGAGGGTCTCTTAGCCAGTTACCCTTATCATATAATCCCTCTCCTATTTTTAGGCAAGGAGCTCTTGGCATGAGTTCTTTTACCTTTGTGGCCACATTAGTTGACAATGTCAACTGTTCAAGGAAGTCATCATAGATAGCCCTCTCTTGGTAATTAACCTTTCCTGAGAATTCTCGTTTAGGTGCCATCTTAAAAACTATGCAAGCAATTTAACTATTATCCTCAACTATTCTGTGACAAATCAAGACCTCAATTAAAACACACTGTTAAGTAATTGCCAAACAAGAGTATAAGAGAACCTATTTTTTTCTTGAAGAAATTTGCTCTGTGACTGAAGAAATTTGCTCTGCAACTGCTTCTCCGCAACTACTTTTCAAAATGATGCCTTCATTCAATTGATGCAAGATCATATATGGTAGTCAGGCTCTTAACTGCGACATTGATACCGCATGCTTCGGCCATCCCTTCAGAATTGAATTCATAGAAGAATTCAAAATTTTTGCTCCAATGGGTCATAACATGCCTGCGTGTTTTCCTTTTCGCTCTTTCACCATTTCATAGAGCATAAATTTCTAGCAATTTCGCCAAATGAAATCACACCAGCCGTCCGATCAGATGAGACTTGATTGGCCTTTACACTACCTTAATCTCTTTGCTTTTGCATCAGGCCCTACCTCTTTAAACCATTTTGCAAGCTTTATCCCATGAACACTTTCCTTTCACGAAGCTATGCCAAGTGTTAGATGGAACTCTAACCACCCGGCCTTTAACCTCTACCGAGACCGTCAGCTTTTTCACTAACCGCACCTCATCTTGATGGCTAACAATTTTTCGCTATTTCGCAAGAGTTAATTCGCTTGCATCTTCAGGCCATGAAACAACGAGAAGCATTGGATCAATCTTGAGATGACCATCTTTTAAGTGAGACCTTTATTGCTTACCCTGCTTATTTACCGGTTAACAAATGGCACGTGGCATTTGGCCATTAGCTTTAGGAAACTCTTTTGGTTTATTTCAGAGTCAACCACATGTCACTATTTACTACATAACCACTGGTTACACCTTGGCGGGTCTTGAGTCACCTTTTGAAACTACGTGTCAGATGACACATCACCATCAAGCTTTACAAGAAGTAATAGCTGTCTGTCCACGTCATGCCGAGAAGAATGTCTTTTTCTCTTTCGCCATTTTGCAGGCCTTAACATTCATTTGATTTGCAGCCACGAAATGACGAGAACCCTTGGATCAAAATAGAGTTGAACTTTTTTTACCTTTATGCTTTATCTGCTCTTCAGGCCCACCTTTTCCTTTCACCATTTCGCGGGCTTTAAAACACAAGCATCTTACCCTCATGAACACACGCGGACCATTAGATTATATCAAACTTGTTCAATGCTTAACAACCTACTCAAATCCGACAGATGTGGGTTTTCTGACTCAACATTATCCACCTGGTGTCTAGTCATTCCTGAACTGATGTGTCAACTTTCTAATCACTAAGAAGAAAGATCGGGATCCACCTTTTCCTTGCCACCTGTATCTGCCAGGTCATTTCTTATCCTGGAGCATGACTCATCTTCTTGGACCCACCTTTTAGTCCTTAAATCTGATTCGCTGACCACTTTGATTTTTGGCCACGTGCCATTATCTTACTTGCCATCTCAACCAGCTAGACTGCTTTCTTGGAACGCCATGTCATTTCGCTGTTTCGCAAAAGCTATCTTTCGAGCATCTTCCTCCTACGAAACTGCGCTAGCCGTCAGATCTTTGAGAACCTGCGCATTTGTTATGCTTCTATTAAAACTCCCTTTTCCCAGGCCAAAAACCTTTCGCTGTTTCACAGAGCGTAACATATGAGCATCTATCAGTCACAAAACAATGCAAACCATTGATTTCTCTTGAACTTGATCGCCTTTTAGCCATGGAAAAGTCTTCACCGCTGGGTCCCGCCAAGCCTTTTCACCATTTTGTGCAAGGTAATTCACTTGCTTATTTTGGCTGTGAATCAATGCTAGCTGTTAGATCTTGAGCAAGATGGAGTCTTGTTAAACCAGACCAAATGCACACATTTGAACATGCTTTTCCCTTTCGCTATTTCGCATAGCTTAACACACACGCAAATTCACTTAACGAAATGGCGAAAGCCATAGATTCATTTGGAAGTTGCACAACACTTACTGGACCTGACAACATTAGAAGGAAAAAGGCATTAGGCGTAAAATTTTACAATTATTTAACGATCACCTAGGTAAATAGCAAGGGGGACACTTCACACGACCCCAAGACCTATTACTTAAGTGAATAAAGTAACGCAGGAATAGAAACCAGAGGGTTTTGATCAGACATTTGAGCGATTTAAAACCAAAAACCCTAAACCCTTAAGGACTTAACACAAATTTGAAGCAGTTGATAGCATGCCTGACTCAAAATTTCAAAAACTTAGCCAATTATGGGAAAAGATAACCCATTTCTTAAACAGTGATAACACTATGCTGCTCAAAGATGTCACCAAGTGATGAGAATGGTCGAGATGGTTCATGATCTTTTTCATTTTTTTTCTACTTGTGGGATGTTTTATAACATTCTGGGGCATGTATGTCTTGGGTGTCTATGTTGGCATGTTCCCTTTGTGGTTGTCACATATACATCAACCTTTGACATATGCTTATTCTAGGTTGGATTGCAACATTCTTTGTCTATTGTTGGTTCCCAAATGGGTTTACACTGCGAGAGGTAGAAACCAAGTTAATTCTTCAAATACTCATGGAGAAGCCAACTCTAACTATCAATATCCTTCAGACTTGGACCAACTGTGACAAGGATCTACAAATCCATCTGCACTTTGGGCTTTGCAAGACTCGGGAGGGTGATCCCTTAGCAAATTTGTGATATTTGTGCCACACTCACTAATTATGCTAAAACAAAGCAGATTGTCTCATATACGGGCTCAAGAACAGGGACAACACTCAAGAATGGAGAATTCTTGAGTGATCCTTGACCTTATCTAGAGCATGAGATAGTAGGACACCTCAAACATACATAAAAACTTGGAAATATGTCTTGATTTTAATGATTTATGACAAACCATAAGTGAAATAGATAAGAAATTGATAACCTAATGACATCTGCTAGCATATATCATTGCATTACTCCATTGGGCCTCCTAATTTCTCATCAGCTCCCTTATCTTTCTTTCTATATTCTCTGGTAAAATTTGGGCCTCTTGCATTGATTTAACCAACAAATAAGTTGGTTGGAGTGTAGGTGGCCTCTCAACATGATATGTGGAATCCATAGACATTATTCTAAGCTCTTTTCCCCTTTGCAACCACTTTGTGAACAAGGGAACCACCATCTCCTTATCTTTATCAAATTTCTGAATAGCATCAAATAATAAAGAATACAAAGAACGAATGCTATTAAGTCTACTATCAACTTTTTCATTTAAATGAGTTAGGACTTAACTAACTATCTCCTTTTATTGACAAGATGACTTATCTCCTGATTCCTTCAACTTGTTTTCTAATTTAATAATCCTCTCCAAGAGTTGGGCTTTAGTTGGCTAATTAGATTTAGTGGATTCAGGCTCATCATCATCATATTGTACCAATGATATAATGGGGATATCAACATTCTTTCTAGGTTGAACTGCTTCTTCTTCATGGGTAACAGGTGAAGATCCAGATGTTGATGGTGTTGATGTCCCTATAAGTGCAAAAGAGGATACTCTTATCTATCCTTGTGCAAGAAGTGGCACTTTGGTTTGCAACTCTACACACCTCTGTTGAATTGCATTCTAATCATTGAAAAGCTTGTCAAACTTTTTTATTAGCTATGCTTTTCCCAAGGCTTCCCTATTTGTAGTCTTGTGAGACATTTTGGTGACATCAAAATTCAACTTTGTAGCTTCCACACTTGATGTGTCAGATGCTCTTTTTATAATAAGGCCTCCTTTTAAGTTGGGATTTATGTCACTAATATTAGGCTTTCTATGTCCTTCCTCTAATACCCAAATTTCCAAGGTTGCATAATCATCTAAAAAATCCGATCCTTTTAATGCCAACCTTGCTTCTTCCTCTGAACCTAATTGTTGGTCCTTTGATTTCCTAATTGCATCAAAGGCCACTGCATCTGTTATATCCCATTCTTGTAAAATTAAGACTCTAATCTGATTTACAATCATCCTACCCTCATCTATAGTAATTTTCCTGAACTCTTCCATCATCTCATTCTTAACTTCTTCTTGATTTTCTTGCTCAGACCTATCTGGCCTTTGAGCTTTTCTCTCAACACTTCTCTTCTTAAATTCTCCTATTTTCATCTTCCATACTAATTGCAGAAAATTTGAGCTTCTCACAAAAGCATCATCCTTAAGAAATTTATCACATGCCTCCTTCCTTGCATCCCTAAAATCTCTACCCTTAATATCCAAGGGAGTGAGGTTCAACCCCAAACAAGGAGACACAAGAGGAATACCAATTTGCATCTCTGCACTTGTTACTATGAAAGTATCTTTCTCTATCTATTCTTCAACCTGCCTTGAAGGTGAATAGGGAACATGTGGTGGTAAAGGATTTCTATTTGAATCTTCAAGATCGATGATCTTGACTCCTTTAAAAGGCTTAACTTGCACCTTTGGGGAGGCTTGGCTTCATTATCTTTTTACCTTTTCTCCTCAACAATTCTGCACTGTCACTACTACTCTCTTCTTCACCACTTGTTTCTTCTCTTACCCTCTTTTGAGAGGGCTCATAAATAGGTCTTTCTTCTTCTAGGCCATTTTTTCTTTGAGGTAGAGGAGGTTGTGGGCCTTGTTGTTGCATCCTCATTTGATGAATCAAGGTTGATTCCTTCAGTGTGATGGGCATTGGATGTTGTACATCTCTTCTTTCAACTTGTCAGCCATGGACTTCTTCAAGTTTGGTCCTCTTCTTCTTTAATGCAAGAATCAATTCATCAAAAAATTCATAACAAAATCAACTTTAGCACAAAATGAAGTGAATTTTTTTGTTAGATTATAGCTTGGATCCATTTTTTGAACTATATCCCATAGCTTCCTAAAAGCTATCCATTTCTCTTTCCTGAAATCTTGAGTCATGAAATCAAACTCATTTCTTATTATATGCTTAGGGAAATTGTGCTCATGGGGCAATAGGAAACCTTTTATTATTTCCCTTAATATGTTATAAAACCCCTCTGGGTCACTATGTCTGGTTGGGCTAACCCCTAAAAATATCCTCTAAAAATCATAAAATATGGAATGATAGCATAATCATGGAAAATTGTTCCTTTGCCTCTTCCCTTTAAGTCCTTATCATGGATTCACACCATCTGCCACATTACTTTAGCAAAATCCATTCTCAAAGTAACATTAAAAGGCAATACATGTGTCTGACCAAAGAAACCATAAATTCTAATAACAATGCTAACAGGATAAGGGATGAAATCACCCCAATTGTGCTCAATCTTCAGAAGTGGAAACCTATCCTTAGGCCTTACAAAATCATGCAATTTCATGGGGATCCTTGGTGGGTTCACTATTGTGTGTGTGAAAAGTGGACCTGTATCTATAAGCACAACACTTCAATCAAGTCATTACATGCATGGTTAGACATATATAATCATGAATAATAAAACCATAACAAATCAACCCATTGCCTTCTAAAAGATGCAAATATAAGATTGCTCTCAGATTTGTGTAAGCAATACCAATGACTAGACTACACCAAGACAAAGGATTTAATCTATATGAGCATGATATTAAGCTAAATGGATGCAAGATTAATCTAACAAGATTTAAGCAATATTAAGCTAAATGATTTAATCAATATGAAATAATAAATATGCAATATATCTCAATGAGTCTAGAGCAAAAACAGTATAATAACAATATATTCTCCAGCCTCTTTTGAATGAGAGATGAGCCTGAATTTATAGAAAATTTAGAAAGAAACCAATGGCTAAGATCAAATGATGAGAGATCAAGATTTTTGAAGAGGAAGCAAAATCTAGGTGAATTGATGTGATTGGATGCTTTTCTCAGTTTTAAAGGAAATTGAACTAAAATTAAGATAAAATCAAGAAAAAACTGATTTATCCTCCATTTCATTCAATTTTAAGATTTAATTGTTTTAATTGCTTTCTCTAAGATTATTTATCAGTTTTTAATTTGTTTTTCAAGATTATCTTCAATTGATTTCTTTTCTCAAATTTTTAATTCTTTCTTGGTCAATTAATTCTTTTTTTGATTTATTTCCTTTTTTGAAGATTTGTGCTCATAATTTCCAATTCCTCTTTCTTGATTTGTTTCCTTTTTTGAAGATTTGTGACAAATTGATTTATTTTTCAAATTAATTCTTCTTTTTGATGATTTAATGTTAAATTGATTTATTTAATTAAATATGCAAAAGATATTTAATTAAAATAAATAAGATAATTGTTTAAAATGATTTACTTGGAATGATTTAATTAATTAAATAAATATTTAATTAATATTGAGTTATTAATTTTCCATGTGACATTTGATGATTAAAGAATTAATTGTGTGCTCAAGATTTATTTAATTGCCTTTGGTTAGGACCTTGGTGACATTGTCGAGATTAGGGGCCCATGGTTTAGATGACCATTTTTAGGGTATTACATTTTTCCCTCTTTGAATTAATGTGCGAGTAGCGCGTTGGTTCAAAGAAAATTTGATGTCTAGGAGATGCCAGTTCTGAACTTGATTGATCATGAACTAGATGAAAAGCGAGGTGTTAAGCTTGATTCGAAGCGACAAAGCTGAATGAAGTCTGATTAAAACGATACCGATCCCGAACTTGATTAAACTTAGGAACGATAGAAAACAAAAGATGTCGAACTTGAACTTGATTGATCAAGAAGCGGATCTTACTAATCTAGAACTTGATTGATCTAGACACAACGAGTGATGATAAAAAAATGATCTTGAACTTGATTGATCAAGATACGATGAAGATAAACTATTCAGCTTGATCAAGAAACGAATACTAAACACCTACTTAGATTTAGTATGATCAAAGATACTCTTTAAACCCTTGATTGAGTTTAAACAAATAATCAGTTTGATGAAAAGTGATGAAACTGATTAATGTTAAGAGATTGATTCAGTTGAAGACAAATATCGGCTTGATTTGAAGCGATGAAATTGATATGCCCCTAGCGATGAGGTCTTATTTGATTGATTTCTTTAGTTGAAAAAAAATGTTTGCTCGACTTTCAATGAAGGTTTGAAAATTTTCTCAGCATTTGAAGATGTGAGGTCATAAGGTCATGAGTATGCCCCCTTGAGAGAGAAATCGAAAGATAGCGAGGGTACATGATGATAGGCAATTTTTTTAGCGATGATAAGTTGTTTTGAGCACAAATTGAAGAAAGAATGATCATTTGATGAAAAGAGTGCTAAGAGGTCCAAATTCTGAAATTGACTAGCAAAATGATCTCAAATTTTGATTTTGATCCCAAAAATGGAATCAAAACAGTCAAATTAGCTAAGGGTACAATTTTCATGTCCATCAGAGCAAGTTGAAAAATTAGGTTTTTGGCTATATATGGGACAAAAGTGTCATTTTCAATTCATTTTAACCCTCCAAGTTTGAAAATTCAAAAAGCCTTTTGTGAAGAAAATGGTGATCCCTACTCGTCAGCATTGATTCGAGCACCAAAGAAGACATAATCGACCCCGAAACTACGAGCCAGTGGTAAGTGATCGATCTTAAGCCTATTTGTGTTTCCAATTTTGAATTTTTTTGTTCAATTTTCAAGTTTTCCACATGTTTGGGGTTAGGCATCACGTTTTGTCGTGTGAGACAGGATCTTGTCTCGTACAAAAAACTGGTAAATTTTCTTTTGTCGTTTGAGCCCATTAGTTTATTCATTCTAGGGTCACCCATGTGTCGTATGACAGGTCTGTAAAAAAGACCATTTTGTCGTGCGGGGTCCAAAAGTTTGTCATTTGATCTTGGTTTGTCGTACTAGGGCTATTCCTTGCTTGTACAAAATGCTACTTTTCTGTGTTTTGTTGTTTGAGAGATAGTAAGCATTTTTGAGGGTGTAAACGTGAAATTTTGATTTTGCATTTGACTTAGTTGGATTTGCGTGATGTTTTGCTTCTCTTGTAGGCTCATTTGGAATATTTTCTGATGCTTCGTTGGTGGGTTTTTTTAGCAGGTTCGATTACCTCCTATGTTGTTCAGATGTGTGTATCCTCCTACCATGGCATTAGTGCGACATTTATCTAAGGTCGAGCAGGCTCATATTGACTTGTGCGGCTTGACTCATCTGTTGGGATTACCTGATATCCATGTGAATCACGGAATGCTCATGAAATGGTAGAGTGGTTTCATTCAGAGCATAATACGTTTCATCTGTCAGTGGGGGAGTTGACAATCACTCCTGAGGATGTATACAGGATCCTCTGTATCCCTTTTGCTAGGGATAAGGTGGATTATGATTCAGGGCACCTTTCAGGATTGCAGGCAATCAGGTATTGAGTTGGGATATTCTTATGAGAAGGTATAGTGAGGAGTATCATCTGGCATGCTTCCTAGCAGGATTCATAGGCTGTTTTCTTATGCCAGACAGAGGGCAGTAGGGTTTCTAGTGCGGATGGGGCCGGATGTTAGAGAGGTTGATAGAGACCCCTCAAAGACTTGGTTGGGGCTCTTATTTATTGGACCACATGTATCGAGAGATGCATGAGATCATATATAGAGATGGGCGGAGCATGGCCGCTGGGGTATATATTTTGCAGGTGTGGGCTTGGAAGCACCTTCTCATTTGTCGACCGATAGTAGCTGACAGTAGAGAGCTTGGGTAGCTGATCATTTATAGGTATGCTGGATATATTACGCAACCCCATCTAGGCAAGACAAATTTTTGGAGATGACAGCTCGATGACCTGATAGCCGTCATATGGAGACCATACTGAGGTGTGGAGTCATGGGATGACTGGCAGCTAGTTTGTAGGGACCTATTTTTTACATGTCCACTGATCGGGAGGTCACAGACCATTGTGGAGTGATTCGTCATTTCTCAAGTGATGAGGTAGTATGGTCGGCCTCAGGGGATCTCTCAGGAGTACAAAGCTTATACATGGTATGTAGATGAGGAGAGATAGGGATGGTCTCCGCAGTTATCATACGATTTGGCGATGCATGAGATGACAGGTTTACACTGCTTGAGGTAGGATTACTTGGACGATATAGCAGATATGGGGGTATTGCCCCAGTATAGAGATTATTTTCAGCAGCATCCATTCCCACATTTTATAGATCTGGGTAAGAAGGCTCCTCGTATTGAGGATGTTGAGAATGATGCCCCCGCACCAGCACAGGGACAGGCACAGAGAGCTGAGGCTCCATGACGAATAGGTGGTGATCCTGGTACTAGCAGTAGCAGGGTGAGGGCGGATCCCTTGGAGGAGTAGGAGTGAGATTGGGTGGGACTAAGGAGGAGTGAGTAGCTCTGAGACAGGTTCGATAGTGGAGGGATGAGCAGGGTGGAGCAGGAGGTGGAGGTGGAGGTGAGGAGCCTACGAGAGAGCAGGGGATGGAAGCTAGATGGTTGATGAGGGCATGTCTTGCAAAGATGCAGTCATAGCTGATAGTGGCTCAGACTCAGCTGGCAGAGCGGGACCGATAGCTTGTGGAGGTGAGGGTTGAGTGTGATCACCAGATCACAACACTAAGAGCAAAGATGAGAGCAGAGATAGATCCCTTGTGATAGGAGGTCCTTCACCAGAGTTGTAGGGAAGCCTACTATGTTGCAGCATATAGTGTTGCAGTTCCTATTGTGCAGCAGGTGATACCCTATTCACAGTATATGGCACGGTCAAAGGGAGCTCGAGCGCCTCGACAGGATCCTGGGCATCAGGCTCCTCCTCCTCCACTAGGTGATTAGGGAGAGGGTGCGAGCTAGATTATTTCTTTTTGTAGCCTATATGATTCTTGCTCCGATGGGAGTTTGTATATGTCATTTGACATCATTTTGTATTCTTATACTTGACATGATATATATATTCGAGATCTGAGTTGACTTCATCATACTTGTGTTGATTTGCTCATGAGATGTCCTTTATATGCTTTATTCTATATGTATGCATTTCTTTTCAGCCTGAATGCATGAATGCAAATGGAATATGAATGCTTATTTTTGTTTCTTTTTAGATGCAAATAAATGATGATGTAAATGAGTAACTAGAATGAGTAATGCAATTTTTCTTCATTTTTCTATGCAATAAGTTGGATTCAAATGAATGATAGTGAATGTATGAATCTATATTAAATGCTCATGTATGTAGCTAACATCTCAAAACACAAGTACTCGATCGGAGAAATGATGAAAAGAGACCTCTTAGCGAAGAAATGATGAAGCTCCCGACTCTTGTTCAGAAGATAAAGAGATCATTGTTATTATGCCGAAATCACTCTAGATTCACAAAATGTAGAATGAAATGCAAAATGATATGCAAAATGCAACCTAAACCTAGTCACTGGATTTAAAAAGCTTAATTTTCATCATTGAGCGTTTCACAATTATAGTAGGCAAATTAGAGTTCCTTGCTTTTCATGTGCAATATTAATTATCTTGTCCGCAATGACCCTTTTTTCATTCATATCCTTGGACAGATTTCGTAGGGACCTGGACTGCACAATAAAGAAATTCCCTCAAAACAAACAAAGAAATGATGGGAACCTCCTTGTAGCATTCAAATAAGCGGAGTCGAGGTATGTGAGGCGATTTCACCTTGATGTAAAGGCTCTTATCATAGACACCCAACTAATTTAGATGTTTCTAGATCATTGGGATCATTCCTTCAAGCAGAAAACACAAAAGATATTATGCCCCCAATCCTTGCTCCTCTTAGTCAAGATAGACTTCCTCGAGTTACTTAGAGGGATAATAATCGAAAACCAATATAAAAGACAACACCCAAAGAAAATTTTCATTCATAGCTCAAACTGTTTAGTGATTGTTTTCTGTTAAGTTGTTTTGCTTGTTAACTTAGTGATAAAACTCTTCAGTAGTTAGGAAATAGATAACTGACTCGAAGTGGATGACCAGGTTTCACTGACATAAGGTTGACTTGGTTGATACTTCTTAGGACATGTAATGTGCTCGATTGATTACCCTAAGACTAGGACATTGATCAGTTTCAAGCCATGAGGGTTCCAATGAACCAAGATGTCACAAAAGTGACTGAAATATGTACAAGCGAAAGCAAATATGCATGAAAGAGGGAATGCCAACGTTGTGTTGATAGATGGAGCGCTTGAGTATAAGAGGCGCATGTTTACCAGGTTTTCACCCGCTTGGCAGAGATTCATATACTTTTTTTTTTTTACCAAGGTGCTTGTTTACCAGGTTTTCACCAGGGCATTTTCTCTCTTTTTTCCTTTTTTTCTTTTGTTTTTTCTTTTCTTTTGTTTTTTCTTTCTTTTCTTCAAGACTTTTTCTGATTTTTATGATTTCTTCAGGACTTTTTCTGATTCTTTAAATTTTTTCAGGACTTTTTCGCTATATAAGCTATTGGAGCAGAGAATATTTAGGTGAAGAATTTCTTCAGATGGATGGTGTTGAATGATTCGTGGAGCTGTTCTCCTTCCAATGTTGAGAGTTGATAGGCACCCGAGCCAAAAGCTACAGTAAAGATATAGGGACCCAGACAGTTGGTATTAAACTTCCCTTTGTTCTCTCAAAACTGTTGATTTTTAGGATTTTCTCTTAGGACTAGGTCACCAACCTGAAATTCTCGATGTCGAACCTTCTTGTTATATCCTCTGGAAATTATCTTTTGATATACTATAAGATGATCAAACGCCACTTGCCGACGCTCATCCAACAATTTGAGCTCTTGCAATCTAGATATTCTATAGTCTTCATTAGTAACAAGACCTTGCAAGGAAACTCTTAGAGATGGTATTTCTACTTCAATAGGTAATACTGCTTCGGACCCATACACCAAAGAAAAAGGTGTAGCCCCAGTAGGTGTTTTGATACTTGTTCTATAAGCCCACAGTGCAGGATTGAGCTACAGATACCAATCCTTCCCAGATTTGTTCACTGTTTTGTGCAAGATAGTCAGTAGGTTTTTGTTAGATGCCTCTGCTTGTCCATTACCTTGAGGGTAATATATTGAGGACCAGTGTTGTTTGATTTTAAACTTCTCATAGAGTTCATCTAGATCTTTGTTCTTGAACTATCCTCCATTGTTAGTTATAATGGATGAAGGTATACCATATCTGCAAATGATATAATTAAGAATAAAGAGAGCTATTTGTTTGCATGTTGCCTTGATGAGCATAACCAATTCTACCCATTTAGTGAAGTACTCAGTGCCAGTGATAATAAATTTGTGTCCATTAGATGATGCAAGATATATTTGGCAAATTAGATCAAATGCCCACTATTGAAAGGGCCAGTGTGTCACAAAGGGTATGAGATCCCTTGCTGGAGCATGTATAAGGTGCCCATGCAATTGACACTTTTCACAAGTTTTAGCAAATTTTATAGCTTCTTTCTACATGTTTGGCTAGTAGTAGCTAGCCCTAGTAGTTTTCATGCTAAAGTTAGACCATTTGAATGGGATCCACAAACACCTTCATGAACCTCAAATAATGCACGTTGGGACTCCTCAATTTCCAGACATCTAAGAAAAGTATTATCTAAACCTCGTCTGAATAGGTCGTTAGCAATGATGACATACCGTGACGCATTGCTGGAAAGATTAGCAGGGACAACTTGGTCATGCAGGGAAGAATAAATGTGGCTATAATGAGATGAGTCATGTCCAATAATAGAACAGACCATCTGGGACTCTAGGGAATCATAGGTAGGATAATGTAACTCTTCCACTAGGAATTCAAAGAAAAAATTGGATTCATGTAGCTGTGGTATAGATGCCAAAGTGGCCATTGCATTCGCTACTCTACTTGCTATTCTGGGGATCTGTTGAAATGATACTGAGGTAAAGTATTTCTTGAGATCATCCACCATTCTCTTATAAGGCATCAGTTTCTCATCTCTTGTCTGATATAGATCATTGATTTGGTTGATAATGAGTTGAGAATCTCCATAGATGTGTAATTCAACAATCTTCCACTCGATGGCCAGCTTGATCCCATTTTCCAAAGCTTCATATTTTGCAATGTTGTTTGTGCAAGGGAAGAGAATCTTGTAAGCTTTTGGAATTGAGTATTTCTAGGGAGTAATAAATACTATCCCGACACTAGAACCATGTTGAGTGAAAGAGCCATCAAAGAATATCTTCCATGATTGTTCAGTAAGGTGCATGATTGATTCATCTGAGAATTCTATATGCAGAGGTTGATCATCTTCCAGTGGAGCTTCAGCAAGTTGGTCCGTAATAACCTATCATTTGATGGTTGTATGTTCCACATATTCGATCTCAAATTCTATAAGGACCATGACCCATTTGGCCAGTCTTTTGGTAAGTGTTGCTTTACTGAGAAGATACTTGAGTGGATCAATCTTGGCTACCAGCTTAATGGAGTGTGCCAAGATATAGTGCCTTAATTTTTGTGATGCAAAGACCAAAGCTAAGCATGCTTTCTCTATTATATTTTAATTCATTTCATACGACACCAAAGTTCTATTGATGCAATAGATAGCTCATTCCTTTTTATTATCATCCCATTGTGCCAGAAGTGCCCCCAATGAAGTATATGTAGCTGATATATACAAGATCAGTGGCTTACATTGAATCAGTGACATTAATATGTGTGGATTACAAAGATATTCTTTGATTTGTTTTAAATGTCATTCACAATATTTATCCCAGTTGTATTGAATTCCTTTCTTTAATGCCTTCATGAAGGGTTGAGCTTTGTCGGCTAGCTGAGATATAAAACGCCTTATTGACTGAAGACAACCTTGTAAACTTCTCATCTGACTGAGATTCTTGGGTGGAGGCATTTCCATTATAGCTTGGACCTTTTCAGGGTCAACCTCAATTCCTTTTTTTGAAATTATGTAACCAAACAATTTTCCTGATGTTACTCCAAATGCACACTTTTTAGGATTTAATCGGAGCTTGAATCTTTCCATTCTATCTAGTATGAGGCCTAGCTCTTGAATATGCATAGATCTCTTCATAGTTTTTACAAGGGTGTCATCAACATAATCTTCCATGTTTTTATGCATCATATTGTGGAAGATAGTGGTTACTACTATTTGGTAAGTTTCTCTCGTGTTCTTTAGACCAAACGACATAACATTCCAACAGAAGGTTCCCCATGCACATGTGAAAGTTGTCTTCTCTTGATCTTCAGGTGCTATCTTGATCTGATTGTAACCAGAGAATCCATCCATTAATGATTACATCTCATATCCAACAGTCATATCTACTATCATGTCAATGTTGGGCAATGGAAAATCATCTTTCAGACATGCTTTGTTGAGATCCCTGAAGTCTGTGCAAACTCTAATAGATTTGTCTACCTTTGATATAGGTACTATATTTGATTACTCCACTAGTAAAAACAATAGCTAAAAAAGATCAACTGGTAGCTGAAAGTATGGATGTAGAGGATGGCAATCCTAATCCTGAAGTCTTATATACTGTGGATGTTGATACTCAAAAGATCAACATTATGGTAGACAAAGATACATCTGATAAGACTGACATGGCTAGTGAGCCTCTAGAAGCTAAGATAACTGATAACACACAAGAGAAACTGACAGATGACAAAGAGAAAAAGGTAGAGACTCAGACTTAGACTGAGACAATGCAACAAACAAAGAAACAAATAGAGCAAAAGGCTCCTGAATAGGAACAACAATAGGAATAGGAACAGAAGGAAACAATGCCACTAGCAACTGGAGAAGTAGAAAAACCATTGCTTAAGGAAATGTAGACACAAACAGACCTGCCAGAGGTCAATACAAGCTTGGTTACTTCGACTGGTGGTACTCAAAATCTAGGTTCATCATCAGGCTACAAATCAACTAATGTGACTGAAGTACTATTAGATTCAATTAAAAAGATAACAGATTGTAGCTCACAAGCTTATAAGGCAATAGATGATACCATACCAATTGTGAAGGTAATTGCTCCTAATTGTAATATAGACAATAAAGATTCTTTAGGAAAACTTGATACCTTGTGTAAATATATCATAGAAAACATTGAGAAAATAAAGGAAGAGACATTGAAGGATAAAGTAGAAATTGAAAAGCAGAAATTCTTTGATGAGCAAATAAAGAAGTGTAACAGAGATTTTGACACACTTCTACCAGAATTGTGTAATTTATTGAAAGAGTACAAAACTCTGTACAAAGACACCTATAAGACAAACCTTTTGACTATAGATATAGATAAGAAGATGACCAAGGTACATGATGAAATCAATAATCTTGCAGATAATTTTGTCAACTCACTTGATACACTATCAGTTTTTGAATAGAAGATAAAATTTTTTGAGGAAGATTTACTTAAATTAGAAAGAGAAAAGGAGAGAATAGTGAATAAGGAAAAGCATCTGAGATTAAAACTGAGTCCAAGATTGGACTATTTAGCATCACTATGGAAGGAAATATCTGAGTCACTAATACAGGGACAGAAAACACTGACAGAGCATTTGCAGCATCTCACCGATACAATTAAGAGAATAGAGATAGCAATAAGAGATAGTAAAAAGTTTATGGAGAGTATAAACTTGATTTTGGTGGATCTATTTCAAATTGTAACTACCCAGTTACAAGGTTGAAACTACAAACTCTACTGACATCTTGACAACCTTTGTCATTGATGCCAAAGAGGGAGTAGTGGGATGAGAAAATTCAACATCACAAGAATCATATGCTCAGGGGGAGCACACACATTTTTGGTAACATTTTTGGACTTCACATTTTTGGATACACTTTTGAAATTTCTCATTTGTGTTGCCATCAATGCCAAAGGGGGAGATTGTTGGCATATGCACACTCCAATGAGACATTGTAGGTGATTGAAGGTTTTGTCATTGATTGCAACCTTGCAATCCTATGGCACCGACAAGGTATTATATTGGCAAGGCATTACACTGGCAAGTTAGTGCATCGGCATCAACAGATCACACTCTACACTGGCACTTAGGGCACTGACACCGACACAGAGGCCAACAAGATTTTGTTATATTATATTTTGTTTATTATTGAAAAACTTTGTAAGTTGACTTGGCATGTTGTAAAATGACTCTTATATATAAAAGAGATCATTGTAGACATTTTGTAAGTAAGGAAGTAAGTGAAGAAAGTGATGTATGCAAAATATAGGTTGAAGGGTTTATGTAAGAAGAAGAGTAGCAACTGGTACTGGATCAGGCGTTATAGATGCTATTGTAAAGCAGTACAAGATATTGGATTTGTATAATCCACATTGTAAGTCAGTGAGACTTTCCATTGAGCAGTGAGCTCTAGGCAGTTGGCCTTCCTGCATGTGCAGGCCCCTATTGTAAGTAATATTCTCTTATTGGCCAGTGAGTGAATATTGTGGGTCACAAATCCCACCGAGTTTTTTCCCACACCAGGTTTCCTCGTTAAATCCTTGTGTTATGGTGTGCTTTTCATGTGGATGTTCTTAATTTTGTTTATTACATTATTTCTTGCATATCGGTACACTATTATAATATGTTCTGCATGTTTTAAGTTAAGAAATTCTAATTACCAGTTAGATACTGATTTAGCCCCCCCCTCTTAGTATCTGTGGGATTCCTAACATGATGTTGCAAGTTCCTTCGTGATTTGGTTCATTGATTATTTGTATTTGACACACTTGTGGACATAACCTTGATGGTTCTGTTAATCCCTATCATCTGTTCCATTCAGCTTCCTCTAGACTGATGACTAGTTTTGTTTCTGTAGCTTCTAATTCTTATTTGTAGTTTCGTACCTAATTTGTCCTATCTCATTAGGAGGGTTGGTAGGTGAAGAAATACCTTGTGTCCTTTCTTCCTCTAGCTATCGTTCATAGTCTTCTTGTCTTTTTAATCTGATTTCTTCTATTTCTTTTTGTATTCTGAGGTGTATCAGCTCTTGTGCATCATCTGTAATATCACTAGATTCTTCAAGGGTTTCTATAGTAGATGATTGTGAGATATGATCTGGACCCCATTCATACTCATTTGAATCAGTTTCTGAATCGTCTACTTGTTGTCTGCCAGTATATATGACTGGAACTTTTAGTGGTGCAAACAATTCTCTAATTCTGTATACTTTGTCTCTCATATCCTCTGGAACTTCTACTTCCTATGGTATTATAGCTGATATAACTGGATCCTGGTTACCATTTGTTTCCTCTCTTTGGATGGGGAATTATTTTTCTTCATCATCACACTCTTCCTGAGTTTGTTGAGTATTAAGTTCTTGTGTTGTTAAAGGTAGTACCTTCTTCTTCCACTTATGTTGATGGTGAGATGTGTGCTTCTGATCCAATTGCTTTCTTGGATCATATCCCAGTCCAGCTTTATCATTGACAAATTTAGTTTGTAACTGAATAGGTTCAACAATACCTTTTTGATGTTTGCCAAGAGGACCGGTACCTGAATATCCCATGCGTTGAAGCATCTTATAGCCTGGACCATATTGTGTTGGAGAAATCTCACAATGTCATATTTCTTTATCTGCACTGTCTTCTTTGAAGAGCGATTTAAGGACATCATCCCCTTCTATTTCACCTACAAGAGAAGTAGAGGAATGTATAAAGGTTCCATCATAAATGAATTTTGGAGTTGAAGTTTGTGGCCTCATACCCCCTGATGGTTTTCCTGACTATCTTGGTGATGGAGGAAGAGACGTTAGTGAGAGTATAGGCTCTATTTTGTAACCATCCATGCCAGTGTTTGTGATTCTCAATTTCTTTTCTAAATCTTTCAGAAAAGATTCTGATTTTTAGCTACAAAAGATGCTCTATTATTAGGAACAAAAGCATCAGCACCCTGTGTTAATGCATTACAGGTATAACTTCTATTGGCATGAATACTGACTTCAACTCCATTATAAGGAAATTTTAGGCATTGATGATACGTAGATGGTACTACTTTCATTTCATGAATCCATGGCCTACCTAGTAAGATGTTGTATGAAAGATGAAGATCCGAGACTTGAAAAATGACATCTCTTTCCACAGGTCCTACTCTGATTGGTAATGATACCAATCCCTTAGAAGTTCTTTCCTCTTCATCATAAGCCTTGATTGTTATCTTCTTTGTTGGATCAATGACATTCTCAAAAAATCTCAACTGTGTCAATAGATTGTAGGTACAAATATTCAACCCAACGCCTCCATCTATCAAAACACATTTAACATGGTGTTTATGAATCATGGCTTCAATGTGTAATGGCTGGTTATGTGGGTGACTCAGTGAATTATCATCTTCTTCAGAGAATGTAAGGTAATGAGGTGAGGTCAGGAGACCTACCATAGATTGAAACTGATCTATGTCTAAATCTTCAGGGACACTGGTGGTAAGTAGAGCCTTGTCCAAGACCTCTTTATGAGCATAAGAGATCTTAAGCAGTTCTAGAATGGAGATTTAAGCATTGGTTCTCTTCAATTGTTCGACAATACTATAACCAGGAGAAGACGATGAAGCTAGTTGTTTTGATTTAGCCATGATTGTGTCTGTTTGTCTATTTGGCAGTTTTGATGTCGTTTGATGAAAAGTTGGGGGACTAGTTCCTGGGAGAGAAATCTTCCTTTGAGTGTGACTCACGGTATTAGCAGTCTGTGTTTGACTTTGATGATCCTGGACTATGATCACATTGCAATATTCAGGTTGAACAGATTCAATCATGTTGATCACATTATCATGATTAGTGTAAGTATAATTGACTCTATCTCCTCCCTTGGATTTTGAGGATTCTCCTTGTTCATAATTGGGTAAGGGATCTTTAAAAGCCTTATGATCAACATTAGCTGTGTGACTTCCAAAAATGATCTTGCCTGTGTCAATGAGATCTTGGATTTCATGTTGGAGTTTCATGCAGTGGTTTATGTTATGTCCCTTGTTCTGATGGTAGTCACAGTATTTGTTTTCTCTCCACCTTTTGGGTCTAATTTCTCGGTCATATGGTCTAGAATTGTCTGGTAATGTTATTAGATTATTTGCCAATAAATTTTTAAAAGCTGATTCATATGCTTCATCTAGAGGAGTAAAATCACATTTAGGTTTTGAGACCCAAGGTTTGTCTTTAAACCACTCCCTTGTTTTCTTTGGACGATTTTCCTTTGTAGTTTAAGCTGTCTTGAGTGCTTGTGTGCCATTGGCCAAGTTAAATATTGTGGATTTTGTTTTTGCTTGGATAGTATCTACCACTCCATCACTAATGACGTTCTTGTTGTTGTCTTTACCATATTTCTAGTATTTGCTCTTTTCTTTAGAGCTAGAACCTTTCGATGTTTCTTTCCAAAGTGATATATCTCCCTTTTTGATAAGCACATCTTCCATTCTGAGGGTGTTATCTACCATTTTGTTGAATGAAGGGTGTAATTGCATTTGGACACTGTACTTCAATTCAGGGACTAAGTTGTTGACAAAGATATCCATTTTCTCAAGATCTGGGATAGTCCTTGAATATCTAGAGAACATCTTTCTCCATCATTGGAGGAAGGTGAGAAAGGGTTCTCCTATTTTTGTCTGGTATTGCAAAGCTCTATCATAGTGACTGGGTGACAAATTTTGTATGAGTATTATTGTAAAAATAGTTGGATTAGTTCCTCAAATTTTTTTATCCCTTTGGGTAGGCTTGCGAACCATTCCATTGCTTGACCCCCTAAACTCGGGAAAAGGCGCATGAGGTACGTTTGATCATGCATGAACTCCATACAAGTGGAACAAAACTCTTTGACATGATCTTGAGGATCTGAGGTACCATCATATTTGTCAAACTTTGGGATCTCAACTCATGAAGGAAATGGAGACATGTAAAGATTTTTGTCAAATGGGAATGGGCATATTGTGTCCAGAGAATATTGTTTTGGAGTTTTATCTTTGTTTTCTATTCTTTTGACTGTAGTTTGTAATGCTTGCATTTGTTTGCTCATTTTTTTCCATGGTGTCTCTTCCTCTTTAGCGACAAGGGCCTCCACATTATAACCAGTAGGGAGTTTGGCACCTTGTTTTGCTAGTTCTAGGAAATAGTCTTCTTTTTCCCTAGCCATGATGACCTTCATCATTTTTTGGAATTCTTTATCATTTTGACATCTATGTACTTCGTCTTCAAGAGGTTCAGGAAGCTCAGATTCAGTTGATGAGGAATCGGTGTCAGTGGCATGATTGCTGAAATCTTCATGAGTGTTTCATTTACTAGCTTCTCTTTCTTGCCTTTCTCCAGACATGGTGGGAGATAAGGGCTGACCAAAGTTTGGTGTATCGTAAACTAGTATCTGTGACGAGGATGGTTTATTGTAAAAGGGGTTTTCTTTGAAGAATAGATTGTTTTTTGAAAAAAAAGGCATTTCTTTTTCTTTGTCCCTTTTGCTGCGAGAATTTCTAGTTTGAACAGGCATTTGTAACCGACAGGACCAAGAGCCAAATGTTTTGCAAAAGTCAAGATCAAATTGTAGCTAGTAGTTCGTTTAACGTAGTGATTGAGAGAAGTAACTTAAGATCTAGTCTGGTTTCAGGAATGATCTATCCTATGTAAGACGTTATCCAAGTTGACTTTAAGTTTGATAAGATGTTTGTTTGAACTAGCTGAGAAATTATCGACAAAATCATGCAACGCAATGACAGAGGTACACTTTCAAGGTTGTTTATGCTTATGAGGATGATAACCAGTTTTAGGCTCGCTGTAGACTGTTTTGGACAGGTTTAACTATTCTAGACTAGCAAAATCAGAGACTTGTACGATTGTATTTCTGAGACTGTACGACAATATAACAGTTTTAGGACAACAATAGTTTTGTTTTGTATGAGTTACTGCCTAGTACCGTATGATAAATGGGTACGTCCCAGATGACAAATGAATATGTTCAGTTCTGTCTCATACGACACATAATTTGGCTTGAAACGACAGATTGCTGGGTTTTGTATGACAGAGGATTGACCTTAGGATGACAATTTACTAGACTTGTATGGCATAGGATATGGTGCAGGATGACAATTTACCAGACTCGTATGACTGTTCACAGAGCAGAGACTAAAAATTTTGAGTTTTCAAATGGCTGAGCATGGCAACTGAGTATGACCAATTCTGAGATGGACTGATTTTTGACGAGGATAGACTAGTTTGTGACACAAATAGAGTTTATCATTGAGTTTGTTTGATCTTGTTTTCTTCAGTTTTAGTATTCCAGTTTTAATTTGAGGGATGAAAACACAAAAAACACGCAAGATATATAATAATTCAATCACAACATGCTAACCCTATGGAAGTTGGTTTAGAGAAGAAAACCTTTGCTTGCTGACTTAGGTACACACCCAATAGCTAATCAGAATATGGCCACTGAGTCTCACGCAATGGATTCTCAACGCCGTATTAGCCAAATCCAAATGCTAATGGGGGCACAATATGGCAAGTGTCTTGGGAGAGTTACTATTTCTCTTGCACAAAGATTATCAACCTTTCGAAGGTGAATCGAGTAGCTTCTATCTTATAGTTCGTAGTCAGAAATTCCATTTGAAATTACACCTTGAAGTCACGCAAGCATGATTGAGGCCTATAGCCTAACAAGGTACCGAAACAAGCTGTAGTCACATAAACATGATTGAGACCGTGAGGCCCTACAAAATGCTCGATATGAGAGATCTCAAAGAGAAAACTCAAATAATTCCATCCTCTGAGACTTTAATCACTAGAGACCTATTTATTATAGTGATTTGGAATGCTCAGGTCTAGCTGTACTCACTTGGGTCGTTCTCATAGGGTGATTACTTTTTCCCACTGTGACAGGCCTGCTAAAGGTACACAAATCTCAAAACTTAGAAAAAGCTTCAAGGGTCTAGATTTCTAATTATTTGTAAAAGATAAGAGCATACTCTCCTACCTCTTAGATTTTTCTGAAAACATGAAAGACAGATTTGTTCATTAACCAAATAGAAATTTAAGTGCCTAAAAAATGAATTTAAAGAATACACGATATTTGGTTGATTCTCTTTAGGCAACCTGCAAAAACAACATTTTAGTAGTCATGTTGTTTTCATTCTTTGATAGGCATATGTTTGATTGATAAATTCTTTGACAAGCATCCTGCAAGAAATTGGTTAGGTTGTAAAAATCTCAGGCAGACAAAAGACAATTCAAGGTCAGTGTTAGCATAATCAAAATTTAAGCAAAAAATCCTGAAAGGTAATCTGTTTTTAAACTATCAGAACATGGAATCGTATGACAATCTTCATAAAATAGAATGACATAACGCTTTTATCATACGAGTTGGAAATCAATACAAAACGACAAAAGATAGCATAAGAAGTGTGTCGTACGAGTTAGAAATCATCATAGAATGACAAAGTATAAAAGAATTAATATGTCGTACAAGTGGATATTATGATTCATACGACAATGTAAAGGATATGATCTTGTTTCGTACGAGAAACAACAGGTGTCAATATAATGTCGTACGATGTAGTGAAACTACTCATACGATATTTCACAGAGGCTATACGGATGAAACCTATAGATAAACAAAAATGATTTTGAGGCCAACTAAAGATGTTTTCTGCCCCACATTAGGTGCTAGAAAATGTGTGTGAAAAGTGGACCTGTATCTATAAGCACAACACTTCAATCAAGTCATTACATGCATGGTTAGACAGATATAATCATGAATAATAACACCATAACAAATTGACCCATTGCCTTCTAAAAGATGCGAGTATAAGATTGCTCTCAGATTTGTATAAGCAATACCAGTGACTAGACTACACCAAGATGAAGGATTTAATCTATATGAGCATGATATTAAGCTAAATGGATGCAAGATTAATCTAACAAGATTTAAGCAATATTAAGCTAAATGATTTAATCAATATGAAATAATAAATATGCAATATATCTCAATGAGTCTAGAGCAAAAATAGTATAATAACAATATATTCTCCAGCCTCTTTTGAATGAGAGATGAGCCTGAATTTATAGAAAATTCAGAAAGAAATCAATGGCTAAGATCAAATGATGAGCGGTCAAGATTTTCCAAGAGGAAGCACAATCCAGGTGAATTGATGTGATTGGATGCTTTTCTTAGTTTTAAAGGAAATTGAACTAAAATTAAGATAAAATCAAGAAAAAAATGATTTATTCTCCATTTCATTCAATTTTAAGATTTAATTGTTTTAATTGCTTTCTCTGAGATTATTTATCAATTTTTAATTTGTTTTTCAAGATTATCTCCAATTGATTTCTTTTCTCAAATTTTTAATTCTTTCTTGGTCAATTAATTCTTTTTTCGATTTATTTCCTTTTTTGAAGATTTGTGCTCATAATTTCCAATTCCTCTTTCTTGATTTGTTTCCTTTTTGAAGATTTGTGGCAAATTGATTTATTTTTCAAATTAATTCCTCTTTTTGATGATTTAATGGCAAATTGATTTATTTAAATAAATATGCAAAAGATATTTAATTAAAATAAATGAGATAATTGTTTAAAATGATTTACTTGGAATGATTTAATTAATTAAATAAATATTTAATTAATATTGAGTTATTAATTTTCCATGTGACATTTGATGATTAAAGAATTAATTGTGTGCTCAAGATTTATTTAATTGCCTTTGGTTAGGACCTTGGTGACGTTGTCAAGATTAGGGGCCCATGGTTTAGATGACCATTTTTAGGGTATTACAACTATCAATCTTTACCTTAACCTAGAAGCAAAGTTGTTATCAAACCTCAAAAAGATAGCCTCCTATCTGTCCCAAGACATATCCATACTCCAAAGCTGCACTGGAATTTCATTATTGTTAATTGTTCTTCTGAGGTCCATAGTGCCTTCAAAGTAATCTACATTCTGATACAAGAACATGTGCATGAGAAAGGAGTACCAATAGAAATGAGTGCCAGACACTTCATTCTTAACATCTTGCAACCCCTCATGAATCTTCTCTTCAAGGTATGGGGCAAAGTCAAAAATCACTATATAATTTGGATGTTGAATTTGCATAGCCATATACATGAAGTCAGGTGGCATAACTGTAATTGGATTGAACCCTAAGACTTGACATGGAGAGAAAAAGGTAGCCTAAAAATAAGGAGCAAAACCACCAATGGGAAAAGGCTCCTTTGAACTAGGGCCAATGTAGTATGTTGTGTCTCCTTCTTTTTCCAAATGAATTGGGAGAAAGCTAGTTCTAATGAAACATTTCATTCTATAATACTTTGCCTTCAATTCATCAAAAACTAATTGTACTAGGTTAGCAGATGGTTCATACAAGTCAAATATCTCTCGTAATTCCTCTCTCTTGATTGTCTGCAAGAATCTCTCCTTCATTTCCTCTTATAACCCTCGAGACGGGGTCTATTATTATTTACTAAGTTGTCATTATTTTTATGTCCAAAGTCATTCTATATACTCTAGTCAATTATTACCATTGAAACATTCAATCGGTAAGCACAGAGCAGTCGGTTATAGAAGAAAGAAGTCACAGAGTTTAGTGTACACCGAGCTGCCTATCGAGTAACGTTCTATGACTATCAAGCAGCAAAGATGGTATACCAAGTTAATACACACCGAGTGAAACGTGTTACTAGATTCATTGAACCTGGACACATATGTGGAAATGTGTTACAAGATCGAGGAACAGGGAACCGTTATCACATAGGAAATTGCACCTTAAGATTTTGTATGCTTTTGAGGACATCTATCCAATGAAATAATCTTGTATGGTTATTCATTTAATGAATCATGTTTGTAAGATTGAAGCATGAACAAGATCACCGTTACAAGAGATCTATTTATACAACATGAATTGAGGATCAAATGTGTGTGTGAAGCAAGACATATGTGAAAAGCAAAATCATGGGAAAGCACTGAGTGTTATGACTATTACGACTGACAAAGATATTCAGAGGTCACCGAGAAGGATTTCAGAGAATAGTTAAGGAACAGAGTAAACAGATAGGTTTACTGAGTTAATTTATGATTTACCAAGGTATGCTATAAGCAAAGTAATTTCATTTTGAGAACATAGAATCTGCTATAACATTTTAGATGTGAAGTTGCAGATATTTTGTAAGATTTTGATTGTAATATTTTGAGTTGTAAGAGAAACCTTTAACAGGGTAAAAGACTCTAACAAAGTCTATAAATTGTAAAGCCTTTAACCAGGTACAATATATAGTATAAGTGTTGTAAAATCCTTTAGCAAGGTAGATCTAAAGATCTTGATACTCCTAACAGGGTAAGCTATCAGAAATAGCTAAACATGTAGCTCTAATCAAGAAACCTTTATTATTGCAGTAGTGAAGTTGTGGGTACCATCCCCACTGTAGTTTTTCTCTCTAACAAGGAGTTTCTGCGTAACCAAAATATATGTGTTATGGAGTGAATCATGTATGATTATTATTTATTTGTTTTAGCATTATATTATGTTTCAGCAATATTTAGTTTATGCTTAACAGTAAAGTTATTGTTGAAGAAAAGATTTGAAGTACTGATTCACCCCTCCCCTCTCAGTACATTAGCTTTCCATATTAGGCCTAACAGGGTCATATCTGTCTGTAATAGCCTTGAGAAGGTCGACATCCATGAACACATTCGACACCACTAATTTACCCATCATATTGTCAAACATTTGAGAATGGGGATTGTAAATTCCTCAGTCCATACCATAATTTGATAATATATATCCCAGTCATTAGTACAACATCCTCCAAGTGGTACGCTTTATCAGTCAACCCTTCTCCTAGGGTTTTACCATGAATAAGTTTTTTCCCTTAGTACTTGTCGTTAGTCAAGAGCTTTAATTGGTCGAGAAAATCATCAAAAATATTTCTCTTCAAATGTTTAGTCTTCCCTGAATGTTTTCCCAGGGGATCCATCTTACCAGACCAGGGTTTCTATCACTTGAACACAAGAGGAAAACAAAACTAGGATTCGACACAAGAACCTCAAGAACAACACAGAATCATGCAAATTCTTATCAAATTCTGAACCCTAGAACAATTTGTGAGGTTTTCCTTAGAATTACTCACACAATTCACACTTCAATCATTTGGGTAACACAGAAGGGTTGTTTAGCAACTTACTGCTTTGCAAATACCAGGAGAACCGCAATCCTGTATTACAAGAACCCGTCTCAATATTCTTCAACTCTGGGGATACCTTTTGAATTGCTATGAATCACTTTATGAATTGAAAATAGATCTAAGAATGCTTTTATTATTGTTCTGGAATGAAATGCCATTGTCCCATCTGCCATTACTACTCGCGCGAGTGAAAAAATGGCTCAAACTTGCATTTGAAATAAGTTTAAAACTGAACCATCGATCATCTTCCATAATGTCCCATCGCACGATTATCTTTATTCAATCTAAAATTGGCTATCACATGTGGCAAGCGGGTCCACCCAAAGTATGACATGGCATAGCCAACTCACCGCTTACTTCGCCTCGATCAGCGACCCCACCATTTCCTTTTCTTGGCCCACCTTGGACATGTGGCATCATCTCGTGATATCACGGTCCATAATACCCTTGCATCTCTTGATCGCGGGGTTATGAGGGTCGTTGGATTAGTTCATTGTTTACCTGTTAGCCACAATGACCACCTTCTTAAGTCCCTTAATGGTCGAGCAATTTTTTTGAAGAAATTAAAACATCTTCATCCATTACTAGCATGTGCAGATTGATGAATCATTAGTAGTCCTAACTTTGCTTGTTGGGAACTGGTAACAACAAATATTTCCAAGGTTTAATTGTCGGCTTAACCTCCCCACCAAGGACACATGGCATCATCTCGTGATGTTGTGATCCTTATCTCCCTTGCACCTTTGACCACGAGGGAATGCAAACTATAGGATCTTGTCACTCAATAACATAAAGTCACCAACAAAGTATTAAAGTTTAGACTTAAGAAAAAATAATAGGCACTGGCTAAAAGCAACTTAATTCCTAGGAAAAACAAAAGCCCCGCCAACGATAACCGACCCTTGGTTTAAGTGGAAAAATAATAATGAATGAATATAAGAGGCTCAAGATTTTTTAACAAAGACTTAATCAAAAACACATAAAACCTAAACCCTAAACCCTAAGGGTAGGAACAAAGAACAAAATTCATTTTGAATGATCGGAAATTTGACCAAGGCATGAAAATATTTTGCACGGTGATTTTTAGGACTATCATCTGCAATGTTTCTTTTTTCTACAAGGGTATCACATTATTGCTCTGGCTTCATATGTCATGGTGTAATGCATCCATTTACTACATTAATTAAATCTCTCAAGGTAGCGTTCACTTATGAAAGCAAGGTTTCATCATTTAATAACTCTTCTTCATCTAATTTTTGTCTCCTACTAACACTTCTTTGATTAGTCCTTGCGGTCCTCTTGGTTTTATTCTTTGGTACAAAAAAAGATATGCATCCTATATTCACAACATGTTAGGGCATAAACATATCATACTCATGTATCTAATTTAGTCATACACATGTATATGGTTAAAATGATGATGACAAACTATTACAAAACCACAAAGATCCAATCACAACAAAACCTAGTTCTAAAACAAAAGTATTCACCATAAACTAATGAAGAAACCTAAGAACATGCAAATCAACAAATTGAAATGATTATACCATTCACATGCCAAGTAGAGTTTGATCTCCATTGTCTCCTATCTCCATTGATCTTGTTTGATATATTTGGTCTCAGATTTTTGTATTGTGAACAAGAACTCAACAAAGAACAAATTGTTGGGTTGAAGTCACTTGATTGCATAAAGATTGTTGGATTAGAGTAGTTATCTAATTAGGATTGAAAAGATTAAAGAATTTGATGGTATGATGAAAGAACAAGAATCCGGTCAACTACTGAGAGGGGGGGGGGGTGAATCAATAGATAGAAAAACTGATAAAACTTCACCAATCTCAAAATCAAACTCTCAAAGTAAACTTAGAACTATCAATGCAATATCACTGTCAAGATTAAACTGCCAAGCTAAACCGGTTGACTGTTACAATAGATAACTGTAAAGAACTTGTAACATACAAACATCCAAATGCTTTTACTGATATAAGTAAAACTTCATATTGTTTCCGATTATCATGACTTATCAAAGTGGATTAAGTAGTTAAGCAAATCAACCATAAAAACATAACCACAAAAACATTCACCACTTGACACATTTTTTTTGACATGGAAACCCAAATGAGAAAAACCATGGTGAGATGAGACTCACAAGAATTTTGAACTCTTATGAAGTTCGCCCTATTAGGAGCCAAGCCTATTAAAGCTTTACAAAAAGTCCTATTAAGAACTGATCCTGTTAGGGACCACCCGGTTAAGGGATTGACTATAATGCCTTGTTAGAAGCAATATCCTGTGAGGAGTAACCTTGTAAAGGATTTAGAATCCAATCTAATGGATCACCTTGTTAGAGGATTTGAATAACACCAAGCTTGTTAGAGCTTACCCGGTTAGGGGATTTCAATCTACTGTAATTGTTAGAAAATAACAAGTGTTTGCTGATATGTTTGAATAACACTACACTTGCTTGTTCAGATCATTTTCATGCTCCTATACGCCTTTTACTCAAACCATAGATACATCATCAGGTTCAGCAACCACACTCTCAATTTAACTTTGCCAACACTAAAACTGAACAACTCATCGACCTTATAAACAAATCAACTAGGTCGGTAACAAAACGAAAACCTAATTTTCATAGAGATTAAAAACAAGTCGGTTCAAGTATGATCATTGGATTACATAACAATCTCTACACATCATTCATGAAAGCCTCGATTTCTCCTTGATCACTGCTTCATCAAACTTAGCTCATCACGAGCTTTGCATTACATGCAGTATACTTTCTCATTCCCAAAACAAAAAAAACCATTACCTCAATGCACCAAAATCACTTTGAAACTCTCTTCATACAATATGCATACGTGTCATAATCATTACTGCTCATCATCAGATCATAAACCAATATAACCAATTCACCAAACTTAATCGGTTAGGGTTTATCAAAACAACAAGTAGGGTTTACCAGTTCAACTCTCCAATACTTAGCAATATCGGTTCACTCCACAAACTTACCTACTAGTTATAGTTTCCTTTCACTATCTCTTCCTACCGGTTACAAAACAACATTACAATAACATAATTATCAATTAATTGACATCAATGACAATATAACAAATCATTAATGCAATCTTCATGAAAATGCCAACAATCTCCCCCTTTGGCATTGATGGAAATACAAATATCAATACCATTGATTGCTATGATTGTGAATAGGAATCGTGGTGTACATTTTACCATGTACTCTCCTTGTCTTCATCTTGTCTTCAGTTTGTCTTTAGTTTCTAGCTGGTTGTACATCTTGCCTTTGTCAATCATACAATTCTTCTCACAATAATCATATAGTTCTTCTCCCCCTTTGACAAAAATGCCAAAGTGAAAGTAAAACATGCAATGTAAAACTTCACTGTACAACATCAACAACCAACAACTTGATGCTCCCCCTATGGAATAACTCCACTTCTACACCAATCCTACTATAAAATTTTGCAAGTAGCTCTGGGGCTGATGTAATCTACATCATGATCAATTTACCTCATGAAGGGATATAACCCCTAGTTGACTTCTAAGATACTCAAAAGTAGTCTTAGGCAAAGGTTTAGCAAAGATATTTGCAAGCTTCTCCTTGGTAGAAACATGCTCTAAGATCACATCTTTACTCTGCACTTTTTCCCTCAAGAAATGATACTTCAATTCAACGTGCTTGGTTTGTGCATGCAAGACAGGGTTCTTTGAAATATTTATGGCATTGGTATTGTCACATAAGATCTTTATAGGTTCTATAAACTTCATCTTAAAACCCTCCAAAATGTGCCTCATCCAGATAGCTTGGGTACAATTCATATAAGATGCAACATACCCAGCTTCAATAATAGACTGTGAAATACAACTTTGCTTTTTTCTACTCCATGAAACAAGTCTTCCTCCAAGAAAAAATACTCCACCGGTTGTGCTTTTCCAGTATTCAACATTACCTACCCAATCTGCATCTATGTACACCTTCAAATCAAAGTTTCTTTCATATGGATACCATAATCCATAGTCAATAGTACCTTTCAAATATCTGAAAAATCCTCTTGGTTCCTATAAAATGTGTTTCCTTTAGATTCTTCTGAAATCCTGCAACTAGACCAACTACATGATCTATATTCGGTCTGTTGTGAACAACATAGTGCAATTTTCCAATAATTGACATGTACTCTTTCTCATCAATAGATGTGGCCTCATCTTCCTTAGACAACTTACAATCTGTAACCATTGGTGTCCCAACTGGTTTACAATCACTCATACCAAATGTCTTTAATATCTCTTTCACATACTTATACTATGTGATGAAAATACCACTCTTCATTTTTTGTATTTGCAAACCTATGAATTTTTTTATCTCTCCTACTAGAGACATTTCGAACTCACTTTTCATTCATTTGCAAAGTCATTGCTCATGTCATCATTTCCTCCACATATCATCTACAAACACTTCACTAACCAGTATTTTATCTCCTTCAGATTTAAGATATATGTTGTTGTCTTCACTAGTTCTCTAAAATCCTATCTTCATCAGGTGTGAATGAAGTCTTTCATACCATGCTCTCAGTGCTTGTTTTAATCCATATAATTCCTTATGCAACTTACATACCATTTCTTTCTCATCAATTAAAGCATAAGCATCTAGTTGCTCAATGTATACTTCTTCTTCCAGTATTCCATTCAAAAATGTAGATTTCACATCCATCTGATATACTTTGAATCCTTTATGAGCTACAAAATCTAGTAAGGTTCTGACACCTTCCAATCTTGCCACTGGTGCAAAAGTCTCACCATAATCTTTTCCTTCTTATTGTGCATAACCTTTGCAAACCAATCTAGCTTTGTTATGAACTACAACACCATCTTCATTCAACTTGTTCCTAAAAACCCACTTAGTACCTATCACATTTTTATTTACTAGTCGGGGTACTAGAGTCTATGTGTTGTTCTTCTCAATTTTTTCAAGCTCCTCCTCCATAGATTTAACCCAATGATCATCACCAAAAGCTTCCTTAGAATTTCTAGGCTCAATAGTGGAGATCATGCAAGAATTCTCTCTGATTCTTCTTCTGGTCAACACTCCAACATCCTTGTCTCCAATAATCTACTCAAGATTGTGATTGAGTCTCACATACCTCAAAATAACATGATTTTCTCTACACTAGTTTCCCTTGAGACTTCAGGATACTCATCCACTCAAACATCAACACTCTCTATGATTTTCTATGTCCAGTTGTTAAAACACTTGTAGGCCTTACTCTTAGTGGAATAACCAATAAATATACCTTCATCACTTTTAGCCTCAAACTTGCTAATATAGTCACCTCTCTTAATAAAACATTGCTACCAAATATCTTAAAATAACCAACATTAGGTGATCTACCATATCAGTATTCATAAGGAGTCTTGTCCTTACCTCTTTTTACCAAAATCATATTCATTGTGTAGACAGTTGTGCTGACAACTTCTCTCCAAAAGGTTTTTGCTACACCTCCTTGTATCAACATTGTCCTAGTAGCTTCAACAACTAACTGGTTGTTTCTCTCCACAATACCATTTTTTGTGGTATCCTTGGTACAAAAAGTTGTCGTTTGATACCATTCTCTTCACAATATCTAGTGAATTCCCTTGAAGTGAATTATTCGCCTTCTATCCTTAGGCACTTTATCTTCTTTCCACTCTCCTTTTCAGCTAACGCCCTGAATGCCTTGAAATTACCAAATACCTATGTTTTGTCCTTCAAGAATGTGACCCACATCATCCTTGAGCAATCATAAGTGAAGATCATGAAATATCTATCACCTTGAATACTTTTAGTCCTTATTGGTCCACAGAGGTCTGTATGAATCAAATCTGACAAATTCTCTACTAAAAAAGACATACTCTTGAAATTTGAGGATGCTATCTTTCCCAATTGACATTCCTTACATAGAGAATTAACTGGTTTTTCCAATTGAGGCAAACCTCTCACTGTCTTTGACTTACTCACTTTAACAATGTTATCAAAATTCAAATGACAAAATCTCCAATGCCAAAGCCAACTTTCATCTACTTTAGCAATTAAAAAGTTGCTGACTTTAGGATTTAGGTGAAATAGGTTACCTTTAGTCTACTTGCCAGTTGCAATCAGTTCACTTTTTCTCCCATAGAATTTTCACATGCCATTTTTAAACTCCAATAGATATCCTCTATCATTGAGTTGGGCAACTCTCAACAAATTGTTCTTTAGAACTTCAGCCCAATAGACATCATCTGCACTGCTCTTTCCATTAAGAGAAATAGTTCCCTTACCTTTAACCATGTAGGGTGAGTCATTACCAAATCTTACAACTCCGCCATCAAATTCCTTCAAAGAAAGAAATTTTCTCTGGTCATCGGTCATGTAATATGAACAACCACTATCAATGATCCAATCATCAAAATTATCCATTTGTGAAACTAAATCTTTATGATTAGATGTTTCTTCTTTAATGGCTACAAATACAATGTCTTCATTAGCATCATCATCAGATTCCTCATCAGTGATACCACTATCAACTACAATAAGACAATCTCTTTTACCTTTTCCCTTATACTTCTTGAATTTGTCTCGCCTGTTCTCATTATCACCATTAGGACAGTTAGCAGCTATGTGTCCAATCTTGTTGCATGCAAAGCATTTCAAAGGTAATTTACCTCTATATTTGTGGGTACCTTTGGGAAACCGCTTGGCCAACAATGCTTCAAGCTCAACCAAACTGTCTTCATTATCAACTTCTCTACTGGATCTAGATTCATAACTATGACTGATATCTCTACTTTTTCTCATAGATGGGTTAGAAATAGAAGCACTAAATGTTGATTCAAATTTCTGAATACTGCCATCATAACCATTTAATTCAAAAGAAGTAATCTTACTAATGATAGAGTCAAGGGTTACCTTGGTTTTGTCAATAGATGTCAACTCCTGAATGGTTGCAACTCAGATAGCATAGACCAGTAGTGGGGTTCTCAATACCTTACTAACCACTGTGGCATCATCCATTTTACCACCAATACTCTTGATCTCACCAACTATCTCTTTTATCCTCTGACCATACTGTTGGATATTCTCACCTTCAGCCATCCACATGTCATCAAACTTCCCTCTTAGACTCTCTTCCTTGTCAATCTTCACATGTTCATCACCGCTATAAATCTCTTCAAATTTCTTTCACACCTCATGTGCAGTCTCCAAACCATAAAATTGTTAAGCTAAACCAGTTGATTGTTACAATAGATAATAGTAAACAACTTGTAACATACAAACATCCAAATACTTTTACTGATATAAGTAAAACTTCATATTGTTGCTGGTTATCATGACTTATCAAAGTGGATTAAGTAGTTAAGAAAATCAACCATAAAAACATAACCACAAAAACATTCACCACTTGACACAATAATTTTGATGTGGAAACCCAAATGGGAAGAACCACAGTGAGATGAGACTCACAAGAATTCTGAACTCTTCTAAAGTTTTCCCTATTAGGAGCCAAGCCTGTTAAAGCTTTATAAAAAGTCTTGTTAAGAACCAATCCTATTAGGGACCACCTAGTTAAGGGATTGACTATAATGCCTTGTTAGAATAAATACCCTGTGAGGAGTAACCTTTATAAAGGATTTAGAATCCAAGCTAATGGATCACCTTGTTAGAGGATTTGAATAACACCAAGCTTGTTAGATCTTACCCAGTTAGGGGATTTCAATCTACTGTAATTGTTAGAAAACAACAAGAGTTTGCTGATCTGTTTGAATAGCACTACACTTGCTTGTTTAGATCCTTTTCATGCTCCTATTTGCCTTTTACTCAAACTGCAGATACATTATCCGGTTTGGCAACCACACACTCAATTCAACTTTGCCAACACTAAAACTAAACAACTCATCAACCTTATAATTAAATCAACTAGGTCGGTAACACAACAAAAACCTAATTCTCATAGAGATTACAAATAAGTTAGTTCAAGTATGACCATTGGATTACATAACAATCTCTACACATCATTCAAGAAAGCATCGACCGCTCCTTGATCACCACTTCATTGAACTTAGTAATTCATCACACACTTTGCATTACATGTAGTATACTTTGTCATTCCCAAGACAAAAAAACCATTACCTCAATGCACCAAAATCACTTTGAAACTTTCTTCATATAATATCCATACATGTCATAATCATTACCACTCATCATCAGATCATAAACCAATATAACCAATTCTCCAAACTTAATTGGTTAGGGTTTATTGGTTCAACTCTCCAATACTTAGCAATACCGGTTCAGTCCACAAACTTACCTACTAGTTACAATTTCCTTTCACTAGCTCTTCCTACTAGTTAGAAAACAACATTAAAATAGCATAATTACCGGTTGATTGACATCAATGACAATATAAAAAATCTTTAATGCAATCTTCATGCAAATGCCAATAGAATCCTCTTATATAGAAGACACTTTGGAAAATGGAGGGATAAGATTAAGAGGTGAAAGAAAGAAATGGTCAGCTAGGATTAAAGGCTAGGTAAAAGAAATAATAAAATAATGAAAGGGGTAGGTAGAGGAAAATTAAGTGATAATTGACATGTGTTGTGAAGAGAAAAAGCTAATGAATTTATTAAATAATTAAAAATTCATTTAATTAATAGAGGAAGAGGGACCAATGAAATAAATAAAATATTTATTTAATTTAGGGAAAAGATAATTTAAATAAATAAAAATATTTATTTAAATAAGGAAAGGCTAGAAGAGGATTAATGAAATAATTAAATAAATAAAATCTATTTAATTAATAGAATTCTTAGAATAAAATAATTAAATAATTTAAATATTTATTTAATTAAGTTAGGACAATTTTAGGTGTCTACATTTTGCCCCTCTTTGAGACAATGCAGCATGTCGCATTGTTTCAATGAAGATAAACTGATACAAAGTTGCCCCAAGATGGGAATGATATGCCCCCTCGAGAGATTGGACAAATTATTTTAAAAAATGCAAACAATCCCTCGATAAGAGAGAAAGGCTAGAAAAGAGAAAGATAAAAGGTAAAACTATGTATGTGCAGTGATGACTCATATACGCTTGGCCTTAGTATGTTTGTGTCTAGGTAGGTTGAAATCAATAGTTTTGTGTGTATCACCTCACAAAAACAAATGATACTTCCTACATAGATTTTGAAATCCCATAATCTTCCCACTATTGTCCATTACATTATATAATCTTCCCACTACTGTCCATAAAAGAGTTAATTGCAATATACCCCTTGAGAGTCCTTGCCTTGTGAAAGTATTATAATTCAATGTGTTTTCTATCTTACAAGACAACCTAAATCAGACCAATAAAAGCCACAATAGGAGCCTTAAGGATCATAGATAGAAGGGAAGAAAAAAATTGCATTAATTTTTCCATAAAAGACGAGATGAAAAAAATGCATTAATTTTTGCATGGACTCCATATATGTTTTAATGAAAATGAAAGATCATATTGGCATAACATTAAAAGTTATACAATATAGATTATGTTTGGTTGAAAGGCAATGTCACAATGAAAACCCATGTATCAGCAAGACACAATATATATCCCAGTGAAATACAAACTTTGGTGTCACCCTGAAAGTCTCTTAAAGTCACAAGAGGTCCTTTGGAAAGCCTATGTCTCATTGAAAATGGACTTATCAGAGAGAGACCTCATGTGTCTCAGTGAAATAAAAACCTCGGTGAGACTTTGAAAGTTTGCCGGAGCGTAAAGGAATCTTGCTGACAAGTAAAGTCTTGCCGAAAGTGATAATGTCAGATAGACACATCTTGCCTCTCATCAAAATATAAACATCTATAGGAAATTAATGGTATATTAAGGTCGAAAGGGATCATAGAAAAAGCAGGTGTCACATGGAAATGTAACTCAGCGGGAAGACATGCTTTATAGTCTCATCAAAATGCAAGTATGTAGAAAACACCGAAAGTTTACGATAGCCATAGAGGATCTTACCAAAACAAGGAATCTTATTGAAAGGAATTTATCGATGAGACATGTTTTAGGTTTTACCTGAATGATTGTTTCGGTATGATGGTGAAGGTCTAATAAGAACAAGAGAAGTCTTGTCGAAGGTCGATGCCATACTGAAAGTGGTCGTTTCAGAGGAACATACAAAAGGTTACACCTCGAAGAGTTGTGATTTGTTATAACTATTGAATGCCGAACACACGAAAAAGGAGTTTTACCAAAACGAGATCTCTCAACGATAATGTGATTCTAAAATCAATAAGAAGTATTATTAAGTCCCTCCAATACACAACAACTAATGTCATGCCAAGTAGATATCATATCCACATGAGTTTTCAAAACAAGAAAATATACGACCATTTTTAGATTTTAAATTTACACGAACATGATTGCTCTCATAATTCCAAGTACTAAATTTGGAGAGGCATTGCATATATTTGATTGTTTTCTTTCTTTTGTAAACAATGGAGAGCTCTTCAATAAAACCTAGTGTTAGAAAACCAAAAGAAAAGGAAGCACAAGAAGAAACCCAAAGGGAAGTAAAAAAAAAAAATAGAAGAAAGAAGGAAGACATTTGAACTAGGATTTAATGGACCAATTCCCAAAATCTTTCCCAAAATCCAAAAGGGTGGCTTAGTTCAAATTGGATATGGATAAATTAGGAGATAGGTTTGAAAACCTAGGTGATGTGTGGACACCTATAAGAGGATATGAATTGCTCTTGTATCATTACAAGAAAATAAACAGAGCGAAGACGATATGCAACCCATGGACATATAATATAATGAAATTGGTAGTCCCTAATATCTTTGTGAATGTCGATTTGATAATATTGTTGGACAAAAATTACAAATCATAGAAAAATATAATCTATGATGTTGTCGAGGAGTCATTTCTTCCTATAACTAGGGATTATATCTCTAGGGTATTTGACATGTATCTCACTCTTGATAAACCAATTGATGTAACCCTTCTAGCCAATAAATATGTCAGGCTTAATGAAGTATAAAAAAGGTGGAGGCTTCTAGCCCATAGGCCTAGAGATGGTGATAATCTTAGGATATTTGATACAAATGATAAACCACCATTTGATATAGAATTATTTGAGGAGTATTTCAAGTATACTTATTACTCAGTCTATCAAATTCTAAGTATGGAGGCCATCCCACTCATGAGTGTTGTACCCATGATACTTGTTGTAGATGACTAAACACATGATGCTCGACCATTTAATTATGTTTCTTATATAGTGGACTAGATGAACCACGGTTCGGAGATGATAAAAAAAATCCTAATGAGATTCATTTTAGACATTATTTTATACTTCTGCATATGCTCTTGTATGTGGGGAAACAAATAAGATTATGGACTGAAGATCTCAAAGTTGTGGAATACGATAGATAAGGGTTGAAAAAACCTGTTCAAATGGGGACTCCTATATGGGACAATAGATACCCATGGTCTCAATATTTGTATTTTGAAGAGCACTTTGTTAAAACACTATGTTAGCTGTCAGGCTATCCATATCATTATATACTTGCACCAGAAATCCAAAGGTTCCTCAGGAAAAAAGAGTATGACGAAAGACAGATGGTGAATCATAATTGGGGAGACTAGTATGCCTTAATGGATTACACTAAAATAAGAGTATGGGTTTGAAGGTGCCCCTCCCCTTCCCAATACAATGCCAAATATGATTGCATATTTGGAGATAGTAAGCCAGTTAGCTTCATCAAGTTTCATGCATTTAGGCATACATGGGAAACAATCTATCATGCTTGTATCATTGTGTTTTGGAAAGTTTATGGTATTTTCTACTAAAGGATATGACCTCATTGAACCCATGATAGCCTACTATGGTTTGTCACAAAGTGAGCCTCGATAAGGCTTTGACACTGATGGATTTATAAGTCGAGCTAAGAAATCACAAAGTTTATGATCCTATGATCATGTGCCACTAGAACAAGATGGTATTATCCATAATTTGGATGAATTGAAAGCCCTTGAGAAATTAGTGTTGGCCATTTGGTGGAATTGATTATGTGTTGCATTGATGTTTTTTCATTGATGTCAACACTAGCTATTTGGATGCTTTACTGACACCCTTCTGGTCTCGGTAGGTTGAGTAGTTTCTGGTTAACTTGGATCCGGCATGATCCAGCTGACTCCAGTATAATCTAGTGATGGAATTGACTTGTTCATAATGCTTATACTCATATTTGGTTGGTTGGTTTTGGTCTGGTGATTGGATGCTATCCTGCTTGCTATGAAGATTGGTTTCTAGTTTTGACGAGGGTTTTACCAGCAGAGCTTTTGGTGGAGATCTTTGATGCATTGCATAATTGGTGTTGGTGTAGGTTCTGATGGAGTTTCAGGATGTTGTTGGTGATCATGCTATAGACTTGGCATTTGGAGATCATTTCTGAAGTGTATGGACCTATACTTGGCCCTGGTTGATCTAGGTTATGGATCGACATTGATGTAACGTGTGAATAGGACCTATTGTTGTATTTCTGGGATGTCTTATGTGCTAGATATTATTGTTACTACTTATCAAGTTGCCATTAGTTTTTGTATTCAAAATCATACTATATATTCTAGTTGGTTAGCACTACCAAATCATGTAGTCAGTATAAACAGAGAAGTTAGTATGCACAGTCTAGTCAGTTACAGAAGAAAGCAGTCACAGAACGCAGTATTCACCGAGTTGTCTATCGAGTATCTTTTTATGGCTACCGAGCAGTAAAGTTAACACACTAAGTTGGTATTCACCAAGTGAAATGTGTTACCAGATACATTGAACCTGGACATGTATATGAAAACGTGTTACAAGATTGAGGCACATCTAATCGTCATTACATTGGAAATTGCACTAGAAGATTGTGTATGATTGTGAGGTCAATCCAACCAATGAAATATTTTGTTTAGTTATTCATTTGAGGAATCTTGTTTGTAAGATCAAAGCAGTGAATTAGATCACCATTTTAAGAGATCTATTTTTACAGCATGAATTAAGAACAAGGTGTGTGCATATACGTATGAAGGAAGACTGTTACAGAGACACAGAGGTCACTAAGAAGATTTTCAGAGAACAGTCGAAGAACAGAGTAAACAGAAGGGTTTACTGAGTTACTATATGAGTTACCAAGGAATACTATAAGCAAGGTAATCTTATCCTGAGCACATAGAATATACTATAACATTTCAAATGTAAATTTGTAGATGTTTGTAATGATTTTATTGTAATATTGTGAAGTTGAAAGAGAAACCTTTAACATGGTAAAATACTCTAACCAAGTATATAAATTGTAAAGCCTCTAACCAGGTGCAACATTCAGAATAAATGTTGTAAAATCCTTTAGCAAGGTAGATCTAACAGATCTTGTTACTCCTAATAGGGTAAGCTATCAGAAATAGCTAAATGTAGCTCTAACCGAGCATCTTTATTATTGCAGTAGTGAAGTTGTGGGTGCCATCCCCACTGCAGTTTTTCTCTCTAACCAAGAGTTTTTGCGTAACCAAAATATATGTGTTATGGAGTGAATCATGTATGATTGTTATCTGTTTGTTTTAACTTTATTTTATGTTACTGCACTATTCTGTTTATGCATAACAATAAGGTTATTATTAAAGAAAGGTTTTGAAGTATTGATTCACCCCTCCCCTCTCAGTACATTAGCTTTCCATATTGGGCCTAACAATTATTTGTTTTGGTCTAAGGCCGACATGGTTTGTAATTATGTAATTGGTTTATTGCTCGGTGGCTAATCTGATTGTTTATGGTCAAGGGTTTGTATAAATAAGATTTAAGATCCTATTGTAGATCATCATGGTTATTTTAAGAGGTCATGGTCGAGGAATGTAATGTGTGAATAATGTAATATCATTCAGGCGGAGGAATTGGTCGATCAGTGGAGATCGAATTGGGTTTGTAAGATGATTTAGTCCTCCGGTATTGAGCTTAACTAGAACTGTACTCAGGCATAGGAGATGTTATCTTTTACAGTTCAACACTTCTACAGATTGTAGTCTAGATTTGTATGTAGTCAGTGAAACTCCTTTTGTGATGAGAAGTATGCTCTAGGTTGTTGGTTTTCCTGCAAGTGCATGCTCGTTCATTGTAATTCACATACTTATTGTAGAAGTATTATTTTGACTGTGGGTAGGCTTCCCACTGTGGTTTTTCCCTTTACCAGGTTTTTCACGTACAAATCTTGGTGTTGTTTGGATGACTTTTATTTTGTGATTATTATTTATGCTTAATTGGATTAACTACTATTACAGTATTATTATTTTGGGTTCTGGTATTGTTGTTTTAAATTGCTAATGCTTCCAATAATCTATGACAACTGATTCACCCCACTCTCAGTTGTCTTTCGGTTATCTGAATTGTCTAACAATTAGTATCAGAGCTTTGGTCCTCTCTGTAGAAAGCTTAACCGCTTGAGGAAGATCCTATGGCGACAAACAATTCAAGTTCATCTAGTTCTTCTGGAGCTATCTTTTGAAGGGATATACCGAGGCTTGAAGGAACAAATTGTACAGTATGGAAGATTCAGATGTAGACTCATCTGAGATGTCTTAGCAAGGAGATTTGGGAGATCACACAGAATGGTGTCACACCCTTTAATTTGGGATTTAGAAATCCTCCTCTGATAAACTTGGACAAGGAGCTTTAGAATGATTGTAGAGCAAGAGAAGCCCTCTTATGTGCATTTTCTGATCAACAAACTATGAGATTAATCGACAAATCATCTAGAAAGGCTATATGGGATAAATTGTAGACTCTTAATGAAGGTGACCCTATAGTGAAGATTGCTAAACTTGATGGTTACTGGGTGAGATATGAAAACCTGAAGATGGAAGAAGATGAAAGGATTACTGCATTCATGGAATGCATAAATGAGATTGTTATGGGAATTCAATGTTGTGGTGGAACTCTAAGTGAAGATGAGATTGTTTCTAAGTTCCTAAGAGCCCTACCACTGGCTTACAAAATGAAGGATACTACTATTAATGAGTTGAGAATAATGGCTAATACATCTATCAATAGAGATACTTTGGTTGGGAAAATATCTGCCTTTGAGCTTGAGGAATTTGGACCTTATAGAGCTATGAAGACTGAACCTTCTTTTCATGCATCTACATCTACAACTGGTAAGAAAGACTAGAAAGCTTTATATGCAAAATAATTAGAAGATATGAAGAGAGAAGATGATGAGTTTGAGCAACTTGAAGCACTATTTGCTAGAAGAGTACCGAAAGGACCAGTAGGAAGTAAGTATGAAAGAAAAACACATTTTAAATGTTTTGCATGTAATAAGATTGGTCATTTTGCATCTAGCTGTCTTGAAAGAAATTCAAGATTTGAAGAAAGAGTTAAAATATAATTTAAACCTAACCCTGGATATCAGAAAAAGTATAGATTCAAGAAAAATAGAGACAAATCATGCTACATAGTGGATGAGGAAGGCATTAGTGATTCAGATGATGAACAGGCAGAAGATTTTGCTAGTGGATCTAGAAATGGGAAGGAATGGGTATTCTTGGCTATCAAGGAAGATGATCCAGCACTGGAAGAGAATGTACCTCAGGAGAAGGCACTTCCTGCTAAAATTTGAGGATAAGGATGAATGGGTAATTGATAGTGTTTGTTCACATCATATGACTGGAGATAAAGGGAAGTTTCTATCTTTGCAAAAATTTGATGGTGGACTATTTAGATTTGGAGATGACAAGGCACGTATGATCAAAGGAAAAGGAACTATATCATTGGATGGTAATAACAATACTAACAATGTTTATTATGTTGAAGGTTTGAAGCATAATCTTTTGAGTGTAGGACAATTGGTAGATAAGGGATTTCAATTATAGTTCAAGGATGGAAAATGCAAAATCATTAACAAATGTGCCTTGGAGATTGTAACCAGTACACAAACAAAAGGTAACATATTTCATTTGAAGTTTGGTGAGAAGACATGTTTGATTACACAGATTGATGAGAGTTGGTTATGGCATAAAAGGTTGTGTCCTAAGAATTTTGATTGCATTGTAAAGATTAGTACAACTAAGGTTGTTAGAGATATACCTAAGATTATGAAGCCCTATAATCCGGTATGTAAAGAATGTCAAATGGGTAAATAGGTCAAAACCTCTTTTAGGAGTATACAAGATAAATCAAATGATGTTCTTAATCTTATTCATACTGATTTGTGTGGACCTGCTAGAGTTAAAAATTTTCATGTGATAGATATTTCATGCTAATCATTGATGATTATTCTAGAATGATGTGGGTTACTTTTTTGAGAGAAAAATATGAAGCATTTGAAAAGTTTAAAATCTTTAAGGCTAAAGTGGAAATTGAGACAAGATTGAAGATTAAATGTTTGAGATCAGATCATGGTGGATAATTCACATCGAGTGAGTTTAATAAATATGGTGACAAGCATGGTATTAGAAGACAATTTTCTACTCCTAGGACACCTCAAAAGAATGGAGTTGTGGAAAGGAAAAACATAACTATCTTGGATGTTGCTAGAACAATGATGATGGAAGCTAATCTATGTCATATATATTGGAGAGAATCAGTTAGTACAATGGTATACACATTCAACAGAGTACATATCAAAGGAGAAACCGGTAAGACACCTTATGAATTATGGTTTGGCATTACACCTACAGTTAAGTATTTTAGAATTTTTGGTAGTAACTGTTATATTAGGAGAGATGATACTATTGGGAAATTTGATCCTAGAAGTGATGAAGGCATATTTCTTGGTTATTCTAATGAAAGAAAAGCATATAGATGTTATAACAAGAGATTGCAGAAAATAGTGGAGAGTGCTAATGTCAAAGTAGATGAGATGAGCAAAAGTCAAATCAGAATTTATGAGAAGGAATCGACAGTGGAAATGGTTATATATGAACCGATAGCACCTTTACTAGAATAGAGAGTTGAACCAGTTACTCCAGCAACATCAGATAATTCTACAGTAACTGAAGAACAGGGAAGAGGAATAGAGAGTCAGAAGACTCCTAGGTATGTAAGATTGAATCATTCTGAAGATCAAATCATTGGGGATAAGAGCAATGGAGTGATGACAAGAAGAAGACTGACAACTAATGAGGTATGTTTAATTTCACAAGTGTAAATTGTATCAGTAATTGAGGCATGTAAAGATAAATTTTGGTTAAAAGCTATTGAAGAAGAATTAGATCAGATTGAGAAAAATAACACATGGACTTTGGTTCCCCGGCCTAAAAATAAAAATGTTATTGGAACTAAATGGGTTTTTAGGAATAAATTGAATGAGGATGGTAAATTTATAAGGAATAAGGCTAGATTGATTTGTAAAGGATATTCTCAAAAGGAAATAATTGATTATGGAGAAACTTTTGCACTAGTAGCTAGGATTGAAGCTGTAAGATTATTTCTTGCCTATGCTTCTTACAAAAACTACAAGGTTTATCAAATGGATGTTAAATGTGCATTCTTGAATGGGGATCTTGATGAGGAAGTTTATATTGAGCAACTTGATGGTTTTTCACTATCAGATGATACTAATATGGTTTGCAGGTTAAGGAAAGATTTATATGGATTGAAACAAGCACCTAGAGCTTGGTATGCAAGGTTGGATAAATATCTTTTGAAGCTTGGTTTTACTAAGAGCAGTGCTGATAGTAATTTATATTATAAAATAACTGATAATGATATACTGATTGTTGAAGTATTTGTTGATGACATTATTTTTGGAGGTGAATATAAATTATGCATAGAATTTTCTAAGAACACAAAGAAAGAATTTGAGATGTCTATGATTGGTGAGATGAAATTTTTCTTAGGTTTGTAGATTACTCAGACTGACAAAGGTATTTTTATCTGTCAAACTAAATATGCCAAGGAATTGTTGAAGATATTTGGTATGGGAGATTCTAAACTGGTAAGTACACCTATGGTTACAAGTGAGAAATTTATTTTTTCTGCACCGATAAATCCTACAAGATACAAATCTATGAGTGGAGGTCTACTTTATTTGACTCAGACTAGGCCTGACATTATGAATGTTGTTTGTATTGTTTCAATATTTCAAAGTGATCCTAGAGAAAATCATGAGATGGTGGTGAAAATGATTTTTAGATACTTGCAAGGTACATTAGAATATGGTTTGTGGTATCCTAAGAATGATAACTTTACTTTATATGAATATATACAGATGTTGATTGGGCTGGAGATGTTGATGACCGGAAAAGTACTTCCGGTGGAGCTTTCTTTCTTGGAAAGAAGTTGCTTTCATGGATCAGCAAGAAACAGTCATATGCTTCTTTATCTACTGTTGAAGCTGAGTATGTTGTTGCTGCTACTAATTGTACACAAGTTTTATAGATGAAACAAATGTTGAAGGATATAAAGGTGGATTGTGATGCACCGATAGTTATTCATTGTGATAACTCTGTTGCTATTGATATATCAAAGAATCTAGTATTTCATTCTAAGACAAAGCACATATCTATCAAGTATAACTTTTTGAAGGAGAAGGTGGAAGCAAATGAAGCTAAACTAGTTTATATGAATACTAAAGAATAGATTGCATATATTTTCACTAAACCTTTATCCAAGTAATCATTTGAGTACCTAAGAGTCAGATTGGGGGTTTCTACCCCTCCGACGGAGACTTGATTGATGCAGTTTGGCATCAGTTCAGTATACATTATCAGAGATACTATTCATTCTGGCAGTGATGTGGGATGCTACTGCTCAAGGGGAGTAGTCAACTTTGAGATTCAAAGGCTTATGTTTTTTCTTTGATTTTTTTTTTCAGATTTCTGGTATTAGTGTCAAAGGGGGAGAGATAGTGATGTGAAAAACAAATTCAGAACTTTAAAAATATATTATTCAAAGAGGGAGAGATATTGATATTCAGAGCTATATGCAGGAGATTGTTGATTATCTTCCACAAGGGGGAGACTTGTTTGGCATTTCTTGGTACTTAGATGTTTTTCACATCTATTGTTGCCATCAATGCCAAAGGGGGAGATTGTTGGCTATTTGGTGAAATAAATTATGTGTTGCATTGATGTTTTGTCATTGATGTCAAAACTAGTTGTTTCGATGCTTTACCAACACCCTTCTGGTCCCAGTAGGTTGAGTAGTTTTTGGTTAACTTGGATCCGGCATGATCCGGTTGACTCCGGTATAATCTGGTGATGGAATTCACTTGTTCATAATGCTTATACTCATATTTGGTTAGTTGTTTTTGGTCTGGTGATTGGATGCTATCCTACTTGCTATGAAGATTGGTTTTTGGTTCTGACGAGGGTTTCATCGGCAAAGATTTTGGTGGAGATGTTTGATGCATTGCATAATTGGTGTTGGTGCAGCTTCTAATGGAGTTTCAAAATGTTGCCGGTGATCATGCTCAAGACTTGGTATTTGGAGATCATTGCTAAAGCATGTGGACCTATGCTTGGCCCCGGTTGATCTAGGTTATGGACTGACATTGATGTAACATGTGAATAGGACCTATTGTTGTATTTTTGGGATGTCTTATGTGTTGGATATTATTTATTTTGGTCTAAGGCCGACATGGTTTGTAATTATGTAATTGGTTTATTATTCGGTGGCTGACCTGATTGTTTATGGTTGAGGGTTTGTATAAATAAGATGTAAGATCTCATTATAGATCATCATGGTTATTGTAAGAAGTCATGGTCAAGGAATGTAATGTGCAAATAATGTAATATCGTTCAGGCATAGGAGTTGGTCGATCATTGGAGATCGAATTAGTTTTGTAAGAGGATTTAGTCCTCTAGTATTGAGCTTAACCAGAACTATACTTAGGCATAGGAGACGCTATCTTTTGCCCGTTCAACACTTCTCTGGATTGTAGTCTAGATTTGTATATAGTCATTGAGACTCCTTTTGTGATTACCAGTGTGCTCTAGGTTGTTGGCCTTCCTGCAAGTGCAGGTCCCTTCATTGTAATTCACATACTTACCACAGAAGTATTATCTGACTATGGGTAGTCTTCCCACCATGGTTTTTCTCTTTACTGGGTTTTCCATGTATGAATCTTGGTGCTATGTGGATGGTTTTTATTCTGTGATTATTATTTATGCTTAATTGGATTAACTGCTATTCTGGTATTATTGTTTTGGGTTCTAGTATTGTTATTTTAAATTGCTAATGCTTCTGGTAATTTGTGACAACTGATTCACCCCCCCCCCCCATCTTAGTTATCTTCTGGTTATCTAAACTATCTAACAATTAGAAGCATGTGACAAGATCACAACAGCTCAAGAATGGAGGAAAAACCATAACTTAGCAAGTTCTAACATTTTTCTAATATTCAAGAGCTAATTGACATGATGAATGAGAAAATTGCTGACATGGATGAGATCATTGAGGGAGTCCCATCATATGTTTTGAAAAGGTACACTAGGAAACCAATGGGGAGAATTATACAGGTTGTAACTCCTCTCATGTATTTTTCGCCACAACCTACTCCTATGAGATAGAATGAGACTGATGAATTTTTGAACAAAGTCATGGTCCCATTCCTGAAGAAATAGTGATTGTGACTGAATCCTTCCCCATAGATGAAAAAGATGATATTATTTAATTAGCCTATGAAAGATTTGTTTCAGACAATGAATTCATTCATTCTCCAGAGTCTAGGTCTTTTCTATATAAATATAAAGGAAGATTACTTAGACAACAAGCTAATGAGATTACCTCTGAAAACTAGGATGAGCTATTGGAAAAGATTCGAGATGTTGTGGATGTTAAGATGAATACCATGACCTTTGCCAAGGGAGGACAACTTTTACAAAATGTTGGTATTATTATTGTGCCTAGGTGGGATATGAGTTCTACCATACTATTTGATATATTTGTAAGAGATCCTGATACAAAGAAAAATATGTTTCCCAAGGATGTGGACAAGATATACTCTGGCTTTGGTTTTGACCTAGATAAAAAAGTTTTATTATAATGGACCTTATATCCAAAAAACAAGATTCCTACTCTTGCAGAAAATAATAGGGTTTTTGGTCACAATATGGTTCAAAGGGTTGGAGAATCTGATCCTATTGTCTCTATTGATTTAAACATAAATGTTGATAAATTTAACAAAGCATAGACATAACAACTGGTTATGGAAAGAGACACCTATAAAACCAAATATAAAAAGTCAGAAGATCAAAGGTTACAATTGGAGGATAGGTTGAAATCACTCATAGAGGAAGGAGATCTCCCATTTAACAGTGATCAAAGAGTTCTTTTGGCATTATAGGACATAACCTATAGGAGGCTAAGAGTGTAAAAACTTAAGAAGAATCTCTAGGAGAAAAGAGAGAAAACTAATGAAGTTATTTATGATATGATGTCAAAGCTTGTTACACATAGATTTAATGAGATGATGCTTTACTCCCATAGCTATTAGAACACATACACAAGTACTTTCAGAGCTATTAACGAGCATAACAAGCTTAATGACAAAATGAAAGAGAAATTGGAAGCATTCAAATCAAAAGAACAAGCCTCTTCAGATGACTCCAAGAGGATCAAAAGGTTGTTTGTGAAACATCAGGAATTTCATGAAGACCTTGTGGAAGATATAAAACACCTAGACAAGGAAAACACAGAGAGCTTCCTGACTATGTTGAATGGTGATGATGGTTCATTAATCCCAATGGACCAATGGAAAGATATGCTGACTAGAGAGCTTCTTCAAGCCTTAGAGAAGATTACTACTGAAGTGCATGTACATGATAATATGAAAGTCATCCTGGACAGATGGTATCAAAAGGAATATGTCATGAGGCACTATATTACCAATATTGACACTTATAAGAAGCAAGAATATGTTTATCACTTAGGAGTAGTGAATATTTTCTTATTAGAAGAGTAAAGACAATGTTGTTAATTAAGGCTTTGTAATTAAGACATATTGTTTCATGTTAAGACATGTTGCTTAAATTTTGGTGGTCTTTCCTTATAAGAGGAAGATAATTTTATTTTTTTATGATATGTGAAAAAACTATTATACTAGAAAGAAATATAAATAGTAAGCTCTTTTCTTCATACTATGCAAAGAATATTGTGGAATTCTTTAAATATATAATTTGACTTATTATTTTGATTACAGTAATCAAAGATTGTTCAAATATTTCTTGTATGCTCTGGTTATCTTATAAATATGCTATATCAAGGTTCATGTGGATTGATCAACGAAGTTTTCTATTCATGGATTATTGTTATGTTTGATTATTTCAAGGGAAGATTAAATGCATGTAGAGTAGTCATTGTAATAAAATTAAATCATCAAGTATAAGGAAATGAATAGTTCACGACTTCACATTAAGTTTGAAATTAAGAATTGTCGAATAAAAAGAACATTAGGAAATGAATTCACTTGACTTTGTACCCTATAAAAGAATAAGGCACTGATCAAACTTTACTTTCAGAATTAAATCAAATTATTTACTTTATTTTTCAGTTGTAGACATAGGAGTAGAAGTAGAGAATTAGATCATTTTAAACCTCTATGTCAATTTGAAATTGATCAAAGAAAGAAATACTACAATCATAATGTGCCTAAATATCAATAATTGAATGCAAAAGGATAAAGAATATTTGATAATAAGGTACACCCTCCTTGGTCTAGCAGAGCTAGAAGAGCAAGGAATTAAAACCAAATTGGTTATTCTATTATTTGGCCAAAGTCAATTGTTGATCTCTATTATAGAACTTGGCATATTCTCAGGGTTCATCAAACTAGTGATTTTGAGCTCCAACACTATGATAAACATATGCTATCAATTGGATAAACTATTGAGAGGAATCACTCAAACAAGTGCCCTAGGGAAGACAAATTGAAACAAGGATAAAATTGGCAACCATGTGATAGAAATGCATCACAAATTGGATAAATTATCAAGATAATTTACTCAACAGGTTCCCTAGAGAGGATAGGATAAAATTTCTAAGCTAGACTATGATAAGCCATCAAATTGATAAAATTTGACGAGTGCTCTAACAAGATAGGCTACAAAGCTGATAGCGGATAAGCCATTGAATTGATAAAATAGGGTGAGTTCTCTAGAAAGATAGGATCAAGTGAAATATGATAAGCATATACACTAATAGGATGTAGCACCATGTGATAAACATAAGCACTAGGATAGAGCCTAATGAGAAGCACCATGTGATAGACATAGGTACCACTATGTCTACAAGAGCGGGGTGATGAAATGATCCAGGGGTTGGGCCTTTGAGTGCTCAGATTCCGTCGATGGCCTATTGACTCTGAGGGAGGGTCTTCATCATATCTCTCTTGGATCCCATTTGTGTATGATGATATAGACACCTTCATGTGATTTTGTAGCCATATGATATTTTGATATCATTGTATCATGACACTGATATTTTTGATATATATATATATATATGAGATGACCTATCCTTTGTGGCAATTATATACATGTGTTCTTATGTGATGATTCTATTTGATGATGTAGTCTATGTATGATGCTTATGGTATGTATGCGTGTTTATGGTGATCTATGATTTTAACTTATATAATGTAATGAAATATATACATGATGTGATTCATTATTTTTTTGTTGTTCTTATACTTATGTTATATATAAGGATGGAAATGAATGGATGGTATGCAAATTATTATATGAGATACTAATAAGTGGTGTGTGCAGGATGTGATGCTATTATGATTTCTATATGAATATGATGAAATTTACTAACATGTGATGATGAAGATGAACACTACATGAGATGCAGATATTTTTGGCATGTCATTATTATGCAATCATGTGATAACAAGCTACATGGACTCAGGAAGGCACAATGGAGGACAAATAAAAAAAAGGGGGATGTAAGGTAGAAGATATGGAGGTGAAAATAGCTTCCTGTGCTTTATCATTATTGAGCTTTATTATGGCAAATAGGTTATCACCATCCAAGTATAGGTTCGACCCAGAAAGTTATTGTACCTGTTTGCATGGAGATTAGACAGTCACAATCAAGGAACACCCCAATTTACACTAGACTCATAGTATCCTCATATCCTTGGACAAGCCATAGTATTACTAAGAGACAATCCATAGCTAGCAAAATAGGTGAACATACCCCATCCTTGCCTTTCTAGTCAAAGAAATCCTAGAGATAGAATCTTTAGTCAGACACATCCTAGAAAAGTTAAAAGACATGTCACTAATAGATAAAATCAAAAGAAAACTAGGACTTGACACCAACATAAATTATAATCCTAAAGTTATTAGTGTTTCTTGCCACATATGGTAACATGTTTGATCTGGTCATAACATTGTTTTCCTGATAAAGGATAGATAATAATGAAAAACCATATCATTGCCAAAGTTTGCTGAAAGATTTGATTTGTTGAAAGCCCACTGCTAATTGTGTCTCACCTGAAATTGACTGAATCCTTGAAACTGCTACTTTTATTGTTAAGAAGCACAAAACATTATTGTGGATCAGCGATGCAAGTGGCCTTTTATTATGGATTATGTGCAAAAAGGAGAAATGAAAATTTAATGCTCCTCAAAACATGTGATGCTCAAGGATCCACTTCCATCACTAGATTTAGGATTTTGCCCCAGTTATAGATTAGACTTAATTTATTATGCAAGAAAAGGGTAAAAATGTTGGATATTGTTGTTGCTAGGATATTTTGTTGTCATTGATGTCAACATATTCCTATGTTTTTGTGTTGCAGAAATCTTTTTGGTGATCCGTTGATTGCAATGAGTTGATCTGGTTCATTTGTCTATTCGCTATGCTGAATCAACTAGAGATACTTAATTCCTTATTGATTTCATGATGCTATCTGGTGATTTGATCAAGTTGAGGATTCTAGTACGAAGATTGGTTTTTAGTGTTCAGTGTTGCAGTATTCTAGTGTTTGATCCATTATACTCTCCAAAATGATCATACCTTGTGTTGCGGATTTGGGAGAGTATTTGGGATGTTTGTGTGTATCTTCATTGTATATGGTTCATGATTTGGTGCTCTGCAAGTTATCTTTCTTGTTCGAGTTGTTGTTGTGGACTGTTCTTGAGTGTTAGCATGTTGATTGATGAAGATTTGATTAAGTGGTGTTGGTGCAGCTATTGTGGATGGTTTTAACCTGCTTGTTGTTGTTTCTTAATCATGTCCTATTTTTTTTGGTGGTCCACATTGATCATTGTACGTGTTATTTAAGATCTTATGGCTCTGATGATATTCTTCATGTTATGCGGTATTTTTGGTGGTGTAACATGCTGCGATTGATCTTGGCGATATTTATGGTGGTGTTGCTTGTTCAAGGAATTGAATTGGGTCCATGATATATTATCTATGGCATTGTATTGGTTTGGTGGTTGAGTTATGTGTTGTGTGATGTAATTTTGCAGTTAGGTGTTGAGGGTTTGGTCGCCCTTGTAGTCAAGGTTGATGATTTGTATAAATAGGTATTCTATTCATGTAATTTGGGTGTCGGTGTTCTGTCTGCATTATCAAAGAGTGGTGTATGTGCGAATAAGTGAATTCATCTTTCGGTGTGGTGTATTGAGCAGAGTGTGTTGCAAAGCAGACAATTTAGCTTAACTAAAATTTTCATCAAGCATTAGCAAATGCTACTATTTCAATTCATCTTAACCGGATTGTAGTCCTAATATTGTTGTAAGGAAGTGAACCTTCCTTGAGGGTTGTAGACTTTTGGGTCATTGTATTTGAGCAATGAGCTCTAGGCAGTGTCTCTGGATGCATGTGCATTCCCCATTGAAATATTTACACATACTATTGTAGAGTATCATCTCATTGTTGGTAGGTTCCCACTGTGGTTTTTCATTTAACTGAGTTTTCCACGTCAAAATCTTAGTGTTGTGTGTGTTGTTGTTATTGTGTTTATCTTTAGTCTTGTTGAAGTTGATCAGATTTGAGATTGTGCTTAAATGGTTTAATCCAGTGAAAATTGATTCACCCCCCTCTCACTTTTCCTTCACTATTGTTGCCAATAATTGGTATCAGAGCTAGATCCTTCGGAAGAAGCTTGACCACTTGAGGAGATCCAAGATGGCAACCTATGTTTTCAAGAAAGAGAGTTTGATATTTGACAAAAATAATTCTACTGTATGGAAGGATCGGATGGAAGTTTATTTGAAGTGTATTGGAGAAGATTATTGGAAGATTACAAAGAATGCCTACAATGTTCCTCAGAATGGATTGATTACTGTTGCTGAAATAAAGAATGTTGAACATAACATAAGATATAAGGAAACATTTCTGAGTGTCTTGACCAATTCAGAGATGACTAATGTGATTGGACTTTAGACTACACATGAGATCTGGAAAAAGTTAGAGACCTTGTATGAAGGAGATGCACAAGTTAAAGCTACTAAATTGCAGAGTTTGAAAGGAAAGTATGAGACATTGAAGATGGGAGAAGATGATAACATAACATCCTTCATGGCTAAAGTGAATGAACTAGTTATGAACATCAGATGTGTTGGTGGAACTCTTGAAGAAGATGAGATTTTTGCTAAGGTGCTAAGATCCTTTCCTCTTGCTTACAAAGCTAAAGTTGCTAATATTAATGAAATCTGAAGTATGACTATTGTGACAAGAGATATGTTGGTTTGTAAGCTTGTTGCATTTGAGTTGAGTGAATTTGGAGAATCACATGGTAAGTCTGAGAATGCATTTAAAGCCTCTGTATCCAGGAAGCAGAAGTATGATCCAGGAGAGAGTTCATCTAAGGTTTCAAAGTATGAAAGATAAATGAGAGAGATGAAAGAACAAGAAAGAAAGTTGGATGAGATTGAAGCACTTATTGCTCAGAGATTTCCTAAGGGAGTCAGTAAGTATGATGAAAAGTTAGTTACCTTTAAAATGTTTCTCTTGTAATAATATAGCACATTTTGCTTCTAGGTGTCTTGAAAGAATGTCTAAGTATGATAAGCATGAAAGGTATGATAGATTTGATAAGAATGATAGATATGAGAAGCATGATAAGTATGATAAGCCATATAAGCCTAACCAGAAGTACATATATCAAAAGAGATGTTATTATGTTGCTAATGAAGGTGTGACGGATGAGGAATCTAAGAATGGGAACTCAAAACGATGAATTTGTATTTATTTCTATCAAGGAAGATGATCCAATACCGGTGAATACTACAAGTTGCATTGTTGAGGAGAAAGATTTGGTTGCTAAGATTGAAGAGAAAGATGAATGGGTAATTGACAACGGTTCTTCACATCATATGATAGGTGATAAAAATAAAATTGTGAATATGGAAAGGTATAATAGTGGTATAGTAAGATTTGGAGATGATAAAGTTTGTGTGATTTGTGGTAGATGTTCTAATTCCTTGATGGTAATCATAATACTAATGATGTCTTATATGTTGAAGGTTTGAAGCATAATCTTTTGAGTGTTGGATAGATGGTTGACAAGGGATATGATTTGCAATTCAAGAATGGTAAATGCCTCTAGTATATAGATTGCATCAGGGACTAAGACAAAAGGTAATATCTTTCACTTGAATGCTAGTGAGAAAAGTTGTTTGATTTCTCAGATATATGAAAGTTGGTTGTGGCATAAAAGGATGTGTCATGTTAATATTGACTACATGATAAGGATAATTTCTACTCAAGATGTTAGAGATTTGCCTAATATTGTGAAGCCTTCTAATCCGGTATGTAAAGAATGTTAGTTGGGAAAGAAAACAAGAACTTCATTTAAGAGTAAGTTGTATACATCTAATGGATTATTAGATCTTGTTCATACTGACTTGTGTGGTCCTACAAGAGTGAGAAGTATGTAGGGTGATAGGTATTTCATGTTGTTAATTGATGACTACTCTAGAATGATGTGGGTTACTTTTCTAAGGGCAAAATCAAAAGCACTGAAGAAATTCAATATTTTCAAAGCTAAGGTGGAGACTGAGACAAGATTGAAGTTGAAGTGTCTGAGATCTGACAGAGGAGGAGAATTCACATCTGGTGAGTTTGATTCATTTTGTGAGAGGAATGGAATTAGAAGATAACTATTTTCTCTTAGAACCCCTCAGCAGAATGGAGTTATTGAAAGAAAGAACATAACTATTTTGGATGCTACTAGGACTATAGGACTATGTTGATTGAAAGAAATGTTGTACAGACCTTTTTGTGAGAAGTTGTTAGCACTGTTGTGTACACATTCAACTGGGTGCATATAAAAGGTGATTCCGGTAAGACTCCTTATGAGTTATGGTTTGGTCATGTTCCTACAGTTTGATATTCTAGAGTTTTTGGAAGAAAATGATATCAAAAGAGATGAGGATATAGGGAAGTTTGATGCAAGATGTGATGAAGGAATCTTCTTGGGATACTCTACTAAGAGCAAGGCCTACCGGTGTTATAATAAGAGGTTGAAGAAGATAGTGGAAAGTGCAAATGTGAAGTTTTATGAATGTCATCAGAAGTAGATCAGAGCATGTGGATATGAATTTGATGATCAAGATATTATTTCAATACCTATGTAGATTGAGACATTAAAGCAGAATGCTTTGGTAGAGATAGTTGCTCTAGATATTGCTACTGCCGATGAATAAGTTCAATAACCTCAGAATCAAAAGAATCAAAAGACTCTAAGGTATGTGAAATTGAATCATTCAAAGAATCAGATTATTGGTGATAAAAAAAGGTATGATGACTACGAAAAGGATTATTGTTGAAGAGAAATGCCTAATTTCCAAGATTGAGCCTAAAGATGTTGTTGAAGCTTGTAAAGATGAAAATTGGATAAAAGCTATGGAGGAAGAGTTGAATCATATAAAAAAGAATAACACATGGGAACTTGTTCTGAGACCTAAAGACAAGAGTGTGATTGGCACTAAATGGATGTTTTGAAATAAATGGAATGAGGCTAATGAAGTGGTTAGAAACAAATCAAGATTGGTATGTAAAGGATGTTCACAAATGGAAGGTATTGATGATGAGGAGACTTTTGCTCTGGTAGCTACAAGTGAAGTTGTTAGATTGTCGCTTGCATATGCTGCTTACAAGAATTTCATGGTATATCAGATGGATGCCAAGTCAACCTTTTTGAATGGTGATCTTGAAGAGGAAGTCTAGCTTGAGCAACCAGATGGATTTTCATTATCAAATGAAGGAGACATCATGTGCAGATTGAAGAAAGCACTTTATGGACTGAAACAATCCCCTAGAGCTTGGTATGATAGATTAGACAAGTATTTGATCAAGTTGGGATTTTGTAAAGGTATTGTTGATAGTAATCTATAGTTTAAGGTTGATTATGATAACATTTTGATAGTTGAAGTGTTTGTTGATGATATTATATTTGAAGGAGATGATGATTTCAGTATGAAGTTTGTTGATGATATGCAAAAGGAATTTGAGATGTTTATGATAGGTGAGATGAAATTATTCTTAGGACTATAGATTATAGAAAATGCTAAAGGAATTTTCATTTCTCAATCTAAGTATGTGAAGGGACTATTGAAGAAGTTTGGGTTAGATGATTCCAAACCTCTTGGAACTCCTATGGTGACTGGATGCAAGTTGTCAAAGTAAGATGAAACTTCGAAAGTTAATCACACTTTGTATAGATCTATGGTTGGTGGATTGTTGTACCTGACTTAGATAAGACCTAAAATTATGCATGTTGTTATTCTTTGTGCCAAATTTCAAGATGATCCTAAAGAGAGTCATGTTACTATTGTGAAGAGGATTTTCATATACTTGAAGGGGACTATTGATTATGGTTTGTGGTATCTGAAGAAAGATAATTTTCTTTTATGTTCTTACACTGATATTGATTGGGAAGGTGATGTTGATGACCAGAAGAGAACTACTTGTGGATATTTCTTTTTGGGGAAGAAGTTGGTGTCATGGGCAAGTAAGAAACAAGATGCTATATCTCTATCTACTAATGAAGCTGAATACATTATAGCTACTAGAAACTATACTCAGGTAGTTTGGATCAAGTAGATGTTGAAAGACATTAGAGTTATATATGATGAGCCTACTATTATATACTATGATAATTCAAGTGCTATTAATATTTCCAAGAATCCAGTACTACATTCTAAAACAAAGCATATATAAATTAAGTACACATTTTGAGGGAGAAGGTCAGTGATGAAGAAGTCAAATTGGAGTATGTATCTACTAAGGATCAAATTATAGTTATTTTTACTAAACCTTTGCCTACATATACATTTGTGTACTTGAGAGACAAGTTAGGGGTGTTTGCCCCTCCTGATGAGAACTAGATGTATTGAGATACATCAATCCGGTGGACTTCATAGTCTTATCTTCTCATCCAGGTTTATGAGTTGGTGCTTCTACTCAGCTGAGGTAGTCAGTGTATGGTTTAGTGTGTGAGTTTATCCTAAGGGGGAGAGATTGTCCTTCTTATAAGGAGAGATGCATGATTTATATTTTATCTTTGCCATTATTGTCAAAGGGGGAGAAAAGCATGTGAAAAATTGCCTTATCCTAAATTTCAGTATCATGATCTTAGGGGGAGATTGTTAGAGTTTGTTTTTGTTGATTTATTTCCTTGCATTGATTGTTTCTCACATTTATATTTTTCCATAAATTCCAAAGGGGGATATTGTTGGATATTGTTGGATATTGTTGTTGCTAGGATATGTTGTTGTCATTGATGTCAACAAATTCCTGTGTTTTGGTGTTGCAAAAAGATGTTTGGTGATTCGATGATTGGAGTGAGTTGATATGGTTGGTTTATCTTTTTGCTATGTTGAATCAAATAGAGATAATTCTTTATTGATTTCATGATGTTATGTGGTGATTTGATTGAGTTGAGGATTTTGGTATGAAGACTGGTTTTCAGTGTTCATTGTTGTAGTATTTTGGTGTTTGATCCGTTGTGCTCCAGAATAATTATATCTTGTGTTCAATATTTGGGAGAGTATTTAGGATGTTTGTGTGTATCTCCATTTCATATGGTTCATGATTTAGAGTTGTGCAAGTTATCTTTCTTCTCCAAGTTGTTGTTGTTGAGTGTTCTTGAGTGTTAGTGTGTTGATCGATGAAGATTTGATTAAGTGGTGTTGGTGCAACTATTGTGGATGGTTTGAACGTGCTTGTTGATGTTTCCTAATCATGTCCTATTTGTTTTGGTGGTCTGCATTGATCATTATATGTGTTATTGAAGATCTTATGGGTCTGGAGTTATTCTTCGTGCTATGCAGTATTTTCGGTGGTGTAACATGTTGCGGTTGATCTTGGTGAAATTTCTGGTGGTGTTGCACATTTGAGGAGTTGATTTGGGTCTATGCTATGTTGTCTATGGAATTGTATTTCTCTGGTGGTTGATTTATGTATTGTGTGATGTAATTTTGTAATTAGGTGTGGCGGGTTTGGCCGACCTTGTGGTCAAGGTTGATGATTTGTATAAATAGGTGTTATATTCATGTAATTTGGGTGTTGGTGTTGTGTCTGCATTATCATAGAGTGGTGTATGTGTGAATAAGAAAATTCATCTTTCAGTGTGGTACATTGAGCAAAGTGTGTCATAGAGCAAACAATTGAGCTTAACCGAAATTGTCATCAAGCATTAGAAGATGCTACTCTCAATTCATCTTAACTGGATTGTAGGCCAAATATTGTTGTAAGGTAGTGAACCTTCATTGAGAGTTCTAGCCTTCTAGGTCATTGTATTTTGAGAAGTGATCTCTAGGAAGTGTGCCTGAATGCATGTGTATTCCCCATTGTAATATTTACACATACTACTATAGAGTATCATCTCATTATGGGTAGGTTCACACCATGGTTTTTCCCTTAACTGAGTTTTCCACATAAAAATTTTTGGTGTTGTGTGTGTCACTATTTTGTTTTTATCTTTATTCTTGTTGTAGTTGATCAGATCTGAGATTGTGCTCAAAATGTTTAATCAGATGAAAACTGATTCACCCCCCCTCTAGTTTTCCTTCATTGTTGTTGCCAACAGAAAATGGTTTTATTATGAATGGTGAACCAATATTAGGTATATCAATAAGACGCTATGATGGGAATGGGTAAATTTATTATGGGATGGTAAGAAGGACATATAGAAAGAGCTAGAAAACACCGTTCTTGATCACTTCAAAAACTAAAACAAATCCCATCTGAACAAAAAGGGATCACAACCCATAAAACAAAGACAGAAAACAAGCCAACTGCCAAGACAGAGATAGAGATAGCTATATACTCTTCATGATATCCTTAGCATGGACAACCATCAACTTCATGTTGTTTGCTGAAGTTTTTAACTCCTCCAGCTCATGATCTTTGATGTCTCCCTTGATCCTAGTATTGGCTCTAGTCCTCTTCTCATGGCCTTTTTTGTCCGATTGTTCCTTGTCAACATCCTACTCAGTTTTGTTCTCAAATCTATTGTTCAAGATGTTCATGTTATCCACAGAAGTTTTGAGGATCTGGAAGTTTTGTTTTGCGATCTTCTTAAAAGTGAGTTCCATCTTATCAATTCTACTACCTAGATTGTTCATAGTAGTTTCTATTCCTTTCCCCTCCTTTTTTCCTTCCTTCTCTTTAACCTTTTTTTCAGTGGCAATAATTTAACCCACCATGCTTTCAATGGCTTCTGCATTATTAATTGCAACTATCAACTCTTTAACATTTTCCATCAGGGGTTTCTTTCCAACTGTAGCTCTTTTGACAGTCAGCATATCTTTCTTCAAGCTACCTATATCCTTCACCATTGTACCAACAGTCTCACAGAAGCCCTTTATAGTCGCATTCTCACCAACACAATCACTAAGCTTACCACTTATGTCTTCTTGCTCCTCTTTCTGCATACCTTGGGCATTCAAACCCTCAATGTTGTCCATGACCTAGTTCTCCTCCCCCTCCTTATCCTGTCCCTCATCCTTTTTATTCTCCTCTACCTCTTCTTCAGAATCAATCAGGATTTGGCTGATATCTTTATTGCTTTCCTTGCTGGTCTTCTTCCTTTGCATTTGCTTTCCAGTAACTTTCCCTTTCCTTTTTTTTAATAAATTCCCCTTCAAAAGATTCGGCCTCAGACTCCAAAATATCTGAATCTACCACAATCCTTTTCCTCTCAGCCTTATTCCTACCTTTTTTTCTAGTCTCCTCTGAATCGCCCTCTGTCTTCGAGTCAAATTTAAAGCCACTAGCTTCACTCTCTGTGTCCTCATTACTTGCATATTTGCCTTTCATAGGTTTTTCAATACTCTTCCCTTTAAGAACTCTATAGACAAGAGCCATAAGACCCTGGTGAAGGGCATGGTCACCTTTAGGATCTTTTTGAATCTCCTTGATAGTATGGTCCATGGAGCAGGCAAGGTAATACGACAAGCTCACCTTTTCCCCATGGCGGAAATGGTTGAGAAATACAAAATGGTGACCATGGGCTCTAGTAAACCTACCATCCAAAGTGATATAAGTGATAGTAGTGAATAAAACAAACCTCCATGGCTTGCATATCCATTTTGGGGAATGATAGGAATTGTCGACTTTAACCATCTTCTTCCTCTCATCATCCATAACAGGGAAGTTGTCTACAGCTTTAATGGAGATGCTATGGTCCCTATAAAATTTCATGCCCTCAGTAATCATCCCTATAGATTCAACAATAATCTCCTCATCTACATTCATCATCTAGGACCTGACCAAGATTTTACCATTCTTCTAGTTCTTGATAAAAAATTTGGTGACCGCAAGATCTTTCCCACTAAGCCTCTCCATAAACACACTCAAACCTCCCTCCTTAAGGATATCCCACACTTCCCTGTTCTTCCTCCAATCTGAGCAGGAAGTAGGTTTGAACCTTTTTTTATTTCCTCCCATTTTTCCTTCGCTATCCCTGAATTTCCTTCTCTCAGCTCCTAATCTTCTTCTCTGGTTTCTGTGGATGCCCTAAAAAAAAGCCCAAAATCCATGCCAAACAATAATGAAAAGACACTTGAATAAATACTTATTACCTCCATAATAACCATGCTTCGAAATAAGAGGAGGGGTCATTTAGAAATTATATTTGATGGTGCCATGTAGCCTTGTTTGGATACAGTCCAGATCGAGCAGAGATTTCACATCACATGAGAGCTCACTCTCTCCATAAGTAGTAATAATATCTTCTGTTTGGCAAGCCAAGTTGGTAACCTGGTCTACGCATGAGTTTGCTTCCCTATACAGATGTGTAAAAACACACATTTCAAATTCCTCACTAATTTTCTTTGTTGCTTTGATAGCATTGCTTATTGTCCAAGAAGGAGGGAACTTCTTATTCAAATAATTGATTATATTTAATGAATCTCTTTTGCACAAGACTCTAGTGCATTTGGCTTCCTTAGCCAGGACCATCCCATGGTATGCAGCCATAGCCTCAGCTACATGATTTGTCTGATTTCCAATGGGTATACTTTTTATAATTTTACATCTTCCCCATTCATCCCTAAGGACCACCCCACGTCCTTCTATCCTAGGATTACCATTTGATGCACCTCCGTTGGGTAGGCTTACGCATATCACTCCCTCTCTAGGGTCATTCTGAAAGTGTTCACAAACTTTTAGTCTCCACTTCTTGAAGATTGATTGATCATCCTTGTTTTGAGGATCTACAATACCATCTATTATATTCATGTTTTCCACTATATTTCTTTTAATTTCTCAAACACAATTTGAGCCTTAGACACCTTCTCTCTGAAGACTCTTTCATTTCTCTCTTTCCATATACCCCAACACATATGGGGCAGAGCTATTTCCACAACAAAGTAGTAAATTTGTTCTTTAAAGGATGATACCAAGAATAAAAACCTCTTGAACTGACTCTGGGAAACTCCAGCTGATTTTGAAATGATCCAGACATCTTCCCCAGACCTCAATGAAAAAAGGGCAGTGAAAGAGAAAATGGTTGATTGTCTCCTCACTCTGCAAGCAAAGAAAACACACACTAGGCATAAACATAGCTCTTTTTCTAAGGTTCTCAATAGTTAGAATTTTATCTTGAAGGGTTGTCCAAAAAAAAATAGTAATCTTAGGGGTAAGACCTTTCACCCAGGCCTTAGCCCAGCAAGGACTCTCCATATTAGAATACTTATGATAGTAAAGAGAAGCCACAGTGAATTTACCATTTGCTGTGAGTTTCCAAATTAATTGATCTTCCTTTTCCACCACAACCATGGTGTTCAGAGTTTTGTTCAGACTTCCCAAGGTCTCATCCACCTGAGATAAATCCTTCCACTGTCCATCTTTCCAATAGTCACCCACCATTGATCCATATCTTTCCTTGCACTGGTTTTGGAATCTGCTCCACTCTGGAATTTCAGTCAAAGGGAACTTGAGAAACCAAGAATCTTCCTAGAATTTGATAAGATTCCCTTTCCCCATCTTCCATTTTGCACCTCTGACAATTAAATCTCTTGTTCTAGTGACATTTTTCTAGACATTGGAGCCGATTTGGATATCTTCCGCTTTGAGGAAACTTTGAAGTGTGGGACATTTCCTTTTATACTTGTTGTCCCAAATCTATTTCCATTCTCTCTGGTTTTTATACCCTCTCCAGATCTACTTTTCCATAAGGTATTCATTCATGTCTCTTATTCTTCTAAGACCCAGACCTCCCTTTCTTATTGGCTTACAGACCTTGTCCCTTGCAATCAGATTCATTCTCTTCTTCTCCTCAACCCCTGTCCACAAAAAAGTTCTTTGGATCTTTTCAATAGACTTCGCATACTTGGCAGGAATTATGAAAAGGCTCATGGCATAAAGAGGGATACTTTGAAGAGTTGATTTCAACAATTGAACCTTACCAGCTTGGCTAAGGAGATAGCCCTTCCAGCCAACTAGCTTCTTATGGAATTTATCCACCAAAGTTCCCCAGAAAGTGTTAAGAGGATCATGGCATAAGGGAAGCCCCAAGTAAAATGCAGGAAGACTCCCCAATTAACATCCCAAGATATTACTTATCTTGATCTTTCTTCTCTCCAGAGTGTTGATAAAATAAACAAAGCTTTTAGACCAATTAATAATTTTCCCAGTAGCAGATCCATAACTATCCAGAGCTTTCTTTAAACTTCTAGAATCATGCATTGTAGCCTTCCCCATAATTATAGAGTCATCCACAAACTACTGGTGGGAACAGACTTGATCTGCTGAAGATGGCTTAAAACCACAAAACTCCCCCTTCTCGACCAACTTCCCTGTGCCTCTCCCCAGACATTCTGCCATAATAATAAAAATAACTAGAGAAAGAGGATCTCCCTGCCTGAGTCCCCTTGAGGCCTTGAAGAAAGGGGAGGGAGATACATTAATTAAAATAGAGAAAGAAGCCAAAGAAACTAATTGCCTTATAAGACTAATACTTCTAGCACAAAAGCCAAAAGCTGAGACAACTTCCATCATGAAATCCCAATCCACTCTATTGTAGGCTTTAGATAAGTCTAGCTTCAGAAGAAAGCCTTCCTTTTTTGAATTAGATAAAGAATGAATGTTTTCATGGACTGAGATTATCGAATCCAAGATTTGTCTTCTAGGGACAAAACCACTTTGCTAAGGCGAAATGATAGAGGGGAGCAGCTGCAGGATTCTCAAGGTTAGAACCTTGGAGATGATCTTGTAAAGAGAGTTACAAAGACTTATAGGTCTGAAAAGGTCCATGAAATTAGCTCATACCTTTTTGGGAATAAGAGAAATAAAAGTGCCATTTATCTCTTTCAAGATTCTTCTAGCACCAAAAAACTCTTTCATAGCTCTAGACACATCAACACCAATAATGTGCCAATACATTTGAAAAGGAGAGATCAATTGTTGCTCTTTTTTCTTCATAGTTTTGTATCCTTGACTTTATTTTTTATAGAATCCAATAGCTTTTGACTTTGATTTGGACTAAAGGACTTTTCTTTATTTTTGACTTTTAAATTTTTGTTTTCAAAGCTTGATTTTTGATCCCGAATAAGTAAGGGCTTTTGTGATTCTTCTTGATCCAATTCTAGGAGTGGGGTGGAAATAGAATGAGTGGATGAAATGGTAAGGATATACAAGTTCTCAAAAGGGTTGGAAATATATTCAACTGATTATTTGTTGGAACCACTCTTAGGACTATTGATACTAAGAGTTGCTTGCACCACAAGAGGAGATTTGTATTTAGACTTAGTAGCCACAACACTAGGTGGTTCATACCAAGTTTCTTGACATTGCAAATTGTTTATAGGATATTCATATTGACTAAATGTCTTAGGAGATAGTGGGAGTTGATCAACATGAGAGGGGGGGTGAATCAGTATTAACAACAATTTCAACTTAAAACTTGAACTTATAAAACTTCACCAAATCAATGATAAACCAGTAACAAACTCTTTACCATTACCGATAATCACTGATAACCAACTATTAAACTGATTTAACAAAACTTCTCATTAAGTGTTCATCAACATGCATAAACTAAAAATTAATCAAATCAACACATCAAAAACATTCGCCACATGAACACCATGTTTTTCACGTGGAAACTCAAACAAGGAAAAACCACGATGGGAATTTAAAGTAGTCACTGGTGAGGAGGGACCTCAAGGAGATCAGTCTGGACTGGTCAACAAGAGTAAACAAAATGGAAACACATAGATATGATGGAAGCAATGTAGAACAGATATTTTTATTGCATGAAATTCAATTACACCCAACCGGTAACAACTGAGTTACAACATACCGGTGCACAGGCCTGGTAGAATAAGTCACAATCGGGACATTGAATCGAAATATCTATTTTCTAGGCACAGTCTATCTATCTGATACTCTGATTGATTCTAATTGATTACATTCTAAAGCATGATTATATATATATATTGATCCAAAGGATCCAATCAGCCCAAAAGGGATCAAAACTCAAAGAACAAGAGCTAACGTGCAAAATAAACAAGGTCAGCCTCTGCCAAGAGATTCCTCTGGAAAATTAAAAGGATGAAACATATATCATGGGAAAAGGTCAGTCACATGCCAAGGAACATCGAATAATGCCCAAGTCTCTGCAAGCTTCGAAATGGGTTCCAGTAGATCACCAGAATAGGTCTCAGGCAACTGGTAACAAAGGAACAACCAGTAACAAGAAACTATCATGGAAACTGGTAGCGATATCTTGTCGGTAAGTGATCCAAATGAGATGCAGTCTGAAAGCAAGAAATGTGATCAAGTCTTCAAGTAGAATCCAACTCCACAAGATCCGGTGAGCCAAAAATGGGACACACAAAAAGGAAAAATGAAATTGCAAATAGAAAGCAAAATAGAAAGGAAAATGTTTTTGGTTGATGCAAGATTGTTGTGAACTGGGGATGCTCCTGCATTAGACATCTAGGGTTAATGAAAAAGTGAGCCTCTCACTTTTCTAGGGTTAGAGGGAAACCAAGGCACTCTACCTCTACCTAAGAAATCCAAAATAAATATTCAACTAGTATGCCCTTCCACTTTACAAGATATTCTTTGTAATGATTGTTTCAGGTACTACACCCAATCCTACTGTCCAAAATTTCTTCAATCTGATCCAGTTCCTTCAGGGGCAATTGTTTCTCCAAGTCTGCAACACTTTCCTCACTGAATTCTAGTTCATGGTATTCATGAAGATCTTCAATGTTAAATATAGATGAAATACTTACATTATTTGGTAGCTCCACTTCATATTCATTTCCAGAACCGAACTTCCTCAAAATCTTACAGGGTCCAAACTTATTCATTTGCAACTTATTATAAGGTTCAACCAAGAATCTTTCTTTTCTCAGATATACCATTACTTCATCGCTAACTTCAAATTCCTTATGTCTCCTCTTCTCATCTACCTTCTCCTTATATTTCTTGTTCATGTCTTCCAATTTTTGTTTAACCTAAATATGCAATGCTGCCATGTGATCTGCAAAATCTTCTACTTCTGAACTCTTCCGGTCTTCACTGCTAACGTTTCTCAATTCTAATATTCCTCTAGGATGAACTCTAGTAACAATCTCAAAAGGTGTTTTTTGGTACTTCTATTCACTAAATTGTTGTAGGCAAACTTTACTTGTGCAAGGATCAAATCCCAACTTTCGATTTTATCTCCCACTAAACATCTCAACAAGTTTCCCAAACTCCGGTTAACAAATTTTGTTTGTCCATCAGTCTATGGATGAAAAGTAGAACTAAACTTCAAATCTATCTTCATCTTCTTCCAAAGTGTTCTCCAAAAATAGCCAATAAACTTAGTGTCTCTATTTGAAACTATGCTCTTAGGTAATCCATGCAATCTCACCACTTCCTTGAAAAATAGGTCTGCTACATGTAATGCATCTGATGTCTTCTTACAAGGTATGAAATGATCCATCTTTGAAAATCTATCTAATACCACAAATATAGAATCATTCCCTCTCAGTGTATTAGGCAGCCCAAGTACAAAATCCATGCTTATATCCTCCCAAGGTCTTACTGGTACTATCAAAGGTTTATACAATCCCACATTCTGACTACTACCTTTTTCAACTTGACAAACTCTACAACTCTGCACATATCTCTTAACATCCTTATGAATTTGGGGGCCAAAATTACTACTCATTCACCAATGCAATTGTTTTGTCAATTCCAAAATATTTGGCTAAACCTCCACTATGTTTCTCTTTTATCAGGTTCTCTCACATGGAACTCTTAGGTATGCACAACTCAACTCCCTTGAATAACATCCCATCTTGAGTTAAATAATCCAACCATTTTCTCCTATCAACCATAACCGGTTCTCTACATGATTTCCAGGGTTCTGCAAAATTCAGGTCTTCATCATACAAGGTCTTCAAATATTCAAAACCTAATACTGTCACTCTCATCTCTGTCAACAAATTCCTTCTCCTACTGAATGCATCAACAACTTTGTTATAATTTCCACTTCTATGCTTCAACACAAAGGTGTAACTCTGCAAGAATTCTACCCATCTCATATGTCTCTGATTCAACTTACTCTGACTATTCAAATACTGCAAAGCTTGATAATTTGTATACAACACAAACTCCTTAGGCAACAAGTAGTGTCTCTATTTCTTCAAGGCTTGAATTATGGCATAAAATTTCTGATCATACACTGAATATCTCTTCTGAGAATCTTTCAATTTCTCACTAAAATAGGCTACTGCTCTCCCTTGTTGACTCAAGATTGCTCCTATTGCTGTTCCACTTGCATCACAATCCACTTGAAATATTTTATTGAAATTTGATAAAGATAACATAGGTTGCTCAGTCACTTGTTGCTTCAACAATTCAAAAATTTTGTTTGCTCCAGTGGTCCACTTGAATTCCTTTCGATCTCCTCTCATGGTCTCAGTCATAGGGTTACAAACTGAACTGAAATTTCTGATAAACTTCTGGTAAAAACTAGCCAATCTATGAAATGATCTTACCTCCCAAATGCTTTCTAGTGTGGGCCACTCAACGATGGCTTTCACTTTCTCAGGGTCCATCTTTAAGCCATCTTTAGATATCACAAATCCTAAATAGACCAACTCATCCTTCATGAAAGTACACTTCTTGATATTGATCAACAACTTTTCTTCTCTCAACCTCTACAAAACTTTTCTTAACTACAACAAATTCTTCTCTCTTGTTTTACTAAAAATCATAATGTCATCCAAATACAAAATAACAAACTTACCCAAGAATTTCTTTAATACCTCATTCATCAGCCTCATGAAAGTACTCGGTGCATTAGTCAATCCAAAAGGCATAGCCAACCATTCATATAGTCCTTCATTTGTCTTCCACTCATCACCTTCTCTGATCTTGATCTGATGATATCCACTCTTCAAATCTATCTTTGTAAAGTATTTTTCTCCACTCAAACAATCCATTATGTCATCCATCCTAGGCAAAGGAAACCAATATTTCACTGTGATCTTATTTATTACTCCTAAATTGGTACACATCTTCCATTCTCCATTCTTCTTAGGTGCTAATATTACTGGTACTACACAAGGGCTCAAACTCTCCCTAATCAAACCTTTCTTCAACAACTCTTGCACTTCTCTATTCAGTTCTTCATTCTCTGTCGGTGTCAATCGATGTGCAGCTTTGTTAGGCAACCTAGCTTCGGGAACCAATTCCATGCAATGACTAATACTTCTAACAAGTAGCAATCCATCAGGTACATTATCTAAAATGATATCCTCATATTCTATTAGCAAATATCTTATCTCTTTTGGGTGCTCTTCTTCTGGTTTTGGTCTTTCAGTCTTCTTAGGAATTAAGGCAAAACATACATTCTCATGTCTTAGTCCATCCATGAATTTCCTTCCATCTACTAAACAAATTATGGTATTTGTACAGACTTGATTCTTCAAAGGTTCCTCCAAATGTAACAAGGTTTGCTTCATCCCATTGGCCACAATAGTGTATGTATTCTTCCTTCCATCATGTATTGTCTGTCTATCAAACTGCCAAGGTCTACCCAACAAAAGATGACAAATATCCATAGGAATAATATCACACAACACTTCATCATGATAATTCCCATTTTTTCAATTTCACCAAACATTGTTCGCTTACTAACAACGTATGTTCATCCTGAATCCATGCTATCTGATAAGGCTTAGGGTGTTTCAACCTCTCCAATTTCAACTTATTCACCATCTCTTCTGAAATAAGATTATCTGAACTACCACTATCAATAACAACTTTACAACACTTACTAGATACCTTACATCTGGTTTTGAACAAATTCTTCCTCCACAAGGGTTCTTCATCTCCTCTGGTATGACACAAAGCTCTCCTCATCATCAGCAGTTCTCCATCTTCTAGTTTATTGTTTGATCTGGTGGGGTTTTATTCCACTACTGCTTCTCTTTTGGTAGCCTCTATATTCTTACATTTGAATGCATGGTGTCCTTCTCATTCACACTTGAAGCAGGTTCCCCTAAATGTCCTCTTGTCTTGTCTTCCAAAGTTTTCATTTCGGTAACCATCTGATTCTCTCCTCTGGTAGAAATTTCTATCATCCTTCGGGTATGAATTACTTTCTTTGCTCACTTCCTTGTCTTTGTTCAGATCTATACTAGTTCCTCTTCCTCCTTGAAATCTTTCTCTGGTAAACCTTCCACCTCTACCTCTCTATCTCTGCTCATGTCTTTTGTTTAATTTCTCTTCATCCTTTAGGGCATATTGGTAAGCCTCTTCAACACTCTCCAATTTGATCATACTGAGTTCATCTTGTATAGACATCCATAATCCATTCAAATACCTTTCAATTTGTTCAACTTCATCATCAACATGTCTGGATCTGATGTTCAACTTCTAAAATGCTCTGGTGTACTCCTTCATATGAGATTTCTTTTGTCTCAAATTCTGCAACTTCTGGAACAAAATTACTTGATAATTCACCAGAACAAACTTAGATTTCAACTTAGCAATCATCCAATCCCATATCTTAATTTTTTCTATACCTCTTCTTTTTCTATTAACTTGCAAATGCTCCCACCAAAGAGATGCATGACCTTTCAACCGAGTACAAGCATATTTCACCTTCCTCTCTTTTGCAATGTTTTCAAAATCTAAATACTTCTCCATCTCCAAGATTCAATCCATCAATTCATCTAAATCTAACTTCCCATCATATTCTGGTGGGCTAAAATGAGGTTTAGTGTTCTCCCTACTCAAAACCCTTAAAAACCTTTCTTCATCTGGATCACTTGTCAGTACGTTCATTTGTTTTGTAGGGGCTTCTTCTCCTTTATCTTCACTTACATCTTCAATATGTCGGCCTCTTCTTTGGGTTGTCTCCATGGCTTCTAACAATCGACACAACAAGCATAAACTAAATCGACATAAATAACCTTTACAAATTAGTTGGTTACAAAACCCTAAGACTTACAACATAGATCATCACAAATCTTTACATCTCATTACAAATCATCATATGGATCATTACAATCAATTACAGTCATTGAATGATCACCACACCTTGATCTGATATACTTTTCAAACCCTTAGCTCATTTTGTTAAGCACTTTGCACATTCCCAATAAATTCGCTCTTCAAATGCACCAAAACATCATTCAAACACTTAACGTGGTTTCAACCATGTCATCACCAACTTATAAACATAATGCGATCCACCACCAAACCAAAAATCATTACCGGTTAAGAGAATTATTTACCGGTCCTTAAACCCTTCTTAAACCCTAGCAAAAATACAACAGAAATAATAAACATGACTTCCGGTAACCAAAACATGATGCGGTTCCAGTCAAATACATATTACAATAATACAAACACATTCCAAACCACAACACTTAAATTATCACCAATCACTAGATCTAATCAAAACATTTCCTCATTTACCAGTTAAGGTCCTATTTCCTAGTTTTTTGTTTCTTTACCAGTAAGGTCTTTCCAGTAGACCAAAAAGACTAAGATGACAAAATACAACATAGTAAACATCAGTTGCCATCAATAACAACATAAATAATTGATTAAAGTCATCCAATCATGCAATATCAATCTCTTCATCATAATGTCATCACAAACAGTCCTTTACCGGTTCAATCATCATTCTTCATCTGCATCAGTTATGCCAATCATGCCAACATTCTCCCCCTTTGGCATTTATGGCAACACCAACATATTCAACTAAAATCATGCTGCTCAGTTCTAGAACTTCTTTGCTGCACTTCAATCTTATGTCGGTTCTTCTCTTCTCCACCTGGAACTAAATATTCATTTCTTCTCCCCCTTTTTGTTACACATATTCTCCTCCTTAGGCTAATATATTTATTCTCCCCCTTTGACAGCAATGCCAAAGGTGCATATGCATCACCAATCATCAAATCGGCTACTAATATATTCAACATCTCTCAAATATCATCTAAGCTACTCTCCCTGTAGAGTAGCCATCATTTCATCAATCCATAGTGAAAAGTTTTCAATAAGCATACTGGATTGATGCATCTCCTTCATCCTAGTTTTTCATGTATAGGGGTCTGGCCCCTAATTTACCTCTGAGGTACTCAAAGGTAGTCTTCGGCAATGGTTTTGTAAAAATATCTGCTAGCTTCTCTTTGCTTGTTACATACTCCATTCTAACTTGTTTTCCTCTACTCTCTCCCTTAGAAAATGATATTTCAATTATATGTGTTTAGTCCTTGCATGTAATACATAATTTTTTGAAATAATTATTACACTTGTATTATCACAATAAATAGTTACTGGTTCAGACATATCAAGTTTAAAACCTTCTAACACATGTCTCATCCAGATTGCCTGCGTGCAATTCATTTATGGTGCAACATACTCTGCCTTTGTTGTTGACTGTGATACACATGTTTACTTTTTACTTGTTTGAGCAACCAATATAACTCCAAGAAGTGAAGCTCCACCAGTAGTGCCTTTCTGATCATCAACATTGTCTGCCCAATCTGCATCAATAAACACTTCCAAAGAAAAATCATTTTTATAAGGATACCATAAGCCATAATCTATTGCACCTGTTAAGTATCAGAATATCCTTTTCACCACTACCAAGTGAGTCTCTTTGGGATCTTTCTAAAATCTAGCAACCAAACCAACAACATGTGCAATATCAGGCCTACTATGAACAACATAATGCAACTTACCAATCATGGACCTATATTCTTTTTCATCAACAGAGGGTGAATCATCCTATTTAGATAATTTACAACATGTCACCATTGGAGTACCAATCAATTTGCAATCCTCCATGCCAAATGTTTTCAACACTTCCTTTATATACTTACTCTCACAGATAAATATTCCACCATCCAATTGTTGGACCTGCAACCCAATGAAAAAATTAATCTCACCAATAAGAGACATCTCAAATTATTTCTTTATCCCCTCAGCAAAATCCATACATAAATCATCATCACCTCCAAAAATTATATCATCTACAAATACTTCAGCTATCAACACTCTGTCTCCATCAGTCTTAAGATATATGTTACTTTCCTCACAGGTATGCTGGAATCCTATCTTGATCAGGTGTGCATGCAATATTTCATACCGTGATCTCAGTGCCTAATTCAATCCATATAGTGCCTTATGTAACTTCCAAACCATATCTTTATCCTCAAACAAAATAAATCCATCTGGTTGTTCTGTGTATACTTCTTCCTCAAGGATGCCAATAAGAAAATCATATTTAACATACATCTGGTAGACCTTAAAGCCTTTAAATGCAACATAAGAAAGTAACATTTTTACTCCTTCCAATCTTGCCACCAATGCAAAGATTTCTCCATAATCTTCTCCTTCTTCTTGTGCATAGCCTTTGCATACCAACCTTGCTTTATTCCTCACAACCTTGTCGTCTTCATTCAACTTGTTTCTAAAGACCCATTTAGTGTCAATCAAATTCTTCTCTTCCAGTCTGGGAACAAGTGTCCATGTCTTGTTCTTATCTATTTGATCCAATTCCTCATTCATATCATTAATCCAATCATCATCCTTTAATGCCTCTCTTGCTATTTTATGCTCAATAGTAGAAATCTCCAATAATTTTCCTTCTTGTTTGTACACCAACATTTTTATCTCCAATAATTTGTTCTTCTAAATTATTTAATCTAACATACCTTGGTATTACCGCTTCTAGTGTTGTGCCTTTTGTTTCATGTTCTTCAACTTCTTCATCACTTTCTTGGTTTACTAGTTGAGCACCAATTTCTGTATCTTCCTGCTCATAATTCTTTTGTACTTCCAGCTCAATAAACATAAGTTTTTCTTCATATTTCTCATGTTTAGATTTGATGCTCTCATCAGATTTCTTAGAGAGTTCATCTACCTTCACATTTGCACTCTCAATGATCCTTTTTGTTCTCTTGTTATAATATTTGAAAGCCTTACTCTTTGTAGAGTAAATAATAAAAATACCTTTATCACACTTTGCATCAAACTTTTTAGTGAAATCATCACGTTTAATGAAATATGTACTCCCAAAATTTTTAAAGTAACTTACATTAGGAGTCTTTCCATGCCATAATTCATAAGGTGTTTTGTTGTTACCTCTCTTGACAAGTACCTGGTTCAAAGTGTAAACAACAGTGCTAACTACTTCTCTCCAAAATATTTTTGGTACTTCACCTTAAATCAACATGGTTCTAGCAGCTTCAACAATTGTTTTATTTATTCTCTCTGTTATCCTATTCTATTGTGGAGTTATAGGAGTTGACATCTACCTCTTGATTCCCTACTCATCACAAAACTTCACAAACTCATCAAAAGTAAATTCTCCTCCCTGGTCAGATCTCAAACATTTCAAATTCTTCCTGGTTTCTTTCTCAACTAAAGCTTTGAATGCTTTGAATTTACGGAATGCCTCAGACTTTTCTCTTAGAAAAGTTACCCACATCATCTTGGAAAAATCATCAGTGAAAATCATGAAATATCTATCACCATAATAGCTCTTAGTCCTCATAGGACCACAAATATCAATATGAACCAAATCTAGAATATTTTCTGAAAAGAAAGACTTACTCTTAAAAGATACAAAAGTCATCTTACCCATATGACATTCCTTACATAATACATTATCTGGTTTAACAAGCTATGTCAAACCTCTCACGATACTTGATTTACTAACCTTTATCAAATTATCAAAATTCACTTGACAAAACCTCTTGTGCCATAACCAGTTGTCTTCAATATTTGCCACGAAACAACTATTCACATTAGTATTCAAATGAAAAAGATTACCTTTTGTCTACTTTCCAGTAGCAATCACCTCTCCATTACTTCCAAGAATCTTCCACACTCAACTTTTAAATTCTAGAAGATATCCCTTATCATTTAGTTGACCAACACTCAAAAGGTTATCTTTTAATCCATCAACCCAAATGACATCATCTGCATTAATTTTTCCATTCAATGAAATAGTTCCTTTACCTTTAACCATGTAGGTTGAGTTGTTACCAAACCTTACCACACTGCCATCAAATTCTTCAAGAGATAAGAACTTGTTTCTATCATCAGTCATATGGTGTGAGCAACCACTATCTATTATCCATTCATCACTGTTATCCATGTGAAACACCAATACCTTTTCATCAGCTAGATCTTCCTTCACAACAACAAACACTATCTCCTCATTATCATCTTCTTCTGATTCTTCATCAGTTACTCCTTCATCAACTGCAACATAGCAATATTTCTTTCCTTTTCCTTTTAATTTCTTGAACTTTTCCTTTTTATCACTGTTAGGACAATTTGCAGCAATGTGTCCAATCTTATTGTAGGAAAAACACTTCAGAGGAGGTTTACCTTTGTACTTACCGGTGCCTCTAGGAAATATTTTATCCAATAGTGCCTCAAGTTCCATCAGATAATCTTCATTATCATCCTCAGTTCTGCTACTGCCATGACTAGACCTGCAGTCATGATGATAACAAATATCCTTCCCTTTCCTCACAGATGTATCGGTTACAAAAGCTTTAAAATACGATTTAGACGGTTTTGAAACACTATTGTCAAAGCTCTTTAACTCAAATGCAGTCAATTTTCTAATAAGAGAATCAACAATAACTTTATCTTTAGAAATAGATCTTAGTTCTTTAATTGCAGAAACTCTAATAGTATATTCTGGTAGGAGAGTTCTAAACATTTTACTAACAACAACATCATCATCAATCTTACCTTTAGCACTCTTAATATCACCTACAACTTCTTTAATTCTTTGACCATAATGTGAAATGTTCTCACCATCATCCATTTTCATGTCATCGAATTTGCCTCTTAAACTTTCTTCTTTTACTCTTTGTACATGTTCATCTCCTCCATAAATCAATTCTAATTTCTCCCATACCTCAAATGTAGTTTCTAATCCATGAATGTCTATATACTCAAAATCAGATAAAGTACTTACAATTGCTTCCAAGCTTGAATGTTTTCTTGTTGTTCTTTAAGCTCATCTAGTGTCAAGGGGTTGGTAGTAGGAGCGACATACTTGTTTATGACATGATTCCAATAATGAGCACCCAATCCTTTAATGTATATCTTCATCTGGTCTTTCCATATCTGGTAGTTGTCCTTGGTAAACTTGGGACCCTCCTTCTTCATCATATTTGTTCAGGATCTTTCCCTCAAGCTATTAAGTTTTCAGTACACAGAGGACCAATGCTCTGATACCAATTGTTAATCTTAGAGGATCCAGTTAATACGGAGAGGGGGGTGAATCAGTATTAACAACAATTTCAAACTTAAAACTTTAATTTATAAAACTTCACCAAATCAATCATAAACCAATAAGAAAATCTTTACCATTACTGGTAATCACTGATAACCAATTGTTAAACTAATTTAATAAAATTGATCTTTAAGTGTTAATCAACATGTATAAATTAAAAGTAAATCAAATCAATACACCAGAAACTTTCACCACATGAACACCATGTTTTTCACGTGGAAACCCAAATAGGGAAAAACCTCGGTGGGAATTGGTACCCACAAAAATTGTGCACTCTTTTGGAATGTGCCCTGTTAGGAGCCTAGCTCGGTTAGGAGCTTACAAAGATGCCCTGTTAGGAGAAGATCTTGTTAGGAGTCACCCAGTTAAGGGATTTAGATGGTGAGCCTTGTTAGGAGCTTTGACCTATTAGGATCAACCTCACATGAGGATTTAAAACTCAGATTTTGAGCTACCCGGTTAAGGGATTTACAATGTAAGGTCTGTTAGGACCTACCCGATTAAGGGATTTTGATTGTTGCAACTGTTAGGGAACAAGAGTGAATGATCTAGGTATAGCTCTAAACAGCTTGCTTGATTAGATCCAATTCTGCTCCAAATCTGCTACACTTTGGCAGATCTCTCATACTCTGGTTCAACGTCACACTCTTCTCAAAACCACCGACACAACAAACATCAACTAAACCAACATATATAACCTTTACAACTTAGTCAGTTACAAAAACCTAAGACTTACAACATAGATCATCACAGATATTTACAACTCATTATAGATCACTATATGGATCTTTAAAATCAATTACAAATGAATTACAGACGTTGAATGATCACCGCACCTTGATCTGATACACTTTCAAACCCTTAGCTCATTCCGTTAAGCACTTTGCACATTCCCAATAAATTCGCTCTTCAAATGTGCCAAAACATCATTCAAACACTTCACACGGTTTCACCCATGTCATCACCAACTTATTAACATAATGTGATCAAATGCCAAACCAAAAATCATTACCGATTAAGAGGATTCTTTACCAGTCCTTAAACCCTTGCAAAAATATAACAGAAATCATAAACATGATTTCCAGTAACCAAAATATGATGTGGTTCTAGTCAGATACATATTAGAATGATACAAACACATTCCAAACCGCAACACTTCAATCATCACCAATTGCCAGATCTAATCAAAATATTTCCTCATTTACCGATTAAGGTCCTAATTCCCAATTTTCTGTTTCTTTACCGGTAAGGTCTTTCCAATAGACCAAAAAGACTAAGATGACAAAATATAACATAGTAAACATCAGTTTCCATCAATGACAACACAAATAATTGATCAAAGTTATCCAATCATGTAATCTCAATCTCTTCATCACAATGTTATCACAAATAGTCCTTTACTTGTTCAGTCACCATTCTTCATCTGCATCAATTATGCCAATCATGCCAACACACATACCATGTCTTTAACCTTGAATTTTTCTTTGAGCTCTCCTTTTTTTATGTAGAAGCTTTTAATGATTCTGGCTCAACATATGATAAATACATAATAGCCCCTCGATTGATGAGAACTATTACTTCTGATCTTGGTCACAAGTTGTTGCAATATATAAATGGATTTAGATCACCCTTGACTATCACTTCAACTCCATTATGTGGAAATTAGATACATTGGTGATATGTTGATGGCACTACTCTCATTTCATGTATCCAAGGATGTCCCAAAAGTACGTTATATGTGAGATCTAAATCAAGAACTTGACAAATCACATCCTTGGTCACTGTCCCAAAGCTTAAAGGTAAGGTGATTGTTCCTTTGAATGAGCGTTCTTCATCATCATATGCTTTGATGGTGATTTTATTTCTTGAATCCACAATTTGTTTAGGGTATCCCAATTGTTTAATAATGTAAAAATGTTTAGACCTGCTCCTCCATCTATCAAGACTCATTTGATGCAAATTTTATGGAGAAATGCTTCTATATGGAGAGGTGCATTGTGTGGCTAACATGAGGATGCATCATCAACTTTTGTGAATGTAAGGCAATGTAGAGTGGAAAGGTATCCCACTATGGTTTAAAACTGATCCACATTCAGATCAATGGGAATAGAGGTTTCTCTCAATACTTTATCAAGGATAGCCTTATGTGAAGGAGAGATATGCAGTAACTCAAGGATGGAGATGAGGGTTGGTGTCTTTCCTAACTAGTCTATAAGGTCGTACTTAATTTTGGTAGATGATGAAGTTGTGGCCTTGGATGGAACACCTTGCAAGGTGATTTTACCTTGTTGAGTTATAACATTGCATTCAGGGGTTTCATCATTAGATGATGAAGAGGTTGGTCAAATTCCTTTCAAGGAAACTTTACTCCTTTAGGTAGAACCTTCAAAAGTTTTTTCTTTGATAATAATGATAAAAAAATGATTTTCCATTAAAATATGGTCGACCACATAGTCATAAGCTGTGGTAGTATAATTGGAATTGCTATCTGCTTTGGCTTTTTCCTTATCATGCTTTGGAAACGGTTCCTTAAACATTGCATGTTTCTCATTGGAAGTTTGACCATCCACTTCTATGTCACCCTTGTCAATAAGATCTTGTATGATGTTCTTCAATCTATGACAATTTCTAGTCTTATGCCCTTTTCTCTTGTGATACTCACAAAACTCATAATCATTCCACCATGCAGGTTTCACTTTTGGTTCATAAGGTGGATTGTCCACTATTGTTATAGTCTTGTTTGCAAAAAATTTCTTAAATGCTATCTCAATTGGCTCTCCCAATGGAGTGTATTTTCTTGGAGGCTTTGATGACCTTTGAGAATTCACTTGATTATTTGAATTGGATGAGCTTGTACCTAGGAAATTCATCTTTGGTTTCACCATATTTGCATCTACTACCCCATCATTAACTGTGTTCTTGTTCTTGTTCTAAAAGCAGGGTTTATCTTTCCCATTTGATTCCTATTTGTTATCCTTGAATAGCTTAATAGTTCCTTGTTCAATAAGGACATTCTCAATAGCTAATCCTTTTTCAATGACTTCCTTAGAAGTGTTTCAAACAAGCTTTTCTTAATTTATATCCAATATCATTATTGACATTTTGAGTAACATTTTCAGCATTTTTTTTGTGGGATATCATAAGAGCATCGACTGGTAAGACCTCTCCATTGTTGTAAGAATGAAGCAAAGGACTCTCCATTTTTCTATTTGTTATTGCACAAAGTATTCGCTCACACATTTGTTTCAATATTGTCTGAGAAGTGTTGTATGAAAGCTTCTGCTAGATCACCCCATGACTTGATTCCAAGTGGAAGTTGGGAGAACCATTCCATAGCTTGTCAACCTAAACTTTGTGGGAAAAAATATCATCAAGTATGTTTCTTCTCTTGCTATCTCAATGAAAGCTATGAAAAATTCTTTGATGTGAGCCTTGGGATCTCCCTTGCCTCTATACTTATAAAATTTTGGTGTCACAAAATATGGAGGAAATGGAGGCATTAGAATACTTATGTCAAATGGATAGGGACATATGTCTTTCATTGTGTATTCTTGCTTTGGCGCATTCATATCTTCTATTTGTTTTTGCAAATCCTTGATTTATTACTACAAGTTATTCTTAGGTGGTATCTTATCTCTTTGAGTTAGTCCCATGCCTGAGCCACCAGGTGGAGGAGGAGGGATACAATGCATGTATGGATGATATTGGTCATAGACGTGCTCATATGGAGGAGGAACATAGTTGTAGCTAGCATATGGACTTTTGGAAACAAGATAAAAGGAAAATTAAGAGGGGGGGGGGTGAATAAGTTTTCATTAGATTAAACAATTTAAGCATAATCTCATATTTGATCAACTTCAGCAAAAAGAAAGATAACAACAATTACAACAACACACATAACACCAAGATTTTTGACGTGGAAAACCCATTCAAGGGAAAAACCATGGTGGGAACCTACCCACAATGAGATGATACTCTACAATAGTATGTGTAAATATTGCAATGGGGAATGTGCATGCATTCAGGCACACTGTCTAGAGCTCACTACTCAAAATACAATGACCTAGAAGGCTACAACACTCAGGGAAGGTTCATTACCTTACAATAATATTCGGACTACAATTCGGTTAAGATCAACTTCAAAGATAGCATCTGCTAATGTCTGATGATAGTTTCAATTAAATTCATTTATCTTCTCTACAACATACTCTTCTCAATACACCACATCGAAAGATGAATTCTCTTATTCACACATACACCACTCTTTGGATAATGCAGACTCAACACTGACTCCCAAATTACATGAATATAACACTTATTTATACATATCATCAACCTTGACTACAAGGTCGGCCAAATAGTCAACACCTAATTATAAAGTTACACCATATGATACATAAATCAACCAGCGAACCAGTCCAATATCATTGAAAACATATCATGGATGCAAATCAACTCCTCAAAGACATAAAACCACCAAAAATCTCACAAAGATCAATTGCAACATATTATGCCACCAAAAATACCGCATAACATGAAAAAATATCACCAAACCCATAAGATCTTCAATAACGTGCACAATGATCAATACTAACCACCAAAAAAAAGAGGACATGATTAGGAAACACCAACAAGCACATTAAAACCACCCACAATAGCTGCACCAACGTTACTTAAACAAATCTTCATCGATCAACACGCTAACACTCAAAAACACTTAACAATAGAAACTCAGACAAGAAAGATAACTTGTGGAGCACCAAATCATGAACCATCTAAAATGAAGATACACGTGAACATCCCAAACACACTCTCAAATGTGCAACCAAATATATAATCATACCAAAGCACAATGGATCAAACAAGATAACACTACAATATTGAACACTGAAAACCAATCTTCATACTATAATCCTCAACTAGATCAAATCACCTTGTAGCGTCATAAAGAATGAGGTATCTCTAGTTGATTTATCATAGCAAATAGATAAACCAACTAGATCAACTCAATGCAATCATCGAATCACCAAACATATCTCCGCAACAACAAAATACAAGAATATGTTGACATCAATGATAACATATCCTAGTAGCAGCAATACCCAACAACCTCCCCCTTTGGTATTGATGGCAACATATGAATGTGAAAAAAAATCAATGAAAAGTAATAAATCAACACCAACAAACTCCAATAAACTCCCCCTAACATCATGCACACAAAGCTCCAAAGATAAGGTAGTTTTTCACATGCTTCTCTCCCCCTTTGATAGCAATGCCAAAGATAAATACAAACCATGCATCTCTCCCTCTAAGAAGGAAAATCTCTCCTTAGGATAAACTCACAAATTTTAACAACACACTGACTACCTCGACTGAGTAGCAACACCAACTCATCAAACCGGATAAGAAGATAAGTCTATGAAGTCCACCAGATTGATGCATCTCAATGCATCTAGTTCTCATCAGGAGGGGCAAAGACCCCTAACTAGTCTCTCAAATAGATAAATATATCTGCAAGCAAAGGCTTAGTAAAAATATCTACAATTTGATCCTCTGCAAATACATACTCCAATTTTTCTTCTTCATCACTGACCTTCTCCCTCAAGAAATGATACTTAATTGATATATGCTTTTTTTTAGAATGCAGTACCAGATTCCTGGAAATATTAATAAAACTTAAATTATCACAATATATAATAGTAGGCTCATCCTACATAACCCTAATATCTTTTAACATTTGCTTCATCAAAACTACCCGATTACAGTTACTAGCAGCAACAATGTATTTAGCTTCAGTAGTAGATAGAGATACAACATCTTGTTTCTTACTTGCCCATGAAACCAAATTATTCCCCAAAAATAAATCTCCATCGATAGTGCTCTTCTGGCCATCTACATCATCTACCCAATCAGCATCATTATAAGCACATAACATGAAATCATCATTCTTCAGATACCACAAACTTTAATCAACAATCCCCTTCAAGTATTTGAAAATCCTGTTCACAGCAATAACATGACTCTCTTTGGGATCTTCTTGAAGTTTAACACAAAGACAAACAACATGCATAATATGTGGTCTAGTCTGAGTCAAGTACAACGGTCCACCAACCATAGATCTATACAAGGTCTAATTAACTTTCATAGATTCATCTTGCTTAGCATCTAGTCACCATAGGAGTTCCAATAGGTTTAGAATCAGCTAGGCCAAATTTCTTCAATAGTTCCTTCACATAACTAGATTGAGAAATTAAAATGCCTTTACTAGTTTGAATAATCTACAATACTAAGAAAAATTTCATCTCACCTATCATAGACATTTGAAATTCCTTTTGCATATCATCAGTAAACTTCATACTCAAATCTTCATCTCCTCCAAAAATAATATAATCAACAAATACTTCAATAATCAAAATATTTACATTATCAACCTTAAAGTATAAATTATTGTCAGCAGTACCTGTACAAAATCCCAACTTCATCAAATACTTGTCTAATCTAGCATACCATGCTCTAGGGGCTTGCTTCAGTAAATACAGTGCTTTCTTAAATCTGCATACCAAGTCTCCTTCATTTGATAAAGAAAATCCTTCCAGTTTCTCAATGTAGACTTCCTCTACCAAATCTCCATTCAAAAAGGTTGACTTGACATCCATCTGATATACCTTGAAATTCTTGTAAGCAACATATGCAAGTAGCAATCTAATAGCTTACATTCTAGCTACCAGAGTAAAAGTCTCCTCATAATCAATACCTTCCATCTGAGAGCATCCCTTACATACCAATCTTGCTTTGTTTTTGACTTATTAACTGGCTTCATTCAGTTTATTTCACAACACCCATTTAGTGCCAATCATTTTCTTTTATTTAGGTCTCAGAACAAGCTCCCATGTGTTATACTTCTCAATATGATTCAACTCTTCCTCCATATCTTTTATCCAATTCTCATCCTTACATTCTTCAGCAACATCTTTAGGTTCAATCTTGGAAATCAGACATATCTCTTCAATAGCAATCCTTCTCCTACTCATCACACCTTTGTTTTGTCACCAATAATCTGATTCTCTGGATCTTGGACTTCTTCACCGACAGCAACAATATCCAAATTAATTGTCTACAAGAGAATTTTGCTTCAGACTCTCAGTCTGTGCAGGATTAGAAATAATATCCCGATCATCAATCTCATATCTACATGCTCTAATCTACTTTCCATGATATTCATCAACCTTCACATTTTCACTTTCCGCTATCTTCTTAAATATCTTATTGTAACACCTGTAGGCCTTGTTCTTAGTAGAATATTCCAAGAAGATTCCTTCATCACATCTTGCATCAAATTTTCCTATATCCTCATCTCTTTTGATATAACATTTGCTTCCAGAAACTCTGAAATATCTAACTGTAGGAACATGACCAAGCCATAGTTCATAAGGAGTCTTACCAGAATTACCTTTTATATGCACCTAGTTGAATGTGTAAACAACACTACTAACAACTTGTCTCCAAAAGGTTTGTGCAACATTTCCTTCAATCAACATAGTCCTAGTAGCATCCAAAATAGTTATTTTCTTCCTTTCAACAACTTCATTCCAATGAGAGGTTCTAGGAGTAGATAAATGTCTTTTAATTCTATTCTTCTCTTAAAATGAATAAATCTCACCGAATGTGAATTCTCCTCCTCTATCAGATCTCAGACACTTCAGCTTCAACTTTGTCTTTGTCTCCACCTTAGCTTTGAATATCTTAAATTTCTCCAGTGCTTCTAATTTCTCCCTTAAAAAGGTAACCCACATCATTCTAGAGTAGTCATCAATCAGCACATGAAATACATGTCACCCTATAATCTTTTTACTCTTGTAGGACCACATAAGTCGGTATGCACAAGATCTAACGATCCATTAGATGTATACAACTTACTCTTAAATGAAGTTCTCATTTTCTTTTCCAAATGACATTCTTTACATATTGGATTAGAGGGCTTCACAATCTCAAGAAAATCTCTAACAACTTGAGTAGAACTTATCCCAATCATGCAATCAAAATTAACATGACACATCCTCTTATACCACAACCAACTTTCATCAATCTAAGAAATCAAACAAATTTTTTCACCGGCATTCAAGTGAAAGATATTACCTTTTGTCTTAGTTCCTGATCAAATCTCTATACCAAAGGCATTTCAAATCATGCATTTACCATTCTTGAATTGCAAATCATATCCCTTATCAACCATTTGTCCAACACTGAAAAGATTATGCTTCAAACCTTCAACATATAAGACACATCAATATTATGCTTACCATAAAAAGAAATAGAATCTCTACCACAAATTGCACAAGCCTTATTGGTGCAAGAGAACCTAAGGGTGAGAAAATACCCTTTTCAATTTTGGCATAAGGACTAGTTCAAGTCCATCAGGTTGTTTATAGGGAGCTTGGAGTGCATTTTTCTTTTCTTTTTGGAGTGTATGTTTTCGGCAAGACTTAGCCAGCGAGACTTACCCCGATGAAACCGCTAGCATGTGGAGTGCAACCATCGACCATCGTAACAACCAATTTTACCCTATCTCAATGCCCCGATGAGTTTGCATAAGACTGAAGTGGAGCCATCGAATATCGACGGGAGTTTTTTCTACCTACCCCGATAACCTGATGAAGTCACTAGCAGTTGGAGCAAGTCGAAGTGGAGCGCAATCAGCTATCTGCATAACATGCTAGGGGCTACAACGATAACCCGATGGGAAAGCATATGGTTTGGAGCGCACCATTGGCTATTGGTATAACATATTTGATGCTAACCCAATAACCTGATGGGAAAGTATATGGTTTGGAGTGCATCATCGGCTATTGGTATAACATGTTTGATGTTAACTCAATAACCTGATGGGAAGGCATAGTGTGTGGAGTGCATCATCGGCTATCGGTTCAACATGTTTAGAGCTACCCCGATAACCTGATGGAACAACATGTTGTTGGGAGTGCACCATCGGCCATCAGCGAGAGGTGTTTGATGCTACACCGATAACATGAGGAGGAAGTGTGCACTTTGTAAATTGTCATCGATCATCAGAGTGAAGGTTTTGACGCTATACCAATGAACCGATGGAAATAAAAAGATAGTTATAGAAGGAAACTGAATTGTGTTGTGTTGAATCTTGTCTGTTAGGGATGATTCAAGACATGTTTTGGAGGCTATAAAAGACCCAATGGGCATTCTGTAACAAGGTTATAAGGAGGTTGGAAGGAGGTTGGTTTGGGATTGTCAGATGTGTTGACTCCAGAGGAACAAACTTCTTTTGAATAGAAATGTGAAGATCATTTTCTGGTTCCTTTTCTCAGAGTTCAATTTGTGTTTGTAAACTGTAAATAATGGCTTAAATCTTTAAATGCGAGTGTGATAGAGTAGATGTTACTTTTTTGAGTTTTGTGAGTTCCAATTTTGAAGTCGTGCCAAACTCGGCTCTGTAAATAAAGTTGTCTTTCTATTCTTGTTTTCTGTTGGTGACAAGTAGTTATAACATGGCTCTGTCTTGATTCTCCATCGTGGGATCCACACGACCATTGGAGGTTGTCAAGAAGAGCCAGCCATGTACAGTAGAGTTCTATTTGTAGCAGACTAGGGAATGGTGTCAGTTGTTTCAGTAGACTGGCCCTAGGTGAGCTTGATGATAGCCCGGCTAGGTACCGGTGACCAAGAGGAATCACTTGCAGGGTAGACCGAAGTCTAGGCTACTAGCCTCAGACTAGGGGAAGTTGGGATCAAAGGGAGAGAAGATCCAAACATGAGGAGAAAACAACTTAGCAGAAGTTGGAAGTATAATAAATGGTAGACCAAACCCTGCAAGGTGTCTGGTTAGATACAGTGGATGTAAGGCCTTCCCCAAACCCAGCTTTGATTAACTTAGTTGACCATGTTTGACCCTATTAATAAATGCATTGTAATTCAATAGAATGAACTATGTTAGACAAATAGATTGGTGAGAAAGGTAATTGGACCAAGTTATAGAGTTATTGCACCTTGTGGTGTACATTTTGATATGTTATGAATTTGAAATCCTAAAAGATCCATTGATTGTATAATCTTGATTTAACATATGTCAATTATGTGTGGATGTAGAGCTTATATGATTTCGTGATTGGATAACATTGATGAATGTTGATGCTTCATTTATATGCTTTACGATAAAGAACTCTATATGATTCTAGAATAGGATAAATTGGAGATGATGTATGTCATTATTGGATTTACAGGACTTTAATTATGATGATAGAATTAAGATGTATGTTTTATGTGTGGACCAAAATTATGAGAATTATGATAATTGCTTATGTGGATTTAATTGGATATGAGATATATTGAATGGTTTAGATGTAAATTGTATGCGAAGTGTTTGGTGTGTATTCTAATTGAGATATATTGAATGGTTCAGATGTAAATTGTATGCGAAGTGTTTGGTGTGTATTCTAATTCATGTGTTTAATATTATACGAGGTTATTGGAAATTACTAATGTGTATTTGAGTGGCACAGGAAAAGATATTCATGTGACCATGGAAATATTTCGGAGAACCAAACCTAGACCTATGTATGTTCGTAAAGCCAGGGTTTGTCTATTTGGAGAGACAACACCCCATTTGTGTTGTATTTTATTCATAACAGTAAATGATGCATGTGTGTTAGGTGTTATTTAATTGACCTATTTAAATCCACAAGAGACACAATTTCATGTATAAATTTGTAAAAGTATTTTCTTTGTGTCACTTGACACGTGTGGATTTATGTTTGAATTTTTAAATTTGCCTCTTGGTGGGAATTGTTTAACTATAGCTTTTTCAATTAATGTGATGCGATTTCCATAAATGCCTTGGGTAAAGAATCTTTGGGATGGTCAACTTAAGTTTGACCCAAAAATTAACTTCAGAGGGGTTTAAAAGGGGTTAAATTGACACCTAGGGGTAGTTTAATAGGGTTTCCTAAAGCTCGTAAGGTGTACCTAAGGGTTAGGGGTAATTTTAGGCAAGTTTCTACTCCCATGTGACCTTCTAGACACCCTAAAAAGTAGGTTTTCTAAGTTGTGCGAAAATTGAAATTAGAAGGCTTGAGCTAAGTGGTTAACCTTCCTTTTTGAATGAAAGTTCCCTTTTCCCATTTTACTTTACTTTCCTTTTTAGTTTTAGAAACTTGAGAGAACTCACACTAGTGTCTTCTTAAGCAAGAAAGAGAGATTTTGGGGGTAATCACACACTCTCCATTTTTGGAGACAAAAGAATTTTGTAAAGAAAAAGATAGAATTTGGTTTGAGAATTTTGGCTAAGGGTAGAAAGAGGAGAACCGTGGAATTGGGTTGCTCATCCTCAACAAAACTAGCATACCTTTGGGCAGTTTAAGGTTGGTTGTATTTTCCTTATAATGATTTCTTACTGCATGTGTTTTGAAAGTAGTGTTTGTTTAAAAGATTAGTTTCCATGCATGTTCTCTTGGAAACTTATTTGGTATTTTATGTTTATACATTGTATGTGTTTTGGGAGAAATCAAGACCTCCTACTCTTGGGAGAGAGGAGGATCTTATGGGTGGTAGAAGTGACAGCCCTCGAGTGAGAGACTCTTGTTATGAGAGCGATCACAAGGGAATTTATGTGACCCTTGTTGCATGGCTTGTTTATGCATTGGGGGTCATAAGGAGGGAAATAACGCATGAATGCCTTGGGGAGCATAAGGAGTAAGGGGTTGATTATGTCATACTTGATGTATTTGGTTTGCCTTGAGGTGGCTATTGGTTTTACCATACTTGCAGTCTCCTCAGGGTACTTGGTCCACTACCAACCTTGAAAAGACATCACAAGTGTGTGGTGTAGTGTAGCCTGGGTTGGGATTGTGTTTGAGCTTGTGTCATTCCTTGTCTTTTGTGTTTGCATGTGTGTAATCCATTCTAGGGATTGGTTCTCTGAGTTCGGGGGTGGCTACTAGTTAGCCTAGGCTGGGAGGTGAGCACTCCATGGTCATAGTTTTGATTTAAAATGCAGGATTGTCGGAAGAAAAGAATAGGACAAGTGGAAAGTTGCAAGAGTTATTTGTTGCAGGAAATTATTTGTAAATGTAATTATTATTTTTGAAAAAAAAAATCCTCATTCGTTGAAATGAGAGGCTATTTGTAAAATAGAAATAAAGACTTGGGATGATGTTATTTGTTAATTAGATGAAGAAAATATCTTGTTATTTTGTAGAAAAGATAAATGGATTATTTCTAAGTTCTAGCCCTAAAGTTGAGGTTAAATTTTGTAGAGTACTTAATATTTCTTGGAATGAAATGAGCTAAATATATTCTTCTTTTTAATTGAAAAGAAATGCATTTGATTTGCATGCAACAGTCCACGGAAATATAAAAGTCATTTTTATTTAATTCTGTGATTTCATTTTTATTTGCGATTTTGTCTTTTATTTAATTACAGAAAATATGAGATTTAGTTGTTGTTAGATTTTATTAAAGTTGTTATCTAAATAGTTGTTGTAGAAATTGCAGAACCTGTAAATCTAATTATTGCAGAAAACTGAAAATCCTAATCTATTTTAGTCTTAATTAGATAAAATCTATAGAACCAGATTACATGAAATAATTTAAGATTCTTGAGTGTTGTTTTTAAGTGATTTAATTTTGCCTTTTTCATCATTTTTGGTGAAAGAAAATTCAATAACTAAATAACCTATCTCTTCCTTTTGCAACTAAGATTTTGATAAAGGGGAAATAAACACAATTGATTGAATCTCAATATAGCATCAAAATTGTTTAATAAGCTACAGATTAAAAGCACCTGCATATTTGTTGTATAGAAAATTGATACTCTAGTTATAACGTGTATTTATTTTGAAAATAAACATATATACAATTTTATATATATATAATTATATTTCACAAATTTGCATACCTGCGTCTATGAGTAAAGGAATTCATCCTTAGAAATAAATGAAATACACTTATTTATATGTGTATATATATATATATATTATATACATATTAAAAGGGGGCATTATATATATATAATATATATATATATATATATTTATATTTAATATACTTAAAAAATATATATATATATAACAAACTGGTTTTAAAAAAAAAAAAAAAAAAGAATTTTTTTGTGATGCCCTCAGCCGAGCCGATTGTGCTTTGCACGGGAGCTGGCGGCACCTCTCCACTGTGCCTTGTACAGTGGTCGGTCCTGCCTCCCACTATGCAAAGCATAGTGGATGGCGGCCCTCCCACTGTGCAATGCACAATGGTTGGCAGTGCCTCCCACTGTGCAATGCACAGTGGTCGGTGGGGCCGAGCCCGCTGTGTAGTGCACAGTGGGAGGCATCGGCCATGTCGTTTTCCCCCCTTCCAAATTGCGCCCTCTTCGGCCATGGCCATTGCCGGACCTCCCTAATTCGACCCTGCGATAAAAAGTTATTAATAAAAAAAAAAAAAATATAAAACCTAGCCTGGGTAGGGCTAGGGTAATGGCAATAGAAATAATAAAAAAAGTTATAATTTTAGGGAGATTTTATAATGCAATTCCCTAACTAGGGTTGCATGACTTTATTACCCTAAAGTTTGGGAAATTGTTAAGGAAACTAAATTTATATATTTAGAAATATATATTTGTTTATAAATATAATTATTTAAATACACATATATGAAAATATAACTAGAAGGTTAAGGGAATTAAACATTAAAACAAATCTTTAGATTTAAATATTTTTTTATTATTAAATGGAGATGAACTTGTATATATAGGTATTTACTTTGTAGGTCATATTATCTCTATGGATTCTAATCACCAATGAAGTATTATTTACGTTAGATTAAATAGATTGAAATGGGTACAAATTTAAATACTAATGAAGTTAATATTTAATTTTTAAGTTCCAATAGATTGAGTTGTTTTGAATTAAAATTCAGTGAAGTGATATTTAATTTTAATTAAACAGAATTAGATGTTGTAAATTAAACAATTCGGAATTTAAGTTCTAAATGTAATTTATTGAACTAGAGGGTTTAAATTTTTTTTTATCTCCCCTAGACATAGGTGCACGTGATTTAACTTGAATAGGAAACTATTCAATTTGCGATTATAACCGACCCTTTAGTCATTTTAGTTAATCTACTACTTAATTATTGCTAAGTAAAATATTTTATATTTGTAAATTTAATGTTTTAAAGTTATGTTTTAAAAAAAAAATTATCCTGTTCTTGCCCTAAAATTTGGGCATGACATTTTGGTATCAGAGCGCTAGGTTCATACACTGGTGAACATGGGTTGCATTTATAACTTAGTTGAAAACAAGCTATGGTTTGAAGTATAACACCTAGGTGGAAAACTTGCGAAAGTAACAAAGTGAAACATAAGTAAAATTTTTTGTAAATCAATAAATCAACAAATATCAATTCAAGGGTTTCCAAGGGTCACTAAAAGCCTTGAAATTTGAACTTATTAGTCATAAGGTTTATGGTGTAATAAAACCCCAAAGGCTGCGAAATATTCAACTATTTATTCATATGAAGTAATTTCAGTATTATTAACGGAATTTAGTTCTTTAGTACGTATGAGGTTACCATTCAATTTGAACCTAAATGCAATGATTTTCCTGGTCAAATCTATATGAGGAGTTAATTCTTCAGTAAAATACCTCAAATGGTAAACTAACAGGATGCCATCAATCGAGATATGTACTTGACATGGAAAGTCAAACAAGATAGTTAGACCTAAGATGAAGGCACCATAAAAAAGATAAATAAGGATCGAGACAGTTCAAAATAAAATTTTAAGCTATGTGAAATTATGGTGGTTAAAAAAATCAAGGCCGCCATTGGAGACAACAAGGAAGGAGAGTTAAGAGGTACTCTTGTGAATATTCGAAAGAAGCATTAACCTATCCAAATGATTAGGGACCTTAAGAAAGTGGTCATGATAAATTTCTTATTAAGAGCATTTGTTAGATAATGATTGTAGCAATATAGTGGAGCTAGAGTTGGATAATCCTATAGGTAAGAACTAAACTGATGTATGACAATCCCCTTGATCAGAAAACCCTAGTAATACTATAGGTGAGTTAAATAAGAAGAAAGGAGGCATGAACTTCTTGGGTAAAAACATGTATTTACAATAAACCCTAAGCTCATCTAGGGTTATATAATTGGGGAACAAGCAAGTAAAAACCTCAACTAGTTCCTTTATGAGAAGATAATCTTGAAGAAATTAAATAATGGAAGAGAGAGTAGAGTTGACTTAGGAATCATACAAAAAAAAATCCCCATTGAAGTGCAAGGAGTGTAAAAGTATTAGGATCCTATAATCTAGGAATGTGTAACTAGATGTCGTTTAGAAACTAAGAAGGAAAGTGCAACCCAATCATGGTTAGTCGCTAGGTACAAGACAGTATGTAACACAATTTAACTACTAGGCACCATCGAAAAAGTTTTGCAAATTATGACACTCAATGTAAAGGTATGCAAAACACATTAAGTATGGATGGAGTAACATGCAGATAGAAATGGCTTATGGAAGGAATGCATAACGATAATATAATACTAAAGTTTTTAATGAGAGTTAGTTGGCAGTATAAAATATTTTATGAGAACATTGATAAGGAACCAGATTATGTGGTTAGCAAAGGGAGAGCTAGGAAGGTTATGGGAGTCCTAAGACATTGGTAATTATTGGACATCCTTATGTTATACCTTAAATGGGTAGCTGGATATTAGGATGGTAAGATGGTTTATTTAGATTGAAGAGAATGAAGGTGTGATATACCGGATTTGGCTAGTAAGCAAATATAAATAAGTAATATGGAATGAGGTAACTTCCCTTTTTACTAAATTTTAATTAAAAGGATGGGTGTTGGCCACTTTTTTCAGGTGCACACCCCCTTGATTTCAAAGTTGCTTAAGTAAAGTAGGAGAGAATAAGTCCACTCTTTGAGTTGCTTGAATTATGTTGTGAAATGTGTGGGTTAGAATTGTTGTCAACCATTATTGACCTTAACAATAATTCCACCCCAAATGGCTCTTAACCATAAGTGTTAGTAATTTTGGCAACAAGCTCCCACCTAATGAAGGCAAATAAATATTAGAGGTGAAAATATAAGGAGTTGGCATAAGATGCTAAGAAAAAAAAATGATGTCCCTAGTAAAATTATATGATTGCATTATACAAATCCTTAGTGGTCCCAAGTAAGCAAGTGTCAATTTTGTACCGAACTATCAACCGAGTGTGTAAGACATGAAAGTGTCGATACTTGAGCTGCCATGTATCATTGAATCAAGGTTTAGCATATTAAGATAATTAATAGGAGCCATAATAAATTAAGTTATTAAGGAAGGATGCATTAATATGATGGAGGAAACTGGATATTTATTAAATAATGGATATTGAACCAAGTAACTATATAAAATGTCTATTTAGTAGAAGATGGCCTAATTAAGTACTATTAAACGCAACTGTAATGAAAGAGACTTTTGAGTGAAATTATAATTTCCCTTATTAAATTTATTCGATCCACTTGAGAATAGGAGTTATCGTATTTGTTACGTTAGTAATTTTCTTAATCCTATTGCCTAGGAGTTTTATCAAGACCTAAGGTTTCGTTGGATCAACTTGTTAAGCTTTAACTTCTAATTAAGCATAGATTGCGTATAATTAATTGTTCAAAAGGATTAGTGCAAGAGGAATGGACGGAGAATGGTAGATTTAGTGCAAACACTTGTTAGAACATAATTAAGGATGTTAATAACCCTAAATAGATAGTGGATTATATTGGAAAGTGTTGTTTGAAATAGTAAGCACGCGAAGGTTAAAATGGAACATGATTTATAAAAAATTAAAAAAAACAAAAAAAAACGAATGCAATCTCGTGTATAAGAATGCATTTCATAAATTGATAAAGGATTTTAAAGAATCTAAAATCTCAAGAATCTAATAATCACTTCCTAACACACTCAGGATGCATGATCTTGGGTGATGTTCTACGGTTACTCCCTATAGCATGGCTAGAATGGTCATCTTGTTTCGAGTTTGATTCAAAATTAATTTTGATTTTCTTTGAAAAGTATATTGTGACACTGGGGCTAGAACTTTCTTTTTATTTATTTTGTTTATGAAGAGAGGACCACTAAGTTTATGTTTCTTTTTATATGAACTATGGCACTTGCCATGTTTCTTGTTTATATATTTTTCAATTGCCAACATTTTTCTTCTTTTTATTGGACTTGGCAGAAGTAACCTGTATTTTTTGTAAAGTGTCAAGTGGTCATTTTGATGGTTGATATAACTAGCCCTAGTGATGTGATTTGTGTAAATGTCTATCATGTTCATTGAACCACTGATAGTGTGTCAAGGGAGAACACCGCAAGGAGTGAAATTAGGCACAAGAATTAACAAAGAATGTGTTTTATCAAATCAAGATAAAGGAAGGAAGATCCTCCTAAATAAAAATTAATTGAGAGTAACCTGAAAGAGGAAAAATTTATAACAATAGTGTGATCTAGACCCAATGTACTGTGAAAGTAATGGTTGTCGACTGATAAAATTAGTAGAGGTATGGAGATGATTGCGTGGATGATATCTAAAATAAGAATTAATAATATCCATCACTCCCTTAGAATGGGGTTGTTATGTACCTTAATGGTTGGAAAATTGCGAATAATGTACCCTATGAAACTTAAACCTTCGAGCCTAGAAATATAAAAAAAATTTAATCCCTAGTGGTAGAAAACTACCCTACATAAGGACGGATTTGAAGAACCCAAATTTGATTATGCCTTGTCACCTAAGAAAGTTGGAAGAAAAATTATGCACCTAGGACGGTTTAGCAAATAGTGTATTAACACCCTAATGAGGTGCCTTGATGTAAAATAAGTAGATTTGTTTTGGTTAAGTGTGATGTCAATTTTCTTAAGTACCATGCTTGGATGAGAATATAGTAGGATAAACATTTTTTTTAAAAAAGAAAAAAATCCTAAACAAAGTAGGACTCCTAGAAAATTCAATATGTGCAACCTTGATTGTGGGAGTTGATGTGTGTTATTGATACGATTTGGATGGCGCATTAATGTAAATTGTTGAAATATAGAACATTGTAAAACACCTACCTAAGAATCCAAGGGAAATGTAATAAAAATACTAAGAATTTAACCTTGCGAAGACAATAAGTGAATTACAATAATAAGATTGATTTTGGTATTTCATCCTTCGAGTAGGCAAGGTAAGATTTTAAGTAACTTATTGAAAATTATGGGAAATGTTATGTCCCTACTTAGTAAATTATACTCATGCGACTTCCAAGAGTAAGTCAAACTCTAGGGGAGGAGGATGTAAGGCCTTCCCCAAACCCAGCTTTGATTAACTTAGTTGACCATGTTTGACCCTATTAATAAATGCATTATAATTCAATAGAATGAACTGTGTTAGATAGATAGATTGGTGAGAAAGATAATTGGACAAAGTTATAGAGTTATTGCACCTTGTGGTGTACATTTTGATATGTTATGAATTTGAAATCCTAAAACATCCATTGATTGGATAATATTGATTTAACGTATGTCAGCTATGTGTGGATGTAGAACTTATATGATTTCGTGATTGGATAACATTGATGAATGTTGATGCTTCATTTATATGCTTTACGATAAAGAACTCTATATGATTCTAGAATAGGATAAATTGGAGATGATGTATGTCATTATTGGATTTACAGGACTTTAATTATGATGATAGAATTAAGATGTATGTTTTATGTGTGGACCAAAATTATGATAATTATGATAATTGCTTATGTGGATTTAATTGGATATGAGATATATTGAATGGTTCAGATGTAAATTGTATGCGAAGTGTTTGGTGTGTATTCTAATTCATGTGTTTAATATTAGACGAGGTTGTTGGAAATTACTTATGAGTATTTGAGTGGTGCAGGAAAAGATATTCATGTGACCATGGAAATATTACGGAGAACCAAACCTAGACCTATGTATGTTCGTAAAGCTAGGGTTTGTCTATTTGGAGAGACAACACCCCGTTTGTGTTGTATTTTATTCGTAACAGTAAATGATGCATGTGTGTTAGGTGTTATTTAATTGACTTATTTAAATCCACAAGAGACACGATTTCATGTATAAATTTGTAAAAGTATTTTCTTTGTGTCACTTGACACGTGTGGATTTATGTTAGAATTTTTAAATTTGTCTCTTGGTTGGAATTGTTTAACTATAGCTTTTTCAATTAATGTGATGTGATTTTCATAAATGCCTTGGGTAAAGAATCTTTGGGATGGTCAACTTAAGTTTGACCCAAAAATTAACTTTAGAGGGGTTTAAAAGGGGTTAAATGGACACCTAGGGGTAGTTTAATAGGGTTTCCTAAAGCCCATAAGGTGTACCTAAGGGTTAGGGGTAATTTTAGGCAAGTTTCTACTCCCATGTGACCTTCTAGACGCTCTAAAAAGTAGGTTTTCTAAGTTGTGCGAAAATTGAAATTAGAAGGCTTGAGCTAAGTGGTTAACCTTCCTTTTTGAATGAAAATTCCCTTTTCCCATTTTACTTTACTTTCCTTTTTAGTTTTAGAAACTTGAAAGAACTCACACTAGTGTCTTCTTAAGCAAGAAAGAGAGATTTTGGGGGTAATCACCCACTCTGCATTTTTGGAGACAAAAGAATTTTGTAAAGAAAAAGATAGAATTTGGTTTGAGAATTTTGGCTAAGGGTAGAAAGAGGAGAACTGTGGAATTGGGTTGCTCATCCTCAACAAAACTAGCATACCTTTGGGCAGTTTAAGGTTGGATGTATTTTCCTTATAATGATTTCTTACTGCATGTGTTTTGAAAGTAATGTTTGTGTAAAAGACTAGTTTCCATGCATGTTCTCTTGGAAACTTATTTGGTATTTTATGTTTATACATTGTATGTGTTTTGGGAGAAATCAAGACCTCCTACTCTTGGGAGAGAGGAGGATCTTGTGGGTGGTAGAAGTGATAGCCCTCGAGTGAGAGACTCTCATTATGAGAGCGATCACAAGGGAATTTATGGCTTGTTTATGCATTGGGGGTCATAAGGAGGGAAATAAGACATGAATGCCTTGGGGGACATAAGGAGTAAGGGGTTGATTATGTTATACTTGATGTATTTGGTTTGCCATGAGGTGGCTATATGTTTTGGTTTGCCATGAGGAGGCTATTGGTTTTACCATACTTGCAGTCTCCTCAGGGTACTTGGTCCACTACCACCCTTGAAAAGACATCACAAATGTGTGGTGCAGTGTAGCCTAGGTTGGGATTGTGTTTGAGCTTGTGTTATTCCTTGTCTTTTGTGTTTGCATGTGTGTAATCCAGTCTAGGGCTTGGTTCTCCGAGCTCGGGGGTGGCTACTAGTTAGCCTAGGCTAGGAGGTGAGCACTCCATGGTCATAGTTTTGATTTAAAATGCAGGATTGTCAGAAGAAAAGAATAGGACAAGTGGAAAGTTGCAAGAGTTATTTGTTGCAAGAAATTATTTGTAAATGTAATTATTATTTTTGAAAAAAAAAATCCTCATTTGTTGAAATGAGAGGCTATTTGTAAAATAGAAATAAAGACTTGGGATGATGTTATTTGTTAATTAGATGAAGAAAATATCTTGTTATTTTGCAGAAAAGATAAATGGATTATTTCTAAGTTCTAGCCCTAAAGTTGAGGTTAAATTTTGTAGAGTACTTAATATTTCTTGGAATGAAATGAGCTAAATATATTCTTCTTTTTAATTGAAAAGAAATGCATTTGATTTGCATGCAACAGTCCACAAAAATATAAAAGTCATTTTTATTTAATTCTGTGATTTCATTTTTATTTGCGATTTTGTCTTTTATTTAATTACAGAAAATATGAGATTTAGTTGTTGATAGATTTTATTAAAGTTGTTATCTAAATAGTTGCTGTAGAAATTGCAGAATCTGTAAATCTAATTATTGCAGAAAAATGAAAATCTTAATCTATTTTAGTCTTAATCAGATAAAATCTATAGAACCAGATTACATGAAATAATTTAAGATTCTTGAGTGCTGTTTTTTAGTGATTTAATTTCGCCTTTCTCGTCATTTTTGGTGAAAGAAAATTCAATAACTAAATAACCTATCTCTTCCTTTTGCAACTAAGATTTTGATAAAGGGGAAATAAACACAATTGATTGAATCTCAATATAGCATCAAAACTGTTTAATAAGCTACATATTAAAAGCACCTGCATATTTGTTGTATAGAAAATTGATACTCTAGTTATAACGTGTATTTATTTTGAAAATAAACACACACACACACACACACACACACACACATATATATAAAATTATATTTCACAAATTTGCATACCTGTGTCTATGAGTAAAGGAATTCATCCTTAGAAATAAATGAAATACACTTATTTATATATATATATATATATATAAATTATATATACATATTAAAAGGGGGCATTATATATATATATAAAAAACTGGTTTTTAAAAAAATAAAATAAATTTTTTTTGATGCCCTCGGCCGAGCCCACTGTGCTTTGCATAGGGGTCGGCGATGCCTCCCACTGTGCCTTGCACAGTGGGAGGCGTCGGCCATGCCGTTTCCCCCCCCTCCAAATTGTGCCCTCTTCGGCCATGGTTGCCTCCGGACCTCCCTAATTCGGCCCTACAATAAAAAGTTATTAATAAAAAAAAAAGTAGATATAAAATCCTAGCCCAAGTAGGGCTAGGGTAATGACAATAGAAATAAAAAAAATTATAATTTTAGGGAGATTTTATAATGCAATTCCCTAACTAGGGTTGCATGACTTTATTACCCTAAAGTTTGGGAAATTGTTAAGGAAACTAAATTTATATATTTAGAAATATATATTTGTTTATAAATATAATTATTTAAATACACATATATGAAAATATAACTAGAAGGTTAAGGGAATTAAAGATTAAAACAAATCTTTAGATTTAAATATTTTTTTATTATTAAATGGAGATGAACCTATATATATAGGTATTTACCTTGTAGGTCATATTATCTCTATGGATTCTAATCACCAATGAAGTATTATTTACGTTAGATTAAATAGATTGAAATGGGTACAAATTTAAATACTAATGAAGTTAATATTTAATTTTTAAGTTCCAATAGATTGAGTTGTTTTGAATTAAAATTCAGTGAAGTGATATTTAATTTTAATTAAACAAAATTAGATGTTGTAAATTAAACAATTAGGAATTTAAGTTCTAAATGTAATTTATTGAACTAGAGGGTTTAATTTTTTTTTATCTCCCCTAGACGTAGGTGCACGTGATTTAACTTGAATAGGAAAATATTCAATTTGCGATTATAAATGACCCTTTAGTCGTTTTAGTTAATCTACTACTTAATTATTGCTAAGTAAAATATTTTATATTTGTAAATTTAATTTTTTAAAGTTATGTTTTAAAAAAAAAATTATCCCGTTGTTGCACTAAATTTTGGGCATGACAGTGGAATAGTGAGTTGGTGGATTTATGAAAGTGAGTTCACAAATATTAGAACAACAACCCTTGATAGAGAGGACCTAGAGTGGAATAGGGGAATAGAGAGGAGTATTCCTGGTTTTATCTAGGAAAAAGGCCTTGGAGTGAGTCAAGCTGACGCAAGCAATCTAGGGTCCTCCCTATCACTTATCATCTCCAAATCTTACTATACCACCATCATACCTCTTCATATTCATAAATTTTCTTTTATCATCTATCATATGATGTGAACAACTATTTTCAATTACCCATTCATCTTTCTCTTCAATCTTAGTAGCCAAAGATTTCTCCTCAACAATACAACTTGTAGATTTCACTGGTATTGGATCATCTTCTGAATTCCCATTCTTAGATTCCTCATTTGTCACACCTTCATCAACAACATAATAACATCTCTTCTGATTTCTATACTTTTGGTAAGGATTATAGGGCTTATCATATTTATCATGCTTCTCATATCTATCATGCTTATCAAATTTATCATGCCTTTCATACTTATCATTCCTAGACATTCTTTCAGGACACCCAGAACAAAAGTGTTCTATCTTATTATAAGAGAAACATTTCAAAGGTAACTTTCCATCATATTTATCGGCTCCCTTAGGCAATCTCTGAGCAATAAGTGTTTCAGTCTCATCCAGCTCTTGTCTTATGCTTCCATCTCTCTCATTTACCTTTAATATTTTGAAACCCTGGATGAACTCTCTCCTAGATCATACTTCAGCTTCCCAGATACAGAGGCTTTAAATGCAGTCACAGACTTACCATGTGATTAACCAAAATCAATCAACTCAAAAGAAGCTAGCTTACCGACCAACATGTCTCTTGTTACAATAGTCACACTCAGGATCTCATCAATAGTAGCAACTTTAGGTTTGTAAGCAAGAGGAAAGGATCTCAACACCTTAGAAACAATCTCATATTCTTCAAGAGTTCCACCGACACATCTGATATTCATAACAAGTTCATTCACTTTAGTTATAAAGGATGTTATGTTCTCATCTTCTCCCATATTCAATGTGTCATACTTTCCTTTCAAACTCTGCAACATAACAACTTTAACTTGTGCATCTCCTTCATTCAAGGTCTCTAACTTTTTTCAGATCTCATGTGCAGCCTAAAGTCCCATTACATTAGTCATCCCTGAATCAGTCAAAGCACTCATCAATGCTTCCTTATCTCTTATGTTATGTTCAAAATCCTTGATTTCAGCAACAGTAACCAAACCATTCTAAGGAACAATTTAGACATTCTTTGTAATCTTCCAATACTCTTCTCCAAGACACTTCAAACAAACTTTCCATCTAGTCCTTCCATACAATATAATTATTTCCATCAAATCTTGGACTCTCCTTCTTGAACACATAGGTTGTTATCCCAGATCTCCTCAAGTGGTCAAGCTTTTTCTGGAGGATCTAGCTCTGATACCACTTGTTGGCAACAAGACAAAAGGAAAACTGAGAGGGGTGTGAATTAGTTTTCACTGGATTAAAAAATTTAAGAACAATCTCAGATCTGATCAATGACAACATAAAGAGAGATAACAACAATTATAGCAACACACATAACACCAATATTTTTGACGTGGAAAACCTAATCAAGGGAAAAACCATGATTAAGCTCATTTATCTACTTTGCAACATGCTCTACTCAATACACCACACCAAAAGATGAATTCTCTTATTTACACATACACTACTCTCTGATAATGCAGACCCAATACCAACACCCAAATTACATGAATATAACACCTATTTATACAAATCATCAACCTTGACTGCAAGGTCAACCAAACTCTCAGAACCTAATTATAAAATTACACTACAAAATACATAAATCAACCACTGGACCAATATAATGTCATAGACAACATAGCATGGACCCAAATCAACTCCTCGAACATGCAACGCCACTATAAATCTCGCCAAGATCAACCACAACACGTTACACCACCAAAAATACTTCATAACACAAAAAATATCACCGGATCCATAAGATCTTCAATAATACACACAACAATCAATGCATACCACCAAAAAAAATAGGACATGATTAAGAAACACCAACAATAACATTAAAACCTTCCGCAATAGCTACACCAACACACTAACACTCAAAAACACTTAACAACATCAACCTAGACAATAAATATAAATTGGAGAGCATCAAATCATAAACCATATAAAATGAAGATACACATGAACATCCCAAACACTCTCTCAAATCTGCAACCAAAGATATAATCATACCAGAGCACAATAGATCAAACACCAAAAAACTACAACACTGAACATTGAAAACCAATATTCATACTAGAATCCTCAACTCGATCAAATAAACTTATAGCAACATAAAGAATGAAGTATCTATAGTTGATTCAACATAGAAAATAGATAAATTAGCCAGATCAACTCACTACAATCATCAGATCACCAAACAACTCTCTACAATAGCAAAACACAAGAATATATTGATATCAATGACAACACATATCCTAGCAGCAACAATATCCAACAATGGACCACTTAGTATGGTGTTATAATAAGGAGCACTGGGCTGAGGTCGATTATACATCTCATGACTATGAGGATAGGAGGTATCATAAAAAATAATTTTGAATATTGTCCCCAAATATGACATGGGGTCTTCTCATGTTATGATTTTGAATGTTCTCGAGTATAATTGTATGCATTGGTATGATCATGGGTGTTGTCTTGTTGTCGAGCATGTGTATTAGCATTTCTTCTCCATGGAAAAGGGTGACTATGGGGTTGTTGATGAGAGTTTTGACAAAAGTTGGTTTGAGCATGGGTATTGGTGACTTCTAGTTTTTGAAATAAGGATGAGGCTGACTCAGGGTTGAAATGTTCTCTCTTATTACCACCATTATGTCCTATAGGATTTGCATTAGCTTTATTTAATTGATTTGGATCCTCCTCTAAAATTTGTGATAAATCAAAATCATGAGGTAGTCTTGTTCCATTTTGTGCCATCACTTGAAAGAAATATTCGCAATCTCTTCTCATGATTTCTTCAACCATTCTATTGAAATTTGGATCTAAGATTGTCTCTTCAACATATGTGGAAGTGATAGATGCATTATCATTGTCATTGTCATTGTTTGGTATATTACTGTGATTGTCAAAATTTTGGGGGTTGTGAAAATTCATCTCCATCAAACTCATAGGTACTCATGTTGAGAGATCTTAGAGCTTCCTCAACTTCTCTTTTAGAATTTTGAGAACGAGGTTTGACCATGGACTAAACCTTGGCTAAAAAAAAAGGTGGAAGAAAATGTGAAGACTATAAAATACTAATAAGGAATATTAGATGGAATGAATCTAGGTTTGTCTTGCAGTGTCCAAAAGTGTAAGTCCAAGATAAGTGTGATCTAAAGTAAGGTGTGGATTCCAAAGAGATGATAGATCTTTTGATGTAGTAAGTTGACCTTGACTAAAGATAACCAAATGGGACCCTAAGATGATAGATTTGATATGGGCACCACTTAGCGATATGTTGTAGTATGTTTGCAGGGTATGATTAGGACAACAAAGCAACCTTTTGACTCTAGCTTGGAAGGTGTGTATGATGGATTGCAAATGAGTGAAAATGATTAAAAATGTGTGACAAGGTCATGATAAAGATTGGTTGACTAAAAATTAAGCCCTAAAGGAAGCTGCCTCAGAAGCTTTTTTGATCTCAGAACACAGACGTGTCATGACTTCACAGGTGCAAAATTAACCCACACAGACACAACTTTTGGTAAAATTTTGTAATATGTCTCAAATTTTCCCAATTATTGAGTGTGACTAGATCTTAGTGTTAAATGTATTGTGGCAAGAAAACACAACAAATAATGAAGACACAATTTATAAAGGTGTTTTTGTCAAGTTTTATTGAAAATGTGTATGCCTAATAGGCTGAATCAACCCAATTTTCATGGGTCTAGCACAATTGAAGACACATCAAACACTTTCTTAACCTAAGGTCAATGTTCTCATGGCAGTAACTTTGGCCCAAAACTTGGAATCTCTATTGGCTCAACTGTAGGGACACCTTGATGGGTGTATTCACTAGTTTTTCCTTTTTCATTAGCAGACAACTAAGGGCCTCTAGGACTGGAAGGATGAACCTATCACCCTCTCCCCAGAAAGCTACAAGTAGATTATTCTAAGATGAGGATTTATGTCTCATCTCATGAGATCTTTATGATGAGTATCTGAGGGGGGCAACTATCTCCTTACACTAAAGTTATCACAATATTTAGTCAAAATAGGGTGGGCCACTACTCTAAAAGTGTCTAGTCATGTTTTAGGGCATCTGGTGGCTATACATACGACATTTCACTCAAATTAATGAGACCTCCCACTCCTAGCCCGTGCAAGTTTTACATACCACCATGCGTACTTGATGAGACAGATGTTGGTATAACAAATCAACACTAGATGATAAGAGACTTTCATCTAAAACCACAATCTTTTGTATAGAGAACCAAAACAAAATACCACTTGGCTCATTTCCTCTCACAAGATGGGAGGTAGACCCTTTAAAAGACAATAACAATTTATCTTACACCCAAGGTCCAATGGAACGCAAGGGGAGAGGATACTTTGTTATCACCTTTAGGGTTCTAATTTAAACACAAGTGTGCCAAAGGCAGAAGACACTTGAAGCAAGTTGATTAACCCTCAACAAACAAAGAAAATATCAATAAAAACATGTGAGCCTAATTATATTAGTAATTGAAATGCAAAAACACATACTAAGTTACTCCTACAACAAAATTGATTAGTAGTTTTTGATAAATTACCCCCACCTGCAAGCACACTCGTTAGGTTAATTTTAGAAAATCCAAATCCAAATGTGGAAAAGGGGGCCTTCAACAATACATTTTTTTTTGTTTTTTAGTGAATAAGATATTGATCTCATTTTGCAATGATTTTTAACTCAAAAATTCAAATTCAAAGAAAAAATCCCTATTAAAATTCTGAGAGCTTTTTGAAAATGTATTTTTTGTAGGAAAATACCTTGATTTGAGCCCTAGAAAGCAAATTTATTGAAAAGCCCTAATTTCCAAATAAATGTTTTTTCACGAATTATTTTTTACCCAAATTAAAGTCATAAAATATAGATCCCCTATATAATTTTAAGACCCTTCTATAAATTTAAGAAAATATGAAAAATTCGCTAATTTACTCCCAAATTTATTTTTTTATGAAAAATCATAAATAATTCAAATTCAATCTTTAAAATATGAATTTCAGAATGAACACTTTTAATAGCATTAAAAACCTACAAAACAAATTTGGTTTATAAATTCCCAACCGTTTGTGAGATATGATCAAATCATTGCAAAACCCTAATTTCCAAAGATCTGATTTTTCCCAAATTATTTTGCATCAAAATTAAAATCATGAAGAACAAACCCCTTGTATAATTCTAAGGTCTTTCCAGAAATATAAGAAAATACAAGAAATTTGCTAATTTACTCCCAAAATTATTTTTTTATGAAAAATCATAAAAAAATTCATAAATAATTCAAATTTGATCCAAAAAATCTGAGTTTCAGACTAAACACTCTTGATTCCATTCCAAAACTGTAAAAATAATTTGGTACAAAAATTACCAACCATTTGTGAGATCTGATCAAATCTTTCCATAATCCTAATCTTGTGTCCAAAACCTTAGCTGCACAAGGTTATTCTCCAATTATTTTACAAAATAACAATATAGAGTTAGGAAAAACTGCAAGAAAAACATAGATCTAATAGAAATCCATTTCCCACCAGGCATGCCAAAATGTATACGGTGAAAAATGATGATGACAAACTATTGCAAAACCACAAAGATCCAACCACAACAAAACCCTAGTTCTACAACAAAAGCATTCACTATACACCAATGAAGAAACCTAAAAACACACAAATCAACAAATCGAAACAATAAAACCATTCACATGCCAAGTAGGGTTTGATCTCCATTGTCTCCTATCTCCATTGATCTTGTTTGATATACTTGCTCTTAGATTTTTGTATTGTACACAAGATCTCAACAAAGAACGAATTGTGGTTGTGAAGTCACTTGATTGCATAAAAATTGTTGGATTAGATTAGGATTGTTGCATTAGAGTAGTTAGCTTATTAGGATTGAAAAGATAAAAGAATCCTCTTATATAGAAGATGCTTTAGAAAATGGAGGGATAAGATTAAGAGGTGAAAGAAATAAATGGTCGCCTAGGATTAAAGGGTAGGTAAAAGAAATAATAAAATAATGAAGGGGATAGGTAGAGGAAAATTAAGAGATAAATGACACGTGTCATGAAGAGAAAAAGCTAATGAATTAATTAAATAAATAAATAATCATTTAACTAGTAGAGGAAGTGGGACTAATTAAATAAATAAAATATTTTTTTAATTTAGGGAAAAGATAACTTAAATAAATAAAAACATTTATTTACATAAGGAAAGGCTAGAAGAGGATTAATGAATTAATTAAATAAATAAAATGTTTATTTAATAAGCTAGGACAATTTTAGGTGTCTACAACATATATTACATACAACATTACATTACATTACATCATGGTACCACATCATAATATCATAACATAATGAAATTATAAACATCATATCATATAAGAAAAAATAAACCCATCTCATAACATAAGCATAACATGAATGTCTCATATAGTCACAATCCAATAATATATATATCATATATATCATAAAATGTATCAGAGTACAAAAATTAGATTATCCATGTCACGTGGAGCTCATAGACTTAGTACAAAAGCAAAAGGTCTCTTTGTGACTGAAAGTATCACTGGGTGCTACAATGATCCTCTTGGCCCCTATCCTACCCCGAGGATGAAGCTCCTCTTATCCCTAGTCCTACTTGTCTTGACCTAGGTGGACTTAATGGTCCTATCACTCCTACACTACTATGTGCCTTACAAGAGTGTATCCTATTGTGTAACCTACTTTGTGCTCGATATGATGGTACCCTCTATTCCGGTGGTACCACACACTCATATGAATTCCTCTAATATCTAACCTCCTTCCCCACCTCTCCTAGATCCCATACTACATTATGCATGTTGTCATCTGTGATTCCCTAGATGAACTCCTTAACAACCTCATCTACTCTTTCTACCTTGGACAATGTTGTTTCTTGAGAGGCTATCAGAGTATGCCTCTACTATCAACTGATCCCTCTTTTTCATGAGTGATGCTCTCTTTGTTGTCCACTAATCCCTCTCTACTATTAGTCTCTCCATACTTGCAATCAAAGTTGCTCACTCTATGAACCACACTATCTTATCTACCTAAAAAAAATGCTACTTATCTTTGCAATGCAGCAATATGCTCTCTCTATGAGCTCACTATGCCCCTCATAGTCCTATCATCTAGGATATCCTTTACCTCATTGCACACAACTATATCTTTTATAGGCTCATCCTATGAAATATGAATTATTTGCCTAATCCATTAGCATAGGGATGACACCATGATCTCCTCTATCCTCCTCCTCATCCTCCATCTACTCCTCATCTCCCTCCTTGAACTCATCTTGTCCTCTCCTCTGAGCTCCTCGTGGTGCCACCCTCAAAACTAGTATCTCTAGATTTTTTAAAGGTATCAACCTATGCTTTACAAACCATCTATCATACTATGATCTGGCTCTGACATCTATCACATCTAAGCCTACGTCCCACTATCTAGGCTAAAGTTGATCAAACTCTGTATATGCCGCCTAAGGTCTAATGACTAATCCCCAATATCCAACCTCTTTGTTGGATCGTGTGTAATATGATGTACCTATAGGGACATCCTATCACTCTCTAAACTATCTCCTGACTAACTTTGGCAATTGTACCTCAAAGATCCTTTGTCTACCCATGGTCTCTCTAGTGAGGTATCTCTCCTATCTATAGTCGGGGAGGTGCTCATCATCACCTGTCCAACTGGAGCAATGTTGAACATTGTTTTGTCAACATTAGCCATGTAGATAACCAGTTTGAGATAACCTATTGGCTAAAAGCCCTATTACTTCCACAAAGGCTTAAACCCGAAACCCCTTAATGTTTCATGCACTAGCCTCTTTGGGCCTTATTCTTTTTCTATGTTGATTGGCTTAGGCATGTTGGCATATGCACACTCCAATGAGATATTGTAGGTGATTGAAGGTTTTGTCATTGATGGCAACCTTACAATCCTATGACACCGACAAGGCATTCCACCAGAACTAGCAAGATCAGACTCTACACCGACAGTGAAAGGAAGCATACCGGCACAAAAGCCGACAGGAATTTTATTGTTAATATATTTTGTTTATTATTGAAAAATCATTGTAAGCCGACTTGGAAAGTTGTAAAATGACTCTTATATAAGAGAGATCATTGTAGAACATTTTGTAATAGATAGAGGAATGTAATTAGGGGAAATAAGGTAGACCTATTATGCGAATTATAGGTTAAGGGTTTATGTAAGAAGCAGAGCAGAAGCCGGTACTGGATCTGGCATTATAGATGCTATTTTGAAGCAGTACAAGACACTAGATTTATATAATCCATTTTGTAAGTCAGTGAGACTTCCATTTTGTAATTGAGCAGTGAGCTCTAGGCACTTGGCCTTCCTGCATGTGGAAGCCCCTCTTGTAGCAGTTGTAAAGTGGAAAAAATCGAACCCTAGTCATTTTCCCCTCCCCAACTCCAAGGAGAGAGAAGGGGGAGTCACTAGGGTTGATGGTTTTCACTTAGGGGAGAATTTACATTCAAAAGAGGGGTTGAAACCCACAAGATCCAATCCCACACAATGTAAGATTGGATTCTATATGAGTTTCAAGGGTTAAGACATCAAGGATACCCTCTTTTGTAAAGAAATGTAGATAGAAAGATTGAACTAGGAATGCATGTAAAGTAGGAAAGATTCACTTATAAACAGAGATAGGAATATGATATGAAGCTGCGGACATGGAATTAGCAGTAAAATGTCGAGACGGTGCTGTTCTGCAAATTTGAGCGAAAGTTGACGGGACGATGGCGCCCGGCGTGCACACGGTCCTCCGAAAAATCCGCGAAACGAAGGTGGATCTGTTCGTCTCTACACAAGGATTCCAGATCTTCAATTACAGCCGTGTACCTGCAACCTACACATAGAAAAGAGAGGATGATTGGGGGGTTAGGGATGAGGGGTTTGCCTTTAGGTCAAACCCCAGTTTTGGAATTAACCAAGAAATGAGAATGCTGTAAATGTAAATGTTTGTAATGTAAACAAGTACTGATACCTTGTTGTAAGAATGTTTGTATTCTTACATGCGAAGGTGTAAATGTTGTTGTATGTAATGTGTTGTAAGTGATCTCCTCTTCAATGGTTGAATCCTTGTCTTGAATGCAACACTTAGCCTTGAATGGAGACTTAGAATGATCAATTGCTTGAAGGAATGCTTGAATGCTTGAATGTTTGAATGCTTGAATATTGCTTTCGCGCCTTGCTCACATATGTCCTCCTCTTTTTTGAGAGGGGAAATGTAGTTTATATACTTGTCAGTTAGGGTTAAAAGACTGATTTTCCCGACCTTAGGCCGACCAGGAAATGTTATTTCCCAATTTGCAAACATAAAGACCTGAGACCCAAAAGAGACCGGGCCCAAAAATAGGGGCCAGGGACTAGGGCACTGGGCGCCATGGTCCTAGGGGACCAGGGTGCTGGGCGCCATGGCCCCACCTCCAGGGACAGCGGGGTGCAAGGAGGATTAGGCCAGGGTGCTGAGAAATGCAGTTTTTGATGTCATGAACAAGTTTCGGGGTCTCCATTCAGGTTATGTGTTGCATCGCCATCGTGAAGACCCAAATGCAGTCGAAATTGCAAGTGTCGCAATTTTAGGATGCTACATTTAGCCCCCACTTTAGCGGGAGTATAAGCGTATGCCAATACTTCCAGTAAAGTACAAGGAAACAACATTGAAAGACTTTCACCACGTCAAGGAGGCAAGATATACCAAGCCCCCAGTGGACTAAGGATCTTACGACTTCGATTGAAAAAGTAAAAGGGAAGATCACAAGGGAGAACCATGACTGTCAGTAGTAAGGTTCCCTCACTATGAGTCATGCAAGAAAGATATCAAAAATTTTCAAGGCAAAGCTAAATTTGTCAAGAAATTTTCAAGTATCTTGAAAAGATATGAACGGGATGTATGCCCCCCTACGTTAAAGCGATCGCACACGCCTCACCGGGGGTGATTGCTTTAAGGTAGTGATACATATAAGAATGAGAAGGGAAAGGAGCACGTTATCACAAGGATTTAGCCCCCAAGTGTGAGATAAACCCAAGGATAATAGACACAAAACACAAAGCATGAGGTGACTTTGCTTTCCTTGGGGTCAGTATGCTGTATGATTATTCATGTATATCATATGTATGTATGCATAATTGTTCTTCATTCCCCAATCAAGGAAGGTCACCTAGAAGAAGGGAACACATGTGTCTTTTGAGTCAACATGAGAGAGATCGAGAGATCTCAATGCTTTGCATCGTCCTCAAGTAGACAACACTAAGGACAACAAATAGAAGAATGAGAATAACACATAGAAGAAGTAACAAAAGAGAGGAGGAGAGAATCTGCTATGCTAATGAAACTAGTCTAGCACGTCATCTACCCCCCGATCTTGCTGATCAGTATTTCGGGAAGGTAGGAAACATGCTAGAGGAGGAACATCCAACATAGCAGATGGAGCTATCACAAGATCCAAACAAGGGCTATGTTCATATCCCAAGCCGCGGTGTTCTTGTCTAGGAGCTAGGATAAGTGCTTTAGAAAATTCGTTAGATAAATGGTTATCAACATCAACATATTCATATTCACTATCAGAATGAACAGGAGTAACATTTTCATCATGAATAACATTTTCATCCATATCATCATCGAGATTTATAAAAATAGGATCTTTGACTTGCACAGGATCAAGACCATCATACATCTTATGTTTAGGAGATTTTGGCTCAATTGTCGACTGAGGAGAAAATGGAATAATACTGGCTGAAGGTGTTTTTGGGGATTGCAAAGTTTGGGAAGCAGCTACCTGAGCTCTAAGACGACGCTTTCGTCGGCGTTCACGTGCAGAACGATTTCATCTAGTCTTAGTAGGAAGTTGAGAAGATTGAGGAGGAGGAATGTTCTCATCCTTATCACTTGGGTGTTTAGGTTGTGGTCTCTTAGGTTGAACAATAGGAGAAGAGGAAGGTCTCTTCTCTCCATAAGAGGAAGGAGGAGGAACTGCTCCATACAAAGGAGGAATATTTGGTTTAGGAAGGAGACCAAGCCCATCATGACGAGGAGGTATAGGTCTACTTTTAGGAAGTTTATTAGATATAGGCATAGTCACATCCATAGGAATGGGTTGGGAATCTTCTTGAGGAAAGACATTAGTTTTATCTTTCAAAGGAAGAACTTCCTTCTCAAGAACGATAGGAATGTCAAGTTTGGGTGTTCTAGGTTCACTTAGAGAAAGGATCATATCTTTTTTCCACTTTTGATAAGATTTGAAAAGATGATTACTTCGCAGAGGAAGAGATTGGAATTGTTTAGGCCAAAAGTAATCAATAGGAACACTAGAAGTTCTTTCAGCTGGTTTAAAGAGACTATGATTGACAGTAACAACTTCACCATTATGGGGAAATTTCAAACACTTGTGAATAGGAGAAGCAATAGCTTTCATGGAAGATAGCCAAGGATAGCCTAGCTTCAAGCGAAATTGTTCAGATGATGGAATAATAGCAAAGTCCACATCAAGGGATTTGTTATGGACCTCAATAGGTAATGTAATAGAACCAATTGCAGGAGAAGAAAATGCATCAAATAGTTTCACAACCACATTTGTTTCATCATATATTACTTGATTCAATTGCAAAGTAAAAAGAAACTCTTCAGTAATGACATTAACCATGCAAGAAGGATCAATAAGCACTCCACGACAAGGTGTATTTTTTACTTTTGCAACTATATATAAAGGACCATCAGGAGCCCTGATAGTTTCACTAGAATCAAAGGTGATGGAAGGTTCTTTAGGGATTTTCTGCTGCTCTACAAAGTTAATCACATTCGGAGTCATAGACACAAGATCATCAGGTGAGACAGAGGAATCAGTAGTATCAATCGTATTAGAGGTATGAGAAGGCAATGGATCAGTAAAAATCTGAAGATTTTGGTTAGGAGGAGCTACAGATGTGTTGCCTTTATCATTCACTCCAGAAATAGAGATAGTATTATTATCAATCAAATCTTGAATTTTACCCTTTAAAGCAAAACATTTTTCAGTATCATGCCCAGGATGACGATGAAATTGACAAAAAGATTTGTTATCAAAATAGGGTGAATTAATCTTTGCAGGATCTATTTGCCTTATAGGAGGGAGAGTAAGCACATTTTGATCCAATAACTTATTCATAATACTATGCAATGATTCATGCAAAGGAGTAAACTTTCTTTCTTTCCTGAAAAACTTAGAAATAGGAGGCACACCTGATGCCGCATTCACATTGTTGTTGATGATGTTTTCATTGAATTTAATTGACTCTCTGTTCGGTTTAAACTTCCCAAATGGTTGTTGACTACTATCACCCTTATCACTCGGAGCCATAGGATTTGCTTGTTCCATTTGGCTCACAGTCAGTTGATAATTGTGAAGAGTTGCGCACAACTGTTGGAAAGAAGTAAACTCAGAAAACAGGAGTTTTTCTCTAATATCTTTTTGTAAATTAGAAATAAAGATTCTTTGAATATCATTGTCAGGCACTGGAAAGGAAATTTGAGCATACAAATGCTTATATCTACCAATGAAATCAGTCACTTTTTCTTTAACACCTTGTTTGCAATGCATTAAATCAATCAAAGTAACTTTAGGACTTATATTGTTTTGAAATTGTTGAATGAAAGCATTTGCAAGTTGTTCGAAAGAAGTAATAGAATAGGAAGGCAACGAGCAATACCATTGTAGGGCTTTATCTCTTAATGTTCTAGTAAACAGTTTTGCAAGCAATCTTTGGTCATAAGCAAAATCGGTACATATTGTTTGAAAGGTCTTAACATGTGTTAGAGGATCACCCTTACCATTATAAAGCTCCAAATGCAGAATTTCAACATGTTTAGGGGGAATAGCTCGAACAATGTCAAGAGAAAGTGGGCTCGCAACATCAAATGTGGGCACACTAGTCTTAGATTGATTCATATAGGCAATTTGTTGCTGCAAACAAGAGACAGTTTGTGCAAGATTGTTAATGGTCACTTCAGCCGAAGAGTTCATATTAGACGTGTTAGATTGTGATGGAGGTGTTATGTTATTGAAAGAAGGTAGAGAGTAAGGTGGTGGGACACTATGATAGTTAGTCATAGGAGATGATTGGAAAGGAGGAACACTACAAGGAGGAATGGAATGATTAAACGAATTGCCCCCTTGCGTCATGTTCATTTGTGGAGATGAAATAGGGACACTCATTGAAGGAATGAATGAAGAAGTCGGATTGAATGAAGGAAGAGGGTAGATTGAAGAAGAGGGATTGCCCCCATGATTAGTGATCATAGGAGGAATGTCTTGCATTGAAGTAGTCATTATGTTTGATGTAAAGGTAGGTATACTAGCAATAGAAGTTGTCAAAGGAATAGAATGATTGACTTGAGTAGGAGGTTGTGTATAACCTAAAGTTTCGGCACAACTCTTCATAGGCATCACATTCGAATCCACAATGTGTGCAATACCACGCAAAATATCAATTCAATTCTTATCACTTTGAACCATACGTTTTAGACCCTCAATTAATGAAAGAGCTTTGCTATCGGGGTATTCTTGAGACATCCATTGTCGAAAATCATCAAATTGGTTATCCAATTTTGAAAGTTGTTCTACAGAAACCTCATGGAGAGCTTCTTCATCATTAAGAGGATTAGAGGAATTACCCATGTCCTCATTAAAAAGGCCATTCAAATTAGGTTCCATCTCCTCGGTAATTACACCTTGGAAAGACCTAATTCTAAGGCTTCGTCTAACGAGAATAGTGTAAGTAGGGCTTATTGTTGTAAAACTCATGCACTAAAGAAAGAGAGAAGATTTTGAATTTTAGAGGTAGCAAATTTCAATAAAACCAGCCAATCTCCTAGATTTAAGCTGTAAAATGCAATCAGGACAATCTCCCGAAATTTTGGAAAAAATGTCCGGGACCGTGGCGCTCGGAGTGCACACGGTCCTTGCAACTTTTTTTGAAATTTTTAGGGATGAAAGTTATGATGATTTTAAAGCTAATCTGAAAAAATTGAGTGATTTTACGATCTGTAGGTAGGCCAAAATAAAGTTGCAATCTCAAAATTGAACCCTACCAAGATTGTTGAAAAATGTAAAATTTTGAATTTTGAAAAAGAGAGGGAAACTGAAATTTTGAATTTTATGAATTTAGAGGGAATGCTGAAAGCAATGCAAGTTTTGAAATTTAAAAGTTGACTCGATTTCATGCAAAATTCAAATTTGAAAGTGGAAATCAAAGTTGTTGCAATTAAACACTTAATTTCAAAAGTCACAAACTGCAAAAATTTGAATAAAGCACTGAAATTTCGAATGAATGCTAACACACTTTTCAGATTTAGGACAACAAGAAACACAATTTTGATATGAATTTCAATTTCAACAATTTTTGAATGATTAGAAGCCTTAATCCAAGCAATCACTAGACCAACTTTGACTTCAATTTTGAAAGTGTTAAAATTGATAAAATCAGTCAAAATTCTGGATTTTAGCAGAAAAATACAGTAAGATCTAGCTCCCGAAATTTCGAAAAAAATGTCGGCGACGATGGCGCTCGGGGTGCACACGGTCCTCGCAACTTTTTTCCAAATTTTCAGGGATGAAAGATATTGTGATTTTATTGCGGAATCCAAAGTTACAGCCGATTTGGAGGTGTTTTGATTAGTGAAATTATCAGTCAAAGGTTGAATCAAGAAGGTTAAAAATTAGGGTTTTGACATTTAACAACTTAATTTTCAGAATTAAAGCAAAAATATGAATTGACAATTTGCAATAGAAGGGTAGATCTGAAACAAGCATTAACAATTAAACATTTCACAAGTTTAATTACTAAAAAGAAAATTTTAGGGTTTTTATGCAATTAGCCTCTAAAATTTGCAAAAGATCAAACATGGAAATGTAATTAAGGAAGCAAAATTTTCAGATCTAACCATGAATAATCAAAATGAGGATGTTCACGTCGGGTTCACCAAAATGTAAAGCAGAAAAAATCGAACCCTAGTCGTTCTCCCCTCCCCAACTCCAAGGAGAGAGAAGGGGGAGTCACTAGGGTTGATGGTTTTCACTTAGGGGAGACTTTACATTCAAAAGAGGGGTTGAAACCCACAAGATCCAATCCCACACAATGCAAGATTGGATTCTATATGAGTTTCAAGGGTTAAGACATCAAGGATACCCTCTTTTGTAAAGAAATGTAGATAGAAAGATTGAACTAGGAATGCATGTAAAGTAGGAAAGATTCACTTATAAACAGAGATAGGAATATGATATGAAGCTGCGGACTTGGAATTAGTAGTAAAATGTCGAGACGGTGCTGTTCTACAAATTTGAGCGAAAGTTGACGGGACGATGGCACCCGACGTGCACACGGTCCTCCGAAAAATGCGCGAAACGAAGGTGGATCTGTTCGTCTCTGCACAAGGATTCCAGATCTTCAATTACAGCCGTGTACCTACAACCTACACACAGAAAAGAGAGGACGATTGGGGGGTTAGGGATGAGGGGTTTGCCTTTAGGTCAAAGCCCGGTTTTGGATTTAACCAAGAAATGAGAATGTTGTAAATGTAAATGTTTGTAATGTAAACAAGTACTGATACCTTGTTGTAAGAATGTTTGTATTCTTACATGCGAAGGTGTAAATGTTGTTGTATGTAATGTGTTGTAAGTGATCTCCTCTTCAATGGTTGAATCCTTGTCTTGAATGCAACACTTAGCCTTGAATGGAGACTTAGAATGATCAATTGCTTGAAGGAATGCTTGAATGCTTGAATGTTTGAATGCTTGAATATTGCTTTCGCGCCTTGCTCACATATGTCCTCCTCTTTTTTGAGAGGGGAAATGTAGTTTATATACTTGTCAATTAGGGTTAAAAGACTGATTTTCCCGACCTTAGGCCGACCAGGAAATGTTATTTCCCAATTTGCAAACATAAAGACCCGAGACCCAAAAGAGACCGGGCCCAAAAATAGGGGCCAGGGACCAGGGCGCTGGGCGCCATGGTCCTGGGGGACCAGGGCACTAGGTGCCCTAGTCCTGAAGGACCAAGGCGCTGGGTGCCATGGTCCCACCTCCAGGGATAGTGGGGTGCAAGGAGGATCAGGCCAGGGTGCTGAGAAATGCAGTTTTTGATGTCATGAACAAGTTTCGGGGTCTCCATTCAGGTTCTGTGTTGCATCGCCATCGTGAAGACCCAAATGCAGTCAAAATTGCAAGTGTCACAATTTTAGGACGCTACAGCAGTAATATTCTCTTATTGGCCAATAAGCGAATATTGTGGGTCACAAATCCCACCGAGGTTTTTCCCACACTGAGTTTCCTCATTACAATATTGTGTTATGGTGTATTTTTCATGTGGTTGCTTTTCTCTCTATTTATTGCATTACTTTCTGTTTACTAGTAAATAATATTAATATGCTCTACAAGTTTTAAGTTAAGAAAATCTTATAACTGTTTAGATACTGATTCACCCCCCCCTCTCAGTATCTGTGGGAATCCTAACAATTGGTATCAGAGCTTGGTCCTCTATTTTCAAAATCCTAATAGCTAGAGGAAGATCTTGACACTGGTAGAGATGGAAAACTTGATGAAGCAACTTGAAGGAGCTCTCTCAGACTATGATGTAGAAAAATTGAAAAATATCAAACTTGAAGATGATCTAAAGGCTACTCAGGATATCATTCAAGCACTTCAAGAAAATCTTACTATTTCAAGAAATAATAGAAGAGAACTTTGTGAAAAGATGCAAAATGAGAATGATGAAAAAGAAACTCTTAATGATATGATAAATAAGCTGAAGCAAGAGAACATGACAACAAAGAATGAGATGCAAGATATGACTATGAGATTCTATAAAGAAATTGAAGATAGAAAGAAGAATGAAGAAGATTTGACTAGAAGACTAAGTGATGTTGCAAATGATAACACAAGACTTAGCTATGAAAATGATTTGTTGAAGACAGATCTGATGCACACACAAAATGACTCAAATGAAGTGATGAGGCAGAAAGAAGTCTTAGAAAGAGAACTACATACTCCAAATCAACATAAAGAGAAATTCAAGAAAAGCTCAGAAGAACTTGGTAACTTGCTGAAGAATCAAAAACCTAAAGGTGACACTTGTGGAATTGGCTTTGAAGTTGGTGAAAGATTTGGTACTGCAAACACATAGGATCATAGAAAACCGGTAAGAAAACCTACTGCTTATAAATTCAATGGCAAATGCTTTAACTGTAACAAGTATGGTCATAGAGAAAATCAATGTAGATCTAGAAATTATCAGAATACCAATGCACCCACCGGTCAATGTTCAAAATGCAACAAAGTTGGTCACAACTCTGAGAATTGTAGAATGAATGTGAGATGTTATGTTTGTGGAAGATTTGGACACTTATCTAATCAATGCAGAACACAAACCGGCATAGGTTATGGAAAGGCTATTCAGAAAAATAATGTGACTTGTTATGCTTGTAACAAGATTGGACACATTGCAAAATTCTGCAGAAGTAAGGCACCACTGGTAGACAACAAAGGTTCTCAACAAAGAATCTAGTTTGAAAGGAAAAGACAAGGTTGAAGAAGTTAAGCAAGAATTCTCAAAACAATGGATTAGGAAATCAGAATTGAATGGTGTTGGGAATACTCCTCCACTGGTAGAACCAAGCAACACTCCACTGGCAGAACAAAGTAGCACTCCACCGGCAGGAGTTTCTTCATCAAATTGAAGAAATTTCTTTGAGGGTTTGGCAACCAATGAGACATATGCTATTATTCCCTTGGTTGATGGTAAGAAGTTGAAATTACTTCTATATCGGAAATTATGTTAAGTGATTACTTAACCGGCAAGCATTAAATGTGGTAGATGGCAAATTGACATTATAAATTTGTGATTTTGGCTCCATTTCACTTCACCGAGCATTCAAACATTTGAAGAGCACAAAATTTTCAGAGCTAAGGCATTTCGAGCAAAAAGGCACGACATTTCAGCAATCAATCTTTCCAAAGGCAAAAAAAAGTATTTATAATCATGGCATCCTCTTCTGTACCTGAATTCATAGCAAACCCTACTGTAGTCAAGGTAATCAAATGCCCTAGGCCCATTTTTTAGTTAGTTCCCAAGATAGCTAAAAAGGATGATAATGTTGGTACATTTTCCCAAATCCCAAAAGGAGTTGTTTTTGCAGAAGACCCTAGAATTTATATCCATTGCCATTTAGAAGAATTAGGAGATGAAGAAATCAAAAACATGTACAAAACTGTCATATGTGATGACTCCGAAAATGTAAAACCTGAACACAAAATTGTTGAAACCCTAGGATTCACTGAGATCCTCTGCATTCCAGACTTTCCTAAGGAAGTTATTAGGATAGTATTGAGTAGGGTACATGGTGCATTCTTTTGGCTAGATTCGGTTCATAAAATTACAAAGGAAGCTGTGAAAGCTATAACAGGGTTACCTTCCATCAGTAACAGACTAGACAAGACAAAGAAGGTCTCAAATGATCTAGTAACAAATCTAATAGGTGCAACATCTGACAAAAGGACCTTGAGGGTTAATGATGTAATCGATATAAATGTAAGATTCATTAGCATGATTCTAGGTTACAAAGTAACTCAGACAAACAGACTTAACTCAGTCTCCAGTTTATGCATAAAAAGTGCACATGATATGGTAAATGAGAATGTGAAAATTGATGTATGTGAATGGTTAAAGGATGAATTGATTGACAATTTAGGGAAGATCAAGAAGGATAAGAAAAGAACATTTAGATTTGACAACTTACTTGTATGCATCATGCTACACATAACCAAACAGGTGCCTGGTATAGGTATCAAGAACCTTGGATTTGACATACCGATAGGGAAATAGTTATGAGACTTGTTCAACAACATGGGTGAAAGCAAACAAAAGAATATTGATGAGTATTTTCAAGCACTAAAGGCCAGAATGAACAAAAGAGTCAGATTGTCACAGGAAATTGTTAACAAATACAAAGATGATATATGTTTTGTGATTAAAAAGGATGAGATCTAGATGGAAGCAGTTATCCCAAGAACAATTTGGGTTATTGAGATGGGTTATGAGCCCGATGATCACATCATTGAAACATATGCAAAAGCCCTTTTGGAAGCACCCAAGGAACCTAAGGAAGAGGTATTTGGTAGTACTGAGACCATTGAAAGCAACTATGAGAAGAGGTTCAAGGCAGGCTAAGGCTATCAAAGAAGATGTACTAAAACAAACCGGTATCACTGAAGATGAGTTACAGGCACAACAACCAGAAACTCACCTTTCACCGATAGCAATTTCTTCAGAAAGTGACATGCCAGCTGAATTTAAAAGAGTTGTGAGGAAAAGACAACCTTCACTGGTATCCACACCTTCACCTAGAAGAACTAGGGAAAAACAACAGGCAATGAGGGCCCTGGTCAAGAAATCTACTCCTAAGAAGAAAAAGTTGACACCAAAGAAAAGGACTCAACAAAATATTTCTCTGATTGACAGACTGTTGGATGAAATCATAGAAGAAGGAAAACTTAAAAACATCAACAAACTATATGACTCACTATTAGTTGATGATAAAGAAAAGGTTGAAACTAGTGTTATTTTACACTTGGATATCTACAAAAAAGTTTTTGATACAAGTTGTAGATGAACTACCTGATGAACTATTCAAGAGATTGGAAGCAAGAAGACATTCTATTGTAGAACTTGACAAGAAAATTAAAGTTGAAAAATTACTTATTGTTTACCCAGTTAACTCACCGAAGGAGATAGATGATCTAATTGTAGAAGCCAACCAGTCAGTATTTTCTACTACACGTCGACATATTGCACTAATGGTTGGAAGAGTAAATGATGTTGCAGAAGAAACTAAAATGCATGGGATATATTCCTTGTTGAGAAGGACAAACAGGAAGAGTATAAAAACCCTAAACCAATCAAGGTATATCAGAAAGACAAGGATAAGGGTAAAGAAAAGGTTGGTGGACCTTCTAGTATCAAAATAAGAGATAACTTATCCCCACCGCCTCTGATTACTCCACTGGTAACAACAACTGAAGATCAACCAGTAGATGAGTATATGGATTTAGAGGATACAAATCCTAATCCTAAGGTCTTATACACAGTTGATGTTGATACTCAAAAGGTCAACATTATGATAGACAAGGACAAAAAACACTGGTAGAGCATATGCAGCACCTCACCGGTACAGTTCAAAGAATAGAGGCAACAATAAAAGATAACAAGAAGTTTTTGGAAAGCATAAATTTGGTTTTGGAGGATCTTTTTCAAATTGTAACCACCCAGTTACAAGGTTGAGACAGAAAACTACAACTCTATTGACACTTTGACAACCTTTGTCATTGATGACAAAGGGAGAGTAGTAGTATGAGAAAATAATCAGCAAAATACTTATCTACTCAAGGGGAGCTCACATATTTTTGGTACACAATTTTTGGATTACAAGTTTTGGTTACACTTTTTGAATTTTCTCATGAGTGTTGCCATCAATGCCAAAGGGGGAGATTGTTGGCATATGCACACTCCAATGAGACATTGTAGGTGATTGAAGGTTTTGTTATTGATGGAAACCTTACAATCCTATGACACCAGCAAGGCATTCCATCGGCACTAGCAAGATCAAACTCTACAATGGCACTCGGACCATTGGCACTGGTAATGAAAGGAAACATACCGGCACAAAAGGTGATAGGAATTTTATTGTTAATATATTTTGTTTATTATTGAAAAATCATTGTAAGATGACTTGGCAAGTTGTAAAATGACTCTTATATAAGAGAGATCATTGTAGAACATTTTATAATAGATAGAGGAATGTAATTAGGTGAAATAAGGCAAACCTATTATGCAAATTATAGGTTAAGGGTTTATGTAAGAAGCAGAGCATAAACCGGTAGTGGATCTGGCATTATAGATGCTATTTTGAAGCAGTACAAGATGTTGGATTTATATAATCCATTTTGTAAGTTAGTGAGACTTCCATTTTGTAATTGAGCAGTGAGCTCTAGGCACTTGGCCTTCCTGCATGTGCAGGCCCCTCTTGTAGTAGTAATATTCTCTTATTGGCTAGTAAGCAAATATTATGGGTCACAAATCCCATCGAGGTTTTTCCCACACCGGGTTTCCTCATTAAAATATTGTGTTATAGTGTGTTTTTCATGTGGTTGCTTTTGTCTCTATTTATTGCATTACTTTATGTTTACCGGTACACAGTAGTAATATTATCTACATGTTTTAAGTTAAGAAAATCTTATAGCTGGTTAGATACTTATTCACCCCCCCCTCTCAGTATCTGTGGGAATCCTAACAAGACGGTCGTTTCACTTAATTGCATCATTAGGGTGGAATTTTTCATTCATATTACCTTCCCCTTTTTCTTGCTAGCGACAGACAGGAGATTTATTATGTTTACTACAATATCACAATGGTTAGGACTTACCTTTGGGTCCCCCCTGCAATATTGTGGTGATTGTTTTATTTACCACTCTATCGCAGTAGTCAGAGCTCATGGTAGGTCCCCCTTAGTGATATTGGGATAGATGGTCATGCTTTGTTGCATTATCATGACATGTTGAAAGGAAAATTTGGTGCCCCGAGTGGTATTATGATGGTGGTGGTGGAGCCCTTGAGGAAAATGCATACCACTCTATCGCAATAGTTAGGTCCTAATGGTTGGTTTCCCTTGTGGTGTTGTGGTGCTTGATGGGAAAGGATTGAATAATGTTATTGTGGGGTCACAATGGTTATTCCTAACCACCACTTGACCCCTATGATATGGCGATAGCCTTGTAGCAATCAAGTATTGTTCATTGTGGTGTCACAATAATTAAAGAATATGTTCTCTCTTTGGTTACAATATTGTGATATGGTTGTTTAGTTGATGGGCTCAACTTTTGTGCAATGATCTCAACCATTCATCCACACATGATAGAGAGAGATAGAGTAGCCTAGATTCAAAGTGGAGGTGATCGTTTCAATTTAAACAACTGTCCAATGATGTTTATCGAGTTAATGGGTCAAAAATTAATTTATGACCTCGTCGGTAGCCCAAATTGAATCTTATCTACTCCAACCACTTTTAGAGGGCCAAGGGACATTATATTTACTCCACCATAATCTTGCAAACATTTCTTCCAGCCATTCATGCTCATTTATTCCAAATAGAATACTTATGGGTGATAGGTGATGTTTATATGCCATCCCAATGCAGGAGATCCCTTAATTTCAAGGATTGCTACTCCTTCTCAGTTGGGCAAAGATCTACAGGGCATGCAAACATCAAATCAATCTATTTGGATCTAATCCTCCTTTTGAAACCTAACCCTAGTTGGTTAGGGCTTCTAAACCTAGTGTTTCATTTAGGTTATGCCTGATCTATAAAGGCAAAAATTGTAGCTCTTTCTAAGGGTCCTCTCCTTGTTTCTCTTATATAAATTCATATTTTTTGTAACTATAAGCTTTTCTTAGCCTTTACATCAATAAAATTATTTATCTTTTTCAGTTCAAATATTTTGTGTAAGGTATCTTACCTCTTTATTTGAATGCATTCTTTTTTGTTCTTAGATTATGTGATTGTGTTAACACTCCTGTGGACATTGTCTGTGAATTACCTTCACATATTCTTCAGGAGCTAATTAGAATAGGAAATTGTGCATATCTTTGGGTAATCTCTATTGGTGCCTTGTGCAATTATGGGTAGGCGGGATCAACTTTCAATCTAGGTGCATCACCTCTCATTTCCCTTTCAGCATTCCTTCTCCCCTTTGCCCCCCTAAAATCATAGAATAGACTTTGTAGCTGTTGGGTTAGTCCAACACTACACTCTGATCGGAAAGGAAGTCAACCTTCTCTGAAGACTCTGTTGGCATTGACAAAACCAGTCAATCCAGAGAACCAATATATGAGCTAAGATTTATCATTGATGTCTAACATTGACCGGTGAAGTGGTATCGGTAGAGTGGTGTATCTTAGTAAGAAAAGGTGATGACTTGTAAACACATGGAAACAACATTGGAAACAGTTGACCAAAAGTTCAATTGGCTCAAGGGAAGATAGACTAAGCTAATCAATCTGTCATTCAAGAAGATCAATCATTCTGATGTTGATGAAGTCACAAAAGACAACTCAGCCAAGAAGACTTGAGGTTGTATGCAAAATGGAACCTCATTGGCAAACAAGGAAAGAGACTTGATGCTAGCATAAAAAACTATCAATCAAAGGATGAATAGGTAATATAGAAGTGCAGTGGTATACTAGTACAATGGTATGACAGAAGGAAGATAGGTGATCACCATAAATCTCGGAGCGGTGATCGGTTATTCAGTTGTGGTGACAAAAGGTAAGTTGGTGAGCTTGTGTCTATGCCAAATCACAAGTTGGTAAGGTCAACTTTAGTTATCATACAGTCAAGCCATGATTATCTATGGATTTTTTGGTTCACACTTAAATGAATGAAGTCGACCTAGAAGTTACTATTTTTGGGAGATGCGAAGGCAGAATTCGTTGAACACTTGGCATAATTATTCCAGGGCACACAGAGAAAGAGTGGGAGATTTTGAATTTGAAATCTTTTGAAATCTATGATTGCTTTAATTGAGGGAACACCTGAAGGTGACGACAGAAAATGTATAAAGTATTCTTGAGTTCATTCAGAAATTATTGATCGTAAAATTTGCAAAAAGATCTTGTAGAAGGCGATCCAAAGTAAAGAGCAGAGTGAGAGGAAGTTCTAAAAGGATTTAGTAGAGTCGAAGGTTAGAGGACTGGCATAGTGTAGAGCCAAAGGTCAGAGGACCGGCAAAGTGCAGAGCCGATAGTCAGAGGACCAACAGAGTGCAGAGTCAAGGGATAGAGGACCGACTGAGTGCAGAGCCAAAGGTGTAAGAAGAAAACTGGTGTTGTGTAGAGTAGACACAACCAGTATGGATAAAGTGTGATTCTATTGTGATCTGATCAAGCTATCAGTAGATAATTCAGTAGATCATCCATTTGTTTTGACTAAGTAAAAATAGGTATTTGAAAGGTACCCAAACCTTGTACAAGACAGAAGAATAGAATTGTGAGAAAGAAAAGTGGTTGATCACTTCAAAAAGACAAAAAGATCCCACCGAAAGGGATCAACTTACATAACATATCATAAAAAACCCAGAAACAGATAGCAAAAGGAAAGCACAGCAACAGCAAAAAGACAGAACCAAGGACCCCTACTAAAACAGACAGAGACCCAAATACTTTTCATAATTTCCTTAGCATGAACAACCATTTTCTTCATGTTGTTCACTGAGGTCTTTAATTCCTCTAGCTCACGACCTTTGATGTCACCCTTGATATTTGTGTTAGCTCTGGTCCTCTTTTCATGACCCTTCTTGTCCGGCTACAGATCATCCATTTGTTTCTTTCTAACCATTTCAACTTAAATCCCTTAACCGGGTGGACTTTAATAGGCCCCTTTTGTAAAATACCTTAATCAGGTGACATCTTAATTGATGTTCTTAAGTCCTTTAATCAGGATACCTTTAACAGGGTAAAGGCACTAATCAGCCTTAGACAAAATCCTTTAACCGGGTGGCACCTAATAGTGTCTTTTTAATCTCCTAACATGGATGGCTCCTCACCAGGCGTACTCCAGAAGGGTACAAATTTTGTGACTTCCTACTCACACTGTGGTTTTCTCCCATTTGGGTTTCCATGAGATAAATCTTGGTGTCACTGTCAACTTTTCATGCATGCATATTATACTTCAATGATTAAGTATATTGATGAATACTAAATAAATGCATATTAGGGTTAAAAGTTTTAATTGTGAAAAATTGATCAAGTATTGATTCACCCCTACCCTCTCAGCACCAATTGGGACTAACAATTGGTATCAGAGCTTTAGGTCCTTAGAATTGAAAGAAGCTTAATCAGCTTAAGGAAAGATCCAAGATGATGGGAAAGGAGGGTCCTAAGTTCTCTAAGGAGAATCACACCTTATGGTGTGGAAGAATGAAACTTTATCTAAGATCCCTAGGAGAACATTACTGGAATCATGTAATCATAGAGTACAATGAACCTTCGAGGACTCTCGCTCTAGATCAGATCAAGGAAAGGCAAGATAATACTATTGCTATGGCTCTGATTGTTATCACTCTTTCTGATAATGAATTTGTTGAGGTTCAAGATTTGAAAATATCTTTTCATATATGGAATAAGTTGAAGACAGTCTATGGGGAAGATCATCATGTTCAAAGGGCTAAAGTAGACAGCCTGAGAGGAAAATATGATGAGATGAGGATGCAGAAAGGAGAAAACATAGATCAATATAGCAAGAGAATAAAGGTTGTAGTAAAATCCATTAAAAGCATTGGAAGAAAGCTTGAGGAGGAGGATGTGGTTAGAAAAATTCTAAGAACCTTTCTACCACAATATGTCATAAGGATCTCTGCTATCCAGGAACTCAGATCCTTGGGAACAGTTAATGTATCTCTTGACTCACTGATCGGTAAGTTGACTAGTTTTGAACTGAGCAATTATGACAATAGCGTACCAAAGATTGATGTTGCTTTCAGAGCCTCCATGATGCATGCACCAACAAAGAGAAGGAAAGAAACTAGAAGTAGTTCTACTACAAGAACTGGTCATTCCCATGAAAGTGACATTCTGTTATCTCAGGAACATGAGCAAGATGAAATTGAAACTCTATTGGCAAGAAGATTGCCAAAAGGAAAAGGAAAGTATAAAGGTAAATTACCCTTAAAGTGCTTCTCCTATAATAAGATAGGTCATATTTCTTCAAGATGTCCTGACAATGATAGAGACATGAAGGATAATTTTAGAAGCTATAGGAACAAGAGCAAGGAGTGTTATCTTGTAGGAGAAGGAGTCACTGATGAAGAATTAGAAGGATCTGATGGAGATGGAATTGCATTTGTGGTAGTCAAGGAGGATAGCACAGAGGAAGGAGATATGGCACTGATTTCTAGTAAAAAATGGTGTGGAGAATGGGTGATTGATAGTGGTTGCACTCACCACATGCGGTGATAGAAACAAATTCCTCAGCATGGAGGAACTGTGAGATTCAAAAATGATGCTCCTTGTGTAGTAAAAGGTAAGGGATCTATAGCCTTGAATGATAAAACAAATTGTGATGATGTCTATTGGGTAGAAGGGCTAGAATATATTTTGTTAAGTGTTGCACAACTTAACAATAAGGGTTACCAGTTAGAATTCAATGAAGGAATATGCAAAATAAATGACAAATCAGGAAATCTGATTGCTACTGATAAATAGTCAAGAGGCAATTTAGTTCACCTAGACACCACCATAGGTAGTTGTTTAATGGCTAAGGTACAAGACAGTTGGTTGTGGCACAAAAGACTATGTCATGTTAACTTTGACAGCATAGAAAAAGTCAGTAAGACAAACTCTATCAGAGGTATGCCTAATATAGTGAAACCTAAAAATGCTATGTACAAAGAATGTCAACTAGGAAAGTTGACCGGGTCTAGTTTCAACAGTAAATCCTTTTCATCTAGAAATGTGCTGGTCTTAGTTTATACAGACCTGTGCGGTCCTATGAGAACCAAGAGTTTCTATGGAGACCGGTATTTTATGTTGTTTGTGGATGATTTCTCAAGAATGATGTGGTTTGTATTCTTGAAGGAAAATTTTGAAGCCTTTCACATGTTTAAAGTTTTTAAGGCTCGAGTAGTGAGAGGAACCGGTAATAATCTGAAGTATCTGAGATCAGATAGAGGAGGAGAGTTCACCTCTCAATAGTTCATGAATTACTATGGGGAACAGGGGATTATGAGACAAATGTCTGCACCCAGAACACCTCAGCAGAATGGGGTTATTGAAAGAAGAAACAAAAACTCTTATTAATTGTGCAAGGACTTTAATGATACAGAAGGACATTCCACATATTTTTTGGAGAGAAGCAATAAGAATTTTTGTATACAGCTTGAACCAGATACAAGTAAAGAAAGGGACAAATAAAAATCCCTATGAACTATGGTGTGGATACTCACCTAATAATTGTTATTTGAAAGTATTTGGAAGTAGCTGCTATATCAAGAGGGATGAGTACATTGGAAAATTTGATCCCAAGAGTGATGAAGGAAACTTCTTAGGTTACTCCACAAAGAGTAAGGCATATTGGTGTTTGAACAAAAGGACCGGCAAGATTGTGGAAAGTGCAAATGTAAGAGTAGATGAGTACTCTGAGATAAATGAACAAGATAGCAAAAGTGAACCAGAGTACTATAAAGGGTTCAAGTACAATGTACCTATGGAACCTGCCGAAGAAGATCATGTTGAAGTGGCAAATGAAGAGGCTTGTGAAGTAGAACCTACACAACCAGTAGAAGAAGCTCCAAGAAGTGAACCGGTATTAGCTAAGTATGTCAGAGACAATAACTCTGTAGAAAATATCATTGGTGACAAAGATGCAGGAGTTCTAACCAGAAGAAGAGAAAGAGAGAATGGATGTATGCTCTCTATAATTGAGCCTAAAATAGAAAAGGAGGCTCTAAAAGATGATGACTGGGTCAAAGCCATGGAAGAAGAACTGGAGAAAATTGAGAAAAATGAAACATGGACCCTAGTGCCCAGACTAGAAAACAAAAATGTGATAGGCACTAAATGGGTGTTCAGAAACAAAATGGATGAAATCGGTAAAGTGATAAGAAACAAAGCAAGGTTGGTTTTCAAGGGATATGCTCAGAAAGAAGGTTTAGACTATGGAGAAACCTTCACACCAGTGGCTAGGTTGGAAGGGGTTAGAATTTTGCTGGCCTACGCTGCTTACAAAAATTTCAAAGTTTATCAAATGGATGTCAAATCGGCATTTTTAAATGGTGTTTTAGAGGAAGAAGTATACATAGAGCAACCAGAAGGGTTTGCATCTGAAGATGGAAGAAATATGGTATGCAGGCTATAGAAGGCTCTATATGGGCTAAAACAAGCACCAAGAGCAGTATGAGAGGCTGCACTCATATCTGCTAAGCATAGGGTTCAAAAGAACCAATGATAATAGTAGCTTGTATCTGAAGAGTGGAGCTGAAGAAAAACATGTAATTGTTGAGATCTTTTTAGATGACATCATCTTTGGAAGAGATTATGAGATGAGTAGAAGCTTTGTAGAACAAATGAAGCAAGAATTTGAGATGTCCATGATTGGCGAGATAAAAAAAATTATTGGCCTACAAGTCTCACAGCTAAAGAATGGCATTTTCATCAGTCAGACTAAGTACATAAGGGAAATTCTAAAAACTTTTGGAATGGAAGATTGCAAACCTATTGGAACTCCAATGGTTACAGGTTGCAAGCCTTCTAAATATGATGAGGCTAAAGAAGTGAATGAGACACTTTACCAGTCCATGATCGGTAAGTTGCAGTATGTAGTACATAGTAGACCAGACATAGCATAAGATGTTGGCTTGGTTGCCAAGTTTTCTACAAATCCAAAAGAGACTCACATAATGGCAGTCAAGAGAATATTTAGATACCTCAAGGGGACTGATAAGTATGGTCTTTGGTATCCACATAAGGGAGACTTCAACATAAGTGTCTTCACTGATTCAGATTGGGCAGGGAACATTGATGACAAAAAGAACACTAGTGGAGGTGCATTCTTTCTTGGAGATAGGATTGTATCTTGGACAAGAAAGAAACAAAACTGCATATCTCAATCCACAACTGAGGCAGAGTATGTAGTTGTTGCAATCAACTACACACAGATAGTTTGGATCAAGCAACTATTGGAAGGTATCCAAGAAAAGTTTATTGGACTGGTAGTGATTCATTATGACAACACCAGTGCCATTGAAATATCCAAGGATCCGGTGATGCATTCAAAAATGAAGCATATAGCTATCAAATATCACTATATAAGGGAACAAGTTTAAGAAAAGGAAGTGATGTTGGAGTATATATCAACAAAAGGGCAGGTGGTTGATATCTTCACCAAGCCACTACAGAAGGACACCTTTGAATATCTCAGAGGTAAGTTGGGGGTTATGCCCCTACCTACAATAAAGTACGAAAAATGGGCTCTATATCAATCTGGTATGCTTTCAAAAAAAAATTCTAAGACTAGATTGATAAGTATGGACTACTCTGGCTAGGGGGAGTAGTCTTGTAAGTGTACTGAAATGAATCTTTGGCATTGTTGTCAAAGGGGGAGATATGATTATAGTGTTTGAGCATTGGTAAGTAGTGATTTAGTTGAAGTTGTTGTATCAGAGTATTACTAGTATTAGAGGGAGATATTCATTACTCAGGGCAGAAGTAATGACTAGTATAGAAATGAAGGAAGAACATGCAACTGATAAGACAGATTCTAAAGTGTTGCCATCAATTTCAAAGGGGGAGATTATTGGCATTGACAAAACCAGTCAATCTAGAGAACCGGTATATGAGCTAAGATTCGTCATTGATGTCTAACACTGACTAGTGAAGTGGTATCGATAGAGTGGTGTATTTTAGTAAGAAAGGGTGATGACTTGCAAACACATGGAAATGACATTGGAAACAATTGACCAAAAGTTCAATCGGCTCAAGGGAAGATAGACTAAGCCAACTGATTTGTCATTCAAGAAGATCGGTCATTCTGATGTTGATGAAGTCACAAAAGATGACTCAGGCAAGAAGACTTGAGGCTGTATGCAAACCAAAACCTCATTAGAAAATAGGGAAAGAGACTTGATGCTAGCACAACAAACCAGCAATCAAAGGATGAATCGGTAATATAAAAGTGCAATGATATACCGATACATCGATATGACAGACGGAAGGTAGGTGATCACCATAAATCTCAGAGCGGTGATCGGTTATTCAGTTGTGGTGGCAAAAGGTGAGTTGGTGAGCTTGTGTCTACGCCAAATTACAAATTGGTAAGGTCAACTTCAATTATCATGTAGTCAAGCCATGATTATCTATGGATTTTTTGGTTTGCACTTAAATGACTGAACTCAACCTAGAAGTTACTATTTTTGGGAGATGTGGTGGCAGATTTCATTGAACACTTGACAGAATTGTTGCAGGGTGCGCAGAGAAAGAGTGGGAGATTTTGAATTTGAAATCTTCCAAAATCTATGATTTCTTTGATTGAGGGAACACCTGAAGGTGACGACAAAAAATGTATAAAGTATTCTCGAGTTCATTAAAAAATTCTTGATCGTAAAATTCGCAAAAAGTAGATCTTGTAGAAGGCGATCCAAAGTGAAGAGCAAAGTGAGAGGAAGTGCTAAAAGGATTTAGTAGAGCCGAAGGTCAAAGGACCAGTAGAGTGCAGAGCCAAAGGTCAGAGGACCGATAGAGTGCAGAGCCAAAGGTCAAAAGGACCGACAGAGTGCAAAGCCAAAGGTTAGAGGCCCGACAAAGTGAAGACTTGAAGGTCAGAGGATCGACAGAGTGCAGAGCCGAGTGATAGAGGACCTTCTGAGTGCAGAGCCGAAGGTGTAAGAAGAAAACCAGTATGGATAGAGTGTAATTCTCATTGTGATCTAATCAAGCTATTAGTAGCTAATTCAGTAGATTGTCCATTTGTTTCTTTCTAACCATTGCAACTTAAATCTCTTAACCGGGCAGACTTTAACAGGTCCCTTTTGTAAAATCCGTTAATCGGGTGACATCTTAATTGATGTTCTTAAGTCCTTTAATTAGGATACCTTTAACAGGGTAAAGGCACTAACTGTCCTTAAACAAAATCCTTAACCAGGTGGCACCTAATAGTGTCTTTGTAATCTCCTAACAAGGATGGCTCCTCACCGGGCATACTCTAGAACAGTACAAATTTTGTGAGTTCCTACTCACACCGTGGTTTTCTCCCATTTGGGTTTCCACAAGATAAATCTTGGTGTCACTATCAACTTTTCGTGCATGCATATTCTACTTCAGTGATTAAGTATATTGATGAATATTAAATAAATGCAAATTAGAGTTAAAAGTTCTAATTGTGAAAAATTGATCAAGCGTTGATTCACCCCTCCCCTCTCAGCACCGATTGGGACTAACTATTGGCATTTGATGAGCCGGTATGTTGGCACATGATGATATGATAATAATGTATGTTTTCATTGATGTCAGTAAGTATAGGTCAACTGGTATGAAGATTGGAAGCAGTTGAAGAACAAGTATGAAGAGATGTACCGAACTGGTGTTGGGGTTTCACTAAGTGTGATTACTGGTTGGTAGTCTTAGCTATAGGGTTTCCGGTTTGGCAATCTATCTTGTGCAGTGCAACCAATGGTATTCTGTGATGAGTTAGTTGACAGATGAGGATGAGATTGAGATGCCATGTCATTTTTGTGCACGTGAAGGATTTCCTTGAGGATATTGCATGTGAAGATTGACTGCATTAAATGTCTACCTCGGGAATGAACATTCTTCTTAGTGATATGAGAAGAAAGCATGATGGGTTATACTAATTTCTATGTGTGGTGAAGAATGGATGATGCAAAATGACTTGTGATCTATTTGAGATTGTTTTATTCTATGAAAAGTGTTTGGATGGTTAGGATTGGACTGCCTATAATTGTAAACCTAAATGTTGAGGGTTTAGGGTTTATGCTACCGATCTAATTGTTGTCTATAAGGTCGTTGATGTTTGTTATTGTAAGTTGTTGGAAAAAGTTGTCTATGTATTTGAGTGATGAGATACTTGCCAGACCAGTGAGTGAAAACTGTAGAGTGTGATTATAGAGTAGAGGAACTGAAAAGGATCTTCCTTAGCATATAGTGTTGTTATCATATCAGTGTATTACCTATTGTCCTCTAACCATTTCAACAGAAGGAAAAACCCTTTGCCGGGTAGCTTTAACAGGCTTACTGTAAATCCTCTAACCAGGTGACTCAAGTTCATTGAGTTCTTTAAATCCTCTAGTAAGGTAACCTTTAATAGGGTTTCAACCTTTAATAGGGTATATAGCCATCCCTTAACCGGGTGATCTTTAACAGGATCAGTTCCTAGTAGAACCTTATTGTAAAGTCTTTAACCAGACTAGGCTCCTAATAGAGCAAGCTTCAAAAGAGTTCAAAACAAGCTTGTGGGTATTCATCCCCACCGTGGTTTTTCACATTTGGGTTTCCACGTGAAAAATCTATGTGTCATGAGTTGTGCATTTTTCATGTGATGATTAAGTATTCTTTGTTTAAGTAATCATGCATGCAGAGCTAATGGTTATGGTATTCCTGATATACCACATGCATATGCCTATGGGTGAAGTAGTTATCAAGTATTGAATTCATTTGAAGTGTTGAGTTTTACCTGTTTATGTTGTCTGAAGTCTTACTATGTTTAACTGGCATTGCCATGGTTAAGTTCAATAATGAAGACAACCGATTAGTATTGTTTTAACTTGATAAGTTGTGGAGAGAAGTTTTTGTATGTACTGATTCACCCCCCCCCCCTCTCAGTACTAGTTAGGGTATTTGTTGTTCATCATTATTCATCAATTGGTATCAAAGTGACTCTGGGTCCTCAGTGATATAAGCTTAACCGCTTGAGGAAAAAGATCATGCCTTAATGATGAACAAGAAAGGTCCTAAGTTTAATAGAGATAATTTCAAAATATGGAAGGATAGAATGAAGATCTATATCAGGAGCTTGGATGCTCAACACTGGAGCTAAGTTGAGAATGTCTATGTAATCCCAACTAGAACTTTAACTGATGATCATAAAAGAGAGATTCAGGAAAATGGGCAAGTCATGGAAGCCCTTATTAGCAATTTATCTGATATTGAGTTCATTGATGTACAAGATAAGGACACTCCTAAAGATGTATGGGACACATTGGAAACTATTTATGGTGGTGATGAGCATGTCAAGCAAGCTAAGGAAGAGATCCTTAGAGGAATTTTTGAAGACATGAGGATGGTTAAGGGTGAGACCATTTAGCAATATGGCATAAGGATCAAGACTGTTGTTGGAGATATCAAGAGCACTGGTGGATTAATTGATGTTGCCACCATTTAGTAGTAAAGTTTTGAGATCATTGTTACCAGTCTATGCAATCAGAGTTGCTACTATTCAGAAACTAAGATCTATTGAAAAAACCAAGGTATCCTTAGACTCTATCATTGCAAAGTTAACTGCATATGAGTTGAATAGCTATGATGGTAGTGTTCAGAAGACTGGGTCATCTTTTAGAGCATCTGTCGCACCAACCAGAAAAGGAAAAGAAGTACTAGTTATGAATCCATGCAAAGTAGAGGTATGGATGATGAAGATATTTTGATGGAGTTTGAAGCTCTTCTTGCCAAGAGACTTCCAAAAGGCACTGGAAAATACAAAGGTAAGCTTCCTTTAAAAAAACATTCTTGCAATAAAATAGGACATATAGCTATTAACTGTCCTAACAATGATAATAAGGATAAACCAGAGAGGTTTAGAAAGTATAAAGGAGGAAATAGAATAAATTGTCTTGTTGCAGTGGATGAAGGTGTTACTGATGAAGAATATGAGGATGAAGAGAATGAGGACATAGTGTTTGTAGCTGTAAAGGAAGAAATGTCTGACAAGAAAGCACTTGTCTCTCGCATTGATAACTCTAATGAGTGGATTATTGATAGTGGTTGTTCTCACCACATGACTGGTGATCAGAGAAAGTTTCTGTCTCTAGAAGAATATGATGGAGGTGTTGTCAGATTTGGCAAAGATGCACCATGCTTGGTAAAAGGAAAAGGATCCATCTCACTGAATGGAGAAAGCATTGTGGATGATGTCTACTGGGTAGAAGGTCTTAAGCATAACCTATTGAGTGTTGCTCAGCTAAATGATAAAGGACTCATTCTGTAGTTTAAAGGTGGAGTCTGCAGTATAATTTGAAAGAGTGGTGAACTTATTGCCACTGGTAAGCAGACCAGAGGTAACTTGTTTCAGCTGAATGCCAAAATAAGTCGGTGTCTAATGGCAAAGTTTGATGACAGTTGGATATGGCATAGGAGACTTTTCCATATGAACTTTGATAATATTGTAAAGGCTAGTAAGATCAAGGCAGTAAGAGGATTTCCTTTGCTGAACAAACTGTAGAATTCTTTGTGCAGAGAATGTCAACTTGGGAAGATGTCTTCCTCAACTTTCAAAGGTAAGTCTTTTTCAGCAGAAAACTTACTTGATCTTGTGCATACTGATTTGTGTGGTCCTATGAAAACTATAATTATTCAAGGAGATAGGTATTTCATGATTCTTATTGATGACTGCTCAAAAATGATGTGGGTCATATTCTTGAAAGACAAGTCTGAGGCGTTTGGAAAGTTCAAAGCCTTTAGAGCATTAGTAGAGAAGGAAAGTGGTCAAAAGATAAAATGCCTGAGAACTGATCAAGGAGGTGAATTCACCTCTGATGAATTCAACAAGTACTGTGAAGATAGTGGTATCAAGAGGAAGTTGTCTACCCCAAGGACACCACAACAAAATGGCATAGCAGAAAGGAATAACAGGACTGTAGTTGAAGCGGCCAGAATGATGTTGATCCAAGGAAAGGTTGCTCACACTTTTTGGAGAGAAGTGAGCACTTTAGTCTATACTATGAACCGGTTACTCATCAAGAAAGGTAGAGTTAAAACCCCTTATGAGTATTGGACTGGGAAGATTCCCACTGTGAGTTATTTTAAAGTATTTGGTAGTAAGTGTTACATCAAGAGAGGTGAGCATCTGAGCAAGTTTGATGCTAAATGTGATGAAGGAATATTTCTAGGATATTCCACTAAGAGTAAATCTCTCAAGTGATACAACAATAGAACATAGAAAATTGTTGAGAGTATCAATGTCAGGGTTGATGAATCCCCTGAGGAAACTTGCAGCGAAGAAGTGGAAGATGAACTGGGTATAGCCTTCTGGGAACTGGTTAAGAAAGAAATAAGTAAAGATCTCAGTGTTCTTGTACTAGTAGAAGCTGTAGTAGGTGAAGAAGAAGAAGTAAGTGAAGAAGAAGAGGAAAAGCAAGCATAACCAGCTAGATTCATTCCTAGATATGTGAAACTACGTCATGATCCGAAGCAGATCATAGGAGATAAAGATGCAGGGATACTCACAAGAAGAAAGGTGAAAGAAAACTCTTGCACGATTTCTGAATTGGAGCCCAAGACTTCTAGAGAAGCACTTACAGATGAAGATTAGATTAAGGAAATGGAAGAGGAGCTAGACCAAATAGAAAATAATGCAACATGGTCCTTGGTACCCAAACCAGAACATAAGAATGTCATAGGTACCAAATGGGTCTTGAGGAATAAGCTAAATGAAGAAGGCACTATTGTAAGAAACAAGGCAAGACTTGTATGCAAGGGATATGCTCAAGAAGAGGGAGAAGACTATGGAGAAACCTTTGCTCCTGTGGCTAGATTGGAAGGTGTCTGAATGCTACTTGCATTTGCAGCATTCAAGGGATTTAAGGTATATTAGATGGATGTGAAGTCTTTGTTCTTGAATGGAATCCTAGAAGAGGAAGTGTACATTGAGCAATTGGATGGGTTTGCCTTATCAAAAGATAGTAACATGGTGTGTAGATTACACAAAGCCCTGTATGGATTGAAACAAGAACCTAGGGTATGGTATGAATGTTTACACTCTCATCTTGTGAAAATAGGATTTCAGAGAACAAGTGAGGATAGCAACATCTACCTGAAATCTAAAGGTGATCATATTTTGATCTGTGAAGTATTTGTAGATAACATAATCTTTGGAGGAGATGATGAAATGAGTCATGTTTTTGTAGATGAAATGAAGAAAGAGCTTGAGATGTCTCTGATTGGTGAGATAAATTTCTTCATTGGTTTACAGATTCATCAAATGAAAGAGGGAATCTTCATTTCCCAGTCCAAGTATGTCAAAGAGGTATTGAAGACCTTTGGCATGGAGGAGAGCAAACCGGTTGGTACACCGATGGTGACCGGCTATAAACTAACTAAGGAAGATGATTCAGCATTAGTGAATGAGAAGGAGTATCAGTCAATGATTGGTAAGCTGCACTATGTGGTGCACAACAGACTAGATATTGCTCATGTAGTGGGCATAGCAGCTTGTTTTCAAAAAAGTCCAAGAGAATCCCACTTGGTAGCAGTCAAGAGGATTCTTAGATACCTAAAAGGGATTGTTGACTATGGATTGTGGTATCCATACAATGGTGATTTTAATCTCAAGATATTTACCGATGCAGATTGGGGAGGTAATGTGGATGACCGAAAGAGCACAACCGGTGGAGCATTCTTTCATGGTAAAAAACTAGTCTCATGGACAAGTAAGAAGTAGAGTTGTATTTCTCAGTCTATAGCTGAAGTGGAGTATGTGGTAGCATTTATGAACTGCACTCACGCAATCTAGATGAAACATGTATTGGATGGTTTCAAAGTTCCTATATCTGAATCGGTGATTATATTTTGTGACAATACTAGTGCAATCAATATTTCCAAAAATCTGGTATTGCATGCTAGAACTAAGCACATTGAGCTCAAGTATCACTTCTTGAGAGAGAAGGTTCAAAATAGAGAGGTTGTATTACAACATGTTTCTAGTAAGGAGCAACTAGCAAACATATTCACTAAGCCCTTATCGAAGACTACATTTACCTATTTGAGAGGTGAATTAGGGGTTTTGCCCCTTCATGAAGTAAACTAAAGATGTCTACTCCACATCAGTCAGGTATTACAGTGACAAATATTCTAGGATTGATGTGTTGAAGGATACTACATAGGGGGAGCAGCATAGTGGAGTATGGGAGCTTGTGCCTCCACTTTGGCATTGTTGTCAAAGGGGGAGAAGATATATAATAAGGAGAGAAGATATGAGATATGGGAGATAATATATGTTGTATATCTGATGAAGATATTTTAGTTGCACTGGTCTATGGTGTTTCTTGTTGCAATACTACGCTAAGTAAGTATTGCCATCAATGCTAAAGGGGGAGATTGTTGGCATTTGATGAACTGGGATGTTAGCACATGATGATATGATAATAATGTATGTTTTCATTGATGTCAACAAGTATAGGTCAACTGGTATGAAGAGATGTAGTGAACCGGTGTCGGGGTTTAACTAAGTGTGACTATCAGTTGGTAGTCTCAGCTATAGGGTTTCCAGTTTGGCAATCTTGCTTGTGTGATGCAATCGATGGTATTCTATGATGAGTTAGCTAAGAGATGAGGATGAGATCGAGATGCCATGTCATTTTTGTGCACGTGAAGGATTTCCTTGAGGATCTTGCATGTGAAGATCGACTGCATTAAATGTCTACCTCGGGAATGAACATTCTTCTTAGCGGTATGAGAAGAAAGCGTGATGGGTTACTGATTTCTATGTGCGATGAAGAATGGACGATGCAGAATGACTTGTGATCTGTTTGAGGCTGTTTCATTCTATGAAAAGTGTTTGGACGGTCAAGATTGGACTGCCTGCAATTGTAAACCTAAATGCTTAGGGTTTAGGGTTTATGCTACCGACCTAATTGTTGTCTATAAGGTCGATGATGTTTGTTATTGTAAGTTGTTGGAAAAAGTTGTGTGTGTATCCAAGTGATGAGATACTTGACAGACCAATGAGTGAAAACTGTAGAGTGTGATTACAGAGTAGAGGAACTGACAAGGATCTAACTTAGCATATAGTGTTGTTATCAGATCAGTGTTTTACCTGTTGTCTTCTAACTATTTCAACAAAAGCAAAATCCCTTTGTCGGGTAGCTTTAACAGGCTTACTATAAATCCTCTAACTAGGTGACTCAAGTTCATTGATTTATTTAAATACTCTAGCAAGGTAACCTTTAATAGGGTATATAGCCATCCCTTAACTGGGTGATCTTTAATAGGATTGGTTCCTAGCAGAACCTTATTGTAAAGTCTTTAACCGAACTAGGCTCCTAAAAGAGCGAGCTTCAAAAGAGTTCAAAACAAGCTTGTGGGTATTCATCCCCACCATGGTTTTTCCCATTTGGGTTTCCATGTGAAAAATCTGTGTGTCATAAGTTGTGCATTATTCATTTGATGATTAAGTATTCTTTGTTTAAGTGATTATGCATGCAGAGCTAATGGTTATGGTATTGCTCATATACCACATGTGCATATGTTTATGGGTGAAGTAGTTAACAAGTATTAAATGCATTTGAAGTGTTGAGTTTTACCTGTTTATGTTGTATGAAGTCTTACCGCGTTTAACCGGTATTGCCATGGTTAAGTTCAGTAATGAAGACAACCGGTTAGTATTGTTTTAACTTGATAAGTTGTGGAGAGAAGTTTTTGTATGTACTGATTCACCACCCCCCCGGTACCTGTTAGGGTATTTGTTGTTTATCATTATTCATCACTAATAGACTCAACCTCACATGTGCAAGGTCCCACACTCGGAGGTTGTTTCCATGTTTAACAAGGTTGTTGAGCATTAGTGTTCAACAAGGGTGCAAACTATTGTGAAAACAAGTAATCCTTATAAGGTTTCCATGTGAAGTCTATGAGATAGTCTAGCTCATTCCTCTAATACAAAGTATATCTTATGTTGGATTATTGGAAATATTGTTAGATCATTATTGCTACTAGGATATGTTGGTGTCATTAATGTCAACATATTACTGTGAGTTATTCCAGTGAGTTTGGGAAAAGTTTGATCCGGTTTTGTAGTTTGGTTTTACTAATCATTATTTTGCAGAATTTGGTATTTCCTCTGGTATATTTCGATGTGATAAGATCTTGCACTAAGACTTTGGATTATTGTTTGGGATGATCTTATGTATCTTTATTTTGGATGGTTTGTGATTTGGTTCTCTACAAGTTATTTTTTCTTGTGACAGTTGTTGATTGGTTGTGTTCTTGAGCGTTGAGGCATTGACCGGTGAAGATTTGAAAAGAGGTGTTGGTGCAACTACTCCAGATGATTCTAACGTGCTTGTTGGTGTTCCCTAATTGTGTGCTATTTTTTTTGGTGATCAGTATTGATTGTTGTGCAATTTTTTGTTGATTTTTATGAACCGGTGATGATTTGTGTGTTATGTAGTATTTCTGGTGATGTAGCATGTTGTGATTGATCTTGGCAGGATTTCCGATGGATGTAATCATTTGGCAATTCGAATTAGGTCCATGCTATGTAATGTAAATCATAATATTGGTTTGGTAGTTGATCTTTGTATCATGTAATATAATTTTTGTATTTGTGAGTTGAGGGTTGAGGGTTTAGCCGACCTTGTTCTCAAGGTTGATGATTTGTATATATAGGTGAGATGTTTATGTAATTTAGGTGTAGTTATTGTGTATACATTTCAGAGAGAGGTGAATGTGTGAACAAGAGATTTATCATTCAGTGAAGTGTTGTGGTGAGATTGGTGTTGCAGAGCATACAATTGTGCTTAACTGAAACTGTCATTAGGCATTTGTAGATGTTATTATTGCAGTTCATTCCTTTTGGATTATAGTTTGAATCATTTTCTTAGTCAGTGAGACTTCCTTGAGGGTTTTAGCTTTCTAAGCAAAAATATTTTCAACAGTGAGCTCTAAGAAGTGTGCTTGAAAGCATGTGCATTCCCTATTGTAATATTTTCACATACTACTACAGAGTATCATCTTACTGTGGGTAGGTTCCCACCATGGTTTTTCCTTTAACCAAGTTTTCCACATCAAAATCTTGGTGTTGTGTGTTATGCTATTAGTTTTCTTATCTGTTATTACTATAGTTTATCAGTTTTATGTTTTGAAGTTTAATTTGTTGAGATCCGATGAAGACTAATTCACACCCCCCTCTTAGTATTCCTTCTTGATTGCTGTTGATAATTGGTATTAGAGCTAGATCCTCTGGTAGAAGCTTAATCACTTGATGAGATTTGGGATGGCAGCTCAAGGTATTCTTTTCAAGAAGGAGAATCTGAGGTTTGATGGAAGCAACTATACTATGTGGAAGAGATGGATGGAGGTGCATTTAAAATGTCTTGGAGAAGATTATTGGAAAACTACTAAGAATGCCTATGTTGTTCCTTGAAATGGACCATCCACTCCTGATGAGGTTAAAAAAGTTTAATATAACAATAGAGTGAATGAAGCATTGCTTAGTGCGCTGACTGAATCTAAAATGACAAATGTTATGAAACTTCAGACCGCATATGAGATCTAGGTGAAGCTTGAAATGTTGTACAAAGGTGATAGTCAAGTGAAAGTTGCTAAGTTGCAGAGTTTAAAAGGAAAGTTTGAGACATTGAAGATGGGTGATGATGAGAACAAACATTCATACATGGCTAAGGTGAATGCAATTGTCCTTGGTATCAGATCTGTCGGTGGAAAGATTGAAGAAGATGATATTGTTGCTAAGGTGTTGAGATCTTTTCTTCCTACTTATAAACATAAGGTTGCCACCATTTATAAGATCCAGAGTGTAACTATAGTGACAAGAGATGTATTGGTTGGAAAACTTCTGCATTTGAGTTTAGAAAATTTGAAGAATCACATGGAAGTTTGAGACAACATTCAAAGCATCAGCATCTATGTCTGGTAAGTAGTAATATGATGTTGATGAGTGTAGGATATCCAGATATGAAAAAGAAAGAAGAGAGATAGCAAAGCAAGAAAGAGAGCTTGATGAGCTTAAAGCATTGATTACCCAGAGATTTCCTAAAGGTGTCAGAAAGTATGTTGGAAATTTTCCTCTGAAATGCTTTTCTTGTAATAAGATAGGACATTTTTCTTCTAGATGTCCAGAGAGAATAGCCAAGTATGAAAGACATGATAAGTTTGATAAGTTTGATAGGAATGATAGATATGAGAAGCATGAGAAGTATGATAAGGCTTATAGGTCTAACTAGAAATTTAGGAACTGGAAGAATTGTTATTATGTTAGAGGTGAAGGTGTTATAGTTTAAGAATCAGAAGGAGATGAAGTTGTGTTTATTGCCATTAAAGAAGATAGACCTATGATTCCACTAGTTGTTTTGTTGAGGAGAAATCTTTGGCTGCTAAGGTAGAAGAAAAAGGTGAATGGGTGATTGACAACAGTTATTCACATCATATGATCGGTAACAAAATAAAATTTGTAAGCATGGAAAAGTATGATGGTGGAATAGTTAGATTTGGAGATGACAAAGCCTGTGTAATCCGTGGGAGAGGTTATATTTCTTTTGATGGTAAGCATAACATTGATGATGTCTTGTATGTTAAAGGTTTGAAGCATAATATTTTGAGTGTTGGACAGATGGTTGATAAGGGTTATGATCTACAATTCAAAGATGGTAAATGCAAGATCTTGAATGCCTCTGGTATAGAGATTGCATCTAGGACTAAGACTGAAGGTAACATTTTTCATTTGAATGTTGCTGAGAAAAGATGTTTGATTGATAAAATAGATGAGAGTTGGTTGTGTCATGGAAGAATGTATCATGTAAACTTTGATTCATTGATCAAGATCAGTTCTACACAAGTTGTTAGGGATCTGCCTAAGATTGTTAAACCCATTAATCCGATAAGTAAGGAATGTTAGTTGGGTAAGAAAACAAGGATTTCTTTCAAGAGTAAATGGTATACATTAGATGGATTGTTAGATCTTGTACATACTAACCTATGTGGACCTAAAAATATTAGAAGTGTGTTGGTTGATAGATACTTTATGCTGCTAATTGATGATTATTCCAGAATGATGTGGGTTGTCTTTTTGAAGGAGAAATCAGAAGCATTTGAGAAATTCAAGATATTCAAAGCTAAAGTTGAAACTAAGTTTAGATTGAAGCTGAAGTGTTTGAGATCTGATAGAGGTGGAGAATTATGTTCCGGTGAGTTGAATTCTTTCTATGAGATGCATGGAATCAGAAGATAGCTATCTGCTCTTAGGACCCCACAGTAGAATGGGATTGTTGAAAGGAAGAATTGTACTATTTTAGATGTTGCAAGAACTATGTTGATTGAAGGAAATTTTCTAAAGGTCTACTGGAGAGAAGCTATTAGCACTACAGACTGTACATTCAATAGAGTTTATATCAAAGGTGATATCGGTAAGAGCCCTTATGAGCTTTGGTTTGGTCATGTTCCTACTGTGAAATATTTCAAAGTTTCTGGGTAGCAAATGCTATATCAAAAGAGATGAGGATATTGGAAAGTTTGATGATATAAGTGATGAAGGTATCTTTTTGGGATATTCTAAAAATATCAAAGCCTACCGGTGTTATAAAAAGAGACTAAGAAAGATAGTTGAGAGTACAAATGTGAAGGTAGATGAAAACATTGGGAAGGAGATCAGAGCTTATGATGAAGGTCAACATATTGTTTTAGCTCCTATTCAGCCTAAAGAACCTAAGCAAAATTATCTGGTAGAGATTGTGAATCCAGATGTTGCTATTGCTGGTGATGATGTGTAGGAACTTGAAGATCAAAACAATCAGAAGATTCTGAGGTGTGTAAGATTGAATCATTCGAAGAATCAGATTATTGGTGATAAGAATAAAGGTGTGTTTACTAGAATAAGGTTAGATGTAGAAGAAGTATGTTTGATTTCTAAAGTTGAACCTAAAGATGTTGTTGAAGCATGTAAAGATGATAACTGGATCAGAGCCATGGAAGAAGAATTAGATTAGATTCAAAAGAACAACACTTGGGAACTTGTGCCTATACCTAAGGATAAAAATGTTATTGGTACTAAATGGGTTTTTAGGAACAAATTGAATGAATCCGTTGAAGTAGTCAGAAATAAAGTCAGACTGGTCTACAAAGGATATTCACAACAAGAAGGAATTGATTATGAGGAAATGTTTTCTCCGTTTGCCAGAATTGAAGTTGTTAGATTGTTGCTTGCTTATGCCACCTATAAAGATTTCAAGGTATATCAGATGGATGTCAAATCTTCATTTTTGAATGTGATCTAAAAGAAGTTTACATTGAACAACCTGATGGATTTTCACTGTCAGATGATGGAGACATGGTATGTAAGTTGAAGAAAGCACTTTATGGATTGAAACAAGCTCCTAGAGCCTGGTATGCTAGGTTAGACAAATACTTGCTAAAGTTGGGATTTATCAAAGGTGTTGCTGGTAGTAATCTATAATTTAAGATTGAAAATAATAACATTTTGATTATTGAAGTCTTTTTTGATGATATTATCGAAGGTGGTGATGATGATATGATTATGAAGTTTGTCAGTGATATGCAAAAATAATTTGAGATGTTTATGATTGGTGAGATGAAATTTTTCCTAGGTTTGCAGATTGCACAGATGGAAAAAGGTATTTTTATATAATCAACCTAAGTATGTGAAGGAATTTTTGAAGAAGTTTGGAACTGATTGGAACTCCTATGGTGACTGGTTGTAAATTGTCCAAAAATGATGAATCAACTAAAGCTAATCAAAGTTTGTATAGATCTATGGTTGGTAGACTGCTATATCTTACTCAGACTAGGCGTGGCATTATGCATGTTGTGTGTATGGCTACTAGATATCAAGTTTATCCAAAACAAAGTCATGTCATTGTTATTAAAATAATATTCAGATATATAAAGGGGACTGAGGATTATGGTTTATGGTATCCAAAGAATGATGATTTCATGTTATGTGCTTTAACTGATGTAGATTGTGTTGGTGAGGTTGATGACTGGAAGAGTACTGCTGGTGGAGAATTCTTTTTAGGTAAGAAGTTGGTTTCATGGGTTAGAAAGAAACAAGATTCGGTATCTTTATCTAGTGCTGAAGTTGAGTACAGTGTTGTTGCTAGTAATTGCACTCAGATAGTTTGGATGAAGCAAATGTTGAAAGATCAGAATTATTTATGATGAGCCTACTGTTATATACTGTGATAATTCTAGTGCTATAAACATGTTTAGGAATCCAATGCAACATTCAAAGACTAAGCATGTACCAATTAAATATAATTACTTGAGAGAGAAAGTCAATGAACAAAAGGTGAAGCTAGAATAGGTATCTACAAAGGAATAAATTGCTCATATTTTCACTAAGCCTTTGCCTACAGATACATTTATCTATTTGAGAGACAAGTTAGGGGCCTCCACCCCTCCTGATGAGAATTAGATGCATTAAGTTGCATCGATCTGGTGGAATTCAAAACCTTATTCTTTTATATGAATTGATGAGTTAGTTCTTCTCCTCTGCTGGAGTAGTCTATTGATTTGGTTATGTATCCCAGGGGGAGAGAGATTCATGATTCTATTTTAGGAGAAAGATTTCTAAGATTTTGGGTTATGTGTTTTAAGGGGAGAGAGTTTGATTTTCTATTTTGGAGATCTTTGGCATTGTTGTCAAAGGGGGAGAGAGATCATGTGAAAAACTGCTTTATCTATCTTCATCTTAGGGGGAGTTTGTTGGTGATATCTTCTTTCTTTGCATTGACTATTTTTCACATTCATATCTTGCCATCAATGCCAAAGGGGGAGATTGTTGGATTATTGGAAATATTGTTAGATCATTGCTCCTGATAGGATATGTTGTTGTCATTGATGTCAACATATTCCTGTGAGTTATTCCAGTGAGTTTGGGAAAAAAATTGATCCGGTTTTGTAGTCTGGTTTTGTTGATCACTGTTTTATAGAATCTGGTATTGCCCCTAGTATATTCTAGTGTGATTAGATCTTGTTCTGAGACTTTGGATTATTATATGGGATGATCTTGTATATCTAAATTTTAGATGGTTTGTGATTTGGTTCTCCGCAAGTTATTTTTCCTCGTGACATTTGCTGATTGGTTGTGTTCTTGAGCTTTGAGACGTTGACCGATGAAGATTTGAAAAGAGGTGTTGGTGCAACTATTTTGAATGATTCTAACATGCTTTCTTGTTTTCCCTAGTCATTTCCTTTTTTTTTTTGCAACGTATTGATTGTTATGCAATTTTTTGGTGATTTCTATGAACCGGTGATGATTTGTGTGTTATGCAGTATTTCTAGTGATGTAGCATGTTGTGATTGATCTTGGTAGGATTTCTGGTGGATGTAATCATTTGGGAATTTGAATTAGGTCCATGATATGTAATGTAAATCATAATATTGGTCTGGTGGTTGATAATTGTATCGTGTTATATAATTTTGTAATTGTGAGTTGAGGGTTGAGGGTTTAGCCGACCTTGTTATCAAGGTTGATGATTTGTATATATAGGTGAGATGTTTATGTAATTTAGGTGTAGGTATTGTGTCTGCATTATCAAAGAGAGGTGATTGTGCAAAGAAGAGATTTATCATTTGGTAAGTGTTGTGGTGAAATTGGTGTTGCAAAGTAGACAATTATGCTTAATCAAAACTGTCATCATGCATTTGTAGATACTATTATTGTGGGTCATTCCTTCTAGATTGTAGTCCAAATCATTTTGTAAGTTAGTGAGACTTCCTTGAGGGTTGTATCCTTCCAGGAAAATATCTTTTGAGTAGTGAGCTCTAGGAAGTGTGCCTGAATGCATGTGCATTCCCCATTGTAATATTTTCACATACTGCTGCAGAGTATCATCTTATTGTGGGTAGGTTCCCACCGTGGTTTTTTCCTTAACCAGGTTTTCCACATCAAAAGTTTGGTGTTGTGTGTTGTGATATTAGTTTGTTTAACTATTATTGCTACAGTTTATCAGTTTATGTTTTGAAGTTTAATTTGTTGAGATCTAGTGAATACTAATTCACCCCCCCTCTCAGTCTTCCTTCTTGATTGATGCTAACAATTCACCAGCGTCCCTTCCAGGGATTCATGACATGGTTTAACAACCTCCTATGGATTCTAAAAGTCTAGTGGTTGTATTGGAAATCGATAGGTCAATCTTTTGATTCAACGACAACCCTAGCTTGTAACAAGTGGTATTAGAGCTTGGTCACAGGTTCGAATCATGCAGGCCGCAGTAAGTGATGTTGGGAGTGGGATTGTTGGCAATGGGCCAACATCCCTTGTGAGGATTTGTGACATGGTTTAACATCCTCCTATGGATTCTATAAGTCTAGTGGTTGTATCAAGAATTGACAATTCAATCTTTTGGTGCAACGAAAACCCTAGCTTGTAACATCTTAATGGTCCTTGCGATAGTTCCCTGATGTAGAAATACACATAGGATAACCCTGGTTGCACTTGTCTATTCAAAATAGGTCCACACAATTCTATGTTCTTAAAAGCCCAGACTTGTGATAGCGTCAATCCATAGCTAATGGTCAAAGCATGTCTATATACCACTTGATATAGAAGAAAATATAGCATACCAAGCATGCACGGTCCCCATGCAAATACTATCCCATGCATCACCATGCACTTTATAACTTGGCTTTATCCAATAGGAAATGCATTCCCTTATTTGTCCAGTGCCACTAAGCCTACATTAACTACACTAATGATGGTCACTAATCTTGAATGTTGAGCCATCATCATCTCACATCAGATCTCATAGTCCAAAATGCAAATCTTGTCTACATCAACCTTGAACATCTGACTAAGAGCCTCTTTCCCTATTGAAGGATCATATGTCACTAGCTCACCATGAATGTGAATCCTAAGAATGTGCCACATGTCCTCTAGTGTGATTGTAACCTCTCTTGTCGGCATACAAAACAAACATGTCTTTGAATGCCACAACTCAATTAATTTGGTGATGAGTCCCCTATTAGACCTTATCTTGGGCATGCATGTAATGTAATTAAGTGCTAGGGCTAAGATGCAATCCCTCTCATGCCTTCTCAACTGATGCCACAAGGACATGCATGTGGGATGACTCTATCGAGTCTCCAATGGAGGGAGATAAACATATAGATAATGGGACAAAATTGTGTCAAGACTTACAAGCTAAGCATATCAAATATGTTCTATTATCCAAACAAGTATGTAGTTGCAAAACCCTAATTAAAAACCCTAATTAAGCATCTCTATTGGGCACTTGAGCATCCTTATTAGGTGATTTTCAAACCAAGTCAACCACATCAAATCTATGGTCAAACCCAAGCTAATTATGCAACTTAACCCTTCAACTACACAGTTTAACCTTTCAACTACATAGTTATGAGCTTCAAATGAATAGTTTTGAGCCCCAATTGTGTATTTTTCAGCATAAAGTATGCAGTAGTTGAGTCAGCTACGTAGCTTGCACATTCGATTGCTTAGCTCTTTCCCATACTCCCCAAAATACATCAAAACTTATATTAAAAAGCCTTAAAATGAATTCTCAAATAAAAAATTGACAAGTGGGCATCAAGGTACATACCTCTGGTCTTGCACCCTCTGGTTGCCAGTAGCTCCGCAAGCACTCATCATGATTATTTTCTCTCAAAATTTGCACCATCCTTGCCTAGTCTTCCTTTCTCTAGAGCTCCAATTTTTCTAAATCAGAGAGTGAAAATAAGCTCTTTTACCCCTTTCAATATTTTTTATAGCCCTTTGGTGTTCCTATATGGATGTGCACACTCTCCATTTTTTGTTGGTTGCAGTATTTTTCACCTTCTAGGACTTGTATCTTTTGCGTCTGATCTTTTATTTCACTTACATTTGCGATTTTGGAATCCTAGTATTGTTGTGAACAAATTGACCTCTTGTTCCAATTTTTTGGCCATTTTTTTGAGGGAGCAGCCTCTTAGTGTCAAGGATCATTGAGAGGGGGGGTGAATCAGTGATCTTCCAGAAATAAAATTCACAAACTTATTCTTTATCCACTGGTTAGCAATGTATAATAGTAAAGAACATAAATAAGCAATAAATAAAGCACAAATCCACAACACCGGAATTTTTATTTGGAAACCCAAAAAGAGAAAAACCACAGTGGGGCTGGAACCCACAATATTCATATACTATGGCCAAGAGTACATAAATATTACATAGATGGGGAATGCACTTGCATTCAAGCTCACTGCCTAGAGCTCACTGCTCAAATATAATTGCCCAGAAGGATACAACCTTCAGGGAAGTCTCACTGACTTACAATTTGATTACAATGAGGAAATATAATTTAAAGAACTCTGAAATAGCATCTGACAATGTAAGAATGAGTTTTAGTTAAGCATAAGATCTCTGACTGTACTCGCTCTACAAATACTCTATTTCTGTCCTAGTCAACTACCAGATTATTTGTGAACCAAATGCGTGCGTGAAACTGTGCTCAATCACACCAAAATGGATCACTACAATAGTAATACACCAAAAACCAATTGCCAATTCAATCTTATATATCTAGTCTTATAAAAAATAGTCTCCTCCAAGTCGGCTTCAAGAAGTGTAATGTGTAGCTTCAAGTCAAATTCAATCTTTAACAAAACATAGCACCAGACCAAAATAATTTTCCAAAATGCTTTACCAATGTCGGCCTCATCATTTGCACCTTGAACTTAGTCACCAAAATCACCGCAATCACTGGAAATCTTACTAGACCAAAACTGCACTAGAATAATCTTGATTTATCAGTTAACTCTTGCTTCTGGATAAGAGGAATCACGACCACTAGATTGAATCTCCAAGAAGAGTTGTCATCAATGACAACCCTAAACCATGAATCAAGCATTGGTAGTCACCGGATGAGTGTCAATTGCCAACAATATCCCCCTTTGGAATTGATGGCAAGGCCTGTGAAAAATGGTTGTGTTGAAACCTATACACCAAATCAAGAATAAAAGAATTCTAAGGCTCCCCCTTAGATCAACAACCCAAAAATTTCATCACCAAACTGTACACTCCATACACAATCAACTTGTACATTTTTTACCTTATCTCTCCCCCTTTGACAACAATGCCAAAGATGGGGTATGCAACAAAATATTCTGTACATATATACATATACCGGATGAACATATCTATATGTATACTTAAGTACATCTGCATATGCAACCTGAAGGAACCCAAAATAGGTGTTCCACCCTGCCCGCAATTTTTCCAAAATTGAAACAAAACCATTCAAAAAATAAGCATGGGATTCTATTGCTACCAACTCAGTGGGAGTCTCCTTAGACATATTTTGAATATAGTCCATCTTATGGCACACCAAGGTGTCAAACCGGGGACCAATTAGGTTCCAGAGTTCACCTGCCTGCCTTACCATTTTCTCCTTCTCCTTCTCAAAATTCCTAATATGTTCCATAATTGTCAAAATTTGACCTTCAATACTATTGGTTAAGTTAGTCATAGGGTCATAAGCTTGGGAAACCCGAGCTAACTAACCTCTATAATTATATGTTTGCTTGTCTATTTCAGTAGTAAAATTTGTCAAAATTAGACAAGACTTATAAATCTTACCACCTTCCATTAAGGCCTCATCAATTAGTTTCAGTTCTTTGTCAAGTTGGGCGTTATCATTTCCAATCATTTGCAAAAATGTTTGTATTTTGGCATCTTTGAATTTCTCCATTGCCTTTCGAGCTAATGCCTTGGTCAAAGAATCAAACTAAGTAGATAAATGATCTACCAAGTGCTCAAGCTTACCAGATGAACTACTATCAACATCTAGTTGCAATTTCGGTACTAACTGTTCTAAAAATTTAACTATTTATCAATAACCTTCTTCTCTTCGGACTCAGATTATACTAACTCCTGACTAGCTTGAGCTTGAAGAACAACAACAATAATCATTCTTTCTATCAGAGATATTTGGTTAAACGACTTGTCAAAATTGATGTTAAATTAAGAAAAAGTCGCTTGTCTTTGAATTTTGGAGGTGTCAATTTCCATAAGGATTGGAGTTTTTGTCACTTTTCTTTTCCCCATGCCCTGAATATCTTGCATCTCCTCTTCCTTTTTCTCTACCTCATCCTATCTGGTTTTATCTTTATCCTCTATGGGTGCCTTATGTGCACTGGTGTCACCACTTGGTGCACCAACCTCTCCCTCAACTGATTTTTCATTTGCCTTAACAGGCTCAACCTCTATTGAATTCAAAACTTGTTGCTCTGCAACATCCTATGTATCTTCCATTTTTTCTTCACCTGACACTAGAGAGATCTTTGACTGAGTGGCATGTGAATCTACTTCCGAAGGGGAAGTTGTTTGTAGTTAGTTCTCAGTGAGAAATTTCTTCCATATCTTGATAGTTTCTTTTTTGATCTCCTCCACTCTTCCAACCATAAGACTGTTTACTTTGTGTTTGCTTCTAAATTCCTTTTTATTTTCTAGAAAAATCAATCTATCAATTTCTTCAATAGTGATATTGGTGCACTTATTGACCAGTTCACTTTCCTTAATTTCCTTATCCATCTGACTTGTAGATTTTCTTCTAGCATCAATTAGGCTGTCCAGATCTTTCAAAAGATATATTTCTAATTCAATTAAAGTTTTAGTAAATACATCCATATACAATACTACAGCCTCTTCAATCTACCTTTTATCATTGTCATCTAAATTTTCATAATTCACAGAGATATTCTTCAAATTTCCATCTTTAATGATTTCATCTATTAACTCTTGAACGGATAAGGGAGGAATAATATGATACTTGGTTTTAGTGGACTCCATCTTACCGAATTCAATCACCTCATCCAAGTCAGATTTGGTTATCCCTCCTCGCTTAGGTTTGTTGGTCGGAACATGATCAGATTTTGCTTTCTTCTCCTTCTGCCCTTTCTTCTCTTCATAGGATTGAGATTTCTAGATTACAATTGCAAATTTTCCTTTCTTAGGATCTTTTTCAATTTTCGCATTTGACTCTTGTCTTAGATGCCACCAAAGATACTGCTACATATTCCCTCTGTGGTTTTTGCATCCTCCTCGGAACACCCTTGCCCTTAGCACATGAACTAGAGGGTTTAGTCTGAGCCGGAGGTGTCTTCACCAGAGCAAGAGAAGACCTTGTCACCTTAGGTTTGGCTAGAGCTGGAGCAGTCTTTTGTTTCTTTTCCTTTTCTACCATATCTCTCACAGCTCTTGTATCTCTGACCCTCTCTCAGGTGACCTTCCTCCACTATCTTGGAAACTTTCCTTTTCCTTGCTGGTTTAGTGAACTTGGTGTGAAGTTCCATGGATTTCTCTTTGCAAGTTCCAAACCTTTCTCCTTTTGTGTCTACCAGAGCATTCAACAAGTGTTGTGCATAAGCATCTAGAGATCTTGCATCGACCTTATAGCCCATCGGCAAAATCCATACCATCTAGGGTTCAACTCCCTCCATGAGACATTCATCCTTATTCACCATGAAACAGATTGTCCCTTCATATTTTTTGACAATCTCCTTAGGGATTCTGACCCTCTGCTTCATCTTATCCTGAAAAGTCTTGAAAAATGCCCACACAGTAGCAATTTAGTTGTCTATGTTTCCATGTTTGTCAAGACCCTGTTCAATCTGTCGGGCCACTAGTCTGTCAAATGCCCACTTCACTCTACCAGTTCCAGGGATCTGATTCAAAAAGAAAAGTGTTAAACATATAATTAGTTAACCAAATTTAAAACATAATTTTTGTCAAGCTTAATCTTCTTCAAATTGATCATTAACTCCTCCAACATGACACTATATAGATCATAGTGTGCATCTTCTTTAACCATCTTATAAGCTGCATGGATGGCTGTGTCAGATACTGAATTCAATTGGTTAGACCGATATACCTTATATCCAATGACCATTGCAACAAACTTAACATCATCATCTTTAATTGTGTTGATCCTCATCAATCTACCATCAAATTCGGCACTGGTTAACTTGTTAACTGTAGGGTTTCTGACCTTCCACAATCCTAGCTTCTCATCGGTTTGGTGCAAGCATGCAACTTCCCTAATTGCCTTTGGAGTGATCTTGTAGGGTTGATATATCTATATAAACGCATGATGAATTCTACTCAACACATATCTCACCCATTCCTTTTCATCAAATGATGAAAAATTTATGAACTGGGTGAAACCCTTTATCTACAATTTCATATATTTTGGCTTAGGGTTACCAATTTATTCCATGATACTATTGGTATAGAGATCCAAAATGTCTTTAGTGTCACTTTCTTTGATTTCACAATGAATTTATGCTCATACATCATCAGCATGCAAGACTCCATGTGGAATGGAAGAAAAGGCTCCAACCGGGTCATCCTCCATGGATTTGTAAGGATGGTTCTTAAATATAGGATGAGTTCTATCTTTGATTTCAACAAACAATGGTATAGTAATGGAAGAAGAGGATGGCATTTCAAATTTTCAGAAATTCAAACTCAGAAATGCTCTTCAAGAAATACCTCAACTAGTTGTCAAATTCCCTAGTTCACTTGTCGGATCGCTTCAAGCTCTTTGATCACCTGAAAATATTGATTGCCTTGTTCTCCAGCTCAAAAACACTATTCGCGAAGTGAATAATAACTCTCCTATTTTCCCTTTTAACTTTTCAATCCCTAATTTGACTTTAAAATAAATGCACCTCAGATAGGCAACCGGATGCCCTGTTTAGCTACTGGATGCCGAAATCAGCTATCTGAATCCTGGATATCAACTAAAATTCAATTCCTTCCATTTGTAATCCATAGAATATAGATCTCATAAAGGGGAGCTGCAAGATTTGTATGAATTTTCCTCCCCCTAAGGCCAAAAGCCCTAGTTACAGGATGAGGATTCTACACTGGATTTAGGTGCAGATCCACCATCTACCTTAGATTCATCTTTCTTTACCCAAATCTTTTTATGATGATCTTTGATTGCATCAACCTTTGCATTTCCCTTTTCATCTTTTTTTTTTTTTGTCTCTTGGAACACTACTCTTTCTTCTACGGTACTTTGCAATGTGACCAGTTTTGTTGCATGCTCTCCAAACAACATTATTTTGCATAGGTCAGAAGTTCATCTGATTTGGTCTTGACCTGCACTGAATAGAAACATAGCCAAAAATTCCACAAGAATAGCATTTTTTTTTTGGAAGTTATTCATTACTGCTCTACACATATTTGACTTGTTTCCAAAATTATTGCATATGAAACATTGACCAGTAAAGGTAGGAACATTATTCATGTTGTTCGCTCCATTATTCATCCTACTTCTGCACTGACTCGCCATATAACCAAATTTATTGCAAGTAAATCATCTACCATTGAATATATTAGCATTAGGTTGTCTTATCGAAGAATTCTTGCTCTTCTTATAATCTACCATTGACATTCCAACATCTCATCAAGCCTTGCTAAGCTAGCTTTGAATTTGTCTTTCAAGTTCTTGACCATTATCCCTTGATCGTCTCAACTCAAGCTTCAACTGATTATTCTCATAAGTAATCCTAAAGAATTTATCAGCTCTTTCCTTCAATGTTTGTGTTAGATTCTCTTCATTCTTCTTCTGGTCCTCAATCTCCTTAATTAGCCTCATCACAATGGATTGCATTTCATTCTTCCAAGCAATGTTCTCTCTTTCAAGTTTGTTGACTTCATCAACTTTTATCCCGGTATGCCATGATCTGATCTTCTTTCTTCTTTAGCTTATCCATCAATTCCTTCCACTTCTCTCTAGAGATGTTATCTTGATCCTTTAGGTCATTAATAAAATCATCAGCAGCATTCAGGTTCTTCTTCAAGGTACATATCTCATTTCTAGCTACATCAAGATCCTCAAGTGCCACACTGAGTTGTCTCTAAAAACCAAAATCCATTGAATCAATCTCTTAGATCTTCCTCAAGTAGTTAAGCTTCCTCAAAGTAACTAGGTTCTAATACCAATTGTTAGTGTCAAGGATCATTGAGATGGGTGGGTGAATTAGTGATCTGTTGAAAATCAAATTCACAAACTTATTCTTTATCCACAGGTTAGCAATGTATAACAGTAAAGAACATAAACAAGCAATAAATAAACCACAGATCCACAACACTGGAATTTTTATGTGGAAACCTAGAAAGGGGAAAACCACGGTGGGGCTATAACCCACAATATTCATATACTATGGCCAGGAGTACATAAATATTACATAGATAGGGAATAGGCTCACTGTCTAGAGCTCACTACTCAAATATAATTGCCCAAAAGGCTACAATCTTCAGGGAAGTCTCACTAACTTACAATTTGATTACAATGAGAAAATACAATTTAAAGAAATCTGAAATAACATCTAACAATGCAAGAATGAGTTATGGCTAAGCACAAGATCTCTTACTATACTCGCTTTGCAAATACTCTATTTTTGTCTCAGTCAGCTACCAGATTATATGTCAGCCAAATGCACACATGAAACTACACTCAATCACACCAAAGCAGATCACCACAATAGTAATACACACAAAAACCAATCACCAATTCAATCTTATATATCTGATCTTATAAAAAATAGTATCCTCCAAGTTGGCTTAAAGAAGTGTAATGTGTAGCTTCAAGTCAGCTTCAATCTTTAACAAAACATAGCACCAGACCAAAAACAATTTCCAAAATGCTTTACCAATGTCGGCCTCATAATTTGCACCTCAAACTTAGTCACCAAAATCACCACAATCACCAAAAATCTTATTGGACGAAAACTGCACTGGAATAATCCTGATTTACTGGTTAACTCTTGTTTTTGAATAAGAGGAATCACGACCACCGAATTGAATATCCATGAAGAGTTTCCATCAATGACAACCCTAAACCATGAATCAAGCATTGGTAGTCACCAAATGAGTGTCGATTTCCAACACACCCATGTAGCCCATTATGTTTGGGGCATCTTTTAATGTGATTTTTCTTGATTTTTCTTTGAAATAATGCTCTAAAATGAATTGTCTCAAAGAGGGGCAAAATGTAGACACTAAAAATGGTCAATTATTGTGTCTCCTATTTTTAATGTGTCTTCTCATTGTGTTTTTGTTCTTTACTATTTGTCTATGTTTTGATTAAGTAAAAGCAGGTATTTGAAAGGTACCCAAACCTTTTACAAGCCAGGAAGACAGAAATGCTAAAAAAAGTGCCTGATCACTTCAAAAAGACAAAATAAACCCACCGAAAGGGAACAACTTAATACATCATTACATTAAAAACTTAGAACAAACAGCAACTAGAAAGCACAAAGACAACAAAGAGATAGAACCAAGGATAGTAACTGGAACTAAATACTATTCAGAATTTCCTCAGTGTGAACAACCATTTGTTTCATGTTGTTCGATGAGGTCTTCATAACCTCCAGCTCATGACCTTCGATGTCATCCTTATTCTTTGTTAGCTTTGGTCCTCCTTTCATGACCCTTCTTGTTCACCTACTCTTTATCACCATCCTTCTCTACATTATTCTCGAACTTGTTGATAAAGATGTTCATGTTGTCCACCGAAGATTTGAGGATTTGAAAATTTTGATCAGCAATCTGCTTGACGTTGTGCTCCAACCTGTCACTTCTGCTGCCAAAATATTTCATTTTATTTTGCATTTCCTTTCTATCTCCCATCTCATTGACCTTTTTTTCTATTGCTAATATTTTTCCAACCATACATTCAATAGCTTCCACATTATGCAGAACGGCCACTAATTCTTTAACATGCTCCGCCAAGGGCTTGTCACCAACTGTAATTCTTGCCATGGCCTGTGTATCAGTTTTCAAACTGTTAATATCCTTCACCATAGTAGCAATGGTCTCACAGAAGGCCTTAATAGTATCTTTGTCACCACTGTCACTTTGACCCCCTTTTTCCTCCTTATGCAGACTAGTGGTATTCACGGTCTCCAAATTGTCCTTAACCAGGTTACCCTCCCCTTCTTTGTCCTGACTATCGATCCTCTTATTTTCTTCATCCTCCTTCTCAGATTCAACCATAACATAATTGAAATTAGAATTTCTACCCTTTTTAGTGTTCTTTTTCTGAGCCTTCTTTCCAGTGGCTTTCCCTTTCCTCTTTTTAACAGGTTTTTCCTCAAGGGATTCAGTTTCAGAATCCGACATTTCAGATTCCACTATAATCTCCTCTTCTTGGCCCTAATCCTCCCTTTTTTTCTAGTTTCTTCCAACTCTCCCTCGGTCTCCGAATCAAAGTTGAAACCACTATCCTTACTTTTCGTAGTCTCATCTCTAGCATTTTTGTCTTTAATAGGCTTTTCAATGCACTTCCCCTTTAGCATTTTATAAACCAGGACCATAAGCCCCTAGTGGAGGGCATGATCACCTTTAGGGTCCTTCTGGATCTCCTTTATAGTATGATCCATTGAACAGGCAAGGTAATAGGGAAGGATAACCCTTTCTCCATGACGGAAATAGTTGAGAAGGATGAAGTGATGCCCATATGCCCTGGTAAACCTACCATCTAAGGTAATGTATTCAATAGAAGCAAATAAGACAAACCTCCATGGCTTGCAAATTCTCTTCAGGGAGTGGTAGGAGTTGCCAATTTTGATCATCTTTCTTCTCTCACCATCCGTAACAAGAAACTTGTCTACTATTTTATTTGATATCCCTCTGTCCTTGTAAAATTTCATACCCTCGATAGTCATCCCCATGGCCTCAGCGATAACCTCTTCATCTACATTCATCATATGTGATCCAATCAGAATTTTTCTAGTTCTTGATGAAATAGCTAGTGATTGTGGGGTCCTTCCCATTTTTTCATTCCATGAAAACATTGAGACCCCCCTGCTGAAGGATACCCCAAACTTCTTCATTCTTTCTCCATTCAGAGTAGGAAGTAGGTTCAAATATTTTCTTGTTACCTCCCATTTTTCCAACACCTTCCTTGCAATATCTTCTCTCATTTTGATAACTTTTCCTTTGGCTTATGTGGTTATTCTGTAAGAGCACCCATAATCCGTGCCAAATAATGATGATATGACACCTATTTAATAGCTCATTATCTTCAAGCAAGCCCTACATCAAAAAAGGTAGAAAGGTCATTAGAAATAATGATTAAAAGTACCACATTGCCTTGTATAGCTTTGGTCCTGATTGAGCAAGGAATTCATTTCACTTGCAATCTCCATTTCACCATAACTAGTAATTATGTCTCCTGATTGGCAAGCCAGGTTGGCTGCCCAATCAGCACAAGAGTTGGCCTCCCTGTAAATGTGTGTAAAAACACATATTTCAAACTCTTTGCTTATTTTCCTAGTAGCTTTAATAGCATTACTAATTGACCAAGATGGTGGGAATTTCATATTTAAATAATTGATAATGTTTAAGGAGTCTCCTTCACACCAAAATTTAGTGTAATTGGCTTCCTTGGCAAGGATAATCCCATGATAAGTCACCATGGCTTCGGCAACATGATTGGTCTGATTTCCTATAGGAATACATTTTATGATTTTACATATTCCCCATTCATCCCTTAGGACCACTCCACATCTTGTAACCCCCAGGTTTCCCTTAGAGGCCCCATCAAAATTGATTTTCATCCATCCCCTAGGCGAGCTAATCCATATCACTCCCTCTCTAGGATTACTCTGGATGCTCTCTTGAGCTTTTAATCTCCATTTTTTATAGATAAATTGATCCTCCTTAGTGTTAGGATTATCAATACCATCTATAATATTCATATTTTCCACTATACTTCTTCTTATTTTTTCAAACACAATGTTAGCCTTAGTATTCTTTTCTCTGAAAAATTCTATCATTTCTCTCTTTCCATAAACCCCAGCACATGTGAGGGAAAGCAATTCTCCATAATAAGGTAGTGGTTCTATTTTTTGAAGGATGATGCCATGACTTGAAAGTCTCCTGAATCGAGTTGGGAAAGCTCCAACTGATATTGAATTGATCCAGACAACTTCCCCAAACATTAGCTGAGAAGGGGCAATGAAAGAGCATATGATTTATTGTCTCCTCATTTTGCTTACAAAGAGTACAAAAACTTGGCATGCTGATACCTCTTTTTCTGATATTCTCAGTAGTAAGAATTTTGTCTTGAAGGGCTATCTAAAAGAAAATGTTGATCTTGGGGGTAAGACCTTTCACCCAAGCTTTAGCCTAGCAAGGACTTTCCATGTTATTGTAGTGTTGATGGTAAAGAGAGGCCATAGTAAAAGTACCACTAGATGTGAGTTTCCAAATTAACTGGTCTTCTTCTTCAATCCTCACCATTGAGTTCATGACTTTGTTCAAACTACCCAAAGATTGGTCCACTTGAGATAAGTCTTTCCACTGTCCATCTTTCCAATAATCTTCCACCTTGGTTCCAAATCTTTCCTTGCATTGGTTCTAATATATGTTCCACTCAGGGTTTTCATTTAAAGTAGGCTCCAGAAGCCAAGGGTCCTCCCAGAACTGAATAAGATTCCCTTTCCCCAACTTCCATTTTGTGCCTTTGATAATTAAGTCTCTAGTCCTTGAGACATTTTTCCAAATATTGGATCCAATTGGGATAATCTCCGCTTTGATGAAACTTTGAAGATTTGGACATTGGCTTTTATATTTGTTGTCCCATATTTTTTTCCACTCTCCTTGATTTCTATAGCCTCTCCAAATCTGCTTGGCCATAAGGTAATCATTTATGTCTCTTATTCTTCTAAGGCCTAGACCGCCTTTATTCATAGGCTTACAGACCTTCTCCCAAGCAATTAAGTTCATTCTCTTCTTCTCCTCAACCTCTATCCATAAAAAGGATCTTCAAATTTTTTCAATGGCCTCAACATACTTAGTAGGAATCTTATACAAACTAATGGCAAAGAGAAGGATACTTTGAAGAGTGGTTTTTAGCAATTGAACCTTACCTGCTTGACTAAGAAAAGCTCCCTTCCATCCAGACAACTTTTTTATGGAATTTATCCACCAAGGCTCCCCAAAAGGTATCCGGGGGATCTTGGCCTAAGGGGAGGCCCAAATAGGAAGCAGGAAAGCTACCAATTTGGCCACCCAGAATGTTACTAATTTTAATCCTCCTTCTCTCTAGGGTATTGATAAAATAAACAAAGCTTTTAGACCAGTTTATAAGCTAACCAGTAGCCTCTCCACAGTCATCCAAAGCCTTTTTTAGTCTTCTAGCGTCCTTCACAGTGGCTTTTCCCATTATTATAGAATCATCAACAAACTACTGATGAGAACATATTTGATCTGCCAAAGAAGGATTCAAACCACAAAACTCCCTTTCCTCCACCAACTTTCCAATACATCTCCCTAAACATTCCACCATGATGATAAAGATCACTGGAGATAGAAGGTCCCCCTGCCTGAGACCTCTTGAAGCTTTAAAGAAAGGAGAGGGGGAACCATTCATTAACATAGAGAAAGAAGCTGAAGAAACAAGTTGCCTGATAAGGATAACACTCCTAGGATTAAAACCAAAAGTAGCAAGAACATCCATCATAAAATCCCAATCCACTCTATTGTAGGCTTTAGAGAGGTCAAGCTTCAGAAAAAAACCTTGTTTTTTAGAAAAGGCAAGAGAATGGATATTTTCATGAACAGAGATGATAGAATCCAAAATTTGCCTTCCCAGGACAAAACCACTTTGCTGAGGCAAAATAATGGAGGAAAGCAATTTTAGAATTCTAGAGGTAAGGACCTTAGAGATGATCTTATAGAGAGAGTTGCATAAACTTATAGGTCTGAAAAGATCCATTGAATCTACCCCCATCTTTTTGGGTATAAGAGCTATAAAAGTACCATTAACCTCTTTCAAAAGTTTTCTAGCTCCAAAAAACTCTTTCACAACTCTGGTAACATCATCTCCAATAATATGCCAATACATTTGGAAGAAGAACATGGGAAAGTCATCCGGACCTGGGGCCTTGTTGCCCTCAAAGGAATTAATAGCTATCAGAAATTCATCATGGGAATGAATGGCCATTAAATGATCATTCTGATCATCCCCCAAAATGGTAGGTATACTGTCCAAAAGTTCACTTTGGGCCTATATATTCAAATTCTGATCCTTAGCAAGTAAATTAGAGAAAAAATCCATAGCATCCTTACTCATGGAATCATCATCTTCAACACATCTACCATTCACTTTAATCTATACAATTCTATTTATGGCATTATATCTTAGGGTGGACATATGGAAGTATTTAGTGTTCCTATCCCCCTCCTTTAACCAGACATTTCTCGATCTTTGTTTCCAGTAGGTTTCCTCTTTAGCTATTATTTCATGATATCTCATAAGAATAGCATCTTTAGTGTTTCTAGACATATAGGTGTAACCATTGTTTTGTATCTCATCCTGGATTTCCTTGAGTTCTAAGAGGGTTGTCACTTTTGAGGTAAAGATGTTCCCAAAGCAATCCTTATTCCACTTCTTAACATTATCTTTAACATTCTTCAGCTTTTAGACCACTTTATACATGGCATTGCCTTCAATACTGACCTACCACCAGTCCTTAATCTTACTTTCCAGATCCAGGTGTCTAGTCCATATTTTTTCAAATCTATAAGGGAAATGTCTCCTTTTATTCTTTACTTTAGCCGTGAAGGTTATAGGGTAATGATCTAATCCTACCCTTATGTGAGAAGATAAAGAACATTCATGAAGATTCAACCAATCTAAGGAAAGAAGAGCTCTATCAAGTCTAACCTAAATCAAATATTCACCACTTCTTCTATTAGTCCAAGTGTATTTGACTCCTTGAAACTCCAGATCATGAATGGCATTATTGTTTATAAAGTCCATTAGGTCCAATCTGCTATCTAGATTAGCATGACTACCTCCCTTTTTCTCATTTTCCTTCAAGGGAGTGTTGAAATCTCCCATAATTATCCAGTTGTCCTCAGCAAACCTTCTTCTTAGCCCAGTAAGATATCTCCACATCTCACTTCTATGAGTCTTAGTGTTAGGAGCATAAACATTAGTTAGGACCCACGTAGTGCAATTCTTAATGTGCTTAAATCTTATATAGGCTAGATTGTTGTCTTGAATTAACACATCTCCTTCTACATTGTTTTTGTTCCAGAATGTAACAATTCCTCTTGAAGCACCTTTTGAACTACCTCCACTGACTCCTTCGTTTTTGAAAATATTCAAACTTTCAACTTTATCTTTAACCATCTTAGTTTCTTGGATCAAAAAATTGTTAGGATTTTTGTCTCTAATCATCTTTTTTACTAAATTATGCTTGTGAGGACTATTAAGTCCCCTAATATTCCAGGAGATGATTTTCATGGATTTTTAGAAATACCTGCCTCAAAGATGGTTCTTTGGGTACCATCTGCTAAATTCCTGCTTGTTTCCAATGATCTTTTTTTGGCATTTGAATGTCTTCCTAGAGAAGTGTGTTGCGCTCCCACATCACCAAGCCTTCTTCTGGTGTTTCTAGTCAACGTACTATTTATTGGGTTATTGTTTTTTTTTTTTTTGTGCGTGTTCCTTCTTTTATCCTCTACTACTTCTTCATCCTCTTGCTTTGTTTCATTATTCCCCAGTGCCTTTTTTATGTCCTCTTCATCTCCCCATTTTGGATCTTGTTCCTCCAAATAGGCCAACTTTCCCTTTGTTGGGGTGGTTAATGAGATTTCTGATAGCCCTTGGCCCAAAATGGTATCAGGTTGGGCCTCCTAGAACTAGTATATTTCTTTATCTTGATCTTGAGATTTTGAAACAAGGTTTAAGTTATCTCCTTCCTCTTTATTATCTGTGGGCTTTTTATCTGCTTTCTCTACCTCTGTCTTGTCCTCCTTCTGATCCTCTTGTTGAGAGTTGTCTTTTTCTTTGTGTACTAAGTCCTTAACACTCTGTTCCAACATATGAATCTTTAGTCCATTACCCACTTCATTGGTGATTTCTTCCTCTGCCCGTCCTATTTGAGACTGCTTCTCTTGAGCTTTTAGTGTCTTGTCCACTTTTTTCCAAACCTTAGTTTGGATATGGAGTTTATCCTCTATAGTTGGACATTTTTTATCCCAGTGTCTGACTTATTTACAATGAAAACAGGCGAAGGGGATTGTTTCATAAACAATATTCTGCTTCCACTTCCCCAGTTTTGATTCTATCTCTATTTCCTCTGGCATGTTTGTATCAGGTCCAACTCCAACACATATCCTAGCATAGATTAGCCTTCTTCTATAAGTTGTGATCTGGTAAATAGAGATAAGCTCCCCAAAGGTATTGGCAATTCCTGCAAAAACATCTTCCTCCCAGAATTCCATTAGGAGCCCAGGGAGCTTGACCCACACTGGAACTTGGACCAAAAAATTATTTCCTTTCGCTACATTAGGGTACCACTTTTGGATGTACATGATGTATTTTCCTATTGCCCAAGACCCACTACATAGAATGTTTTTTCTATCCTCATCACAAGAAAAAGAGAAGGATAGACAACCTTTGTTCATTGCTACCATGTCAACCTAACCTTTCAGGTTCCACTTTCTTTTGACAAATCCACACACTATTTCTATATTAGGTCTAGATCCAAGGAAATAACCAATCAAAGTATTTTCCATTCTAGTGATGTTTCGATCAATGATTTGGTTAGGAACAACGATAGCAAACTTGCCCTGAGACACATTCGAGGAGTTTTTAATAGGAGGCGATGAGGACTTACCTTTAAGCTTAACCCCAAACAATGAGGACCACTTACATGTTTGTCCATTGGGTCCCCCTTTAGGGTCCATTGATGAAAGAACCTTTTCTGGATGATCTTTACCTTCCACCATGTTCTCTAAAACACAAGTTGTTTGTTGTCCTTGGGCTCCTTCCGAGTTGCCGTCTTCTATTTTTAAAGTTTGAACCTACACTTTCCCACTCTCAACTGCTAACTACTCTTCACGTGGTGTTGGTCCTCCCCCTGGGTCCCCCAAATTCACGAGATCATCGGGGTCCTTACTATCTGAGCCTCCTCCTTCAACAGGAATCTCTAAATCATCTGCCGCATGCTGTCCCAATGCCGATCCAAAATCCCCGCTCAAATTTGAATTCTGGAACCGCCCACCTTCCATTATTGAAGTTTGGTGAAAATTACTATTTGTCAATGTTGTGTCATTCTTCTCTCCTTCATTTTAATCATCTCTTGTCCATTTCTTGTAATTTTGACCTAAATCAATCTTTCTGAAGTCTTGATTAGGTAATTTTGTTGATTACTCAATTTCATGTCCACTAATATCAGTTTATCCCATTTTCTTGATCAATGATATTAATCTATCCCAATTTTAGTCCTATAGCATCAATTTGAAACCATTTCAGCCCCATTGCATCAATTTGTCCCAATTCTTGTCTTATGATATCAATTTGTCCATATTTTGGTCCTAGTGATATCAATTTGTCCTCATTTTGGTCCTACGACATCAATTTATCCCAAAACCTATCCTAATTGCATCATTTTGTCCCAAAACTTATCTTATGACATCATTTTGTCCTAATTTCATGTCTTTTGGTATCAATTTGGTTCCATGGCTTCAAGTTGACCTAATCTCTAATCCTTAAATGTTAGTTTGACCTAACTCCCTTTATAGGGTTAATTAGTTATACCTCTTTCATGCTATCACATCCCTTTTGATAAATAAATTATTATTTATTTATCCTAATTCCTATTTTCACAATTAAATGAATAATTTAATTGTCTAATTTTCTAATTTCAAATGAATTAATGAATTATTATCTATTAATTTCCTACCTCCATTTCCCAATTCACTTCTAACTCATGTTATCTCTTCCACTTTCTCAATTTCTTTCACTTAAGTCCACTTACCTTCTATTTTTCTCTCCACTTGGAAATGACATATTTCCCATTTCTCTCCACCTACAAATGAGACATTGTCATTTTCATTCCACTTAACTTTTCCTCTTCTTCAATCTCTTTCATCTATTCAAATTAAAATTGTATGTCTGTTTGGTCCTTGAATGCTATAAATTGAGCTCATTTTGCTCATTTTGCAACCACATTTTCAAATATTATTGTGATCACATTGTTTAATAGTCTTCCAATCACATACTTGCACTCACCTAATTGAGAGCTACAAATCATTAGAGGATAAAAGAAAAAAAACAGATCCATGTCAAAGGAATGTGTCTTGATTGTGAAATTGTTTTATGGTATTTACTTTTTTTTATGATTATATTGGTTTGATTAGGTTATTTTCATATTGTTTGGCTTTTGTGGTTAGCTTTTGAACTTTATGCTTGTTTCTAACCAATTCGCTACTTGACAGAGTGTTTCTAAATTTTTTTAGACATGTTGGCCAATAAAAAGTGGATAACAATGGGACAATGGGATAGTTGTCTTGCTGGTGTGAAAAAATAAGATTTACAGCGAAAAAAAAAAAAAAAGGAGTTAACCTTTATTGCATTATCTTTAGATGAAGTTACAATGATAGATAATACTTCATAGGTATGTACATGCATGTGTATACTATACACAAACATGTTCACCAACCTCATCTACTCTATGTTGTTAAAATGAAGGATGATCCCACAACACGAAAAATTATAAGAACTAGTTAGGAAATATCTTGGTGAAATTAGTAGTATGGATGACTTAACAATTGCCAATAAGTTGGTCTATGTAGAAGCTACAATGGTGCAAGGTCATAAGAATGATCTTTGCATAAATATACAAACTACTTATTTACCATAATGATTACCATACACTACATGAATCACAAAATGAATTTATTATTTAAAATTGTGAGTAAATTTGATTCAATAGCTAAAGTTGAAAATCTAATTGGTGAGCTCTAATCATACTTCTATTAAAGTCCCAAATAATTTGGAAAATTTTAAAGTTTTGCTAAGGGAATAAAGATAGGAAATAAACTTCTTAATGATGTTATACCAAATGGATATCCTTGCATGGACTAGCACAACACATTTTTTTTTAGAATATCAATCTTTGATTACACTAATTTCAGTACCCCTTCTCGATCAGACTTTTCAGACTTATGTTTTACTTCAGTTGACTGTTCAGTGGATACATTATTGTTATACTTTATTCAAACTTTATGCGATGTTATTACATGATTTAACTTGATATGTAGTGTATGCTTTCATGTAGTATTTCATTACTTAAATGTGATTTTATGGATTACTAACATGGACTGACACATTTACTTTATATATGCGATGGTTATTTGTATGTTTCATGTTTGCAAGTGTATGGGCTGCAAGGGGATGATTTTCCTTCACACTCTGGTGAGACAAGGAACGTCATGATTCTCCTTCATCAGTGTGTGTGTCATGTCTTTTTATATATATGTCTATATGCACATGTGGTTCTTTGATGCAAGACATTGCAGGTACAAGTACTGGGTAGGTACGGGGTATCGACTCCACTTGGTTTCACAAGTCTGAGTGTGTCTTATTTGTCCGATGGGAGTGGAGTAGATAGTTGTTGGACCCTAATTTGACCTACAGTTACACTCATGTGAGTGTTGTCAGTCGGTCATCTTTCCTGGTTGACCGGTATGCGAGTCATAGTGCTTTGGTATTTTCATTTTGTGAGTCATTGTTTGATCATTCCTCGTTTTACATGCTTCTGATTATTTGAATAGTTTTAAAATTGAGTGAATGATGTTATTTTGTGTTGGCATAATTAATTTAATTAATATGCCCTTGAGTTTATTGATTTAATTAAGTAAATGAAGTTGCTAAATTAAATAGTTAAATTGCATGTATATTGTGATATAGCTGTATTAAATTATTGGAAAAAGAGAAATTAGTTAAATGCTATGCTATTTGAAGTTTAGTTCTAATGTTGAGTTAAATTCTTATGAAAAAAGAAAAATAAATAAATAAGCATTCCCATTTACCTTTTTGGTTATCTTTTAGATTTTATTTTTTGTTGAAAAAGAATTATGTCATGGGAAAGGTAAATTAGATTTTATTACTTTTTAAATATCTTATTCCTATTGGTGGAGGAAACTTTAAACCTAAAAAGTTTAGGTTGAAAATATTTTTCCATATATTTCTATGAGTTCACGGGAAGAGAAAGGATTTTTTAAAACCAAAAATTTGGAAACCATTTGGAAGGAGGAAGTTGGATTTGGAATTGGTATGCAAGATTGAAGCTCATCCACTATTTTCTTCATAGATTGCTTTGCAGGTTGGGTAGATTTCCCTCTTTGTTGCAATAAAAATTAGAATGTTTTGAGCTTTCTTCCCTGTGTGTGTGATTAAAATTTGTTAAATCTTATTGGTGATTCTTGTTGAAAGTTCTGAATTGGAAATAGAGTAGTTTTCCATTGGATTTAATTAAATCCCAAAACAATGTGTGTTTGTTGAAGAGTTTTTCCAATTTCTTGTTGACTGTGTGTTTTCAAGTTCCTTGTAAAATTTAGTTTTGATTATTTCCTCTATTTGTGTAGTAAGGAAACAGAGATTGTTTTCTGATTGATTGCAAGTTTTCATTTGTCCAAATTTGGGGGTTATGCTAGAAAATTTTGTTAATTTGCCTCTTTGCATGATGCAAGGATTCTTCCTGTGTGTGAAGAAATTGAGAAATGAACCAAATCGCATCTTATTTCTTAAAATTTCTTTGGAGTTTTTCTCAAGATATTTGTATTTGGGTCTTTTATGCATTTTTTGGTTTGCCAGAATCCCTTATTGAAAAAAATATCATTGCAAGATTAAAATTTGTTGTTCACTGGTTTTTTTTTACTAGTGATTTTTGGTGCAGTTTATGAATGGTTTTTATGTTAATTAATTAAATTTTTTTTTAAATATATATATATATATTAAATTGAACCCACGTGGCAGGCTAATCCCACCGCGTGGGATGGTAGTTGTCGCTACTGTAAGGTAGCAGCACTACCGGTAGGTAGTCCTTGCCACCGTGTTTTACCTTTCTTTACCCTCTTCGTGGTGTTAAATAAAAAGTGGTTGTTGTTTAATAACAATGTGTGATTATTTATGTTTTCATTTTTAAATCTTATTTTATTAATGCTTATATATATATATATTTCTTTTAATCAAGTCATTATTTTATATGATTAATTTAGTAAATTAGATTTATTCTGAGAATAGATTAAATATTTTAATATAATTCATATGTTATATCTTTGATATGGATTTTTATTATTTGGATTAGTGTATTGGAAATAAAATTGAATAACGTCTTATGATGATGTATTAAATGTGGGGTGTTTAATTAAATTTCAATTGATGAATTTTGCAAGTGTTTATGATGTTGATATTCTCAAAGATTGTCTGAGTCTGGTCTTAGTGGATTTAGCATTTCTTGCAAGAGGTTTATTTGTTGCTATTTCTTGTCTATGTTCAGTCACCCTGTTGTGGTTTATTTCGTACCTTTTGATCAGGTGATGTAATTATGACCTCGTTGTCTTAAACATGTTGTTCTTATTCTTTATGGTTAACCAAGGGTTAGTAAGTCTTTATTTTTTGTCACCTATATTTTGGTAGAGGTGTTATGGCTCTCTTTCACCATAGGGTCCTCGTGGAGTGACCATGTTTGTTTAGTGTCCTATGAGAGAGTGGCTTTCAAGTGGGGGCCATGCTCAAAGTGGTTGGCAGGATAACCCCTCAAAAGTCAGATAACAAGTGATAACCTAATAATTGATTAGGGGGTCGGTAGTTTTAATATTAATGAAGATATTGTACCCCACGCATGGTTGAGTGTTCGTAAAGGCTCAAGATGTAGTGGGAAGGCCTAGAATGGCAAACTGACCACCTTGTCTTCACGAAGGGTTGGTGGGGTCTGCATGAGACTTAGATGGAACCGGGGGTTCAAGAAAGGTTACTAGGATAACCCAAGATGGGGGTCGGGACCTATGGAGGCCTACCTAGGGTAACCATCATATGTTATGCAATGACACTCTCTCTTTAGGGTCACTTGTGTATTGTTGTGTCGAGTTCACCTAGAGTATTGTGGAGTTGTATTGTATTGCCATTTGTGTCTTTCTTTTGCTTGCTTGAGGGTCTTTTTCTATCTCCTAGCATGGAGGGGTGATTCCATTTTGGGATCACATGGTCAGGTAGTAGTGCCACTTCCCATTGGATGTTCTTGTTCGTGCCTTCATGCGAGGATTGGCTTTGCAGGTATTCTTGTGGTTTGTGATTCATGCATCATCTCATGTTGGAGATCATTGCCTTTTGAGATCTATGTGGTCATTTGTATATGAATTTATGTAACCATGTACTTGGTAAAGATGTAAGCTTTATGTGTATTATTGGAAGCATGTATTTTATGAACAATGTAATCTTAAGTTTTGGATGTTATTTTATCAGTTTTCCTTATGCTATGTGCAAATGCTTTATTGAAGAGAAAAATATATTGTAATATTTGAATCTTTAAATGGTGTAATCTGTTATATGTTTATGGTTTATATTATTCAATGAGTAAATGATGGTTATTTGGATTAATCGTAATTATGGATTTTAACCTTTCGTTTAATTCTTCGTTGGTAACCATTTAGGAATTCTTGTGTATGTCTTCCACTTGTGTTTTTGATTAAGGTAAAAACAGGTTTTGAAGGGACCCCAAAACCCTTTACAAAAGGAATTTAAAAGATGTAGCATTTAAGAAACAAAAAGGAACAAACCAATGAAAAGCCAACAAAAAACCATAGAAAACTAGCTAAAGCCCCAAAAAGCCAACAAAAACTAGCCAAACCCGAGAGAGGAAACTAAATGATATTTTTCAGGGCATTAGCCAGGGTATTGCTAATCATACAAGTATTTTATATTTTCCCTAAGATTAGGGATATCCTTAGCAGAAGCAGCCGCAGCTTTCTTGATACTTGCCCTGGTCCTCTTTGCAGCACCACCTGGAGTAGCTTCCCCACTACCAATCTCGATAGTTTATTCATCCATGTCAAGGTCCACCATCGGTTTAGGAGAGCTGGAATTATTGAGGACCTTAGCCATATCCTCAAGGTTTTTAGTGATAGCTAACAGGATATTCGGGATAATGCCCAGCAAATTTTTTATCGCCGCATTCCCTTCTTCCAGCGATTTAACCTTCTCCATATCCTACTTCCATTTTATCTAATCCTTGTCATAATCCTTCCTTTTCTCATCTGTCTATTTCCCATTTTTTTCCAGGTTCTTCAAAAGTTCATATGTCCATCTGTCATAATCCAATCTAGCCTCAGTGAGTTTTTTAAGGTTATCCAAGAATAACCCTTTACCAACACTTTCTTTATCCTCACTTAAATTGTCTTTAGTCATATCCTGGCCAGGTTCCTTGTTCTCCTCCCTCTCATAATTCACATCTTTATCCTCGTTATCCTTGTCTTCCATATCCACCATAGGTTTGCTGTTGTAATTGCTAGGGCTAGAACTGTGGATTGGGCTGTCATTATCAGACTCATTCTCACCACCTTCATCCTCTACACCCACCTCCTCATCTTTCTAGCTGTCTTCACCATCAGAATCATCCGTATCCATTTCACTGTTGTTTTACTAGTTTTGTCTATATCATTCTTTTCTTCATGGGTTTCCATACCAGAGGCACTCTTACTTTTTTTGCTAGAGGTCGCCTTCTCCTTGATGGATTCACCTCCTTCCAATTTTCTCTTGGCTTTCCCTGGAGAGGTGGATAACCTTTTGTTTTTCAGCAAGGCAAGGGTTTTATAGTGCTCATAAATGAGCAGCAAAATCCTGCAATGGAGAACCAGATTTGAGGGATTCTTACTGTGTTTGTTGAGGGACCTTGAAAGGGACCTAAAAAAGGTAGTAGGGCAGGGAAACCCTTTTGTCATGTCTGAAATGGTTTAAAATAACAAAGGGATAAGTGTGGGCCCTGGAAAAGCAGCCCTCAATAGTAATATATTCCATTATGGCATTCAAAACCCAGCCCCAGATTTTCTTGGTTTTGGAGGCTTCATAGTAACCCCCTGTGGCTTTGCCAATTTTAGCCCTCTCTTTTTCCTTACGCAAGAAAAGATTAACCGCATTGTTGGAAACTTTGAGGTCTCTAAAATAATTGAGCCCTGAGTGGGGCATACTAGTCACAGTAGCTATAAGTCCTACATCCAATTTGAACTTTACCCCATAGATTTTAAAGAACCCATTACATTAATTTTTAGAAATTTTGGAGACAACGAGATTTACCCTACCTTTGTCATAATCCACCAGCTTCTCCATAAAGCTTGTGAGGGACCCTTTTTCCAGCTTTGCCCACACTTTCAGCATCGCCTTCCATGTTGACATATTGTCTGGTTCCTCCCTCCTTAAATCTCCTCCCATTTTTGAATTTGGACTTTCAGCTCTGTTTCTCTACAAACTCAACACTTCTTTCCCATAGTTACTCAAAATTTTGAAAAGGATGACCCACAAAGTGTGCGAAGTAATATTAAAATTGGTAGGGATTCTGCTGCTTTGCTAGGTAATCATTACCTTTCCATCAAAGCATAAATTATTCATATACCCTATCATGATTATGCGATCCTTCTCTCCCCGTAAATTTATCCTTTCTAAGGAGCTCTTTAATATTCATATTAATATATTAATATCTTCCCCATGCTACATGATTTGAGAATTAGAATTAACTCCTAGGTTCTCCAGACACTCCGCCACCATATTTTTCTCTCTAAAGGCATGTTGAATAATTATTTCTTTAAAACTAACGATGATTTCCCTAGCTTTTAAAATAATGTTTTCAATTGACCATGATGGCTTAGACTCCCCATTCAAACACTTGATAATATTAAGTGAGTCTCCCTCAAGCCATACTTTATCCTAATTAAGGTTCTTAGCTATAATTAGGGTATTCAGAGCAGCTGAGGCTTCGGAAAAATGACTAGTTTGACTCCCCAAAGGACCAGCCACTGCCACAATGCAAGTTCCAACAAAATTCCTGACAATACCCACATATCCAGCTTTACTCGGGTTCCCCTTAGAGGCCCCATCAAAGTTAGCCTTGATCCATCCCTAAGGAGGAAAGCACCAAACTAGACCTTCCCTTCGCTTCTCCTTACTAGGTATGGTAGTATACAGGTTCCACCTGTCATTGAAGTCATCTTTAGCAACGGGTCCATTATCAGTACCATAGATACATTCAAAAATGCTCCTATAAATTTTATCCACCACCACTTCAGGAATGGCACTTTTATCCCTAAAAATCCTATTGTTGCACTCTTTCCATATATTCCATATAAAATTTGAGAGAGTAAGTTTCCAAGTCTCCACAATCTTTGGATTGGAATTAGGGCAATGCCATTGCTGCCAAGATTCCCCTAGGGAATTCGAAAAAACCCAGCTCAAATTCCACCTGCTTAAGATGATTTTCTAGATTTCCTGACTAAATGTACACTAATTAAGAATATGGCAAGAAGTCTCTTCTTCCCTGCAACAAAGAGAACATCTATTAGGAAAAAAAAAACCTCTCTTTTGAAGGTTGTCTAGAGTTAAAACCTTGTTTTGGATGAAAATCCAAAAAAAGATATTAACCTTGGGAACTAACTTCTTGTTCCAGACTTTAGCCCAAATAGGAATTTCTTCCACAACTTCATTTTGGATAGCCATAGCTAAGGATGCAGAATATTTCCCATCCTGGGTTTCCCTCCATATCAATCTAGCTTCTTTATTGTCTCTAGGAACTTTAGCAAAGAGAGCAATCTGAAGGAATTTTAGCTCCGGACACTGCTGGCTAAAATCAATCCATTTCCCATTTCTCCAGTAGTCTCTGACCAACTCCCCAAACCTTCTTTTGAACCAATCTTTCTAGTAATTAAGGATTGGAAGTTCCTCCAGAGGTTTATCCATTATCCACCTATCTTCCCAAAATCTTATACTCCTGCCATCCCCCAGATTCCACATTCGACCACCAGTGGCCCAACTTTTAGTCGATTGGGATGCATTCCATATAGCAGAACCTTCAACAATAAAAGATTCATTTAAAAATTCTTCCTCAGAAGGTTGCATATGAAGATATTTATTTTTCCAGATTAAATTCCATTCTCTTTCCTCCCCTTTCATTCTCCAAATTTGTTTAGCAAGTAAAGCCTTATTCATGGAACTTATATTCCTTAAGCCTAGCCCCCCTGATGCCTTAGGAGAATAGATTTTATTCTAGGCAATAAGGGGAATTCTATTTTTAACTTCCACCCCTGACCAAAGAAACTTTTTTTGGATTCTTTCAATAGCTTCCGCAAACTTTCTGGGGATTTTGAACAAACTGAGAGCATAAACAGGAAGTTTTGGAGAGTGGCTTTGAGCAGAGTTACTTTGCCTGCTTGACTTAGGATTGTCCCTTTCCAACCAGCCAATTTTGAGTTAAATATATCCATCAACTTATTCCAGAAATTATCTGCAGGCTTAATACACAGAGGAAGCCCAAGATAAGAAGAGGGAAGCTCAGCTATTTTACGGCCAAGAATTCTTTCAATCCTTAATTGTCTTTGAACATGGGTATTGAAAAAGAACAAAGAGCTCTTATCCCAATTAATTTTTTGACCAAAGGCAGATTCATAAATATTCAACACATTCTTCATATTTTTAGCTTCCCTAATGGTAGCTTCCCCCATAGTGATAGAATCATCAACAAATTGTTCATGAGTATAAGTGAAATTGGATGAAGATGGTTTCAGTCCTCTAAGATTGCCTTCTTCCACATTTTTAAAAATAAATCTACCCAGACTTTTAGCTAAAATATTAAACAAGATAGGGGAAATGGGGTCCCCCTATCTAAGACCTCTAGAACATTTGAAGAAACTTGAAGGGGATCCATTTACAATAACAACAGAAGAGGAAGTTTCAATAAGTTGAGAGCAAAGCTGAATAAATTTTTCACCAAAACAAAACGCTTTCATAATCCTTAAGAGAAACTGCCAATTCACTCTATCATAAGCTTTAGCCATATCTAGCTTCAGAAAAAAACCCTGATTATTGGCCACTTTTAGAGAATGGATATTTTCATGAATAGATATAATGGAGTCACGAATCTGTCTACCTGGGACAAAACCATTTTGTTGGACAGAGATTATTCTTGGAAGAATTTCCAGCAGTCTAGAAGTAAGAACCTTGGATAAGATCTTGTAAACAGAGTTACAGAGACTAATAGGTCTAAATTTATTGAGAGAGTCTACTCCTGGGATCTTCAGAATTAGGACAATGAAGGTAGCATTCAGTTCTTTTAAAAGCCTTCTAGAGCCAAAGAATTCTTTAACACCTTTACAAATGTCAGTCTCCACAATATGCCAAAAAAATTGGAAGAAGAACATTGGAAAACCATCCGGACTAGGAGACTTGTCACCTTGAAAGGAAAAAACTACCTTTTTGATTTCTTGATTAGAGGGAATTCAGGATAAATAGTTATTGTCTTCCATAGTCAGGGTAGAAGGAATAGCTTGCAATAGGATGTTTTGATTACTGGTATTCAGGTTATCCACTTCTCCCAAAAGAGTGCCAAAATACTCCAAAGCTTCCTTTCTAATATCATTGTACTCTATTAAAATCCCTTTATTACAGGATAAATTGGATATCCTATTAGCCTCCCTATGCTTAAGAGAAGTTAAGTGAAAAAATTGGGTATTTTTATCACCTTCCTTCAAGTACAAGGCTCTAGATCTTTGTCTCTAGAATGTCTTTTCATTAGAAATAATGGTGTGGTATTTAGACAACAGACCATTTTCCACAGCCCTCAGTTCATCAGATAGCCTATTCTCTTGGATTCTACCCTAAATTTTACTCTTGAAGATATCCCCAAAAATCTCTTTGTTCCAGATTTTGATTTTAGCCTTTATAATATTGAGCTTTTTAGCTATTCTAAAGAGAGTTGTACCCTCAACCTCATAATTCCACCAATCAGCAATGCATGCTTCCAAGGAAGGATGGGATAATCACACTTTTCCAAATCTAAAAGGGAATTTTCTCTTAGCCGAAAAAGAATTGGCAGTAAAAGAGATTGGATAATGATCTGAACCAATTTTGATAATAGATGCAAGAGAACAACTATACTTAGCTAACCATTCAAGAGAAATTAAGGTTCTATCTAACTTTACTTGAATCAGGTCAGCTTTGGTTCTTCTATTAGTCCAGGTATAGTTAATCCCTTGAAGATGCACATCCATAAGAGCTTGATCATTAATGTCTTGTTTTCCATCCAACTACAAGGGGAGACCTCCCATCTTCTCTTCCTCTTTTAGCAGAGTATTGAAATCTCCAATTATTATCCAACTTTAATCAGCAAACTTAAGTCTATCTTCAGCAAGGCTTCTCCAATATTTAGCTCTACTAGTTTTGGTATTAGGTGCATAGACATTAGTTAACACCCATACAAAGTTATCCTTGATATGCTCAAGCTGCACAGAGTTCCTATTAAAAGAAGAGATGATTTCCTTACCTTTAATGGTTGTTTGGTTCCAAAAAATCACAGTTCCTCTAGAAGCTCCCTCCGATCTAGATCCTATAACTCCATTATTTTTAAAAATTCTAATCTTTTCCACTTTATCCTTACACATCTTGGTTTCCTGAACAAGGACCACATCTGGTTTATGATCTCTTATGATGATTCATAACACATCTTGCTTATGAGGGGCATTCAACCCTCTGATATTCTAGGAGATTATCTTCATATTTTAACCGGAGATAAGGTTGACTTGATGGAACACTGTGTTCCATCAGCACGGTTCTTCTAGCTTTCCTATTCCCTCTGATGTTTTAGAGATGGTCTCCCCTGCTTTTTGTTTTGACTTCCAATGTCTGCCTTTTTCTTATTCTTGCTTCTAGTTGAGATACCTCCATTGGGTTCCTCCTTATTCGATTTACCCTCTTGCATACCAAGAATCCTAAGATTTCCTTCCAGGATATCCATTACCACCCTATGAGATGGGGTTTTACATTGGAGAGGATTTGGGATTCCATTGGTTAGAATCAATAAGGGCTCAATATCAGAAGGGTCAAACTCTTGAGCTTCATTGAAGTTTTCCTCAATTGATTTTGAGAAAGAAGAAACAGGCACAACTTCTTTGGGACTTACCTCTTCCTTCTCCTAACTAACAGAACCAACCTCCTGGTCCTCTGGATCATTTTTGTTGTTTAACTCTCTTCCTTTCTCCCCTTCTTTAGTACTCTCTATTTGGTTATTAGAGAAAACACAATCTTGGTTTTCATTATTACTGTTCTCACCCTTCTTAACCTCATTTTCTAGTTCCATTACTTCCTTATTTGGATCACACTCAACTGATTGGTCTCTTTTTTTCTCAATCATTTGCCATTTCTTTTTATACTTCACATTGTTGTCGGTCTTGCTTTCCTTACTCTTCTTAAGAGGACATGATTTTGCCCAATGCCCCGATTGTTTGCAATGGAAATAGGCAAAAGGGAGCGATTCATATTCAATAGCTTGGATCCATTTCCCTAGTTTAGAAATAATCTCAATTGATTGGGGCATATCCGTCATTTGATTAACATTTACACAGATGCGAGCAAAGACTAACCTTGATTTAGTAGCCGTCATTGGGTCAATCAAAAGAAGTTCTCCAAAAGAGTTCACAATACCATTAAAGACTTCCTCATTCTAGAATTCCAGCGGAAGACCCAAGAGGCATGTCCAGACAGGCGCCGAAACAAAGAAGAATTCATCAAGGGACAAGTTAGGGACCCATTTATGAAGAGCCAAAGTTGACTTTCCAAACATCCATGGACCTTCACATAGAGCCTTATTCATATCTTCTTCAAAGTTAAATGCAAAGGAAAAAAAACCCCTGAGCAGCGCTGCCACATCCACTTGACCTTTTAAAACCCATTTCCTCCTTATGAAATTCCTAACAACATCAATGTTAGGCCTAAAGCCAGCAAATCGGCCAACTAAAGTCATAGTTAAACCAACGACAGTTAGATCTACCAATTTGTCCAAAACAAATAGCAACGAACCCTAAAGATGGATCAGAGATATTTGTAACTTCCGAAAGCCCTGATTTAGCCAGCAGCTTCAGTCCAAAAAGCTAAGACCATTTTTTTCCTTTACCTCTATCATGTGGGTCCCTAGTTTTGGAATCTTTGTCCTCTACCGATTTACCTGTATCCTTGTCCTCTTCTGTACCTTAAGACGCCTGTTTACTTGCCTAATTGCCAGTTCTAACCCCAGGGATACTACCTTCCCCAAGAAATCCACCATTCCCAAATTTGAAATTTGGGATTCCTGCTTGTCGGTCTCCATTCCCGCTTGCCACTCCTTGGTTTGATGTAAGATGCTCCAGTCTTCCACTTGTGTTATTATTGTGCAATGTAATAATTAATGCACTTAATGTGATTTATACTTTTAAAAAAATATATATTTCACCCTTAGTTGCAGGTTTTCCTTTGGAGTTCCTGGCAGGGCATTACACTAATGTACAAACATTATAACTCAGTAAACAAATCTCTTGACCTTTTACATAGGTTAAGTGATGTAGATACACTCTTAACTTTACCTATATTTCTCCCCCTATTGGACAAAATAAATATTCTTTTTGGAAAAAGTCAAAGAACTATGTATAGTTTAGAATATAGAAGACTATGTCAAATGACATGTCTGGTCCTCGATAATCTATATCTATCATATTAAGCATTTATAAGTCCAAATTTTAGTAGCTGGCAACTAATGTAAGATTTGGATAATCCTGCTATTTTTTTCATTTTAATGCAAGCATGGAGTTATGTGTCTTTCTACATGGATATGAGATAGCAATGCACCATTCTACCATAGTCATTGTTGTGGCTATACCAAATTCACAGATTTAACTATTCCAAGGGAAATTTTAAACAATATTCTTAATTTTATTAGTACTATGTTAAAGAGTACTACGAGAGCTATTTCATCAAATATTATAGATCAATTCCCTCAAGAAGAACTATTAGAAGCCATGTTTGTTTTCTATCCTAGAATTTGGATCCACCTTGATCAAAAGTATTTTCATAAGAGGCTAAAGATCTTGATTGATCATTTTTCCATAAGTTCACAATTCAATATAGATATGAAGTAGAAGAAATTTCAAATAAAGTAAATTTGAAAGAGGAATCAACCCATTTTAGATAAATAATGAAGGAACAAACTAAGATTTTTGAGAATACCTTCCAACTAGAATCAATAAGAAGGATTTTGACAACATTAAGTAAAAGTGAAATGTTGTGTAATTCAATCCCAAAATACTTCAAAATTACTAAGTTATGTTAAAAAATAATATTGTGATTTCTGGAGGATTATAAATTTTTAGTACATTAGGATTTTGGAAACCAAAGATAAGAAACAAACTAGATAATAATTTGGAAAATTGCTTGAGGATGTATACAACTAGCTATGATATCTATTTTTATTTATTTTTATGAAATGACACTCATAGTTTGGAGATCCATATGTGATCGAATAGGGTTGTGCAACACTTTGAAGCATGGTGGCAGTGAAACAAATGTTAGATACAATTAATAACATAGATACAATGAATAACATAGCAAGTAGTGAAAGAATGGAGCGCGGTCAGATCCAGAATTCAAATTTGAGCAAGAGTTCTAGTTTGGCATCGGGACAACTTGGTGCAGATGATTCAGAGATTTCTGCAGATGGAGGGAGCTTGGGTAGTAAGGATCCTAATGCTCCCTTGGACTTGGAGGACCCAGGGGGAGGATCAAGACCATGTGAAGAGCGGACAATAGGTGATAGCGGGAAAGGTCAGTTCAAACTTCAAAATCAGAAGACGGCAACTTAGAAGGAGCTCTAGGATAGCAAGCGGCTAGTGGTTTAGAGAACACGGTGGAAGCTAAATTATCTCTTGAAAAGGATCTTTCGACAACCCTAGAGGATCTTAAGGGGGGACCTAGTTTGAATGGACATACTTGTAAGTGGTCCTCTTTGTTCGAGGTCAAACCCAAAGGTAAGTCCTCACTGCCTCTAGTTAAAAATACCTCGAATGTGTCTCAGGGCAAGTTTTCTATCTCTGTTCTAGACCAAATCATAGACCAAAACATTGCTAGAATGGAAAATACATTGATTGGTAACTTTTTTGGGACTAGACCGAATATAGAGATCGTTCGTGGATTTGTCAAAAGAAAGTGGAACTTGAAAGGCCCGGTTGACGTGGTTGCAATGAACAAAGGTTGTCTATCCTTCTCTTTTTCTTATGATGAGGATATAAGCAACATTCTCTATAGTGGTTCATGGGCAATAGCTAAATACATCATGTACATCTAGAAGTGGTACCCTAATGCAGGAAAAGAAAAAAAAATTTGGTTCAAGTTTCGGTCTGGATTAAACTCCCTAGGCTTCCAATGGAATTCTAGGAGGAAGATGTGCTTGCAAGAATAGCCAATACCTTCAGGGAGATTATTTCTATTGACCAAGTCACGACATCTAGAAGAAGGCTTATTTACGCTAGGATTTGTATTGGAGTTGGACCTAATACGAACATGCCAGAGGAAATAGAGATAGAATCTAAACTGGGGAAGTGGAGGTAGAATATTGTTTATGAATCAATCTCTTTTGCCTACTTTCATTGTAAAAAAGTAAGACAGTGGGCTAAAAAATGCCCAAATAACGAGGGTAAATCTTATCCCCAAGCTAAGGTTTGAAAAAAAGTTGATAGTTCTCTAAAAGCCTTAGAGTCCAATGACCCAGATCAGGAGAAACAATCTCGGGTTGGAAGGATAGAGGAAGAACTCACTAGTGAAATAGGAAATGAACTAAAGAAAGTAGATAGAGAAAAAATAGATCATTAGGAGATGGAGCAGAGTGGTAAGGATCCAGAGCATGGAGAAAAAGACAATAAACAGAATGAGGAATCGAAAGAGGATAAGATAGAGTTAGTCTCAGATAAGTTTGAGAGTAAAAGAGATAAAAAATACGCAGATAACAAAGAGGAAGGAGATAATTTTAACCTTGTATCAAATTCTCAGGATCTAGATAAAGAAACAGATTGGTTCCAAGAGGCCCAACCTGATAACATTCTGGATCAAGGGCTGTTGGAAATCTCATTAGCTTCCCCAGTAAAAGTAAAGCTGACCTTTCCGGAGGAAAAAGTACCAAAATGGGGAGATGAGGAAGACATCAAAAAGGCACCGGGGAAGAGTGAAACAAAGCAGGAGGAAGAAGAAGTAGCAAAGGACAAAAGAAAGAACAAGCAAAAAAAAAGAATAACAATAACTTTATCAATAGTACACTGACTAGAAATACCATAAGCAGGCTTGGGGATGTGAGGGCGCAACATACTTCTCCAGGAAGACATTCAAATGCAAAAAAGAGATCAATGGAAACAAGCAGAAATATTGCAAATGGAACTCAAAGAACCATCTTTGAGACAGGTATTTCAAAAAATCCATGAAGATCATCTCTTGGAATATTCAAGGACTGAACAACCCTCACAAACATGATTTAGTTAAAAGTATGATTAGAGATAAAAACATTGATATTTTTTTGGTTAAAGAAACTAAGATGGCAAAAGATAAAGTAGAAAGCTTGAAGATGTTCAAAAATGGAGGAGTCAGTGGAGGGAGTTTAGAAGGTGCTTCAGGAGGAATTGTTACCTTCTAGAACAAAAATAATGTAGAAGGTGAGGTGCTGATTCAGGACAATAATTTGGCTTGTATTAGATTTAAGCACCTTAAAAATTGCACTACTTGGGTCTGAACTAATTTATATGCTCCTAACACTAAGACTGGTAGAAGTGAGCTGTGGAGAAATCTTACTGGGTTAAGAAGCAGGTTTGCTGAGGACAGCTAGATTATTATGGGAGACTTCAACACCCCCTTGAAGAAAAATGAGAAAAAGGGAGGGAGTCAAGCTAATCTAGACAGTAGATTGGACTTGATGGACTTTATTAACAATAATGCCATCCATGACCTAGAGCTACAAGGAGTTAAATTCACTTGGACTAATAGATGAAGTGGTGAGGATTTGATTCAGGTTAGACTTGATAGAGCTCTTCTATCCTTAGATTGGTTTAACCTTCATGTTTGCTCTTTATCCTCTCATATAAGGGCAAGATCAAACCATTATCCAATAACCTTCACGGCTGAAGCAAAGAATAGAAGGAGGCATTTCCCTTATAGATTTGAAAGAATGTGGACTAGACACCCAGATCTGGAGAGTAAGATTAAGGATTGGTGGCAGGTCAGTATTGACAGAAATGCCATGTACAGAGTGGTTAAAAATTTGAAGATTGTTAAAGATAATGTTAAGAAGTGGAATAAGGAATGCTTTGAGAATATCTTTGCCTCGAAAGCCACAATTCTCTTAGAGCTTAAGGATATCTAGGATGAGATACAGAATAATGGTTATACTAATACGTCTAGAGATGCTAAAGATGCTATTCTTATGAGATATCATGATATTATAGCTAAAGAGGAAACCTATTGGAAACAAAGATCAAGAAATATCTGGTTGAAGGAAGGGGGCAGGAATACTAAATACTTCCATCTGTCCACCCTAAGACATAAGCCCATTAATAGAATAGCTCAGATTAAAGTGAATGGTAGATGTGTTGAAGAAGATGAACCCATGAGTAGGGCTGCTATGGACTTTTTTCCAACTTACTTGCTAAGGATCAAAATTTGGATATGCAAGCCCAAAGGAATCTCCTGGCCTGGACACTATACCTACCATTTTAGGGGATGAACAAAATGCTCACTTGACTACAATCCCTTCCCATGATGAAATTCTGATAGCTGTCAACTCCTTTGAGGGAAACAAGGCCCCAAGCTCAGATGGTTTTCCCATGTTCTTCTTTCAAAATTATTGGCATATTATTGGAGATGATGTGTCCAGAGCTGTGAAAGAGTTTTTTGGTGCTAGAAATTTTTTGAAAGAAGTTAATGGTACTTTTATTTCTCTTATCCCCAAAATGATGAGGGTTGATTCCATGGATCTCTTTAGACCTATAAGTCTATGCAACTCTCTTTATACGATAATTTCCAAGGTTCTTACTTCTAGAATCCTAAAGTTGCTTCCCTCTATCATATCACCTCAGCAAAGTGGTTTTGTCCTGGGTAGACAAATATTGGATTCGATCATCTTCGTCCATGAAAATATCCACTCTGTCTTTCTCTAAAAAAGAAGGTTTTTTTCTGAAGCTAGACCTCTCTAAAGCCTACGACAAAGTGGATTGGGATTTTTTGATGGATGTTCTCTCTGCTTTTGGCTTCAACTCTAGAAGTATTAGTCTTATCAAGCAATTAGTCTCGTTGTCTTCTTTCTTTGTTTTAATGAATGGATCTCCTTCTCCTTTCTTGAAAGATTCTAGAGGCCTTAGGTAGGGGGATCCTCTATCCCCGGTTATCTTTATTATTATGGTGGAGTGTCTGGGGAGATGTATTGGGAAGCTGGTTGAGAAAAGGGAGTTTTGTGGTTTGAATCCATCTTTTGCAGATCAAATATGTTCCCATCAGCAGTTTGTTGATGATTCTATAATAATGGGGAAAGCTATAGTGAAGGACTCTAGAATTTTAAAGAAGGCTCTGGATAGCTATGGATCTACCACTGGACAACTTATTAACTGGTCTAAAAGCTTTGTTTATTTTATCAATACCCTAGAGAGAAGGAGGATTAAAAGTATAATATCCTGGGTTGTCAAGTTGGAAATCTTCTTGCTTCTTACTTGGGGCTGCCCTTATGCCATGATCCACCTGATACTTTTTGGGGAGCCTTGGTGGACAAATTCCACAAGAAGCTGTCTAGCTAGAAGGGTGCTCTTCTTAGCCAAGCTTGTAAGGTGTAATTGCTGAAATCTACTCTACAAAGTATCCCTCTCTATGCCATTAGTCTCTTTAGAATTCCTGCTAAGTATGCGGAGGCCATTGAAAAGATTTAGAGAACTTTTTTATGGATAGGGGTTGAGGAGAAGAAGAGAATGAATTTGATTGCATGGGAGAAGGTTTGCAAGCCTATAAGAAAGGGAGGACTGGGCCTTAGAAGAATAAGAGACATAAATGAGTTCCTTATGGCCAAGCAGATTTGGAGAGGGTATAAAAATCAAGGAGAGTGGAAACTGATATGGGATAACAAATATAAAAGTCAATGTCCGACTCTTCAAAGCTTCCTTAAAGCGGAAAATATCCCAATTGGATCCAATATCTGGAAAAATGTTTCTAGAACAAGAGACTTAATTGTCAAAGGTGCAAAATGGAAAATGGGGAAAGGGAATCTTATCCAATTCTGGGATGATTCTTGGCTATTGGAGTCCCCTTTGAATGAAAACCCTGAGTGGAGCATATTTTAGAACTAATGCAAGGAAATATTTGGATCTAAGGTGGATGATTACTGGGAAGATGGATAGTGGAAGGATTTATCTCAGGTGGATCAGTTCTTGGGTAGTTTGAACAAAGTTATGAACTCTATGGTAAGGGTTGAAGAGGAAGACCAATTAATTTGGAAACTCGTAGCTAGTGGTACTTTCACTATGGCCTCTTTGTATCATCAATAGTTCTCCAACATGGAAAGCCCATGCTGGGCTAAGGCATGGGTGAAAGGCCTCACCCCTAAGATTAACATTTTCTTCTAGACAGCCCTATAAGATAAAATTCTAACAATAGAGAATATCAGAAAAAAAGGTATTAGTATGCCTAGTGTTTGTATTCTATGTAAGCAGAATGAGGAGACCATTAATCATATGCTCTTTCATTTCCCTTTCTCTGCTGATGTCTGGGGAAGCTGTCTGGACCACTTCAAAATCAGTTGGGGTTTCCCTGAGTCGATTTATAAGGTTTTCAACTCTTGGCATCATCCTTCAAGGAATAAATCCACAACTTTATTATGGAAAATTGCCTTACCTCATATGTGTTGGGGTATATGGAAAGAGAGAAATGACAAAGTTTTCAGAGAAAAGGTTTCTAAGGCTAAAATTGTGTTTGAAAAAATAAAAAGAAATATAGTGGAAAATATGAATATGATAGGAGGCATTGATAATCCTCAAGATAAGGATGATCAATTTATCTACAAAAAGTGAAGATTAAAGGGTCGCGAGCACTTTCAAATCAACCCTAGAGAGGGTGTGATATGGATCAGTCCACCCAAAGGATGGATGAAAGTTAATTTTGATGGTGCCTCAAAGGGTAATCCGGGTGTTGCAGGATGTGGAGTGGTCCTTAGGGACGAATGGGGAATTTGCAAAATCATAAAAAGTATTCCCATAGGAAATTAGACAAATCATGTTGCCGAAGCTATGGTGGCTTACCATGGGATGATCCTTGCCAAGGAAGCTAAATGCCCTAAAGTTTGGTGTGAAGAAGACTCATTGAACATAATCAATTGTTTAAATATAAAATTCCTACCTTCTTGGTTAATTAGTAATGCTATTAAAGCAACTAGGAAAATCAGCGAAGAATTTGAAATGTGTGTTTTTACACATGTGTATAGGGAGGCCAATTCCTACGCTGATTGGGCTGCCAACCTGGCTTGCCAATCAAAAGACATCATTACTAGTCATGGTGAAAGTGAGATTGCAAGTGAAATGAAATCCTTGCTTAATCTAGACCGGAGCCAGACTAGGCAACGTGGTACTTTTAATCATTATTTCTAATGCCTCTTCCGCCTTTTTCGATGCAGGTTTATTTCAAAGACAAGGAGAATTTATATAGGTGTCTTATCATAATTATCTAGCACGGATTATGGGCGTTCTTACAGGGCATCCACAGAAACCAAAGGAGAGGTTATCAAGCTGAGAGAAGAAATTTCAAGGAAAGTGCTGAAAAAATGGGAGGTAACAAGAAAAGATTAGAACCCACCTCTTGCTCTGACTGGAGAAAGAACAATGAAGTCTGGGATATCCTTTAGTAGGGGGTTTGAATGTTTTCATGGAGTGACTAATTGGGAAAGATCCCACTAATACCACCCATTTCATCAAGAACTAGAAAATGGCAAAATCCTGGTCAAGTCCCAGATGATGAATGTTGACGAGGAGGTCATTGTTGAGGCCACGGGGATGACTACTGAGGGATTGAAATTTTACAGGGATCGCAACATATCAGATAAAGTAGCAGATAAGTTTCTAGTCACAGACGAAGAGAGGAGAAAGATGATTAAAATTGACAACTCCTACCATGCTCCAAAGAGGATTTGCAGGCCATGGAGGTTTGTTTTATTTGCTTCTATTGCCTACATTACTTTGGACGGTAGGTTTACCAGAGCCTACGGTCATCACTTTGTTTTGTTCAACCATTTCCGCCATGGGGAAAAGGTGAGATTTCCTTAGTACCATGCATGCTCTATGGACCACACTATCAAGGAGGTTCAGAAGAATCCTAAAGGCGACCATGCCCTTAACCAGGGGCTTATGGTCCTTGTTTATAAAATGCTTAAGGGGAAGTGCATTGAAAAACCTATTAAAGGAAAAAATTCAAGAGATGAGACTACGGAGAGTGAAGCTAGCGGATTCAACTTTGAATTGAAGACTGAGGGAGAATCGAAAGAGACTAGCAAAAAAGGGAGGAATAAGGCTAAGAGGAAAAGGATTGTGGTGGATTTAGACATGTTGGAGTCTGAAACTGAATCCTTTGAGAAAAAATTTGTTAAGAAAAAGAAAGGGAAAGCAATTGGAAAGCAAACTCAGAGGAATAACACTAAAAAGGGTAACAACAAAGACATCAACCATATTCTGGTTGATTGTGAGGAGGATGCTGAAGAGAACAAGAAGGAAGAGGGTTAGGATAAAGAAGGGGAGGTTAACCCGGTGATGGGAAACATTGAGGTTTTGGATACCACAAATCTACAAAAGGAGGATAAAGGGGATAAAAGTGGTATTGGTGATAATGATACTATAAAAGCTTTCTGTGAGACCATCGCTACCATGGTGAAGGATATCAATAGTTTGAAGATAGATACAAAGGCTATCACAAGAGTTACGATTGGTGATAAGCCCCTGGTGGAACATGTTAAAGAACTGGTTGATGTTCTGCACAATGCGGAAGCTATTGAATGTATGGTGGGTAAAATCATAGCTACGGAAAAAAGGTCAATGTTAAGAAGATTACAGACCAAAATTTTTAGATCCTCAAAGCTTCAGTGGATAACATGAACATCCTAATCAACAAGTTTGAGAACAATGCTAAGAAGGATGGTGATAAAGAGCAGCCGAACAAGAAGGGTCATGAAAAGAGGACCAAAGCTAACACAAAGATCAAGGGTGACATCAAAGGTCGTGAGCTGGAGGAATTAAAGACCTTGGTGAACAACATGAAATAAATGGTTGTTCATGCTGAGGAAATCATGAAAAGTATTTAGGTCTCTGTCTGTTTCAGCAGGGTTCCTTAGTTCTATCTTTTTGTTGTCATTGTACTTTCCTTTCGTTGTCTATTTCTGCATTTTTTATGATATGTTATGTAAGCTGATCACTTTCGGTGGGATCTTTTTGTCTTTTTAAAGTGATCAGGCACTTTTCTTTCTCGCAGTTTTGTTCTCTTGGCTTGTACAAGGTTCAGGTCCCTTTCAAATACCTGCTTTTACTTAATCAAAACATAGCAAGTTGTGGTGTTGAAATACACTTAAGGGAACATGCATAAATCGAAGAAAATGAAGAATAGAATGAAGATGACAATTAGTCTTATGGTCAAAGAAAGGAGATGAATTGGTAGTTGGAATTGGAAGACATTTAACATTCACTAGGCATGTATACTTATTATTGTATTTCACACATTATATTGCAAAATCTAAACCGTCGTTGATGATATTTATATTTCTATCATGGAATTGTCAAAGGCAATTGTATTTTTTTTAATTTTTATTTATAAATTAATAATTAATGTGCTACTATTTTTAACAATTCGTTGTAGAATTTAAATTATAAACATTGTCTCCAAATTTGATTTATTAAACTCATTTTTTCAAATTTTATTTATGAATATTAATAAACATATTATTAATTTTGTATTGTTATTCTTTGATACTATTTTTTGTACATTACCACAAAATAACACTAATTTCCTAATTTCATTTCACCTCCTGATTACTGGTATGAGAAGACAAGATTCAAATAATCATGAGTAAATTAAAATATATATTAATAGTTAGTTGTGGTAATGTTATTTTATCTTATGTTTTGTTGAAGAAAAGATTAATTGTACAAGGTATCCCACACAAATTTGAAGGACCAACCTTTAAATAAAGGTAATGATAGATAATGCAAACAGTAAAGTAGTGTTGTAATTCTTCCTTAGTCTTTATAAGGAAAGCCTAAAATTATGGTCCCTATGCTTAGTATGAACTTTTAACAATTGCCAACTCCTTATTATGCCATTGAAAGCCTTAGTTCATTGAAGTGGCCCCACCTCAAATATAAAAAAGTAGTCAACAATGGGACTTTGATATTTCTCCATGTAACAAGTGTGTTAGTGGGCCCTATCATCAATTGGCCATTTCTATTCGATCGCATTGATTAAGATTATCACATTTTCTCAAAGGTGGTCCTACCACCAAAATGCGATAGAGAAAGAGCTTGCCACATGTCTTTATGAGATTAAAATCCTAATAATTTAGGTCTATCACTTCTTCATATGGTGGGACCTAGTTCCAATATGTGAGGATGCAAAATAATGCCAGGTATCTCTATAGAGCCTCTTCCAATTGGCATTTTAATTCCATGTGACACATTTTATTAGATCGCATTGCTTGAATTTATATCATGTACTCCAAGGTGGTATTACCCCAAAAATAAGACTAAATGAGAGATTGATATGTATCTTAGTGGGATCAATGGACCCTCTCATCCACAATTTAGTTATTGCATTATTAATTTTTTTGAATGTTGTCAATCTTCTTGATCAAAGAAGATCAACAAACCAAGTTCAAATCTATGGATAAGAATTAATTGGGGGATTCTTGGTTGCATCTTCTCACATATATGGGCCTCAATGGTGGTTTTCATTGATATTCATCAATCACAAACACAGTTATGTCATTATTGTATTCATTTGAGAACATTGAAGAGCTAAAAAGAGGTGTAGTTGAATAATTTATGGAAATTAAGTAGTGCAAGAAATTATAGAAATAGTAAGGGTTTTCATAGAGCGATCAAAAGTTTGATTTCAAGGCTTCCTATTGTTCATTTCTATCTGCAAAAGGGTTTTCTCAATATTTTAGGGCTTAGTTGTTGAAAACAAGTACTCTAAATTCTACAGAGTAAAGAAATTTTCAATTTTCAATTTTTAATTTTCTCAAGAAGACTAGTTTCTATATTTCTTTAAACCCTAAGTTTAAATATGATGATTGTAACTTTAAGAAGAGCTAGGAGGGTCTTGGATGAAGATATTATTGCTCAATTACATAGATCTTCATAAATGGGAAGGCAAGCTGAGGGTAGGGGTATTTTATTTGATAAACTTGTGGATAGGACAACATCTTGTGGGGGCATCCTTATGTCCCAATTAATAGATTGAATTTGTCTAGGTATGTTTACAGTTCATAGAGAGTAGATCTGGGAAGGCTTGTAGTCCCAAATGTTTTTTTCAATGTAGACCTAATTAGAGTAGTGAAAAAAAGCTATAATCCATATAGTAGGGCTTTTAAGAATACTCATATCCTCAGGGGAAGATTGGAATGATTTAATCGACTTAGATATCATTGTTGTAGACTATGTTCCAATGGATACCCAGGGTAGCTAGAATGACGTAATGGAATTGGAAGCCAATGTCATACATGATGTTGTTATAAGTAGAAGAGAAAGGAAAATAAAAGAAAAATAAAAAAGGGGTATGAGTGGGATATGACAAGAAATTTTCAAATGGATTGGGTGTCAAAGTTCACATTCATTTAGCACATAGATAATGTAAAAAAAGAAGAATATTTAACATAATGCAAATTATAAGATTGGAAACATAATAGGGACAATAAGTTACAACTAAAAATGGACACTATAGAAAAGAAAATGGTAAATTTTATGAAAAAAATCATAGATGGAAAGGAACAATCAATGATTAGATAGAAAACAAAGGAATAATATCTTCATGTTAACTATGTCGTCAAATATAAAGAGAACATGTAAAGAAAGAAAATTCTTTTTGAATGTGGAGGTTCAATTGAAACTTAATTTAAAAAGACCATGGCAAAAGCAAACAAGACAAAAAATGTTCAGTTGAGTGTTTTTTTTCATATTTTGACTAGAGGGTGTCCTACAATAGACTATCTTGAATATAATAGTTTATTATCTTTTTGTGGGTGTTTCTAAATTTCCTTAGATGTCTTGGTCAATAAATAATAGAAAGGAGTGGGCTATTTGTCTTGCTGAGGTAAAAAATTAAAATATAAAAGAAAAAATAAAAAGAGTTAACCTTTATTGCATTATCGTTTGATGAAGTTAAAATGATAGATAATACTTCTTGGGAATGTACATGCATGCCTATACTATACACAAACATGTCAACCAACCTAATCTACTCTATGATGCTAAAATGAAGGATGATCCAATAATGCACAAAATTTATATGAACTAGTTAACAAATATTTGAATGAAATAAGTAGTGTGGGTGACTTATCAATTGCAAAGAAGTTGGTGTGTGTAAGAGCTGCAATGGTGTAAGGTAATAAGAAAGATCTTTTCCTAAAGCTACAAACTATTTATTCACCATACATTATTACCATACACTACATGACACAAATTTAATTTAGCATTTAAAATTGTGAGTAAGTTTGATTCAGTAGCTAAAGTTGAAAATCTAATTCATGAGCTCTACTCATACTTCAATAAATTCCCAAATGTTTTGAATTGTTTTTAAAAAATTGCAAGGGAATAATCTTAGGAAATAAACTTCTTAAGAATGTTGATGCCAAATGGATATCCTTACATGGACTAGCACAACACATTTTTTTAGAATATCAATCCTTGATTAGACTAATGTATGAACATTGCGACTTAGTAGAAAAAGTTGTTGACCTTTTACATAGGTTAAGTGACGTAGAGACACTCTTAACTTTACCTATTATTCTCCCTCTATTGGACAAAATGAACATTCTTGTGAAAAAAAAATTCAAAGAAAGAACTATGTATATTTAGAATATACAAGTACATTAAATGACATATCCGACCCTCGATAATCTATATTTATCATATTAGGCATTTATAAGTCCAAATTTTTGCAGTTGGCAACTGAAGTCAAATGTGGATAATCCTACTTTTTTTCATTTTAATGCAGACATGGAGTTATGTGCCTTTGTAAATGGATATGAGATAACAAAGCACTATTATATGACGTCATTATTGTGGCTCTACCAAATTGAGAGAAGTAACTATTATAGGGGAAGCTTTAACCAATATTTTTAAGTTGGTAATTACTACTTTAAAGAGTATTGCGATAGCCATTTCATTAGATATGATAGATCAATTCCCTCAAGAAGAACTATTAGAAGCCATGTTTGTTTTGTATCCTAAATTTTGGGTCCACTTTGATCAAAAATATTTTTATAGGAGGTTAAAGATCTTGATTGATCATTATTCTATGAGTTCACAATTGAAAATCAATGGAAAAGAAGTAGAAGGAATTTCAAATAAACTTAATCTTATGGAGCAGTCAACCCATTTTAGATCAATAATGAAGGAACAGACTATGGTCATAGAGAATCCATTCCAACTAAGATCAATAACAAGACTTTCGACAACCTTAAGTCAAAGTGAGATGTTGCATGATTCAATCCAAAATTACTTCAAACTTATTAAGTTATGTCAAAACATGACATTGTGATCTATGGAGGATGATAGTTTTTATTACATTGGGGTTTTTGAAATCAAAGATAAGAAGCAAACTAGACAATAATTTCAAAAACTTCTCGAGCATGTATACAACTAGGTATGATATATGAAGTGTAGTGCTCCTCCCTGACTCATCCCTTATGTGAGGGTGTGATATACACTTTTAGATTCATTCTCTAATAGTCTCTTTGACTTTAGTGGATTCGTTATGATTTATGAGGATGAATTTATATCTTAGAATAATATGTTGATTAGGCTTATGCACTCACTATTCATGTATGGATTATATTACTTATGAGGTTACGATGGCATCTTGATTATGCTAACCCTATTCCATGATTATGATGATGATTGAGTTGATGTTATGATGATTGTGATTGTCATCTAGTGTCTTCGTGATAGGGACGATATCATACCACTCATTGCGAGCATGATATGATATTGTGATTCTCTATCACTTGCCTGATTAATTATGATATATTGTTGTATATTTTTGTATTGTTTTAGTGGTGGATGTAGTTTTGCAGGTATTGGACATCAACTCCACCTAGTCTCATAGGTTGGAATATATCCTATCCCAATGGTAAGTTGTTGAAGATGGCATGTGTTTCTCTCTCATACTCAAGGCTTAGTTGGTCACCTTGTTAGTTGTGTTGTGGCGTTAGTTGTGGTTAGAGTCTTGTGTTGATGTGGACCCTTTTTTCAGATTGTTTGAGGTGATGTGAGTGTGTGTTTATTATTTAATTAATAATTGGATCAATGTGATTTATTAACGTTTATATTAATTTATTTAATTTATAATGGCTTCCAAAATACCCTAGAGAAATAATCTAAAATCTACTAACAAATGGAGTTTTTTTTTTCTAAAAAATTTGTTACTCTATGTCAACATTAACCATTTGCAAGATCACATAAACCAACATGTACATAATCATAAAATATATTACACAAGTGGATTAAATCATTCTAAATATCAACATATCTTCAAATATACTCTTGCAAACACATCCATTCCCTAGGATATCTCAATGTCACTACTTGACATCATAACACATAACACCTTTTCAACTAGAACATCATCACCTCTTATCATTCAACTATTTATTTACATTCCATGCAACTAGGATAACATTAATTCATATGCATAACTCATCACATTGCATTTCCTTAAGCACAACCATTACATTACTCATCAGGAATATTCTCCATATTCATATGTAAGATTGAAATAACGAATACTTATCACCTTCCAACTAGGATACCATGCTACTAACAATTTTAAGAATCATATTTAATACTATAAACATATCTCATATATTCCATTAACATAGTATCTCAATCCCAACATAATGAACATTTCCTTAACACGAACCAAAAGATTAATGCATCATTTTATTACAAGATCATTGTTTCCATTTCATCAAGACCTAATACATAAGGGTACATAGAACAAGCACATAGTCTCTATTGCTACATCACATCCTAAATGCTTAATATCATGAATTACATGTGTGCATAATATTACTTCCTTTATCATAATCCATCTTAGATTTACTTAACCATTTCACTTAGGATTCAAGCAACCACCACTATCCTTTTTAATATTCATTTCATAGGACAACGTAGCAAAATACCAACTCTGAATGCAATACAAATGTATACAAGCTACTCCATTTCATTTCCACATAGAAATCATACATCTATATCACATAATGAACTGTAATAGAAAAATCTCACCATTCATGTATCCAGTTAATATCAATAATCCCTTAATTACTCAAGTAAAGATCGGTGCTACCTATTCCATTCTTTCTATCATTCACTCTACAACATAATATGATACTAAACCATCTCATAAATACAATGCAACTCAAAACCATTTTATTTCACATAGATTCCTATCTTAAGTTACATAATGAACAACTGATATATCAAGGAATAATCCAAGTACTTTCTCTAGTCTCAACATCAAGTCCTATTACAAATTCTTTTCAAATACATGGTAAAGCTTATACATGAATACATCATCTCTTATACATATGAAATTAATTTATAATACAATGTATTCTCTTCCAAGAACATATGAATCATCTCTGAAGTACAGCCACATGAAGAGTCCAATCGATGCATGCTACACCAAGAAAAGTATCCTAATGGAAGAAGGAATTCAACCACCTGACCATGTGGAACCAATCAAGGAACCACCCCCTGTTCTAGGAGATGAAAAAGGTTCCAAATCACACTCATGAGATAAGCTGAAACCTATCAACCAAAGGATACATCAAGACTCAACAAGACTCCAACAATGGATCACAACACAAAAATGCAACACAAGGCTGAAACCAACAATAGACCCTCCAAAGGAAAAATCAATAAAGAAAGGCATATGGAAAATGGACACATGTAGGGAAAGAGTGTCATCACATGCTATCCTCATAGTAGAAGGGGCTAAGCCTTACCCTGATAGACATGTGGAAACATCTCAACCTTGGAGCCATTCAAGGGAGACCGGTTTATCGCTACAATAGTCTTCCCAAGATCATCTCGAGTGCACACGCTTCTAGGGATATGGGGAGGGGAAAACAATCAATTATTATCTTGTTTAGTGAATTATTAAATACCCAAACCCACTGATCAATTGTTTAAGTTATCACTTGCAATTACAATAAACTATTCATGTGGTTCCAACAAGTCTAGACCCCCTCCTAGAGGCCTAATGCTCAAGACCCTAGTCCACACATGCAAGAGCCTACTCTTTGTACCATGGACCACTACCATAGGGTGAAAATACATATCAAATGAACACATAAAATCATCATGATGGATGAAATAAGATACAACAACAATCACAACAAACTGAGCACAATCTGAGCAAAATGGACTCATGAATCAAACTCAAAAAAGGAGTCTTTCACAAATGCAACATCAAAGATAAGCCAATCATGAATCAAAAATATAAAATATATCCAAATAAAATCAAATCCTCAACAGTGAGGCATAACATATCCCACTGGAGTCATATAATCAATCCCTCAACAACGAGGCATTCTCCCTCTCGTCGAAGCATCAAATCGCATAGGAAACACCTCAATAGTAAGGCATGAACCCTCTTAATAGAGAAAATGAAACATCATAAGAGATCAAAATAAATTATAATCATCTCTAAGAATGTCAATACATATCGCACAAGCCTCAAGAGTAATCACACAATCCAAAAATGCACTCAAATAGGCTAAAAACTGACTTTCGAAGATCCACCGGATAGTTCAGCGCCCCTGGTTCATATATTGGTGCCCTTGGTATGTATGATATAATTTTTGGTACTTACCATGGTTTTTTTGGTTCATACCATAGTGTTTCTAGTCTTTGGGATGGCATTTTTATCATTTTGCTTGCATCTTCAAATCAGGACCCCTGGACACTTGGTATGTTTCTCAGCACCCTTGGTACAAATACTGGCACTTGTGGGGTGTAGGTTGGCACCCTTTTTATGTGTGGTAACCCCTAGTCCAATTCACAACATATTTGGGTGATTACATAGCCTTTTGGGGAGAATAGCAGAAAATTGCACAATACTTAGACATAAGGCTAAGGAGGGGTCTCAGGAAGGCTTACAGGTCCAAAACGGACCTCATAATGCATACAAGAGGTCTAATACATCCAATTACTAACAAGGGAATTAACATAACAAGTACATACTCTTTTCAAAAAGTTACAATAAGAAGATATTCTCCCATAGAGCCAAAACTGAGTTTTAGGAAGCCAAACTGATAAGAGAGAGTATAAACAAGTTGCATACACCCAAAGGAGACTCAAGAAAGATAGATAGGGATAAATTACAGCCAATTCAAGTGATTGTATGTGTCATGCATATTCATAGTGTAGTCATAGAGAACACTCAACTACACAACAGGAATAAGACACCAAAACAAGCTCAAACCAAAGAAGATTTTGTAATCTACTCAAGAGAATAACCAAATGAAATTTCAATCATGATCCAACACTTTCTCATAAGAAAAAAGAAAAATCAAACACAGAGAATACATAATGAGCCCTCGTAAATGCAATTTCCAGAAAATAGGATCAATGAAATGCATATTTTCCCCAAAACAAAACACTACCAAATAGAAATTAAACTATTGCAATTCATGAATCCATTTTCCTAAGACAATCTTTTGCAGACAATGCATACAATCTTTTTGAAATCAAAATGCAGAGTTCTGGAAAATAAAACCAACTTGGAAAAAGATAAATAAAGGAGAAAAATGGAAGCACAATCCAAATCTAGCGAAAACCTTCAACAAAATTGAATCCAAAGCCAATGCAAAATCTCCCAAAATCCAAATCTTCAATCTCACGAATTTTTCCCCAACCCCCATGAATGCACAGGAAGCTGAGTAAATACACAAATTAAAACCAAAAACCATATTGAAAGCCAACCAATGAAAATAATCCAAAAACTATATTATTTACCTATCTTGTATAGTTTCGAGGCATATATTGTTCCTCATTATATTTTACCTACCAATTAAAATTTCACCAATCATATGCAAGGGTAGGTAAATATATTCATTTTTCTATTGCCGACAATATCAATTTATAATAATACATTAAATAATGATTCATAACTTAATATAATCAATTAATAAATTAAAAGCATAAATCCTTAAAAATAGGAACCCAATTAAAAATTAAAAATCAAATCACCAATAAATTGATAAATTCAACAAATCAATAATCAATAATAGTTAATAATTGAATAAATCTCAACATCAATAAATAAATAAATAAATATAAATAGATTGCTCATCAATAAATCAAAATAATAAATATTATCAAATAATTGATAATTCTCAAATAAATAAATAAATAAATAGATAAATAGATAATAATTCCATAATGGATAAACCATCAAATGATAAATAAACCAATCATTAAAATAATTAAATCTCACCAATCATAAATAACCATCAATAAATAGATAATTTATGATTAGAAATACACCATGATTAAACCAATGAAATAAATCCTAATTGGTTAAATAAAATATCACGATAAAATCATCATCAAAAAATAATCAAATAAATATCCATAATCAAATAATTAGACAATAATCACATTACCCAAACGAATAAGCATAGACTCCAATCATCTTACACCAAGGGAACAAATATAACACAAGACTCTAACCTCAACTTTGTGGCGCAATCGACAAGGTACACATCATAGACCTAGAGTGTGTGAGGGAAACTATGTCATCTCTGACAACTTGCCATTGGCATAAAGACACGCTCAAACCTATGAAGCTAGGTGGACTCGACATCTTGTACCTGCAAACTTGCATCAAAGACAAGTGATAGAGAATCAAGATGACATATCCTACTCGCAATGAGTGATATGGCATCATCTCTACTCACGAAGACATTATGTGAACCGATATAAGGACATAATGATATTGTATGTTGTCATTGATGTCGATATGTGATATGAAGTGAACCGGCATATGTGATATGTGAGAAGAGAGAACCGGCATATATGCCAAAGTGAAGCGGCATATTTGTTCAAGATGAACTGGCACATGGAAGCACTATGTGACTACCGGTTGGTAGGTAGTTTCCACTTCAGGATTTCTAGTTGGAGTACCTCAAGCCTGTGTGACTCAATCGGTGATGTTTGTGTGATGTGTTAATAGTATACAGGAGAACAGGTCTTGTTGCCATGTAAGCTCTGTGCGCGTGAAGGATCTTGCATGAAGAAGACTATTCCTATCTACCTCGGGAATGTGCGAAGTTTGTCAAACACTGATCATGCATGATGGGTTATCAGCCGCCATGAAATCAGTGGATAATGGATGATGGAGAATGTCTTGAGATCGATTCAAGACTGTTGCATTTAATGCAGTATGATTCAACGATCAGGATTGAACCGCTTGAATTGCTTAACCTAATAGGTTTAGGGTTTAGGGTTTTTGCTACCGACCTGTCTGTTTCCTATAAGGTCGATGTTGTGTTTCTTTCTAAGGTTGTTGGCAAAAGTTGTGAGTGTGTATCCAAGGGAAGTGATACGTGATTCTTGCCAGACCAAAGGAGAGAAGAGATACCTGCAAAGTGAATGTGCAGAAGGTGGAAAGGAGCCAAAACAGATCTGCATTAGCATTGAGTGCTATTACCAGATCATTGTAATTCCTGTTGATCTTTAACCACTTCAACAGTTGTGAAATCCCTTAACAAGGTAGCCTTAATTGGCTTGATACAAATCCCTTAACAGGGTAGCTTTAACTGGCTTGATTCAAATCCCTTAACAGGGTAACTCGAAGTTAATGAGTTCTAGGAAGCTATAGAGCTCTGGAGATCCTTTAGCTATTGAGTTCTTGAAATCCTCTAACAAGGTAACCCTAACCAGGTATTGTAGCCATCCCTTAACCGGGTGATCCCTAATAGGATCAGTTCCTAGCAGAACCTATTGTAATGTCTTTAACTAGACAAAGCTCCTAACAGAGCAGACTTCTAGAGAGTTCAAAAAGAAGCTTGTGGGTATTCATCCCCACCGTGGTTTTTCCCAGTTGGGTTTCCACATGAAAAATATGTGTGTCATGTGTGATGCTTTTATCTTGTGATGCTTTGTTATTACTTGTTGAGCATATGATGGTTCTATGTTTTATGCCTGTCTATAAAACATATTGAACTAACTATTGTGAAGATCTGATGATAGTTTACCTGTTCATGCATGAGGGTGTAATGGTACTATAGTATTGAGCTAAGAGGAAAGCTTAGTGAGTGACCGGTTTATGATTGTTTTATTTATTCTAGGTCTTACCGGTTGCACTCTATTTCAACTAGTATCACTGCTTGCCAGTCATTTGGAGTATTTGTTGTCAAACTAGTTTTGGACTGTATTTTTGTTTGTACTAATTCACCCCCCCCTCTCAGTACCGGTTTGGTACTATTGGTTCATCATTGAGTTATCAATTGGTATCAGAGCACTCTAGGTCCTCTATGTTGTAAGCTTAACCGCTTGAGGTAAAGATCCCAGTCAAATGATGAAGAGGGAAGGTCCAAAGTTTAACAAGGAAAATTTTGGTATATGGAAAGATAGGATGAAGACATTCATCAGAAGCATGGGTGCTCAACACTAGAGTTATGTTGAGAATGTCTATTTTGTCCCTACCGGTACTCTTACCGATGACCAAAAGAGAGAGATACAAGAAAATGGGCAAGTCATGGAAGCCCTCATCAGTAGTCTATCCAACATTGAGTTTATTGATGTTCAGGACAAGGTAAATCCCAAAGAGGTATGGGATGCTCTTGAAAATATCTATGGTGGTGATGAACATGTAAAACACGCTAAGGAAGAAAGCTTGAGAGGGAAGTTTGAAGATATGCGGATGGTTGAAGGTGAGACCATTCAGCAGTATGGAATAAGAATCAAAACAGTTGTTGGAGAAATCAAGAGTGCAAGTGGTAACATAAAATATTCCACTGTGGTAAGCAAAGTCCTAAGATCCCTGTTGCCGATCTATGCAATAAGGGTTGCTGCTATCCAAGAGCTGAGATCAATAGACAAGTCTAAGGTATCCTTGGACTCCATCATAGCCAAGTTAACAACCTATGAGCTAAATAGTTTTGATGGCAGTGTTCAAAAGACTGCATCAGCATTTAAAGCCTCTGTTGTACCATCCAGAAAAGGAAAAGAGGCTATCACTAGTGGGGAACCTAGTCAGAGTAGAGAAATGAATGATGAGGAGATTCTGATAGCATTTGAAGCTCTCCTTGCTAGGAAGCTTCCTAAAGGAACTAGTAAATACAAAGGTAAGCTACCTTTGAAATGCTTTTCTTGTAACCGGATAGGACATATTGCTATAAACTGCCCTAATGGCAATAACAAGGACAAACCAGAAAGGTTCAGGAAATTCAAAGGAGGAAATCGGAGAAACTGTTTTGTGGCAGTTGATGAAGGTGTCACAGATGAGGAATCAGAAGATGAAGAGAATGAAGACATTGTGTTTGTTTCTGTAAAGGAAGATGTGGCAGACAAGAAGGCTCTTGTCTCCCAGTTTGATAATTCCAATGAGTGGATCATTGATAGTGCCTGTTCTCACCATATGACAAGTGACCGGAGCAAGTTTCTATCCTTGGAGGAGTATGATGGTGGTGTGGTTCACTTTGGCAATGATGCACCATGCATGGTCAAAGGCAGAGAATCCATCTCTCTGAATGGAAAGAGCAGTGCTGACAATGTGTATTGGGTCAATGGTCTCAGACACAACCTTCTAAGTGTTGCCTAGCTAAATGACAGTGGCCTCACTCTGGAATTCAAGAATGGAGTTTGCAGAATCAAAGGAAAAGATGGTAAATTGGTGGCCACCGGCATGCAGACCAAAGGTAACCTATTTCATCTGAATGCAAATATAAGTACATGTCTTATGGTTAAGCTTGATGATAGTTGGATATGGCATAGGAGACTTTGCCATGTAAACTTTGATAACATTGTGAAGGCTAGTAAGATCAAAGCAGTTAGAGGGTTGTCGATGCTAAGAAAACCGGATAATACCTTGTGCAGAGAGTGTCAATTGGGGAAAATGTCTTCCTCAACCTTTAAAGGTAAATCTTTCACTGCTGACAACTTGCTTAATCTTGTGCATACTGATTTGTGTGGTCCTATGAAAACCAGAAGTGTGTAGGGTGATAGGTATTTCATGATTCTCACTGATGATTTCTCAAGAATGATGTGGGTCACATTCTTGAAAGACAAGTCTAAAGCCTTTGTGAAATTCAAGGCTTTCAGAGCATTAGTGGAGAAGGAAAGCGGTAAAAGAATCAAGTGTCTCAGAACTGATCAAGGAGGAGAATTCACTTCCAGTGAATTCAACAAGTATTGTGAAGAATTTGGCATCAAAAGGCAACTGTCTGGGCCCGGACTCCACAACAGAATGGCCTAGCAGAGAGGAATAACCAGACTATAGTTGAAGTAGCTAGAACCATGTTGATTCAAGGAAAGGTAGCTCACACCTTTTGGAGAGAAGCGGCGAGCACTACAGTCTACACTATGAACCGGGTACTCATCAAGAAAGGTAAGGACAAAACTCCTTATGAGTATTGGACCGGTAAGACACCTATGGTCAGCTACTTTAGGGTATTTGGTAGCAAATGTTACATCAAGAGGAGTGAACATCAGGGCAAATTTAAAGCTAAATGTGATGAGGGAATATTCCTAGTATATTCCACCAAGAGTAAAGCTTTCAAGTGTTACAACAATAGGACTTAGAGAATTATGGAAAGTATCAATGTAAGAATTGATGAATCCTCTGAGAAAACTAAGGAAACTGGTAGTGAGCAAGCTGTGAATGAACTAGTTGCAACCTTCTAGGAACCGATTGTCAGTCAACCAAGTACCAGTAATAGTATTCCCAAACCGGTGAATGTTGATACTGATGAAGATGAGGATGAAGAGGAAAAGCAAGAAGAACCAGTCAAGTCCATTCCTCGGTATGTCAAGTTGAATCATGATCCTAAGCAGATCATAGGAGATAAGGATGCAGGAATCCTTACAAGGAGAAAGATCAGAGAAAACTCATGCATGATCTCTGAATTTGAGCCTAAGTCATTCAAAGAGGCTCATAAAGATGAAGACTAGATCAAAGCAATGGAAGAGGAACTTGATCAGATAGAGAAAAATGGTATATTGTCCTTGGTACCCAGACCGGAGCATAAAAATGTCATTGGCACCAAATGGGTGTTTAGAAACAAGCTGAATGAGGATGGCACAATGATTAGGAATAAAGCCAGAATGGTGTGCAAAGGATATGCTCAAGAAGAAGGAGAAGACTATGGAGAAACCTTTTCTCCTGTAGCCAGATTGGAAGGAGTTCGTATGCTTCTTACATATGCAGCTTTTAAAAGGTTCAAAGTATATCAAATGGATGTAAAATCTGCATTCCTAAATGGTGTACTTGAAGAGGAGGTATACATAAAGCAACCAGATGGGTTCTCCCTATCTGAAGACATTGATCTAGTGTGCAGGCTACATAAAGCCTTATATGATCTAAAGCAAGCACCTAGGGCATGGTATGAGCGCCTACATTCCCATCTTGTGAAGATTGGATTTGAGAGAACAAGTGAAGATAGCAATATCTACTTGAAGTCTGAAGGAGATCAAATCCTGATCTGTGAGGTTTTTGTTGATGACATTATCTTTGGTGGAGATGACAAGATGAGTCATGAGTTTGCTGATGAGATGAAGAAAGATTTTGAGATGTCACTCATAGGGGAGATTAAGTTCTTCATTGGACTACAGATCCAGCAGATGAAAGATGGAATCTTTATCACTCAGTCCAAATATGTCAAAGAGGTGTTGAAGACTTTTGGCATGGAAGATAGCAAACCAGTTGGTACACCGATGGTGACTGGTTGCAAATTGACAAAAGAGGATTATTTCGCACTGGTTGATGAGAAGGAATACTGATCAATGATTGGTAAGTTACATTATGTAGTGCATAGCAGATCAGATATTGCACATGCAGTTGGCATTACTGCAAGGTTCTAGAAAAGTCCAAGAGAATCCCACTTGATTACAGTCAAGCGGATTCTTAGGTATCTAGAAGGGAACAGTTGACTATGGATTGTGGTACCCATACAACAATGATTTCAATCTGAAAGTGTTCATAGATGCTGATTGGGCAGGTAATGTGGATGACCAGAAAAGCACAACCGGTGGTGCATTCTTTCTTGATGGTAGACTGGTCTCATGGATGAGTAAAAAGTAGAGTTGTATCTGTCAGTCTACAGCGAAAGCGGAGTATGTTGCAGCTTTCATGAACTACACTCAGACAATTTGGATGAAGCATGTACTGGAAGGCTTCAAAATCCCTGTATCTAAACTGGTAAGTATCTTCTGTGATAACACAAGTGCTATCAATATTTCAAAGAATCCGGTTTTACATTCTAGAACCAAGCATTTTGAGCTTAATTACCATTTCTTGAGGGAAAAGGTTCAGAATAAAGAGATTGCACTGGAACATGTTTCCAGTAAGGAGCAGTTAGTAGACATATTCACCAAGCCTCTTCCAAAGACTACATTTGTGCATTTAAGAGGTGAATTGGGGGTACTACCCCTTTAGGAGGTGAACTAAAAGTATTTGTTCCACATCAGCAGGTATTGTATAGTCAAATTTTTGTTGATTGATGTGTTGAAGGATGCTACTCCTCGGGGGGAGCAGCATAATGGAACAGGGTTGCTTGTGCCTCCACTTTGGCATTGTTGTCAAAGGGGGAGAAGGAGTGAAGAGGAAAAGATATCTGTGGAGAAGATGTGAAGCAGAGAGATATCTTTGTATATTGCCATCAATGCCAAAGGGGGAGATTGTTGGCATTATGTGAATCGATATAAGGACATAATGATATTGTATGTTGTCATTGATGTCAATATGTGATATGAAGTGAACCGGCATATGTGATATATGAGAAGAGAGAACCGACATATGTGTGAACCGATATATATGCCAAAGTGAAGCGGTATATTTTTTCAAGATGAATCGGCACATGGAAGCACTGTGTGACTACCGGTTGGTAGGTAGTTTCCACTTCAGGATTTCTGGTTGGAGTACCTCAAGCCTGTGTGACTCAATCGGTGATCTTTGTGTGATGCATTAACAATATAATGGAGAACAGGTCATGTTGCCACGTAAGCTCTGTGCACATGAAGGATCTTGCATGAAGAAGACTATTCCTATCTACCTTGGGAATGTGCGAAGTTTGTCAAATGGTGATAACGCATGATGGGTTATCAACTGCCATGAAATCGATGGATAATGGACGATGGAGAATGTCTTGAGATCAATTCAAGACTATTGCATTTAATGCAGTATGATTCAACAGTCAGGATTGAACCACTTGAATTGCTTAACCTAACAGGTTTAGGGTTTAGGGTTTTTGCTACCGACCTGTCTGTTTCCTATAAGGTCGATGTTGTGTTTCTTTCTAAGGTTGTTGGCAAAAGTTGTGAGTGTGTATCCAAGGGAAGTGATACGTGATTCTTGCCAGAACAAAGAAGAGAAGAGATACCTGCAAAGTGAATGTGCAGAAAGTGGAAAGGAGCCAAAATGGATCTGCATTAGCATTGAGTGTTGTTACCAAATCATTGTAATTCCTGTTGATCTTTAACCACTTTAATAGTTGTGAAATCCCTTAACAGGGTAGCCTTAACTAGCTTGATACAAATCCCTTAACAGGGTAGCTTTAACCAGCTTGATTCAAATCCCTTAACAGGGTAACTCGAAGTTAATGAGTTCTGGGAAGCTATAGAGCTCTGGAGATCCTTTAGCTATTGAGTTCTTGAAATCCTCTAACAAGGTAACCCTAACTGGGTTTAACCCTTAACTGAGTATTGTAGCCATCCCTTAACCAGGTGATCCCTAACAAGATCGGTTCCTAGCAGAACCTATTGTAATGTCTTTAACCGGACAAGGCTCCTAATAGAGCGGACTTCTAAAGAGTTCAAAAAGCAGCTTGTGGGTATTCATCCCCACCGTGGTTTTTCCCAATTGGGTTTCCACGTGAAAAATATGTGTGTCATGTGTGATGCTTTTATCTTGTGATGCTTTGTTATTACCTGTTGAGCATATGATGGTTCTGTGTTTTATGCCTGTCTATAAAACATATTGAACTAACTGTTGTGAAGATCTGATGATAGTTTACCTATTCATGCATGAGGGTGTAATGGTACTATAGTATTGAGCTAAGAGGAAAACTTAGTGAGTGATTGGTTTATGATTGTTTTAGTTATTCTGGGTCTTACCAGTTGCACTCTGTTTCAACTAGTATCACTACTTGCCACTCATTTGGAGTATTTGCTGTCAAACTGGTTTTGGACTGTATTTTTGTTTGTACTAATTTACCCCCCCCTCTCAGTACCAGTTTGGTACTATCCGTTCATCATTGAGTTATCATATGATACATATATATAAATAGACAAGTTATAGAGAATCACGATGACATATCCCACTCGCAATGAGTGATATGACATCATCTCTACTCATGAAGACAGTCATGCAAAATGATATCAAACATCACGTAGAATCATCATCATGAAATAGGGTTAGTATCATCACAAGTCATATAATCGACATAAGTCCTAACATTGATGATACCATCTAAGATAGCAGAATAGTCATAAATAACCATCTAAATAATCATCATAATTCTAAATAGGTCTATCTGATCTCAAATCAAAATGAAATTCTAGGAGGGGCACTACATAGTTTATTATATTATATGGGTATTTAAATATTTAGATTATTTATTATTGAGGATTGATTAATGTTTTTGATTAAGGAAAATTAGGTTTTAAGGGACCCAAAACCCACTTACATAATGAGGAGATAAGCAAAAGAGAAACTAGGAAGAACAAAACAAAGAGAGAAAGGCTGCAAAAGAATAGCAGAAAAAACAACAGCCAAGGAAAAGAACAATACAAGGCCAGCAAGAAACTTGCATTCTAAAACTAGATTACATATTAGATGAAAATCTTTATAGTTTCTTCTGCATCCCTAACCAGCATCATCATCGCATTATCTGCCTCTTGCAGTTCTTTGTTTTCTTGCATCTGTTGATTGTCTTTGGTCTTCAACTCTAGCTCACTAGTAGTTTGCTTGGTTTTGCATTTGGAGGAGTGTCAAATGGAACTAGAGGTCGGCTCATCATCAATGATCATCGTATCTCTATTCTACTTGTTCTTCTCTAGACAGGCAACCAAAGCATTCATGTTTTGAGAAGACACCTTCAACACCGCCAGACTATGTTCCATGAATTTCTTCAAGGTATTCTCAGTTTTTTTAATCCGGTTGTTTATCAAATCATTATCAACCTCACCCTTTTCTTTGATACTTCTCACCACATCTTCAAGATGCTTCAAATCTCCCTTAATCGTGTCTTTTTTCGGCCAGTCCAGAATTTCAACTTTGTCCTCTGCATCACTAGTATCCTCCGCAGTATCCTCTTTACCTTTAATGTTGGTATCCTTAATCAAGTTCTCAATTTTATAATCCAAGTCTCTTTGTTTATTCTAAATACTGGAGATGTTATCAATCACCCATTTCTGAAAACTGAACATTTCCAAGGTACTATTTCTGGCAGCATTCAGAATGGAGTCTGTGTTCTCCATAACCGAAGCAGAGTCCATAGACCTAGGGTTTCCCTCCTCCATGTTGTGTTGAACATCATTCCTTCTATCCGAGACATAGGGATTATCCTTCGCTTTTGGCTCTTCAACATCCTTTTTTCTCTTCTCATCCCCTTCCTTGCCCTCAACCTACTTCTCCTGCTCATTCTCTGCCTCTTCTTCCACCTCCTTCCCCTATTCTTGCTTAGAACTAGCATTCTCTTATGTGTCTTCTTTAGCTTCATCACTAACCCTCAATTTCTTATGTAGAGGAAGATTAGAAGAATCTTCATCAGAATCAGAGCCATCATAACCCTCAGAAATGTGGGCATTCTCCACAAAGGGGTCATCCCTATTAGCCCTTGCTTTACCTTTCAAATGCTCATAAATCAACAAAATAAGGCCTTAGTGAGAAATGGGGTAGGATTTAGGTTTCTTGGCATGGTCGGCCAGGCTATTGTTAAGGGAAGAAGCCAAATAGAAGGGAAACAAAATCTTTGAGCCATGGCAAAAATGGTTAAGGGTGACAAAGTGATAATTGTAAACTTTCAAAAACCTTCCATCAGCCGTAAGGTATTCCATTAACACTTTCAAAAAATTTTGCCAGAAAGATTTTACCTGGTTAGGGAGATAGTAGGATGCATTGTCCTTCTTAGCAAACCGAGCCCTTTCTTCTTGATTTTTAGGGAAATTCTTGGTAGCTTCCACCAAGAACTTGCGGTCTCTGTAGAATTTGATGCCTTCCTTCTACAATCCGATAACCTCCACCACCAAATCTTCATCCAGCTTCCATGTCTGGCCAAATAGAGTAACTTTATTATTGTTCCAGCCCTTGGCAAAACCATGTGAAACAGACTTCTTACTCCCATGCAGTTTCTCCATGTAAATCAGTGAATCCATATCTGTACAACCTTTGCCATATTTTCCTTTCGCTTTTCCAGCTATCACAGCTGGAAGGCTCATTGCGATTAAGATTTCCCCTCATAATGTAATGGTTGTTCAAGTAGAAACCCTCAATAGAGCATGAAATAACCAAATGCTGAAGAAACAAGATGTTGGAATCGAAAAACAAGGTGATTTTCTTATTGTTCGAGTAGTCTTTTAAGACATTCAATATAAACTAGCACTTAATATGATTAGGCCCGTCACACCAGTGCTCATTATCACAATGCCTTAAATAGGTAATCAACTGACATTCCACATCACTCCAATATCTGTCATTGAGATCCAAACCCAGAAAGGTAATAATAAAATTAACATGTACCATGGACTCTATCAAATAATAATTGTTCATGGACTACATTCTTACATAAAACTTCTCCAATATACTTAGTATCCTCCTCATAAATGACCCCCTCATTAGCTAATAAATCAACTACCTTGTTACCTTCCCTGAAGGTATGGGTAATAATCACACTATCATAGGCATCTAACAATTTTTTAGCATTATCAATGATATTATGAATGTTCCAAGAGGGGGAACTAATACCTTTAATAGCCTGAATAATATTGAGAGAGTCCCCCTCTAGCCATATTTTGTAAAAATTAAAACTCTGAGCAAGTTGGAGACATTTTAACATTGCCAGAGCTTCTGCCACATGATTATTTTAAACTCCAAAGGGAGAGGCAATTGTAGCAACACAAAAACCATAAGAATTTCTGATGACTCCTCCCCCTCCAACCTTCCCAGGATTACCTTTAGCTGCACCATCAAATTTCACCTTAACCCAATCATGAAGAGGGAACCCCCAAACAACATTATCTCTCCTACTCTTCATATCAGATTTGTAGACCTTATGTATCAACTTCCATTTAGTTAGGATGCTTTTCTCATTATCAGTCATGTTAATATAGCTCCATTGCTTGTTGTTTTTGTGAATGGTATTGATGTTTTCTTTAATAGACCTGCAAATATTTTCAAAAACCACCTGAGAAGAACACTTAGCCTCCCTGAAAATTCTATTGTTTCTCTCCTTCCAGATATGCCAACAGGTCATAGGAAGGAAAAAGGACCAGAGGGTCTTAATGATAGGAAGTTTGGTAGGGAAGATCCATTGCCAGATGACTTCCTTAAAACTATTGTGCATTACCCAATCAACTTTCCATTGCAGCCAAACTTTACTCCAAATTTCCCAGGTAAAAGAACAATGAATAAATAAATGATCCACAAATTCAGCCTCTTTCTGACATAACTCACACCTATTAGGAAACCTGAATCCTCTTCGAGCCAGGTTATCAATGGTAAGAATCTTGTTTTGAGTAGCAAGCCAAAAAACCATGTTAACTTTAGGAACGAGGAATCTATTCCAAATTTTAGTCCATATTGGGTTGTAGGCCTGAGTAACAATTTTTTTATAAGTAGAGGCAACAATAAAATTACCCATAGGATTTCTATTCCATAGGAACATATCATCAGAATCTTTACTAACAGAAAAGGACAACAAATCCTACTAGAGCAATGAAAATCCAGCATAAACTGCATCAAGTCTGACCCATTTATTCTCCTTCCAATAATTACAAACCATAGAACCATACCTCCTTTTGCATTCTTCAATGAATTGGCTACAATCCTGGTTAAAAAGAGGCTCATCTTTAATCTAGACATCCTCCCAAAATCTGATTTTATCACCTTTGCCAAGGACCCATCCAGCTCCAACTTTAGCAACTTTTATAGATTTGATCATACTATTCCATATAAAAGATCCAACAGGGATATCTTCAGAATAGAGAAGATAATGAATTGGCTGGTTATGTATGTATTTATCAAACCACACCCTACTCCAATCTTTCTTAATACCATATGCCCTCCAAATCTGTTTAGCAAGCAAGACTTTGTTGAAAGGTTTGAGAGCTTTAATACCTAGCCCCCCATTGCTTTTAGGATTATAGACTTTATCCCAAGCAACCAACACAATCCTTTTCTTATCTTCTACACCAGACCAAAGAAATCTTTTTCTGAATTCTTTCTAAAGCTTCAACAAATCTGACTGATATACTAAACAAGCTAAGAGCATAAACAGGCAAATTCTAAAGAGTAGCTTGAAGAAGCTGAAGCTTACCAACTTGAGATAGCATAGATCCTTTCCAACTTGCCAATTTTTTGTTGAGTTTGTCAATTAACAAATTCCAAAAAGAGTTTGGAGGAGCCAAACCAAGAGGGAGACCCAAATAAGTAGAGGGGAGCAGCTCCACCATACAGCCAATTATGTTAGCAATCCTCTACTGCTTCAATAATGGGGTATTGATGAAGTAAATAGAAGATTTCTCCTAATTAACCTATTGTCCAGTAGCCAGGGAATAAGATCTAAGAGCACCTTTGAAGGCAGCAGCTTCACTAACAGAAGAATATCCCAACAAAATTTTATCATCAACAAACTGTTGATGTGTACAGGAGACATTAGCAGAAGAGGGTTGCAACCCTTTGATGGTTTTATTAATTTTCAACTTTTGAATCAGTCTTCTCAAACATTCCACCAAGATAGTGAAAAGAATAGGCAAAATAGGGTCTCCTTTCCTAAGACCCCTAGAAGATTTAAAAAATCTGGATGGAGATCCATTAATAAGAATAGAAAAATTTGGTGTAGATATCAATTCTCTAGTAATTTTAATAACCTTCTCATCAAATCCAAAGGCCTCCATGACCCTGAAAGAACTTGGCATTCCACTCTATCATAGGCTTTTTCCAGATCCAACTTTATAAGAAATCCCTCTTTGTTAGTAGCATTAAAAGAGAGGATATTCTCATGCACAAGAATAATAGAATCCAAAATCTGCCTACCTAGGACAAATCCTTTTTTCTCCTCAGAGATGACAAAGGGGAGAACAGCCAGCAATCTAGAAGTCAACACTTTTGAAATAATCTTGTAAAAAGAGTTACAAAGACTTATTGTCCTAAACTTTCCCATAGAATCAGCTCCAGCCACCTTAGGATTTAGAGCAATAAAAGTAGAGTTGATTTCTTTAAGAATTCTTTTGGATCCAAAGAATTCTTTGACAACATTAGCCGTGTCTTCCCCAACAATATGCCAATATTCCTAAAAGAAAAACATAGGAAAGTCATCTAGGCCCAGAGCCTTATCCCCTTGAAAGGAGAAAACAACTTTTTTAATTTCATCGGCTGTAGGGATAGAAGATAATATCTTATTCTGATGAGGTCCAATAATCTTAGGAATGTTATCAACTAGGTCTTGTTGCTTAACAATTTCAATATCCTTACTACCAGTCAGGAGGTTAGAGAAGAACCTAATAGCTTCATGACCAATGTCATCATCTTTGAGGAGAATTTTGTCATCAACAATTAATCTAGAGATTCTGCTAGCAGATTTATGCTTCATAGATGTCATATGAAAGAATTTAGTGTTTCTATCACTGTCTTCCAACCAAATAGCCCTAGATCTCTACCTCCAATAGATTTCTTCTCTTGATATTGTGTTATGTAATTTGGCTAGAATCTCATCTTCTTTAGCCTTGGGGAACATCTTATAACCATATTTCTAAATTGAGTTTTGAATCCGTTCTAATTCCTCCTTCAGCTTTCTCTTGGATTCAAAAATATCTCCAAAAACCTTTTTGTTCCAGATCTTCATGTTATCTTTGGTGTTTCTTAATTTTTGAGCAACTTTGAACATGGCAGAACCATCCACATTAATATTCCACCATTTGGCAATGGAATTTTCCAAGGGTGTGAAATCCTCATTTTTCCAAATCGGAATGGAAAACAATATTTGCCCTTAATAGAATCAGCAACAAAAGAAATGGGATAATGATCTGATCCTTTTCTGTTAATAACAGACAAAGAGCATCTATACTTAAGGACCCAGTCAGGAGTGATAAGGGATCTATCAAGCCTTACTTGAATAAGATCTCCTCCATCTCTTTGGTTAGACCAAGTGTAGGAAGCTCCAGAAAGATCAACATCAATCAGGGCATTGGCATTGATGAAGTCCATAAGGTCAATCCCACTATCCAGTTGAGCTTGAGTTCCTCCAAATTTGTCAATTTCATGCAAAGGGGTGTTGAAATCTCCCATCAACAACTAGTTGTCCTGAGAAAAAAACCCCCTTTTTCTGCTGAATTTTGTCCCAAAACTTGCTCCTAGCAGCTTTAGAATTTGAAGCATAAATGTTGGTAACCACCCATTCTTGTCCATCAACAATACATTTAACTCTCATAGAAATTATATAAATGATATTACCATCTTCATCAATCAAATCTCCATCAATAGTTTTCTTATTCCAAAATATGGCCACCCCACTTGACGCCCCATTCAAACTACTACCACAAACACCCCTCTGTTTAAAGAATTTTAATTTTTCAACTTTTTCCTTACTCATTTTAGTTTCCTGAACTAGGATGATGTCTGGCTTATGATCTCTAGTAAAATTCCTTAATACATCCTGTTTATGGAGACCATTTAGGCCTCGTATGTTCTAGGAAATTACCTTCATTTGGAAACATGGGAGTTGGATTCCTGAATGGTTCTCTACCTTCCATCAGCTATGTTTTTTTTTCTCTCCCAGTCCCTATGCCACTTCATGGTTTTATGTCCCTACGGGGATTTGGAAAGACCAATATCCGCCTTAGACCTGGTTCTAGTTTTAACCCCACTAGAACAACCTATCTTCTTTTTAAGGTTCTCCTATTCTCTAAGAAGAGGTGGGCGATTCAGTGCCAACACTCTGAAATAGCGAGTTAAGGTTAACCTGAGGTGATCCGAACTTGGTATTTTTTTCAAAGATAACTTCTGGACCTTCAAAGTCCTTTGGACACACTTTATTACTTTCCTTTTCTATATCTTTTAGAGCCTCATGTTGTGATTCATTTATGTCGCCAATCTCACTCTCTTCAAGAATTTCTTCTATGCTTACATTCTATTCCTCTTGAATCTATAAAACTTCAAATCTATTGACTATTTTGACCTCAAGTACATTATCTTCATCCTTTCTAACTTCCTTCTGAAGACTATCCTTGGAAGGACTAGCTTTCCTATCATCCTCTGTTATATCTTTTGGGTTACTAGGAAGTCCACTTCCTCCTTCCGCTCTACCCTCCTCATTTTTGTTAATCTTCTCTTTCCAAATCTATTTAGCATGATTGTTATGCTTTTAAGCATTCTTGGGGTTACTTGGGCAAGCCTTTGTCCAATGTCCAGCTTTCTTACTAGAGAAACACACAAAGGGGAGGAACTCAAACTCTATAGCTTGTTTCCACTTCCCTAGTTTGGAATTTATTTCAATAGAGCTAGGAAGGTCCATATTCTATGAAATATTAACACATATCCTCGCATACACCAACCTCTTTCATGTTGCTCTCATAGAATCTATAGCCACAAGCTCCCCGAAGGAGTTAGCAATGCCTGAGAAAACATTCTCCAACCAGAATTCAAGCAGCAAACCAGGAAACCACACCCAGACCAGAGCAGATTCAAAAAAGGAGTCATTCAGCTCCATATTTGGAGACCATTTTCTTAAGGATAAAGAAGATTTCCCAAACATCCAGGGTCCACCACTCAGAGCCATTTCCAAATCTTCCCCACAAGAGAAGGAAAACACAAAAAAACCCCTTGACAGGGCTGAAACATCAACCTGTCCTTTCAACCTCCATTTTCTCTTAACAAAAGACCTAACAACTTCAATATTAGGTCTTGGTCCAACAAATTTTCCCACTAGAGAAAAATCCATTAGAGAAATATTGTGGTCTATAACCACATCTGGTACTGCAATAGCTAGTCTGCCTATTTTTCTATTAGAAATATCTTCCACAGAGGGAAAAGACGATTTACCAGTGGGTTTGTTATTGAGCTTGGTTTTTCTATTAATGTTATTGAGCTTGGTTTTTTTGATTTTTTGATTTATTGTTTAAATTGATTATTTGATAATTAATATATTAATCTATTTAAATTATTGTTTAATTGATTTATTTGATTTAATGTTCAATTGATTTGTATTAATTATTTATTGTTTATATTTTTTATTTAATGTTTATATATAATTATTGATTTGATCTTATATTTTATTATCAGTTTCTATTTATATGGCTTTTACCCATTTAACTCATTATCTAATTGTTATTGGGTGTGATTTATTAAATTGCTTGTTTGTGTTTTTTACTAATATTATCTTGTTACCATTGATAATCAAATATAATATATAGTTTACCTACCCTCTTCCCTGATTGGTTAATTTTGAATGGGTAAGTAAATAATATTATTAAATAATAATTACCTCAAAATCATGCATGTCAAGTATAATATATTGGTTTATTGAATTTTCTGATTGGTCAAGATTTTTCTATAGTTTGGAGTTTGATTTTTATTTATAGAGCTTTCTATGAATGCTGACAGGTTATCCTCTGAGAGAATTATGGATAAAATTCTAGAATTGAGTTTGGGTTGGAGATTGGATTCAGGATTTGTGCTGGATTGAAGATTGTGGATTAAATTTTTTGGATTGGGAATTGCTCTTTATCGAATTCTCTTACTTTTATGAAAATTTCCAGGCTGGAGCTCAAACTCCATTCTTTGCATTTTGATTTGGAAAAGATTGTTTTCTTTGCATTTGTGGAAATATTGTTTGTGGATAGGTTTCTCAATGTTTATAGAATTCTTTTGGTTTTGGGAAAAAAATTCTATAATTATTAATAATGCATCTTTCATATGTGGGAATTTTGGAAGTGATGTATGTCAGGAATGGCTCTCTGCAACTTTTTATTTTAAAACTATTTATTTTCTTGTCCTCTATGATTTGTATAAGCTTGGAAGGATGCTTTGTTTATCCCAGTGATTTTCTAGGTTATTAAACATCCTCTATTTTTGAACTTTAAACCCTCACTTTCATTTTGTTAGCAATCTTTTTATTTGGTTATGCCTTATTAGTCTAAACCCTGAAGTCCTTGACTACTTATTTAATCCTGCAACATACTTCCTTAAGCCAATGTTGAGCTATCAGGGGGTTCCTAGAACTTTGGAACTCCCAACATGTAAGTTCCATGCTTCCTATTTCTCGTAACACTGTGATGGTCAATACTGTCGGGAGAGGTTTCTTTATTGTCGATCTATCGGGGGTTTTCGGAACTTTGGAACTATCGACATGTAGTTACCTACTTCTTGTTTCCTATGACACCACGATGACCAATACAATTGGGAGGTTAAGAGTAGTATCACTTGGGAGTTCTTTGGCTTGGTAGGTGGTATCTCTTGGTGAAGTGGTATCGCTCTTTCTTCGTAGACTGGAACAAAGATTCATCCAACAACTATTCCACTGTTGTATATGTGCCAATCTATGAGTCTTATATTTGATGGTTTTATACTTCTGAGTCATTTTCTTTAGTATTGTCTTGTACCAGAGGCATTGTTGATATTTTTGAGATTTTCCAGAATTTTTTATAGTTTGGATTTGATTATTAATACATTTTCGCTCCGACAAGATGATTAGTGCCTTACCATTGAGGATGTGCTATTTTTGCTCCAACGAGAGGATATGTTGTGCTTCATTGTAGAGACTTATGTGGTGTTAATGGAATTATATTTTTGTTTATGTGTATTTATCCTTCTTTGGGATTTTTATTAATGTGGCAATTTTGGGTTCAATGTTCATGTGATGTCATTGTGATGCTATTATTATATTCACCCTAAGGTTATGGTACATGGTTGGGAGAGTTCACTCTTGTATGTGTAGGACCTAGGTCATGAGCAATATATCTCTAGGAGGGGGTCTAGACCTATGGAACCACATGAAGAGTTAATGATTAATTGCAAGTGCTAACCATAATAATTAATTAGTGTGTTTGGGTAAATCAGATTCACTTAATAAAGATAATGAATTTGAGTTGTATGCCCCAATGGAAAGTCCCAGGGAGGTGGTTTTGGGATCTATGGTTGGGAAAACCATTGGAGTGGTAAACTAACCTCCCTTGTTTGGCTCCAAGATTGAGGCAGATTTCACATGACGATAACATGTGATGACACTCTTCCTTACATGTGTACATAATCCTTATTCCTGGATTCGTTGGCTTTGGGAGTTTATTGTTTAATTTAGCCATGTGTTGTGATTTGATCTTTGTTTCTTGATATTATCTTGCGGTTGTCATGTTGAGTCCCTTGGTTGTTAGGTGTCAACATAGGTCTTAAGTGTGAGTTCAAAACTCATGTCATATCCTTGCATGGCGATGGTTCCTATTTGGTTCCACATGGTTGGGTGGTTTGATGCCAGATGTTCTTTGTTGGATGCTTGTGTGCATGGATATGGATTTACATTATCTTATCATGTGGATGGATCCTTGAAGCATAATTTATGTAATTGGAATCAATACCATGTGTTTTTGTATCTTGAAAAAGATGTAAAAGTAAGGAAATGTATGTAATTAATATCTTGAGAAAATATGCATTAGGAATTGTGGTAGGTTGAATTTAGAATGAGATGTATTAGATAATGAATATTCAATGTGTAAGTAATTCTAGATTAGAAAGGAATTAAATGAATGAGTGATACGATTGGATTATCTTGTGTATATCTTGTGGATGGTTGTGGATGTGTTAATGATCATGTATGCCTTGATTTAAAGATATTAATCCTTAATGCTAGTTATCTTTGGAATATGGAAAGGAATGAGTAGTTGTAGATTTGTATGGACTCTATTATTCTTCCTTAAGCGGAGTTAATTTCTATGCAATGAGATAGTATATTGAATCATGATGACATTTAAAAATTAAAAGAGATTATGTACTTGTACCATGTATTCTTATGTAATAGGACATGATGATGAGGTAGTCGAGGTTATGATCTTGTAATAGAATAGGATGTTGTAAGTATTCATTAGGTAGAGAAGAGATAGAGATCTATATGGAATAAGATGTGTGTCCTTATTGTAAAAATAGTGCTATTAGATAATCTTGTTATAAGTAATCTCATTTGGAAAGTAGCTAGCATTTGTCGTATAGACTCGTTTATGGTTGAGTATATGTTATCTTGATTGGATGTATGATGAAAATAATAAAGGAAGAAAATTAGAATTGCTTATGTGTTAATAGTGCTATTTGGATTCATAATTAGTTAGATGGTTAAGGAAGAAATGGGGAATTAGGAACACTTGATATTGGTGTTTCAAAATGAACTTAGAGAGTTAACGGGAATATGATATGATAAGTGTTTGAAAATTCATGATCCTCATGATGAGAGAGATAGTAATGTAATTTTTATAACAAATGTTAATGGTATTATGATATTGACATGTTATGTGTTATTACTAGTAAGTAATGATGTTAAATTACCCTAGGGAATGAATGAATAGATGAATGAGTATAGGTATGCATTGAGATGTTAATTGCTATAATGATATTTTTGCTTGCGTTGTAAGAGGTTATGATTATCTTCATGATGTTTTAAGCATTCTTGTGAAGTTGTTCTATGATTTGAAGTTATGTTAGTTTACTATGTTCCATTAATAGATGTTCTTTAAAAAAAAAAATTAACTCCATTTGTTAGTTAGTTTAGTTATTTTTTCTAGGGTATTTTGGTGGGCATTACATGAAGTTTCTTTATGAAAGGGCACTCACAATCTGGAGATCCATATGTATTTATACTTATTACTATATTTTAGAAATCATATTCCAAGATCCAAACTATCGTTGATGATATTTATATTTTTACCATTGAATTATAAAATGCAATCATATTTTTCAAGTTTTTAGTTTATAAATTAATAATTAACATGCTAGTATTTTTGGTAATTCATTGTAGGATTTAAATTGTAAACATTGTTTTCAAATTTGATTTATTAAACTCATTTTTCCAATTTCTATTTTTGAATATTAATAAACCGATCTTTATGTTGGCAACAACAATGAAGGAAAATTGAGAGGGGGGAGTGAATCAGTTTTCACCGAATCAAATAAATTAAGCACAACTATATATCTAATCAATTGTAGCAAGAACATAGATAAACACAATAATAGCAACAAACATAACATCAATATTTTTGATGTGAAAAACCCGGTTAAGGAAAAAAACACAATGGGAACCTACCCACAATAAGATAATACTCTATAGTAGTATGTGAAAATTGTAATAACCCACTATCACTTCACCCAAAATTTCAATTTGGTTTTTTTTTATATAAAAATATTGATTTCTTATTCTTACTTATTTTTAATTGTGTTTGATTCAATCACATACTCAGGTACATTTATCCAAACAGGGTAGACATCCATCCACCTGAAATGGGCATCTAACCATATGGATTAGGCATCTAACCATATGGGTTAGGCATCTATCCATACGGGACTAGGCATCTAACCATACGAGTTAGGCACTTGTCCATACGGGATAGGAGGTTTCATCAATCCAATCAGAGATAGGCATCTACCCAAACGAGGTAGGCATCTATTCATAAGAATACAATATGCTCTAGCTAGAGACTTTAGACTCATTAGGACCATTTGGGTCCTGAGCCACTCTCTAAAGACTACACTCCCCTTCTAGGAGTCCACTAAGGTCGCCATCCTTAGGAGTATAAAAATAATTACATAAACAAGCTTGATTTTTGCCTCAAAATTTGGCCTAAAGCCTCGGGAAGTCAAGCGAATCCATACGGGATTCCTTCTGAGTATACATTGAATTAATTTTAACCTTTCAATTATTATTTGAACCATTTGATTAGAAGACCAAGGATCTTTGACAACCAACAACTCACCCATAACCAAATCCTAATCCCCATCCCCGAACGTTTGAGTACAAGGGACAACTTCATCCCTAGACTACCTACATACCCATTTCGGCATGGGATCAAGGCATAAATTATGTAGTCTTGGTTTCTAACTATCGTTTAGTGTAAACTATTCGGTGGGTATGCAACCCTTTCTAGGATCAATTTCCCAGATAGTTTCTTTGTGGTTGCTACCCGCGATGGTAGCTCTATAGCAAAAAGGCTCAAGATGGCCTTCTGCTTGTGGCCTAAAACAAATAAGTCCTAATTCTTATTAAATGCGTCACCCTTAATCTGTTATCATCCATTAAAATCATCAAGATAAAATAAATTTCCAATTCATAACACAACCAAACCCTAATGGGGTTTTCTAAGGTTTAACTGGGTGGATGTAAATTCATTTAAGATTTATCTTTTTAGATTATCGATCCAAGGGGGATTACTCACCCCTTGGATTTTAACTTCCAGATTACCCTTATTTCTCCCCAATGATTTAGAGGGGCGATGCCACAGACGTCATTGTTGCTGCTTTATTAGGCGTTAAGTGTAGTAGTTCAACACAACAGTATTACCCGTAAGTGTGACCCACAGGCACCATAGATATCGAACGCTGCTAGTTTTTGGTTTCAACTCCTCTTGTTTAGTTGTCTAACTAGTAATTTAACTTTGAATTCATGAATCTAAAATGAAGCAATACATTAATAGAAACTATGAAAAAAAATTATTATTCGCGAGGAATTATCACTTGAGATTAAAAGTAAGGTATGAATTTTACGTAAATAAAGGAACATAAACAAATCAACTACTTTGGAGTGATATTATCATGAAAGAAAACTATGATAGTAATTAAAAATCTAAAACTTGAACTAAATACATAAGAGTACTATTTGTTTGGAAACTATGATGCTTGTAAAATATAACTTATAAAAAAGATTCGATCTACTTGTATGATATAATTATTTTGAAACAACCATTATTCTTGAAATATGAATCTTAATGCTTGGAAGGTACAAAATTTCTTAAAGAAGATTAAATGATTAAGTAACGAGACTTTGGAAATGAATTTAGCACTTATCTATTTGAAGGAAAAACTATTTTAAAGTAAGATTGAAAATAACCAAGTTATTGATAAACCAACTAATTATTCCATTTGGAGTAACAATAATTTTTATCCTTAATCATTCTATACAATGATAACCTATAAGAATCCTAATACTTGAAAGCTATTAAGTTATCAAATAATAATATTTTGGAAATAAATTTAATATTTGCTTGTCTGAAGGGGAAAAACTATTTAACAAAAAGCTCACATTATTTTTAATTACTAATTGTTTGAAAAAAAAAAGATTAGAAAAGAGTCTAAATACTTGATAGTTAACCAATAAAGTTCCTAAATAATTCTAATCAATCTACTTTTGGATGCTTTTGAACTAATGCCAAAACCTTTGCAAGATTATAAAGAGATAACTAACTATTCCTTATATTTATTGCATAGTAGTAATTAGGATAATGAGCAATTATTTACTTATATCTAAGATGAGACATTGGATTTTTTTCTCAAGTTTCACATGTAGGTATTATGTTGTACATGCATGTAAGTGGAAAATGCCATAAAATTTACAATGAATTATATAAGTAAGATAGATTTAAAAAGTAAAAATAAATAAATAAATGATAGTTTATTATTATGTGAGGTTTGAAATTTGTTGCACCCAAAATTAATATATTTACCTTTCTATTATGCAAGTTCTAACATGACATTGTCTTCTTGTTTGCTAAGCCATTTATTAAAATATTAGACATATATGAACTTGTATACTAATATAACATAATTGTATTATAATAATTAATATTGAACTAATAGTTACAAGCCATGTCAACCTCCAATTCAATTATTTTCCAAAACCTTTTAAAAAGAAAGTTAACTCTTTTCTTACAATTATACATTTAATAATACATGAATCAAAAGATAATATATAATGTTAAAATGATCATAAAAATAATAATTTGTAATAGCTAAAAGATTAAAGTAAGTTTTAAGTTAAAAAAACTGACCTTTTTCCACTCCAAGCAGGAAAGCCATGTATAAAAAGCTTTCATAAATCTTTCATGTACCTTTATATTGGATCTCTTTCCCTTCTTTTTGATGATATAGGAAATATAATTAGAAAATTCCTATTTAAGTGGATATTAACATTTAGGAAGCCTAAGACTTTTAATTACTATCATTTAATAACCTTAACATTACCGCACGTGACATTACTATCTCATGATGTTTTTACTATAAAAGAACAGTAAGTTTCTTTCTTTTCTTTTTTTTTTTTCCTTAAGATCATCATCATCCTGCTTTTTTCTTATATTATAATATTATGTATATGATATTTAATTAATTCTTTTATTTTTTCAAAACTCGGTATTATGGTTGTAGTGCTCAAATTTATTGCACACCATAACTAATGAATGGCCTTGTTATCATAGATTCATTTGGTCCATTTAATTGCATGAATCTCACTGTGCTATAATTAATATAAATAAATGAAACACTAATAATCGTCTACATCCAGATTTAACATTATATCATTTCTCTACTAGAAACTAAACTCGATATATATATATATATATATATATATATATATATATATATATATATATATATATATATATATATATATATATATATATATATATATATATATATACTTTATTATTTATTAATATATTTATTTATTTATAGTTAAAGAAATGTTTTTCTTTACTTTATTAATTTATAATTATTTTAAGTCTATTTCCAAATATATGTATTTTTTATTTTTCTCTTAATTAAATCTATTTTTTTTATTGAATATATTTATAACCCCAGATAATGCAAAAGAAACTTTCCAAATAAGAATTTTAAAAAGAATATGCATATTGTGTTTTAAAACTCATTTAGTTTAATTACACAGAGGATAAATTAGAGCAGACAAGCATAGGGGAAGAAAATTATTCCGAGGAAAATATATATATATACACACAGAGGATTAATTTTTTAAAGAAAAATAATTCACAGGAGGATAAATTGCTTTGAGGAATAGATTTCTGAAAGATAAATAATCATAGGAAGATAAATTTCTTTGAGGAATAAAATGCACAAAGGAATATATTTCTGAAAGATAAATAATCATAGGAAGATAAATTTCTTTGAGGAATAAATATTTATTCTCAGAGATAATTAAATAAACTGAATATAGATTTGTGAAAGGATTTTCGTAGAGCTAATTTCCCCACAGAGATATACACAGGCAAATATTCATAGAGGGTAGTATTTACACAGAGAAAGATAACCATAGCAGTGCATAAAATCACAATATGGATATCTTCTCAGATAAATGGATCAAAGATATGCACACACCCAGAATTGAATTTTGCACACTAAACATATATATCTTCTTTTTTTTAGATTCAATTTTTCACAAATTCAATCTGAGAGACAAAATATCACAGAGAAAGATAAATAATTTTTGAGATATTTATTTAGATAAAGATGTTTTTTTTTTGAGAAAAGATCTTTCACAGAGATAATCAAACACATGTTATTCTATTCTAAAAAAAATCAGATTTTTTTTTTCTTGATCTACTTCGGCAAAAGAGGATAATTTGTTCCTAATATATTTCACTCTTATTCCCTGAAATCTAAATTTTTGTAAATAAATAAAAATCGATGTGAATGGAAAAAAAAGAGCTTAAATGATATTCTCATTTGCATTCTAAAAAGGAGTCTACTAATTTATGGCAATTATTCAAATTTTATTTCCTATTTGCATATAAAACTTCTCTATCAAATTCTACACAAATTTATAATAGGTAAAGCATAGAAGTGAATAGAATTCTTTTTTTTCTTCAACTACATAAAAAATCCATTTCAAAACATGAGAGTAGACAAGAAGGAACCTGGATCGAATGATTCACTTGTTATTGAAACACCTCCAATCTCCCAGCTACCCTTCTTCACTCCTTCCTTGTAGCTTGATAAAATCTCTTCAAAAGCTTGAAAATCCTACTACTACTAACGAGAATTTGTAATAATTCAAGAAATTACATTTTTTTTCATCCAAACCAAAAATGAACTCCCTTCTTCGAAAGTTTAGCATACATTATATAGAATAGGTGCACCATTCCCACTATCAAAAGAATTAATTGAAATTAGAGATTCAATTCCAAAATTGACTTCATACAAAATTGATTGTTGACATAGTGGGGGAGTTACATGCAAGAAGATGGAATTTTAAATTCACTTCTAGAAACTTCTCATTTCCTCCTACAACATGTGCTAAATTAAAATATTGAGAAAATAGGTAATTTCTAAATTAATTTCGTGCAAAAATGGTTGTTGCAAGAAATTTGAATTTGAATTTTCCTCCATTTTATCAAAATGCATTTTGCAACTCCTTTGTCATAAAAACTCCATGAATAGAATTATTCTTGTCATAGAATAATTTTGTAACTCCCATGTCATATATTTGCTAAATATAATATTCATTCCTTAATATTTTGAATTTAAAATTTCTTTTCTAGAATCTTCTTATTTCTCCTACACCATGTGCTCAATTAGGACATTGAGAAATAAGTAATTTTCAAATAAATTATGACCTCATTTGTGTGTCACCACTTAAATTCCTTTTTATTTAAAAACTTCAACCTTATTTCAATTTATCTAACATTACTCATAAAATTAATATTATAGTAGTAGTAGTAGTAGTAGTAGTAGTAGTAGTAGTAGTAGTAGTAGTAGTAATAGCAAGTCATATCAAGGTCAAAAAAGAGGGTTATGACAAAAATATTACAATGGGGAATGCACATGCATTCAGGCACATTGCCTAGAGCTCACTGCTAAAAAAAAAGAAGGGCTACAACCCTTAGGAAGGCTCACTACCTTACAAAGATTGGACAACAATCCAGATTAGATGAACTAAAATAAAAGCATCTCCAAATGCCTGATGATAGTTCTGGTTAAGCACATTGTCTGTCCTGCAACACTTTCTACTCTACACTTCTCATCGAAAGATGAATTCACTTGTTTGCACAAACATCACTCTTTGATAATGTAGACACAACACACATATCCAAATTACATGAATATGACACCTATTTATACAAATCATCAACCTTGACTACAAGGTCAAATAAACCCTTAAGACCTAATTACAAAATTACAACACACGATACATTAATCAACTACCAAACCAATACGATGCCATGATGACATACCATGGACCCAAATAAATTCCACGAACATGCAACACCACCAAAAATCTTGCCAAGGTCATTCAAACATGATACACCACCAAAAATGTTGCATAACATGAAGAACATCACCAGGCCCATAAGATCTTCAATAACGCACACAATGATCAATGTGGGCTAGTAAAACAAATAGGACATGATTAGGAAACACCAAAAAGCATGTTAGAACCATCTGCAATAGCTGCACCAACACCACTTAATCAAATGTTCATCGATCAACACGTTGATACTAAAAAACACTCAACAGTAGCAACTGGGACTAGACAGATAACTTGTGGAGCACCAAATCATGAAGCATCTGAATTGAAGATACATGTGTACATCCCAAACACTCTCCCAAATCTGCAACTCAAGATATAATTATTCTGGAGCACAATAGATCAAATACTAGAACATTGCAACATTGAACACTAAAAAACCAATCCTCATACCAGAATTCATAACTCAATCAAACCACCACATATCATCATGAACCCAACACCGAAACAACTAGATATACTTCATTATTAAAATAAAAAATCCACACTAGCACATCTGCAACATATCAACTTAAACAACCGAACCAACTCTCCACAATAATGGAACACAAGAATATGTTGACATCAATGACACAACATATCCTAGCTGTAGCAATATCCAACAATCTCCCCCTTTGGAATTAATAACAACATATGAATGTGAAAAATAATCAATGCAAAGAAAAAAATCAACACTAGCAATCTCCCCCTAAGATCATGCACACAAAGCTTCCGAGATGAGGTAGTTTTTCACATGCTTCTCTCCCCCTTTGACAACAATTCCAAAGACACATACAAGTCATTATTCTCTCCCTTACAAATAATATCTCCCCCAAGAACAAACCACACACTGACTACTGTCGTTGAGTAGCAGCACCTACTCATCAATTTGGATAAGAAGATAAGACTATGAAATCCACCAAATTGATGCATCTCAATGAATCTAGTTCTTATCAGAAGGGGCAGAGACCCCTAACTTATCTCTCAAATATACAAATGTATCTACAAGAAAAGTCTTAGTAAAGATATCTACAATTATCCTTTACAGATACATACTCCAATTTTACTTCTTCCTAATTGACTTTATCCCTCAAGAAGTGATACTTGATTAATATATGATTTGTTTTAGGATGCAGTACCTGATCCTTGGAAATATTAATAGCACTTGAATTATCATAATATATAATATTAGGCCCATCATAAACAACTCTAATGTTCTTCAGAATCTACTTCATCCAAACTACCTTAGTACAATTGCTAGTAGTAGCAATGTATTCAGCTTCTGTAGTAGATAGAGAAATAGCATCTTGCTTCTTACTTTCCCAAGAAACCAACTTCTTTCCTAGAAAGAATGAACCATCGAAGGTACTCTTTCATTCATCAACATCACTTGACCAATTAGCATCACTATGAGCACATAGCATGGAATTATCATCCTTTGGATACCACAAACCATAGTCAATTGTCTCCTTCAAGTATCTAAAAATCCTCTTCACAGCAATAACATGACTTTCTTTAGGATCACCTTGAAATCTTGCACAAAGAAAAACAACATGCATAATATCTAGTCCAGATTGAGTCAACCATAACAATCCACCAACCATAGATCTATACAAGGTCTGATTAACTTTCAAAGATTCATATTGATTAGACAACTTACATCCAGTCACCATAGGATTTTCAATAGGTTTGGAGTCATCTAACCCAAACTTCTTTAGCAATTCCTTCACACACTTAGATTGAGAAATGAAAATGCCTTTATTAGTCTATGTAATCTATAATCCTAAGAATAATTTCATCTCACCTATCATAGACATCTAAAACTCTTTTTGCATATCATCACTAAACCTCATACTCAAATCATCATCTCCTCCAAAAATAGTATCATCAACAAAAACTTCAACAATCAAAATGTTATCATTATCAATCTTAAAGTATAAATTGCTATCAGTAGTACCTTTATAGAATTCCAACTTTATCAAATACATGTCCAATCTAGCATACCAATCTCTAGGGGCATGTTTAAGTCCATACAGTGCTTTCTTCAATCTACATACCATGTCTCCTTCATCCGATAATGAAAACCCATCTGGTTTCTCAATGTAGACTTCCTCTTCCAAATCACCATTCAAAAAGGTTGACTTCACATCCATCTAATATACCTTGAAATTCTTATAAGAAGCACATGCAAGAAGTAATCTAACAGCTTCAATTCTAGCTATCGAAGAAAAATTCTCCTTATAATCAATTCTTTCCATCTATGAGAATTCTTTACATACTAATCTTGCTTTGTTTCTAACCACTTCATTGGCTTCATTCAATTAATTTTCGAATACCCATTTTGTACCAATTACATTATTTTTTTTTGGTCTCAAAGCAAGTTCCCTTGTATTGTTCTTCTCAATATAATTCAACTCTTCTTCCATAGCTTTTATCTAATTCTCATTGTTACAAGCTTCAACAATATTTTTAGGTTCAATATTTCTTCAGCAGCAATCCTTCTCCTAGTCATCACACCTTTATTTGTATCACCAATAATATGATTTTCTGAATGATTTACTCTCACATACCCTAGAGTCTTCTAATTATTTTGATTCTCAACTTCTTGAACTTCTTCATTGGCAACAACAATTTCTAGATTAAATGTCTCCACCGAATCATTCTACTTCTCAATATGCACTTTTTTTTAAATGACATCTTGATTGTCAAACTCATATCTGCATGCTCTGACCTACTTTCCATGACATTCATCAACCTTCACATTTGCACTTTCCACTATATTTTTAAACCTCTTATTATAACACTGGTAGGCCTTTCTCTTACTAGAATAACCCAATAATATTCCTTCATCACATCTTGCATCAACCTTTCCTATATCCTCATTTCTTTTGATATAACATTTACTTCAAAAAACTCAAAAATATCTAACTGTAGGAACATGGCCAAACCATAATTCATAAGGAGTCTTACTGGAATCACCTTTTATATGCACCTGGTTGAATGTGTATGCAGCAGTGCTAAGAGATTCTCTCCAAAAGGTCTTCGCAACATCCTCTTCAATCAACATATTCCTAACAACATCCAAAATATTTTTGTTCTTCCTTTCAACAACTCCATTCTGCTAAGGGGTTCTAGGAGAAGATAATTGTCTTTTAGTTCCATTCTTTTCACAAAATGAATCAAACTGACTGGATGTGAATTCTCCTCCTCCATTGGATCTCAGACATTTTAGCTTCAATCCTATTTTTGTCTCCACCTTAGCTTTGAATATCTTGAATTTCTCCAATGCTTCTTATTTCTCCCTTAGAAAAGTAACCCACATCATTCTAGAATATTTATCAATCAACAACATGAAATATATGTCACCTTCCACACTTCTCACTCTTCTAGGACCACACAAATTAGTATGTACAAGATCTAATAATCCATTAGATGTATACTTCTTACTATTAAATGAAATTATTGTTTGCTTTTGAACATTGTTTACATACCAGATTAGAAGGTTTCACCATTTTAGGCAAATCTCTAACAACTTGAGTAAAAATTATCTTAATCATGAAGTCAAAATTAACATGACATGTCCTTCTATGCCACAACCAACTTTCATCTATCTGAACAATCAAATAAATTTTCTCACTAGCATTCAAATGAAATATATTACCTTTAGTCTTAGTTCCTAATGCAATCTCTCTACTAGAGGCATTCATAATCTTGCATTTACCCTTCTTGAATTCCAAATTATATCCCGTATCAACCATATGTCCAACACTCAAAATATTATTCTTCAAACCTTCAACTTATAAGTGTAATGGTGAAAAAGGGTGAATGAATGGAGAGATCAAGAGGAAAGTTTTTCTTCCCTCCGAGGAGAGATGAAAGTTTCACTGTGGATTTCCCTTCAAACACCTTATTCAAATTACATTTAAAAGAGGGGGGAATTCACTAGATCCAATCTCTTAGGGAAGAGATTGAATACTAAATAAATTAATAATGGGATAGAAATGATAAGCTAACCCCTCTTTTAGAATGGAAAATGATTGAATTATGTTAAGTGTAAAAGTAGAAAAGAACCGATTATAACTTGAGATAGAAGCCTAAGATGAATTTTTGCACCAGGATCTAGCTATAATATGTCAAGACAAAGCTACCCTATGAATTTGAGGAAAAGTTATCTAGAACGTGCTGAAAGTGTCCACGGTCCTTCGAAAAATCCATGAAATGAAAAGGGTTTTTTCACCTCTGCAAATGGAGTACAAATCTACAAACATAGCTGTGCACCTGCAACCTACACAAAAAAGAGAGGAAAAGGGGTTGGGATTGGGGGTTTGCCTTCAGGTCAAACCCCAGTTTTGGAATTAACCAAATGATGAAAGAAAGTACTTGCAAGTAAATGTAAATGAAAGACTGAAATGTAATTCACCTCAAGGGAGGTTGTAGATAGAATGTAAGATTTGCTTGTATTGAATTGAATGTTGAAAGGGATCTCTTCTTCAATGGTTGAATCCTTGACTTGAATGCAACACCTAGCCTTGAAGGGAGACTTGTGAATCCTCAATGCCAGAAAGGAATGCTTGAATGCTCTTGAATGCTTGATCTCATGTCCACCTTATCACTTATTGAACTTATGGAATTGGGGGGGGGGGGGATGAATATGACTTATATACTCATCAATTAGGGTTAATTGACTAATTTTCTATCACAGGCTGACACAGGGAAGGTTTTTCCCACTTTATGCAATGTCCAATGCAAAGATAGGAAAGAGGTGGCCCCAAAATAGGGAAAGGACAAGGGCGCCATGCCCCTATCTTAGGGGGGATAGGGGCACCACACCCCTATCCTACCCTTGTCTTAGGATAGGAAGCAGGTTCAGGTAGTGCAGAGGGCAGAAAAAGGCAATTTTTGAGGGTTGAGCAAGTCTCGGGTCTCCGATTAGGCTTAGGGATTCGAATTGCCAATGTGAAGACCCTAATATGGTTGCAAATTGAAAGGGTCACAATTTTATGACACTACATTTATCCCCCACTTTAGCGGGAGTATAAGTGTAAGATGATACTATCGGTAAAGTACAAGAAAACAAGATTGAAAGACCTATACCACATCAAGGAGGCAAGATGCACCAAGCCCCCAGTGGACTAAGGATATTACAATGTTGATTAACAAAGTAAAAGGGAAGATAAAGAAGGGAAAACAATGACTGCAAGTAGCAAGGTTCCCCTCACTATAAGTCATGAAAAAGATACCAAAATTGTGAAGCAAAGCCAAGTTCACTGAATAACTCTAAGTATCAAGAAGGAAAATATGAGTGAAGTGTATGCCCCCACATTAAAGTGATCGTGTGTGCCTTATCGGGAGTGACTGCTTTAAGGTAGGGTACACCCAAGAGAGAGAAAAGAGAGGGAGCACGTTATCACATGGATTTAGCCCCTAGTTGAGGAATAAACCCAAGGATAATGAACATAAAACATGAGGTAGTTTCACTTTCCTCAGGGTCCGTATACCGTATGATAACTACTGTATATATATGTATATGTGCATATAATGATCATCATTTCCCAAAGAAAGGACACTACCTTAGAAGAAAGGGAAGAGAGGATGTCTTTCGAGTCAACATGAAAGAGACCAAAAGAGATCTCAATGCTTTGCGTTGTCCTCAAGTAGATATTGAGGAAAAAATAGAAGAACAGGGATACACATAGAGGAATAGTCACAAAAGAGAAGAAAGGAGAGAGAGAGAGAGAGAGAGAGAGAGAGAGAGAGAGAAGATCTACAGTACTAATATTGCTAATCTAGCACGACATCCACCTTCCGATCTTGTTGATCACTATTTTGGGAAGGCAAGAAACATGCCAGAGGAGTGACATTGAGCACAATAGATGGAGCTATCAAAAGTTCCAAACAAGGAGTATGCTCATGCGGTAAGTCACTTTGTTCAATTCTAGGAGCTAGGATTAGGGTATGTGAAAATTCAATTGATAAATGCCTGTCCACATCAACATATTCATAATCACTATCAAAAGCATAAGGATCTATATTGCCATCATGAATAACATTTTCACCCATTTATTCATCAATATTTATAGAAAGAGGAGCATGAACACGAATAGGAGTAAAACCATCACATGTTTTGTGCAACTTATGATTTAGAGATGCAGGTTCAACATCTTACTTAGGAGAAAAGGGAATCATATCAATTATTGGAGTCTTGGGAGATTGAATGGCTTGAGGAACAACTTCACGATCTCGAACATGACACCTTTTTTGGTGGTCTCTCGCACAAAGATTTCATCGAGTTTTAGCGGAAGACTGAGAATGAGGAGGAATATTTATGAAAGGGGGAACAATCTCCTCTTTGATAGTTGAAGGTTGAGGTTGAGGTCTTTTAGATTGGATAAGAGAAGAGGTGGGCCTCTTCTCTCTATAAGAGAAATGAGGTGGAACAATTCCATATAAAGGAGAACTATTAGGTGTGGGAAGGAGACCAGGTCCATCATGAGGAGCTGGTAAAGGTCTAACCTTAGGAGGAATATTGTTGTGCTTCTTAGGAGAAGGCATAGTCACATCCATAGGAATAGGTTGAGGATTTTCCTTAGAAGGAAGATTAGTCTTATCCGTTAGGGGAAGGATTTCATATTCAAGAAGGATAGGAATGTCAATTGTTGGGGATCTAGGTTGACTCAAGGATAAGATCATATCATTCTTCCATTTTTTATAAGATTGGAAAAGAGCATCACTCCTTTGTGGAAGAGATTGAAATTGCTCAGGTCAAAAGAGATCAATAGGAACACTAGGGATTCTTTCGGATGGTCGAAATAAGCTATGGTTCATAGTTATGATTTCTCCATTGTGAGGATATTTCAAACAATTTTGAATTGGAGAAGCAATAGCCTTCATGGAAGATAGCCTAGGGTAGCCCAACTTCACACAGAATTGTTCAAAAGAAGGAATGATAGCAAAGTGGACATCCATAGATTTAGTGTGAACTTCAATAGGAAGGGTGATAGAATCAATGGTAGGACAAGGGTTTCCATCAAATAACCTCACAACCACATTATAGTCATCATAGATCAGTTTATGTGATCATAAAGTGAATAGATATTCCTCGCTAATGACATTAACCATGCAAGAGGGATCAATAAGAGCACCATGGCAAGGTATGTTTTTAACCTTCACAACTATGTATAAAGGCCCATCGGGTGCCCTAATGGTCTCACTAGGGTCAAATGTAATACAAGGATCCTTAGGTATCTTTTCTTTCTCTAAAATGTTCACCAAATTTGGAGTTGTGGTAGTAAGATCAGAAGGAGAGAAAGAGGTACATTCAGTCTCAATCACGTTAGAGGTATGAGAAGGAAAAGGATCAATAAAAAATTAAGATTTTTATTAGGAGGAGCTACTAATTTCTTTCCCTTATTATTCACACCTGCCACAGATATAGTATTATTATCAATCAAATCTTGAATCTTACTTTTTAATGGAAAACATCTCTCAGTATCATGACCAAGCTAATGATGAATTTGACAAAAGGAATTGTTATCAAAATAAGGGATGCAAGATTAGATGGGTCAACTATTTTGAGCACATTTCTTTGTAACAACTGAGACATAATACTATGTAAAGATTCATTCAAAGGAGTAAATTGTCTCTCTTTTAAAGAATTTAGAAATAGGAGGCACTCCTGTTGTAGTATTGGCATTGTTGTTGTTGATTGTATCATTGAACTAGATGAATTTTTTTATTGTTTTGAACTTTGTAAACAGTTGTTGAACATTCTGCCCCTTATCACTCAGAGCCATAGGAGTAAATTTCTCCATATGACTCACAACCAGTTGATAATTGTGGAGTGTTGCGCACAACTGCAGAAAGGAAGTAAACTTAGACAAAAGAAGCTTTTCCTTGATATCTTTTTGCAAATTAGAAATGAAAATTCTTTGAATATCATTATTAGGTACAGGAAAAGAAATTTGAGCACACAAATGCTTATATCTACCAATAAAATCAGTCACTTTTTCTTTAACTCCTTGTTTACAATGCATTTAATCAGTCAAAGTGACTGTAGGACCAATATTGTTTTGAAATTATTGAATGTCAACATTTTCTAATTGTTGAAAAGAAGTGATAGAATAAGAAGGAAAAGAGCAATACCACTATAAATCCTTGTCCCTTAGTGTTCTTGTAAACAATTTTGCAAGTAATCTTTGATCATAAGCAAAATGAGTACACAAGGTTTCAAATGTTTTAACATGTGTGAGAGGATCACCTTTTCCATTATAGAGTTCCAATTGAGGGACCTCAACAGTCTTAGATTGGATGACTTTAACAATATCAAGAGAAAATGGGATCGCAACATCAAATGTGGGCATACTAAACTTTGATTGACTCATGGAAGCATTTTTTTTGTTGTAAGGAAGACACGGTTTGAGAAAGATTGTTAATGGTCACATCGGTAGAAGAATTGATGTTGGACATGGTTGATTGAGAAGGTGGTGTGATATTATTGAAGGAAGGCATGGATTGAGAATAAAGTGGTGGGACATTATGATAAGTAGGCATAGCTGATGATTGAGTAGGAAATGGGACACTTAAAGGAGGAATAAAATTGTTGAATGAATTGCCCCCTTGTGTCACACTAATTGGTTGAGGGATAATAGGAATACTTATGGAAGACATAGGTAAATATGGAGGATTAAATGAAGAAGAGGGATTGCCCCCATGACCAATTTTTGTAGGAGTGAAATTTTGAGTTGATGTAGCCATGATGTTTGAAGTGAAGGTAGGAATACTAGCCATTGGATTATACAAAGGAATAGAAGAATTGATTTGATTTGAAGGTTGTGAATAACCTAAGTTCTTAGCACAACTCTTTATAGGCATGACATTAGAATCAACAATATGAGAAATGCCATGCAATATATCAATTCCATTCTTATCACTTTGAATCATGAATTTAAGGCCTTTGATTAATGGAAGAGCTTCACTATTAAGGTATTCTTGGGACATCCATTGTTGAAAGATATCAAATTCATTGTACAGTTTTGAAATTTGATCTGTGGAAATTCAAGTCAAAGCTTCTTCTAGTTCGTCATGAGATTCATCAATTTGATAAGACATGATTAGGATGGGAATAATTAGCATTATCCTCATTAAAGAATTCACCCAAATTATGCTCCATCTCCTCGGTAAATAAACCTTGGGAAGCCTTAATTCTAATGCTTTGTCTAACAGGGATAATGTAACTAGGACTAATATTGGTGAAACTCATGCACTAGATGGAAAATTAGAAATTTTAAATTTGAATCTTGAATAATAGGAACAAAGTGCACAAAAAATGAATAATGCAAAATTTGAGAAAATAATGATTAAACAATTTGACTTTGTTGGAAGAAGAAAATGACATTGTTGGTTCCCAAAACCATAGATTGGAAATCAAAGAGACTTGCCAAATCCCTAACTGATCCAATCAGCCTTGGCCAACGAACAGGAATGGTCAAAGACCAAATTCCTCTACACTTTAGGCTCCACTAGACCTTAGGTGAGTATACCCCAATCTCCAAAGCATAAAGATATTTCTTTATAGTGAATTTAAATTATTGAATCTAGTTGTTTATGGGAATGGCAAACTGTTTCCTACAACTATGCTTTATGATATGCTTTTAACTTATTTTAGTTTGAAAAACTTGAATATAATTGATAACGAACAAAACTCATAGAAAAATGTTGTTGGAACCTTGAGTAATTATGAAAGAACAAAGCTAATAGAAACTAATAATACTTTTCTCTAGTGAGGACTTTGTGCACACCAAAATTTATTCACAGAAATCAACAACAAACCAGTGCCTTATCTAATAATATACATGTTATTTAATGGACAAATATTTGTGGTCCTTGGAGACATTTTGAGAAAACTCATAGGTATACAAGACTATCACTACAATGACTTCAATGTATGTTATAAGAGCAACAAAAACAATTATGTTATTTGTGTAACAACAAGTGGTAAAACACTGCAACAAACCTTATTCAGATCTATCCAAAGGATTTTAACTCATCAACATCATACAACATGAAATGATCTGAAGATAAAAGGTAGTAGATCTTGTATATTAATTTCTTGGAACAATGGGTGTACAAAAATTGCAGACTCATAGATACTTCATGATACATTTGCTTTCACAAAATGGATTTTCATTTCTACATACCTACTTTACATAACACTACTGGTTCCAAATGACCATCTTGAAAAATAATAATTTTCTTGTCATTTTGTCCCCCTAGAATACAAAATTACTCTCTATATATATATGACTCAAAAGATATGAATGAAAGGACACACCTTTTCAATAATACAAACTAAAAATAACAGAATCCTAACAATCCCTCTTAACTACTATAACTAGAACACATTACAATGACACAGACTAACTCTTTCCATCCAACCCCTGACCACATTTCTGGATATGCCGAAGATATCCTTCATCTTTATATGTGCAGGTGTTGAAGATAATGTCTTTGGCCACTATCTCTGCTATAACAAAACTTTCAACCTGTTCCCCTATTTCATTCATATGCATGCATCCGCATGGGCAACGCTAAGGGCTGAACTAAGTAGGGATCTGCATTCGGTAATCCACTGGTGCTTATCCTTCATAACTCCTGTATCATCTACCACACCTAAAAATCCATGATTAGCAATCCCTTTACATTCCTCATATTCAATATTCAAATCTGTTGTGAATCCTTGATGAGTGTCAATTAGTTTTTTGACCTTATTGATCCTTTTGTCACTCAATGTTTGATCCTCCAATAGCATGTTTAACCTATCAAGGATCCTCTAGTGCGACACTATGTTATCCATGTTTCTCTGGTAGAAAGTCCAAAAGTCCTCCAGTATCTTCTGTAGATTTTCAAATCGTTTTAACAATAAGACACATGTTGTGTCTATCCTTATGCTCTGCATTCTTTCCTTCAATTTTTGTTTTCCTTGTGCAATTCTTCACACTTATTTTTCAGTTTGGATTTATCCACTATATAGGGTACAGGTTGGCCCCTACTTCTCAAAATTTCCTCAAATAATACTTTATACTTTCCTGCTTCTTTCACCAACATCTTCATCTATGGTTTGTTTAGTTTTGAAATATTAACTCCCATATCTGTCATGACCATGGGATCAACTTCACCGACCCTCAACTTCATCATGTGTCCAAAAACCTTGTCCATGTCTATGATCTTCGGCCTCTTATTTGGGGGATAAAGGGCCCACAAATGCATAGCCTCATCATCTAGATCATATCTTGATCCAATGCAGATATCATCCATGCCCTGAATGTCTAACTTAAAGTACTTCTTCTCTAAATGCAATAGGCTATCAAAAATAATGGATGCACTAAGATCCTAGACTGTAAATAGGATAGTTCCTACCTCTACTAGTAGCTACCTTCCCCTTTGAGGGGTTATGCCTTCCACTTCTACATTGATATCAGCCTTCACTCTCCTAAGCATCTTTGCCTCATTTTCTGGTGTTATATCAGGCATTGCTTCTCTTAGCCTTTTTCCTTTGAAATGATACAGGAAGGACTTAAATTCCTTTGATTTGATGAACTCATCATCAGGAACAAAAGAGGTATGCTCCTCTAACCTAACATATACGTCTTCATGCATCCTCGCAATATTTATGTCCTATGCTTCAGGCTCCTCCTCCCTTTCACTCCTCCTGAATCTTGAAATTGCCTCATTCTCACCTGACTCACTCTCAGCTTCTTCTTCTTCTTCTCCCATCTCCTGCAGTATTTGTCTTTTTTCTTCCAATTTTTGGTTCAGATCCTAAATGATCTACATAGCCTCCTCAGATTCCTTGTTCCTAAATATATCCCAGGATTCAACATGCTCATGAAAATAATCACCCAGATTTTGCCCTTTTCTACTCTGGTGGATATAACCCTCTGGGTCATAATTCTTACGGCCTGTGTGCTCATAGAGGTTATAATCTTCTATTAACCTCTTGTTAATTATTTCATATGCCCTTGTAGATACAATAGTGAAATCACCAAAATGTAAAGTCCCGAGCAAGAAAACTTGCTTGTGGGCACCCCCAAAATGCATTGCATTTGAGACACTCATTTGCCTTACAATCTCTAGGTAGGCAATTCTATTAGGTTTAGGCTTTGGTAGCACATAAGGAGCTCCTCCCAATCCAAAAACTCTAACATATGTGAAGTCCTGGCATACATACCAGTCACCACAATTATGATTCACCCTGGTATCCCCATGTTCATGGGGTCTAAGGAATCTTTTAATTTCTTCTGAAAATGACACATCAAAAGAGACTCCAAAAACTCTATATAAAGGTTGCACAAAAAATTCCTCAAATTTGATATAGTGAGATCTCATGAACCAAGAATCCCACAGTGACACCCATAATTAAATAGGTTACTCCTATCCATCCTTGCCACGAACATTTAGCTTTAATTCCTCAGGACATAGCCCCCTGAGTCATCCATAAAATAATACAATATGCATTAACAAAGAGTAAAACTTAAAAGATTTGTTAGGGTTATTATGAAGGATTAAGAAACCCTCATGCATCTTGTCAACAATATAAGTAGCATAGTCAAATCATCTCGGCTCATGCATCTATGTGTCAAAAGCAAGTACCAAAGGCCCTACCTGAGCTACATCTAGAACTTCAACTCCCCCCACTTGTCTGCATGCCATATATGTACACTACAAATATTGCCTGAAAATATTGATGTCAAATGGGGGCCCGTCTTCATCTGTCAGCTTTCCTTTCTCATCCTTATGCATGGCAAAATTCCACCCATTATATACAGTGTCCATCTTGGTATACTCTTCTTCTAGTTTTTCAGAAGATAGAGGCACATTAGATTTGAGACCAAGACCAAAAACCTCCTGAATGGTGGCCACTGAAAGGTGGATGAATGCTTCACTATTCGGCAATTGAATACATCTTTTTGTGACATTGTAAGCCCTAGCCAATTTTTTCATCAACTGGACATTTACAAAGACGTTAGGAACCACAAGTTTTCCCAATCTAGTTATCCATGGGTATGAGATTGGGATCGATTTACTCCTCCTTGAATAATGGTACAAGAACAACTTGTGACCTCTAATCCTAGTCCAGACATCACCAATCTCCTTGAAATCATCTTCTAATTGGTCGCGGATGGGCAAGTTAGCCTTGGATCTTCGAGATTTGGTTCCTGGTGAGCTCATTTGATCAACCATGTCTTGATATAATTTTTGCCTCTATGCACCCTCTCCACCTTTAGAATTCTTTGAGGCACTCTCAAAAACCTCACTAACCTTTCTTTTGCCTTTTGAACTAGAGCCCTCCATGTTAGAATACATCAAGCTTAACTGAAATTCATAATTTTGTAGCTTAATTTCACTCCAATCTCTTTATCTGCTTCAATTTTATATGCCAATTCCTTATACCAACTTCTATGTATAGATTTAATGCTTCAAAGGCATTTACTCAATTGAAATGATGTTTTAATTTTCCTAGTGTAAGAATAGACCTATCTGTTTCCTGTATTTAATAATGGCTGGTGGATTCGTTAAGATTAGATTTTGAAATGGTTAGTCATCATAACTCCTCCCGATAATTCAATCACTTGGCGCCACCCATCCTTTTCATTGGCATAGGTCTTACTGATCACTCCATCGGGTATCAGCGTAGCTCATTTATTATAATTCTGATGGTTATAACTTCTCCGATGGCTCTGCCTTCTATCTAAGCTTTATCTTTACCTTTATATCTCATCGACATAGGTCATCCCGATGTACCCTCCTTCTTTTCATCTATGGCATTCTACCCATTGGGTATCTGCATAACTCCAAAGACGCTATTCTGATGGCTTAAGATATCCTGATCGATCTCCTTCATCATACGCATCTAGTTAGCTACATCGAGTCACCTTATCGGGCATCGGGAAAATTTACTTTATGTTTCTCCGATGACCCGACACCATTGCCTTCGCACTTATGTGTCCTTTTATTCCTCCGGTCTATTGGCATATACTTCCCTGATGAGATCTCCTCATTCACACCTATCTTGGTTTTTTCATCGGATATCGGCATAGCAAAAAATGTCCCCTTCTGATGAGGCGATGATATCCCGATGACTTGGTCTTCGAATGACGTAACTCATCCCAATCAAGTCTCCTTCTCTATGCCTGACTTGTTCTTCTCATCGGGTATCGACATAACCTAAAGCACTTTTCACTGATGGTTTAAGTTAACCTAATGACTTAGTATTTTCTACCTTTTGGTATTGCCTCATCGGAGTAAGTCATGTCGATGACACCACCTTTGCCACCTAGCCCATCGGGTATCGAGGTAGCATGAAATGACATTTTCCGATGACTCGATGACATTTCCAACCTCTACTTCACATTTTCTTTAATCGATGTAAGTTATATCGATAACCTCATCAGCTATTGGAATAAAATTTTCTCATACCCCAGATAGTGAATGTTACACCCATGAAACCCTCCTTTTGCACCTTCTTTTGGTTCTCCTTCGGAATGGTCGGTCTATGTTACACCAATAGGTTCTTTCATTGTTTCAGCTAGTCAGTCTTGTCGGGGTGACTTACGGCGATAGCTCAAATTTGATAATTGTGTTGAATAAGCTCCTCTTCATATATTATTTACGCTTGCAACTCTCCATGGAAACTTCATACGTACTAATAGATGGTAGAGTCTATCACATAGGCCCAAAGAATTCCTTTATAAGGATCCAATATTGTCATGATGAAACTTCCTCATGTAGTCCCTATTCAGTGCCAACCCTTAGCATGCCCCAACAATACTTGTTCAATTTTGAAAACAGGTCACAATAGGATGCTTTTGATATTGCAACATACTTTATGCATATCCAATCTAGCAGTAAATGCTCTTATGATGAAGATATACATATAAAAACATCAATTAAAAAGCACAAAATATTTTACAAAAATATGTGCTAACAGACATAATTTCAAAAAACAATTTTGATGATAAATGAAAGGAAATTGGAATTTAAAATTAGGGCCAATGGGATACCACTTAATTTCAGAATTTTTAAAATCAAGGCAAAGTATAATTGAAATTTGAAGATAGTTTTTATTTTAGAGGGATCAAAAATTGACAAAATCGACCAATTTTTTAGATTTAAGCTATTAAATATGGTCATAACCATCTCCCAAAATTTCAGGGAAAAAGTCAGGGACCATGTTGAAAGTGCACATGGTCCAACCAACTTTTTTCAAAATTTGTAGGGATGAAAGTTACGATGATTTTAAAGAAAACCCCAAAACATTGGCGAATTTTACGATCTCTAGATAGGCAAAATGAAGGTTTGAATGGCAAAATAGGACACTATTAGGGTTTTGAAAAAAAAAAGGAATTGAATTGAAAATTTGAAAAGGGTCAAACCTAATGGATAGGGACACCTTGAAAAAATTTTAGAAAACTAAAATTGATTGAAATTGATTGAAATTTGCACAAAATCCAATTGAATTTGAAAATTAGGGTTTGACGACCTAACCACTTAAATTTTGAAAAGGAGGGAAATTAAAAATTTGAATTTTAGGACAGATGATAAGTCTGAAAACAGTCACAAATCTGAAAATTAAATGGAAATTCATTTTTTGCACAATTTAAAGATAATTTTTAAAAATTAGAGTTTTGACATTAACCTCTTAATTTTGTGAATTTAATTTGCAAATTGAACAAGACAATAAGGAAATTGAATTTGACAAACAAAGCAATTTTCAGATCTAAAACAATAGATAGTAGTTTTTGCAAAACACAAGTTCAATTTCAATTATAAAAACTAGGGTTTTGAATGAATTAACCACTAAGTTTGAAGAAAAATTAAACTTGTAAATGAAAAATATGCAATGATTTTTTTAATAAAGCATGTAAGACGTCGAGTTCACCAAAATTTAATGGTGAAAAAGGGTGAATGATGTAGAGATCAAGAGGAAATATTTTCTTCCCTCCGAGGAGAGATGAAAGTTTCACTATGAATTTCCCTTCAAACACCTCATTTACATTACATTTAAAAGAGGGGGGAATTCACTAGATCCAATCTCTTAGGGCAGAGATTGAATACTAAATGAATTGATAATGGGATAGAAATGATAAGCTAACCCCTCTTTTAGAATGTAAAATGATTGAATTATGTTAAGTGTAAAAGTAGAAAAGAACTGATTATAACTCGAGATAGAAGCGTGAGATGAAGCTATGCACTAGGATCTAGCTATAATATGTCGAGATGAAGTTGCCTTGCGAATTTGAGGAAAAGTTTTCAAGACTATGCTGAAAGTGTCCATGGTCCTCCCAAAAATCCGCTAAATGAAAAGGGTTTTTCTACCTCTACAAATGGAGTTCAAATCTGCAAACACATCTACACACCTGCAAACTATACACAAAAAAAGAGGAAAAGGGGTTGGGATTGGGGGTTTACCTTTGGGTCAAACCCCAGTTTTGGAATTAACCAAATGATGAAAGAAAGTAATTGCAAGTAAAGGTAAATGAAAGAATGAAATGTAATTCACCTCAAGGGAGGTTGTAGATAGAATGTATATATATTTTCTTGTATTGCATTGAATGTTGAAAGGGATCTCCTCTTCAATAGTTGAATCCTTGACTTGAATGCAATAACTAGCCTTGAAGGGAGACTTGAGAATGCTCAATGCTGGAGAGGAATGCTTGAATTCTCTTGAATTCTTGATCTCATGCCCACCTTATCACTTATTGAACTTATACAAATTGGGGGGGGGGGAGAATGCGACTTATATACTCATTAGTTAGTGTTAATTGACTGGTTTTCCATCACAGGCTGACATAGGGAAGGTTTTTCCCATATTATGTAATATCCAATGAAAAGATAGGATAGAGGGGCCCCCAAAATAGGGCAAGGACAAGGGTGCAAGGCCCTTTTCCTAGGGAGGATAGGGGCACCATGCCCCTATCCTACCCTTGTCTCAGGACAAGAAGCAGGTTCAGGCAGTACAGAGGGTAGAAAAAGGAAGTTTTCAGGGGTTGAGCAAGTCTCAAGTCTCCGATCAGGCTTAGGGATTTGAATCGCCTACATGAAGACCCTAATGTGGTCTTAAATTGCAAGGGTCACAATTTTATGATACTAAAATAAGACATCATCAGTATTATGCTTACCATCAAAAGAAATAGAAGATCTACCACGAATTACACAAGATTTATCATTTCCAATTCTTACTCTACCACTATTTTACTTCTCCATATTCACAAATTTACTTTTATCACCTATCATATGATGTGAACAACCGTTTTCAATTACCCATTCATCTTTCTCTTCAATCTTAGCAGTCAAAGCTTTCTCCTCAACAATGTAGCTTATATAATTCACTCGAATTGGATCATCTTCCTTGATAGCAATGAATACAAATTAATCTATTGAATTCACTAACTCTTCATCTGCCACACCTTCATCAGTATCATAATGACATTTCTTCTGATATTTGTACTTTTGGTTAGACTTATAGGTCTTATCATACTTATCATGCCTCTCATATCTATCATGCTTATCATACTTTGACATTCTTTTGGGGCATGTAGAAGCAAAATGTCCTATCTTATTACAAAAGAAACATTTCAAAGATAGCTTCCCATCATACTTATTGGCTCCCTTAGGAAATATTTGAGCAATAAGTGCTCTAAGCTCTTCCAACTCTCTTTCGTGTTCTTTCATCTCTCTCATTTCTCTTTCATATCTAGAAATCCTAGATGAACTTTCTCCCAGATCATACTTTTGCTTCTTGAATACAGAGGCTTTAAATGTAGTTTCAAATTTACCATGTGATTCTCCAAATTCATTCAACTCAAAAGCAGCAAGTTTACCAACCAACATGTCTCTTGTCATAGTGGTCATAGTTCAGATCTTATCAATAGTAGCAACTTTATATTTGTAATCAAGAGGTCATGATCTCATCACTTTAGCAACAATCTCATCTTCTTCAAGAGTTCCACTAGCACATTTGATGCTCATGACAAGTTCATTCACTTTTTCCATAAAGGATGTTATGTTCTCATCATCTCTCATCTTCAGCATCTCATACTTTCCTTTTAAACTTTGTAGTTTAGCAACTTTGACATGTTTTCTCCTTCATACAAGGTCTCTAACTTTTCCTAGATCTCATGTGTAGTCTATAGTCCCATAACATTAGTCATCTTTGAATCATTCATTGAACTCACCAATGCTTCCTTAGCTCTTATGTTATGCTCAGCATCCTTGATCTCATTTGCGGTAACTGAACCATTATGAGGAACATTGTAGCTATTCTTTGTAATATTCTAATAATCTTCTCCAAGACACTTCAAATGACACTCCATTTGGTCCTTCCATCAAATCTTGGACACTCTTTCTTGTAAACATAGGTTTCCATCCCGGATCTCCTCAAGTGGTCAAGCTTATTTTGGAGGATCTAGCTCTGATACAAAATGTTGACAGTAACAATGAAGGAAAATCAAGAGGGAGGGTGAATCAGTTTTCACCGAATGAAACAATTTGAGAACAACTTTATATCTAATCAGTTTTAGCAAGAACAAAGATAAACACAATAACAACAACACAAATAACACCGAGATTTTTGATGTGAAAAACCCAGTTAAGGGAAAAACCATGGTGGAAACCTACCCACAATAAGATCATACTCTGCAGTAGTATGTGAAAATATTACAATGGGTAATTCACATGCATTCAGGCACACTACCTAGAGCTCACTGCTCAAAAACAAGAAGGGCTACAACCCTAAGGAAGGATTACTACCTTACAAATATCAAACAACAATCTGGATTAGATGAACTAAAAGAAAAGCATCTCCACATGCCTGATGACAATTCTAGTTAAGCACATTTGTCTACCCTACAATACTCTCTACTCTACACTTCTCACCGAAAGATGAATTCTCTTACTCACACAAACATCACTCTCTGAAAATTCAGACATGACACCCATATCCAAATTACATGAATATGACACCTATTTATACAAATCATCAACCTTGACTACAAGGTTGGTTCAACCCTTAAGTCCTAATTACAAAATTACAATACATGATACATAAATCAATTGCTAAACCAATACACTTCCATGCCAACATATCATGGACCCAAATCAATTCCGCGAACACACAACACCGCTAGAAATCTTGCCAAGATCATCCACAACATGCTACACCACTGAAAAATGTTGCATAACTTGAAGAACATCACCAGACCCATAAGATCTTTAATAACGTGCACAATGATCAATGCAGACAAGTAAAACAAATAGGACACAATTAGGAAACACCAACAAGCATGTTAGAACCATCTGCAATAGCTACACCAACACCACTCAATCAAATCTTCACCGATTAACACGTTGATACTCAAAAACACTCAACAATAGAAATTGGGACTAGAAAGATAACTTGTGGAGCACCAAATCATGAACCATCTGAATTGAAGATACACATGAACATCCCAAACACTCTCCCAAATCTGCAACTCCAAATACAATCATTCTAGAGCACAACAGATCAAATACCAGAATACTGCAACATTGAACACTGAAAATTCAATCCTGATACCGGAATTCATAACTCGATCAAATCGCCACATATCATCATGAAACCAACACTGAATCAACTAGAGATACTTCATTACTAAAATCACAAATCCACACTAGCACATCTGCAACATATCAACTAAAACAACCAAACTAACTCTTAGCAATACCGGAACATAGGAATATGTTGACATCAATGACAACAACATATCCTAGCAGCAGCAATATCCAACACTTTCATAATTTCATATTGTTATTCTTTGATATTAATTTTTATACATTCCCACAAAATACGATTAATTTTGTAATTTTATTTCACATCCTAGTTACTAGTATGAGAAGAAAAAATTCAAATACTCATGAATAAATTAAAAAATGTATTAATAGTTATTTGTGGTAATGTTGTTTTATCTTATGTTTTATTGAGAAAAATATGAATCGTACAAAATAGCCCACACAGAATTGAAGGACCTAGTCTTTAGATCAAGGTAATGATAGATAATGCACACAACATAGTAGAGTTGTAACTCTTTCTTAGTCTTGATAAGGAAAGCCTAATATTGTGGTCCCCATGCTTAGTTTGAAATTTTGCAAATTGTTAGTGCCTTATTATGTCATGCAAACCCTTAGTTCATTGAAGAGGCCCCAACTCAAATATGCAAAGTTTGTTGGCATTGTGTTGTCATTGATGTCAACCAGAAGAAGTTACAATTAGTAGAAGAGATGTATATGCAACATTGTGATGAGGGAATACAAAATGTGATATCTTGGATATCACCTTGTGTTGCTAAACACCGGTAAAGGAAAGGAAGGTGACATCAGAGGTCATTTGTACACAAGCTAGTCCCTAACTTGTGTGATGATATGGAGAAGTGTTGTGAGAGGTTTCTTGTGATGAAGAGGCAGAGTGTTATCTAAATCACTTCAACACTGGAAGAGAACAAAGAAACCGGTATGCTGTGAGGTTGTAGAACAACAAGACTCCACCGGAAGAAGTTGCAATCATCTTGGAGGAACAGTCAGAGGAAGTCTGAAGTAGTTGTCACTCTGACAAACTGGTAGAAGAAGGAACATCCTTGATCAGGAAGAAAGGATGCACAGATGTAAGCAGATGACATCTATAAGTGGTAACTGGTATGTAAGTCTATCGGTTATATAAGCTAGGTGTAGTCATAGAAGGCCTCTCCATTGTGGAAATAAGAACACTAAAAACCTATCAGTTGGGAGTTTGGTTTGAGAGTTCCATCAATAGATCAGTTGGAAATAGACATGAAAAAGCAACCGATAGAATGGTTGAGACTGGAAGGGTTGGCAAACCAACCATAGTAAGGAATCGATAAAGTGGGTTGGTCGGTGATTATCCCTTGACTGACTGGTAGTGACAAGCTAGCAGTTTATTGACCTAGAGTCAACATGGCAAACCCGCAGTTGGATAAGGAAAGAATGTACAACGAAGGGGTTGTTGCAGGGGTTGGTCAGCTCTAATGAAAATTCACTCAAATCATAGGATGTGTTGTAGAAGGACAATAGAGGGTTGAGGCTCAAGGCTTGGATGACAACTATGAGCTAGCTAAGAGATTGAGAAGATCGAGGCGATGAAGGAAACAACCCGAGAAATCTTTTGTGACCAACTAAAGGATTTGCTGAAGAAGTAAAAAAGCAAATCACTAGGATTAAAGGGTGTGATCAAGGAAACATGACTATGGTGGAGATATGCATACAGATGTCAGTAGGATCAGATCTTGCATATCTGATTGGATTTAGTTTGTCTTGAAGAAGGTGAAGAAATCCTAGCCACCTGAGTTTTGAATGTGCATTTGGTGGGAAATCTAGGCTATAAGTAAATGGCCTAAGAGATTGTTTTGTTGCTACTGAATAGAGTGAATATTGTGTTATTGCAAAGTTATAAACTTTTGTAGGTAGAGACAAGATCAGCCAAGTGCTCAATGAGCAAGAGAGCGATAGTGAACCTGGTTGAAATTTTCAACCGATTGGAGAGAAGAACCAATAGTGACCACACCAACAAAGTGTGAAATCGGTGATGTATAGAGAGTGAGGTGCAAGTCTAGTAGAGAAGTAGTAGGTGCAAAGAAGGGAGAAGAGTGAGTCGGTAGAAGAGGAGTATTTCACCGACAAAGTAAGATATATGCTAAGGTTGAAAGATTCACTTGTAACATGATAATAACTTATGTATTTGAAGTCTGAACTGTGAACATTAAGTTGTAGCTCAGTGCAGGGGTTGGTGCTCCTTTGAGTTGTAGCCCATAAATCTGTTAGGGGTTGTAGCTCCTTGAGTTGGTGCCCTAAACTATGTAACCATGTTTCACTGTGAGGTTGGATTGGTGATGGGATGGAGAATGGGATAGACTAGCCTAGTCTATGCTCTTAGATACTTTCCTTGGATCACCAAGTGTTCTAACCACACCCTAGGGTCTCTAGGAATTCCACTACTTGTGGAATCCCCTGACCTTTCCCAATCCACCCACCAACAACTTGAATTACTTCTCCTAAGGTCTCACCTACTCATCAGATTCAAAGAACCCTTACTTAGGCTAATAAGGGTTTGGCTTGTCCCACACCTTCTTAAGTCCTAGCAAGGATAGGATAGGTCTTAGACATGGTTTTCCATCCATTCATGTGCCCCCAAGAGGTTTCAACCTTCCAACCCCTTAGTGATTTCATTATTTTGCCTTTCTCCTACAAAATAGGGCTACAAGGAATGTGCCCAATTAGGCCTCCTATCCGGACTTTTAGGGCTCCCTCTTTTAGATGATGCATATGCTTGTGAAACTTCCCAAAAAAACTACTATTCATTTGGAAAGGGCTCAAGGATTTTTTTGGTTTTGGGACTCCAAGTGTCCATACACTACCCTAGGTGAATTTTGAGGTTTTTAAGGGTTTTAAAGAGGGTTTTTTAGGCCTGCCAGGGTCACAGTGTTGGTTTGATATTTTTACCACCTTGTCTAGATTGGTGGAAGCCCCCCCTTCTCACTAGTGGTGCTCCACACACCCCTCTACAACTCCTCCAAAGGGTGCAACCTCCTTTGACCTTCCTTGCTCTCCTGGACCTCTGCAACTTCAACCCTTCCTAGCTAGGCATTGTCTAGTCTCGCCTAGGAGTGGGTCTTTGGTTGGCTTCCCTAAATCTTCAAGGGCCCTACTTGATTTGAAGTGATGTATAGGGTCTATACTTCTACTCCCCATGGTTTCATGGTGATTCCACAATGGGGAAAGGAGTTATCAACCCATTAACACAAACCAGTCCAAAACTGGATAGTAAGAAGAAAGTTTACAAAATATTTACAAACACACAACATCTGCAAAACAAATCCTAATCTAAATGCTCAAAATGAAGGTAAATACACCAGGTAAGACTCTCAACATAGTTTTGTTTGAAGATCAATCCATTAGCAATCCTTCATTTCTCCATTAGTGCCGATTGGCAACAAAATTACAGTCACAGTCAAGTCACTTTCCTTGGGCCGTACAAAAATAACATCCAACCCATCATCTTAGGGTTTGCAACTACATATAGTACCATTTCCTTAGTTTGTGTGCCCACATTAGGGTTTTCCATGCTAAGCTAATGATTTTGACCTACTAGGTGGAAAAGTTGCTTGACAACTTTGAAAAGTTGTCATGCAACTTTTCCAACTTTTGAGCAACTTTCTTAATGTTGCTTTTCTCGACTGCTAGGCCCACATTGGGATGTCCTATGGACACCACCATGTAAATAAGGACCCTAAATACATCAAAGGCACACATACCCTCTACTCCACAAGAAATCTCAATATAGACTGATGAACCTAGGACCCAAACTATGACCTAAACTAGGACCTAAATAAGACCTATGAGCTCATGGCTCTTATTATATTTACAATGGGTTCTTAAGGAAGAAAGAACACAACAAAATCAAGTGGTAGGAGTGCTTTGAAGGGTGCTCCTACACCATACTCCCCCTCTACAACAAATTAAGGAACTAGGGGAGTGAGAAGAGCCAGATCAATGCCAAGTTTCTTGAACCTGCTCTCTTCAACCCAAGTAGCTTCAGACATAGGTTGACCTACCCACTTCACCAGGTGCTCCATGTAGACCTGGTGTCAAGTAGACTTCCTCACCCTTGACTCCAAGATCTCCTCTACTATGGGCTGCTTCACTTTAGGTAAGGCATTCACATCCAAGTATTGCAGTACCTTGGCTTGATTCTTAGTCTGCCCTGCTATTTCACCCTTGTACATAATTAGATCAACAACATTGAAGACTGGTGAAATGGCTAAATCTGAAGGAAGATCAACCTTGTAGGCATTCTCACCATACTTTGACAGAATTCTACAAGGTCCTACCCTCTTCATTTGCAGTTTAGTAGGCTTGCCACTTTGCATTTTAGCTTTGCTCAGATGGACCATCACATAGTCACCCACTTTAAACTGGACCTCTCTCCTTCCTTCATCCACTTTGGCCTTCAATTTTTGAGTAGATTCTAGGATGGCTTTCTTGACTTGCTCTCGGATCTCCTTGATGGTTTGAGTGAAATCCTCTGCTTGACCACTCTTCATCTCCATGGAACCAAGTTCCCTGAGTTCACACACTCCCCTTGGATGTCTACCATAGACAACCTCAAAAGGACTCCTTCCAGTGGTCCTATTTACACTGTCATTATAGGCATACTCGGCTTGAGGAATGACTAGATCCCATGTCTTCCCATACTCCTTGGTTAGACATCTCAACAAGTTGCCTAACACCCTATTAATGACTTTAGTTTGACCATCAGTTTGTGGATGGTAAGCTGAGCTAAATGATAAATTAGTTCCTAGTCTCCTCCACAAAGTTTGCCAAAAATGGCCCATTAAATTGTTGTCCCTATCTGAAACAATACTTAATGGGGGTCCATGAATCCTTACAATCTCCTTAAAGAAGAGATGTGCAATATAGCTAGCATCAAGTGTAGTTCTACATGGAATGAAATGGCTCATCTTAGAAAATATATCTACTACCACATAGATGCTATCCACACCTATCTTTGTCTTGGGGAGTCCTACTACAAAGTCCATGCTTACACATTCCCAAGGTCTATTTGGGACCGGTAGTGGTTGATAGAGGCTTGCATTACTTGATCCTCCTTTTTCCCTTTGACACACACCACATTGCTCCACATACCTTTTCACATCTCTTGGAAACTTGGGCCAATAGTAGTACTTGTGTACTAGATCCAAAGTTTTGTTGACTCCAAAGTGTCCATTGAGACTACCATTGTGTTTTTCTTGGATGAGGTTTTCTCTCATGGATCCTCTAGGCACACATAACTAATTACCTTTGAACAAGAGACCATTTTGGAGAGTGTAATCCACATACTCACCATGAAAATGGTTCTCAAACTCCTTGCAAACCTTGTAGGCTGATGAGAAGTCTTCATCTTCCTCATAGAGGTCCTTGAAACCTCCTATTCCTATGCTTTGCAATTGTAACTCTTGGACAGTCAATAACTTCATGCTTAAAGCATCTGTCAGCTTGTTGAGTTGTCCCTTTTTATGCTTGATGGTGAAGGTGAAGGATTGGAGGTATTCCATCCATTTCAAATGTCTATTGCTAAGCTTCTCTTGAGTGTTAATGTAACTCAAAGCCTGGTTATATGTGAACACCACAAATTCATTTGGGAGTAGGTAATGCCTCCACTTTTTGAGAGACTGAACTAGTGCATACAACTCTAGGTCATAGGCTGAGTACTTCTTTTTGGCCTCATTAAGCTTCTCACTAAAGAATGCCATAGGCCTTCCCTCTTGACTCAATACACCCCTACTGCAATTCCACTTGTATCACACTCCAATGTGAACAGTTTGTCAAAAGTACGTAAGAGTAGGATGGGTTTTTTGGCTACTTATTGCTTCAATAATTGGAATGCTTTATCAGCTTGTTCAGTCCATTTGAACTTAGTTTTAAGGCCTCCTTTTATGGTGTCAAGGACTGGTGCACATATGCCACTGAAGTTCCTCACAAACTTCCTATAGAATTGAGCTAAACCATGGAAACTCCTAACTTCAGTCCTTGTTCTAAGGGCAGGCCAATTCAAGATTACCTCCACTTTGATTGGATCCATCTTCAAGGTTACCTTAGACACCACAAATCCCAAGTAGACCAACTCTTTCTTCAAAAGGTCACACTTCTCTAAGTTGATTTCCAACTTCTCTTCATGCAACCTCTCTAGGACTAACCTTAAGTGTTCAAGGTGCTCCTCTTTGGTTCTGCTATAGTTGAGTATGTCATCTAAGTACACCACCACAAACCTGCTTGTGAAGTCCTTTAACACCTCATTCATCAACCTCATGAAGGTGCTTGGGGCATTGGTGAGTCCAAATGGCATCACAAGCCACTCATACAATCCTTCTGTGGTCTTAAAAGCGGTCTTCCACTCATCCCCCTCCTTAATTCTAATCTGATGATATCCACTTTTAAGGTCCAACTTGGTAAAACGCATAGCACCTCCTAAATAGTCCATCAGATCCTCTATTCTAGGAATGGGAAATCTATACCTTATGGTGATCCTATTGATTGCCCTTGAATCAGTGCAAAGTCTCCACTTGCCTCCCTTCTTTGATGCTAGCACTATCGGGACTGCACATGGGCTGATGCTCTTCTTGATCAGTCCTTGTTCCAACAACTCCTGCACTTGCCTTGCCACCTCCTTGTTTTGGTCAAGTGTGAGCTTATATGCAACTTTATTAGGTAGGGATGCACCAGGAACAAAGTCTATTTGATGGCTTATAGACCTTCTTGGTGGGAGTGTTGCAGGTGCTCCTTCACTAACTATGTCCTTATACTCTTGCAACATTTGCTTCACCTCCTTGGGTACCTCTACCTACAACCTGTCTTCCTCCTCCTTTGGCTTCACAAAGATGGCACACCTCACTGTCTCCTCCTCATGTAGCAAGTGTAAGAACTCTTTACTAGTAGCCAATAAGACACTAGGTGTTCTTGAGGTTCCCTCTTCATTCTCTGTCAAAGACTGAATCTTAAAGGTTTTGCTATCCTTCTTGAAGGAAATGGAGTTCTCCTCTCCATCATAGTTCACCTTCCTATTAGATTGCCAGGGTCTACCTAGAAATAGGTGATAGGCATCCATGGGTAACACATCACAAAGGATCTTATCCTTGTATCCTCCAATAGAGAACTCTACCCAAGTCTGTTCATTGACAAGCACACTCTGCTCTTGATTCAACCATGTCACCTTGTAAGGGTTAGTGTGGGGTATCCTTGTGAGTTTCAAATTCTTGGCTGCCTCATTTGATTTTATGTTATGAGTTGACCCTGAATCAACTATCACCTTGTAAACCTTTTCAAGGATCTTGCATCTCACCCTAAACAATGCTCTCCTATGCTTAGGTTCATTCTTAACCACCTGTCTTATCAAGACCCTATTGAACATTAGATTTTCTCCAATCTTTGATTCAATATGGTCCACCTCAGGTATCTTCTTGCTTGATGTGTGTTCATGAGCATAAGCAACCCTCTTTCCACTATTTGATGAGGTAGGCTTGTCAGGGCATCTATAGGCCGAGTGTCCCAATTGACCATAGTTGTAATATTTCATGGTTGCAAAGTAGGAGTTACCCCTGCCGGTACCTCTACCCCTACTTGGACCCCCTTGTGCACATCTTCCTCTAGAATAGCCTCCTCTAAGATTGGTTTCATTTCTATGTTCAGTCAACTTGGATTCTCCTTGGTTCCTTTGCTCATTTGCCTTGCTTTGGTAACCACCTTGGTGATTCGTTTGATCTCTACCTCTGCCTCTACCCCTGTTATTAGAGTCTCCTTTCCTTTTGTTCCTCTCTTCCACCTTGGCAGCAAGCTGATGACATTTTTGGATAGTGGTGGGAGTCCATAGGCTTATTTCCTCTTGAATGTTCCACTTTAGGCCGCTTAGATACCTAGCCACCTTAATATATTCCTCTTCTTGGACTTTGGATCTAAGACAAAGCTTTTGAAACTCTTCAATGTAGGAGGTCACATCAAGGTCTTTTTGCTTCAATCCCTATCTCTTCTTATGAAGTTGGACTTCATAATCCTCTGGTAAGTAGTTCTCCTTGATCTTACTCACCATGGCCTTCCAATTTGCAATAGGTAGCTTCCCCATGCTAACTCTCTCTTCTTGCAAATACTTCCACCATGTCAAGGCTACTCCCCTTAGTCTTGATTTGGAAAACTTAACCTTTTGAGCTTCTGTCACTCCCTCACACTCAAAGTGGTTCTCCATACCCTCAATCCATTCCATGATAGTGTCAATGTCCATCCTTCCACTGAAATGTGGCAATCCTTCAAAAGCTTTGGTATTCAAAGCCTTAATGGCCTTTACAAAGGGTTCTTCATTGATCAAGGGGTTTGGTTTAGGTATAATGTAATCTATATCAATATTTTTCTTGCCTTTGTCCTTGGTGTCCTCACCCCAAGGTCCATGTGTCCTTTGATCCACCACTTCTTGTAGCTTGTCCCTTATCTCACTCATAGCTTCTTCATGGAGTTTGTTCTTCTCCTTTTTCTCTTCTATCTCCCTAGCCACCTCTACATTATAGACCATTTTTTTCTCCACTACTAATTCACCAGAACATAGAGACATGCACGGTCCACCATATCTTTAACTTGCTCTGATACCAATCTGATGGGATGGAGAATGGGATATACTAGCCTAGTCTATGCTCTTAGATCCTTTCCTTGGATCACCAGGTGTTCTAACCACACCATAGGGTCTCTAGGACTTCCACTACTTGTGGAATCCCCTAACCTTGCCCAATCCACCCACCAACAACTTGAATTACTTCTCTTAAGGTCTCACCTACTCATGAGATTCAAAGAACCCTTACTTAGGCTAATAAGGGTTTGGCTTGTCCCACACCTTCTTAGGTCCTAACAAGGATAGGAAAGGTCTTAGACATGGTTTTCCATCCATTAATGTGCCTCCAAGAGGTTTCAACCTTCCAACCCCTTACCGATTTCACTATTTTGCCTTTTTCCTACAAAATAGGGCTATAAGGAATGTGCCAAATTAGGCCTCCTATCTGGACTTTTAGGGCTCCCTCTTGTAGATGATGCATATGCTTATGAAACTTCCCAAAAGAACTGCTATTAATTTGGCAAGGGCTCAAGGACTTTTTTGGTTTTGGGCCTCCTAGTGTCCGTACACTGCCCTAGGTGAATTTTGAGGTTTTTAAGGGTTTTAAAGAGGGTTTTTAGGCCTGCCAGGGTCATAGTGTTGGTTTGATGTTTTTACCACCTTGTCTAGATTGGTGGAAGCTCCTCCTTCTCACCAGTGGTGCTCCACACACCCCTCTACAACTCCTCCAAAGGGTGCAACCTCCTCTAACCTTCCTTGCTCTCCTGGACCTCTGCAACTTCAACCCTTCCTAGTCGAGCACTGTCTAGTCTCGCCTAGGAGTGGGTCTTTGGTTGGCTTCCCTGCATCTTCAAGGGCCCTACTTACTTTGAAGTAATGTATAGGGTCTATACTCCTATTCCCCATGGTTTCATGGTGATTCCACAATGGGGAAAGGAGTTATCAACCCATTGACACAAACCGGTCCAAAAATGGATAGTAAGAAGAAAGTTTACAAAATATTTACAAACACACAACACCTGCAAAAAAAAACCTAATATAAATTCTCAAAATGAAGGTAAATACACTAGGTAAGACTCTTAACACAGTTTTGTTTGAAGATCAATCCATTAGCAATCCTTCATTGCTCCATTAGTGTCGTCTGGCAACAAAATTACAGTCACAATCAAGTCACTTTCCTTGGGCCGTACAAAACTAACATCCAACCCATCATCTTAGGGTTTGCAACTACATATAGTACCCTTTCCTTGGTTTGTGTTCCCACATTAGGGTTGTCCATTCTAAGCTAAGGATTTTGACCTACTAGGTGGAAAAGTTGCTTGACAACTTTGAAAAGTTGTCATGCAACTTTTGCAACTTTTGAGCAACTTTCTCAATGTTGCTTTTCTTGACTCCTAGGCCCACATTGGGCTGTCCTATGGACACCACAATGTAAATAAGGACACTAAATACATCAAAGGAACACATACCCTCTACTCCACAAGAAAACTCAACCTAGACTTATGAACCTAGGACCCAAACTATGACCTAAACTAGGACCTAAATAAGACCTATGAGCTCATGGCTCTTATTATATTTACAATGGCTTCTTTAGGAAGCAAGAACACAACAAAATCAAATGGTGGGAGCCCTTTGAAGGGTGCTCCTACACCAATTGGAGCAGTAGACTCCAACAACATTGCTCACCGAGGTTTTCCCACATCAGGTTTTCCTCATATATACTGATGTTATGTGATGTTTCCTTGTGTGTGTGTGCTTGAGTTGGTTTTTTTTACTAACCGGTAACTCTGCCCTATGCTTGATTTACCTATCGGTGTCATCCATAGAACAAAGTCTAGAAGAAAATATTTGAGAACCACTGATTCACCCCCTCCCCCTCTCAGTGGTACATTGTGTCTAACAATTGGTATTAGAGCCTAGGTTCCCAGTTAGAAGAGTGTTCTCCAACTTGGGTAGTTTTGGGCCTATAGACACAATGGTTTGTTCAGCATCTACATATGCTCCATTTTTTTATGGCTCAATTTTTTTCATTTGGAGTTGTAGAATGGAAGTTTTTCTATCCTCTTTAGGGTTCGATGTATGGATGCCAGTAATTGAAGGTCTCCCTAGAAAGATTAGTGTTCCTGCTAGAAGTGTAGAAGAAAGAAGAAACATGTGCAATAAAGAAGCCATGCAGGCTATTTTTTAGTGTGCTCACTGGGTGATGTCTCTTCACAGGTTGACAAGTGTAAGACAACAAAGAGCTTATGGGAAAGATTGAAGAAGCTCTATGGAAATGAACCCTCAACAGTAGATCTTGTATTTGAAAGAAAAGATGAGAGATACATCTCATATTCATCTGAATGAGGAAGATGGATCTTCTTGCTGCCGCAACAGTGAAGGGGAAGGTGCTCAACTTCTGGTGGCCCAAGAATATGAAATTGGTTGGGCAACCACATCTCCTCAACAAGATATATTAAGCAGTGATGATAATGAAGAGGAATACATGGCAGAAAGATCTTGCCATCTGGTCTCTTCTGATGATGAGGGAGAAGAAGAAGTTGACATTCAAGGAGAGCTTGTAAATACATCTAAAGAACACAATAGAGTTAAGAGAGAATACAAGCTATTCAAGAATGTTTCTATTGTGGAATAGAACCAGTTGGTCAAATTCCTTGAAGAATCAGAGAAATGCATCTCAGAGCTAAAGGCTCAGGCAAAAGACACCAAGGTATGCCAGTGTGAAGATCTAGCCTCGCAGCTAGAGATAAAAGACAGGAAACTTCAATGGTTGCCTGAAGAAAACAAAGAGGAGAGCTCACCAGTTAGATGTGCTCCTCCGAAGAAGGTTTACCTGACCACAACTGGTGTGGACTTGCAGACAAAGATGAAGATCACTGTTGCAAGAAGATACCCTTGTAAAAACCCTAAAAATGGTCATCTAAACCATGGGCCCCTAATCTCGACAACATCACCAAGGTCCTAACCAAAGGCATTAAATCAACCTTGAGCACATTATTAATTCTTTAATCATCAAATATCACATGGCAAATCAATTATTCAATATTAATTAAATATTCATTTAATTAATTGAATCATTTCTAAGAATATCATTTTGATCAATTATCCTATTTTAATTTATTAAATATCCTTGCATATTTAGTTAATTAATAAATTTTCCATTTAATCATGCAAAAAGATTAATTTATTACAAAAGAGTAATTAATTACAAAACAAGAGTTGAATTGAAATTAAACAAAAAGAATTGAATTGAGAGAGAAATCAAACTTGAGATATTATTTCTTTTTCTAAATTTAGAACTTGAAATCATAAAAGCAATTTAATTGAATTATTGAATTATTCTCTAAAATTGGAACTCAAAGCTTTTCAAAAAAAGAAGTTCAGTTGCACTGAAAATACTCTTTTCATGAATAAATAAAAGAATTATCTATTTTTATCATAAATGCATGGAATTAATTTATTATTATTTCCAATGCAACTTGGACTTCTAATTTGAATGCACAATTAAACTATAATTGGAATCTATCTCAAGGTTAACTAAACCTGATTTCTCAATTATTTTCAATTAATCCTAAATTGAGCTTTTCTCCTGGTGATTCTCTATAAATTTAGTCTTCAGCTCTCATTCCAATTTACCCAAGAGATTTTTGAGAACATACTTGGAGATTATTATCACGCTAATTTCGCTCTGGAGTCATTGAAGATTATTGTGTTTTTTAGATTATTTGCATCCATTTTACATCCATTATTGCTTGAATTGATTATTTGCTTGAATTATTCATCCATCTTGCATCCATATAGTTAATATCATATAGATTAAATCCTTCATCTTGGTGTAGTCTAGTCACTGGTATTGCTTATAACAATTTGAGAGCAATCTTATACTCGCATCTTTTAGAAGGCAATTAGTTGCTTTGTTACGGTTTTTTTAACTTATTGATTATTGATTATTAACCATGCATATAATGACTTAATTGAAGTGTTGTGCTTGCAACTACAGACCACTTTTTCACACACACACATATTCTAGCACCCACCATGGGGTAGAATACATTTTTCGGCCTCCAAGATTGACTACTTTATTTTTTGTTATTTTCTAGATTTCAGATTTGTCAATTTTTTGTCCGTACATCTCATACGACAATTCCCACAGGCTGAAACAACAAACTGCAGGTGTCATATGAACTAGAATCCTGTCTCGTACAAGTTGGAATCCTATATCATATGAGTTTTCATATTGTCATATGACTCTATATTTTCTAGTAAAAAATTTTTAAAAAGAGGCAAATTTTCATGATTTTTTTTAATTATTCTGACCACTGACCCTGACTATTTATCTATCTATCTCAGAATTTTTCACAGCCTAATCAGTTTTTGCAGAACGCTTGTCAAAGAATATGCTTGTCACACAAAGACAATATGACTACTGATTCGTTGTCTTTACAGGTTGCCTAAGGAAAATCGACTAAACATCGTGTATTCTTTAATTTCATTTTTTAGGAACCTAACTTGCTATCTGGTTAAAGAATAAATCTATCTTTTGTGTTTTTTTAGAAGATTTTGAGATGTACGAGAGTATGCTCTTTTCTTTTTCTAAACAATCGAAAATCTAGACCCTTGAAGCTTTTTCTTTGTTTGAGATTTGTACATCTTTAGCAGGCTTGCCCTCCCGAGGGGTTGAAAAACTCTTAAAGCCGTTATGATCGATGCGAAGGGAATAACCTAAGTGGGAACGGCTAGACGCCAAGTACTCCAACCCATTATAAAATAAACACGATTTGATGAAAATCAAGTCAATGGCAGTGCTCGGGAATAGCTCTCCTCCATACCTTCGAGTATATTAAACCTTGGTTTTCAAGGCTGGGAGACCTCTTAATTGAGTTTATACCTCGACATGCCAAACGGATCCCTAACTAAATCCAATTTAAAATTAGAAGCTACTCGGTTCACCTCTAAAAGGGGGATAATCTTTGTGCAAGAGAGATAGTAACTCTCCCAAGATACTTGTCATTTCGTGCCCCCATTAGCATTTGGAGTCGGATAATATGACGTTGAGAATCCATTACGTGAGACTCAATGGTAATATTCTGATTAGCTATTGGGTGTGTGCTTGAGTCTACAAGAAAAGGTTTTCTTTCCTCACCAAATTCCTTAGGGTTTGCATGTTGTGATTGGAGTCACTATACATACTGTATGTTGGAAAAGTGGGTTGTTAGAGTTTAAAATGTGAAAAATACGTAAAATACCAATCCACACACACACACAGGACTTCTTGATGCAAGCTATGGAGTAATGATGTGTTACTCAGCTTCCCAAGGAGGGTCCCATGGTTCTCTATCTCACAATGTCCCTCAAACCAATGTTTTGCTCTCAGATTACTAAGCAAAATGGCTTAGGGATGGCAAATATGAGAATGAGAGAGATTTTAACTGATCTTAGTATGAGATGTGTTATAAGCTAGATGAGATGCTAGAAATGCAACAAACTAAATGATAAGATGACAAGGTTAGTATGAATACTATCCTAGCATACTATATTTAATCTATGATTGAGCTAAAATGATAAATAAACTACTTTAGCATGCATGTTCATGATTAATTCTGATCTAAAAGAGAGACTAAATGATGAGCATAAGATTATATGAAAGCTTGAAACAATTTGAGCATAAGTGTGATGCTTCAAATTTGAAAGATGATTGTTTTGAATGGAGGAATGAGAGCTCTATTTATAGCAAAAACAGGGCAATGGATGGTCAAGATTGAATGGTTTAATCAAGGGCCAAGTTTGAAAGTTGGGGATCTATGTGCACAATTGGCACCAATGAAATGGTGACAAATGTCCACACCAGATTGGGTTGAAAGAAGAGGTTGGAGGCATTAAAGGCCTGAGGAGACCTCATGGTTATCTAAAGGCTAAGGGTCAAGTCTAAGTTGGGTTTACCCAATGAATTAGAAGTTAATCCAAGGATAAACCTTTGTGCAAATGATTAAGAGATAATCATGGTCAAAGCATTAATGACCTGATGAGACCCTTGGGTTGGATAGAGGTTGAGTCAAAACAAATGTTTTAACCATGTGGGAGGGTTTGAATTAACCATTAATGGTTATTGGAGACTTTGGGGATTAAGTGGTTGAAGGTTGGAAGCCTTCAATGGTTTTCAAAGACTTTGGGGTTTTTGGTGGTTGAAGGTTGAAAACCTTCAATGGTTATCCAAGAATTTGGGCCATTTTGAGAAGTGACCTCCCTTTGCTTAGGGATGTGACAAAATTTAGAGGAGGGTTAGGTTAATTAGAAGCGATTAGAAGATTCTAGAAGGGATTAGGAAGGGGTTTGGGATTTTGCAAGTGGATGGAAGGATAATAGGATTTAATTGAATTAAATGATTTTCATTCAATTTGGTTGCAATTTGGAGAAATTAAATAAATATGATTTATTCAATTTGAGATAACTATTTAATTAAATTTGGATTTAATTAAAAGTGGCTAGGGGGATTTAATTGAATAAAATGATTTATTCATTAAATGGATATAGTGAATTTTATTTAAATAAATTGAATAATTTATTTAATAAAATAGAAGAATGTGGATAATTTAATTAAATTGGATTTAATTAAATAGAGAAATGAACATAAAATATTCATTTAGGAATATGGTCATTTTTATGCATCTACATTTTGCCCCTCTTTGAAGTGACGTGTGTGCACATGTTAATTCAAAGAAAATGATGTGTTTTTGTGTTTTTATGATCAAATGCAATTTTTGTGTCGCTCTTTTGATTTTCTAGTCGTGCCCCAGATTTGAGTAATGATGTGTTACTCAGCTTCCCAAGAAGGGTCCCATGGTTCTCTATCTCACAATGTCCCTCAAACCAATGTTTTGCTCTCAGATTACTGAGCAAAATGGCTTAGGGATGGCAAATATGAGAACAAGAGAGATTTTAACTGATCTTAGTATGAGATGTGTTATAAGCTAGATGAGATGCTAGAAATGCAACAAACTAAATGATAAGATGACAAGGTTAGTATGAATACTATCCTAGCATACTATATTTAATCTATGATTGAGCTAAAATGATAAATAAACTACTTTAGCATGCATGTTCATGATTAATTCTGATCTAAAAGAGAGACTAAATGATGAGCATAAGATTATATGAAAGCTTGAAACAATTTGAGCATAAGTGTGATGCTTCAAATTTGAAAGATGATTGTTTTGAATGGAGGAATGAGAGCTCTATTTATAGCAAAAACAGGGCAATGGATGGTCAAGATTGAATGGTTTAATCAAGGGCCAAGTTTGAAAGTTGGGGATCTATGTGCACAATTGGCACCAATGAAATGGTGACAAATGTCCACACCAGATTGGGTTGAAAGAAGAGGTTGGAGGCATTAAAGGCCTGAGGAGACCTCATGGTTATCTAAAGGCTAAGGGTCAAGTCTAAGTTGGGTTTACCCAATGAATTAGAAGTTAATCCAAGGATAAACCTTTGTGCAAATGATTAAGAGATAATCATGGTCAAAGCATTAATGACCTGATGAGACCCTTGGGTTGGATAGAGGTTGAGTCAAAACAAATGTTTTAACCATGTGGGAGGGTTTGAATTAACCATTAATGGTTATTGGAGACTTTGGGGATTAAGTGGTTGAAGGTTGGAAGCCTTCAATGGTTTTCAAAGACTTTGGGGTTTTTGGTGGTTGAAGGTTGAAAACCTTCAATGGTTATCCAAGACTTTGGGCCATTTTGAGAAGTGACCTCCCTTTGCTTAGGGATGTGACAAAATTTAGAGGAGGGTTAGGTTAATTAGAAGCGATTAGAAGATTCTAGAAGGGATTAGGAAGGGGTTTGGGATTTTGCAAGTGGATGGAGGGATAATAGGATTTAATTGCATTAAATGATTTTCATTCAATTTGGTTGCAATTTGGAGAAATTAAATAAATATGATTTATTCAATTTGAGATAACTATTTAATTAAATTTGGATTTAATTAAAAGTGGTTAGGGGGATTTAATTGAATAAAATGATTTATTCATTAAATGGATATAGTGAATTTTATTTAAATAAATTGAATAATTTATTTAATAAAATAGAAGAATGTGGATAATTTAATTAAACTGGATTTAATTAAATAGAGAAATGAACATAAAATATTCATTTAGGAATATGGTCATTTTTATGCATCTACATTTTACCCCTCTTTGAAGTGACGTGTGTGCACATGTTAATTCAAAGAAAATGATGTGTTTTTGTGTTTTTATGATCAAATGCAATTTTTGTGTCGCTCTTTTGATTTGCCAGTCGTGCCCCAGATTTGAGTAATGATGTGTTACTCAGCTTCCCAAGGAGGGTCCCATGGTTCTCTATCTCACAATGTCCCTCAAACCAATGTTTTGCTCTCAGATTACTGAGCAAAATGGCTTAGGGATGGCAAATATGAGAACGAGAGAGATTTTAACTGATCTTAGTATGAGATGTGTTATAAGCTAGATGAGATGCTAGAAATGCAACAAACTAAATGATAAGATGACAAGGTTAGTATGAATACTATCCTAGCATACTATATTTAATCTATGATTGAGCTAAAATGATAAATAAACTACTTTAGCATGCATGTTCATGATTAATTCTGATCTAAAAGAGAGACTAAATGATGAGCATAAGATTATATGAAAGCTTGAAACAATTTGAGCATAAGTGTGATGCTTCAAATTTGAAAGATGATTGTTTTGAATGGAGGAATGAGAGCTCTATTTATAGCAAAAATAGGGCAATGGATGGTCAAGATTGAATGGTTTAATCAAGGGCCAAGTTTGAAAGTTGGGGATCTATGTGCACAATTGGCACCAATGAAATGGTGACAAATGTCCACACCAGATTGGGTTGAAAGAAGAGGTTGGAGGCATTAAAGGCCTGAGGAGACCTCATGGTTATCTAAAGGCTAAGGGTCAAGTCTAAGCTGGGTTTACCCAATGAATTAGAAGTTAATCCAAGGATAAACCTTTGTGCAAATGATTAAGAGATAATCATGGTCAAAGCATTAATGACCTGATGAGACCCTTGGGTTGGATAGAGGTTGAGTCAAAACAAATGTTTTAACCATGTGGGAGGGTTTGAATTAACCATTAATGGTTATTGGAGACTTTGGGGATTAAGTGGTTGAAGGTTGGAAGCCTTCAATGGTTTTCAAAGACTTTGGGGTTTTTGGTGGTTGAAGGTTGAAAACCTTCAATGGTTATCCAAGACTTTGGGCCATTTTGAGAAGTGACCTCCCTTTGCTTAGGGATGTGACAAAATTTAGAGGAGGGTTAGGTTAATTAGAAGCGATTAGAAGATTCTAGAAGGGATTAGGAAGGGGTTTGGGATTTTGCAAGTGGATGGAGGGATAATAGGATTTAATTGAATTAAATGATTTTCATTCAATTTGGTTGCAATTTGGAGAAATTAAATAAATATGATTTATTCAATTTGAGATAACTATTTAATTAAATTTGGATTTAATTAAAAGTGGCTAGGGGGATTTAACTGAATAAAATGATTTATTCATTAAATGGATATAGTGAATTTTATTTAAATAAATTGAATAATTTATTTAATAAAATAGAAGAATGTGGATAATTTAATTAAATTGGATTTAATTAAATAGAGAAATGAACATAAAATATTCATTTAGGAATATGGTCATTTTTATGCGTCTACATTTTGCCCCTCTTTGAAGTGACGTGTGTGCACATGTTAATTCAAAGAAAATGATGTGTTTTTGTGTTTTTATGATCAAATGCAATTTTTGTGTCGCTCTTTTGATTTGCCAGTCGTGCCCCAGATTTGAGTAATGATGTGTTACTCAGCTTCCCAAGGAGGGTCCCATGGTTCTCTATCTCACAATGTCCCTCAAACCAATGTTTTGCTCTCAGATTACTGAGCAAAATGGCTTAGGGATGGCAAATATGAGAACGAGAGATATTTTAACTGATCTTAGTATGAGATGTGTTATAAGCTAGATGAGATGCTAGAAATGCAACAAACTAAATGATAAGATGACAAGGTTAGTATGAATACTATCCTAGCATACTATATTTAATCTATGATTGAGCTAAAATGATAAATAAACTACTTTAGCATGCATGTTCATGATTAATTCTGATCTAAAAGAGAGACTAAATGATGAGCATAAGATTATATGAAAGCTTGAAACAATTTGAGCATAAGTGTGATGCTTCAAATTTGAAAGATGATTGTTTTGAATGGAGGAATGAGAGCTCTATTTATAGCAAAAACAGGGCAATGGATGGTCAAGATTGAATGGTTTAATCAAGGGCCAAGTTTGAAAGTTGGGGATCTATGTGCACAATTGGCACCAATGAAATGGTGACAAATGTCCACACCAGATTGGGTTGAAAGAAGAGGTTGGAGGCATTAAAGGCCTGAGGAGACCTCATGGTTATCTAAAGGCTAAGGGTCAAGTCTAGGCTGGGTTTACCCAATGAATTAGAAGTTAATCCAAGGATAAACCTTTGTGCAAATGATTAAGAGATAATCATGGTCAAAGCATTAATGACCTGATGAGACCCTTGGGTTGGATAGAGGTTGAGTCAAAACAAATGTTTTAACCATGTGGGAGGGTTTGAATTAACCATTAATGGTTATTGGAGACTTTGGGGATTAAGTGGTTGAAGGTTGGAAGCCTTCAATGGTTTTCAAAGACTTTGGGGTTTTTGGTGGTTGAAGGTTGAAAACCTTCAATGGTTATCCAAGACTTTGGGCCATTTTGAGGAGTGACCTCCCTTTGCTTAGGGATGTGACAAAATTTAGAGGAGGGTTAGGTTAATTAGAAGCGATTAGAAGATTCTAGAAGGGATTAGGAAGGGGTTTGGGATTTTGCAAGTGGATGGAGGGATAATAGGATTTAATTGAATTAAATGATTTTCATTCAATTTGGTTGCAATTTGGAGAAATTAAATAAATATGATTTATTCAATTTGAGATAACTATTTAATTAAATTTGGATTTAATTAAAAGTGGCTAGGGGGATTTAATTGAATAAAATGATTTATTCATTAAATGGATATAGTGAATTTTATTTAAATAAATTGAATAATTTATTTAATAAAATAGAAGAATGTGGATAATTTAATTAAATTGGATTTAATTAAATAGAGAAATGAACATAAAATATTCATTTAGGAATATGGTCATTTTTATGCGTCTACATTTTGCCCCTCTTTGAAGTGACGTGTGTGCACATGTTAATTCAAAGAAAATGATGTGTTTTTGTGTTTTTATGATCAAATGCAATTTTTGTGTCGCTCTTTTGATTTGCCAGTCGTGCCCCAGATTTGATGTGATGCCCCAAATTCGAGATTTGATGGTGATGCCCCCTCGTGAGATGAATCAATATTTTTTGTTTGGAAAATTTCTGATTTAAATTGATGACGTTCGTATGATGTGTAGGATTTCATGTGTGTAGTTAGTGTATAAATTGATTCATCTCCCGATAAATTACAAATGTTTTGGCATAGGGGAGACCGCGATCATATTACAGGCCCAGTTAGCTAACCCTAATTTCATTTTCCTCCTATAAAAGGGGAAAAGGGCTTGATTTAGATTCATTTGTGCTTGTTGACTTTGAAGAAAAGAGAATTTGCTCTGGAGAGAAAATGCCTATTCCCTACCACAGACACCGTTTCGAGCGCGTTCGGAGGTACTGGAGATCAGTCGCGCGTGGACCACCAGTAAGTCAACTCTTTTGACCTCTTTTTGATTTTTGGTTTTGTCATTTTTATGTGCTTTTTGAATTTTCAAGTTCGGACAAATCGTTTTAGCGCGTCTAGGAATTATATTGGCGCATACGAAGTACACAGTAGCGCATAGAAGTCATTTTAGGGGTCGCGTCCGAAATAATTTTGCTAGCGCATAGGTCACCTGGGTTAGCGCGTCCACGTAGAATAGCGTAGGTAATGCGTTGAGTAGCGCGTTGGAGGAACAGGGTAGCGCATAGGACTAACCTAGCGCATAGGAGTCGCAGAAGTTCGCATGAAACAGGGAGTTTAGCGCGTAGGCATAACCTAGCGCATAGGGCTGAAAGGGTAGCGCTTAGGCAAAGGGGTTTAGCGCGTAGGGTAAACCTAGCGCATAGGATGAAAAGAGGAGCGCTTAGGGAGAATAGATTAGCGCGTAGAAATATTCTAGCGCATAGGTTAGTTTGGGTAGCGCGTGGGAGGAAAATAGTAGCGCGTAGACAGAGTCTAGCGCATAGGATAAATTAGATAGCGCATAGGTAGAAAAGGGTAGCGCATAGATGGAATCTAGCGCATAAGGCAGATAGGTTAGCGCGTAGGACAAGCAGCCTAGCGCATGGGTCTGTTTTAGCACATTTAAGGTCTGTTTTAGCGCATGCATGAAAAATTTGTGTTTTGGCCGATTTTGAAAAGTTGTGTTTTTGCGTGCCTGTCGTGTTTTTGATGTACGTATCCAATATGAGTATTTGTATAACTTGTTTTGATGTGAATGTTTCCAAGTTATGTATAGATATCAAGCTATTTGTGGTGATCAGAACATGATTTATTTGTGTTATCTGTTTTAAGTTCAAATGTGTATGAAAGCCTGAGTTGTTTTACAAGCCGATATGGGTTGGAAACTTGAGTTGTTTTACAAGCTGATATGGGTGGGAAACTTGAGTTGTTTTACAAGTTTGTGATTGTGGTACTTGAGTTGTTTTACAAGTTTTGATATGGTTTTTGAGAACTTGAGTTGTTTTACAAGTTGATATGAAATGATAGGTTTTTGAACTTGAAATAGATGAGCAAATTTATTTCATGTTTTTGATGTAAGTTTTATTTTGATATCTTTTTGTTGATGTGGAATCTGATATTGGATATGTTTTGTTTGTTGACAGAAGCGATTGGGCATTGTGCAGTCGAGGGAGAGATTCCCGAGACCATGGACATTGATACCACGTCTGTCACAGGCAGACTTGGACATTATTGAGCGATGCGGATTGACCTCACTTCTGGATATGTCGCGGTTCACTGTGAACCGGGGACTATTGACAGCTTTGGCGGAGAGGTGGCACAGCGATACGAACACCTTCCATTTTGCTACGGGAGAGATGACCGTGACGCCAGAGGACTGCTATCGCATTCTGCGCATTCCTGTGGTAGGAGCCATATTGCCCTATGAGCAGACGGAGGAGGGCAGCACAGAGGCACTGCGCCGGATTTTTCATGATGAGAGTGTCTGCGGTTATGAGATCCCGTGGCAGGAGTTCCTGGATCTGGATTATGCACCGCTGCCATCTGTATTGGCAGGATTTATTGGAGGATTCCTTTGTCCTGATCGTAGGTCAAAGGGATTTTTAGTGGGATGGGGGTTGGTTCTGGAGCAGATGGTCACACAGGGCCGAAGATTTGCATGGGGGTCAGCGATGCTGGCCCACCTCTACAGGAGCCTGCATGAGGTGGTATACCTCAGATATGAGAGTTTATCAGTAGGGGTGACCCTTTTACAGGTATGGTGCTGGGAGCACATTCCAGCAGCGAGGCCACTGGCAAATAGGGATAGGCCCATAGGGGCGGCTTATGCTTATGGTTATAGAGGCCTAGTTGTCCAGCGTAAGCTGGGCAAACTAGAGCACTGGAGGAGGGTGTTCGACGATATAGATACGGTCACCTGGAGACCGTATATAGACTGTGAGGTGTGGGCAGAGGATGGGATGGAGATGCCTTTCGTTTTTATGACGAGGTATCTAATCGGGAGGACTCCATTCGTTATAGAGCGGTTTTTGGTTACCCGAGTTTTGAGGCAGTTCGGGAGACAGCAGGGGATTCCATAGGGGGCGTGCTTATACGCACGGCGGCAACAGGATGTGGTCGATTGGGGGCCGACCATTGACAGTGCTGTGGCCATTGAGGAGTTTACCGGGTTGGCTGGACAGGTCTAGGATTATGCCCCAGAGATACAGGATGCCGGGATGACAGAGGAGTTTGCTCATTTGTTTACTGCTCGGGCCGTGGCTAGGATCTCAGATCCAGAGGAGATGAGACCGGTATTCGATTCAGAGGGAGAGGAGGGAGACGGGGGAGATGATGGGGATGATGGAGGAGATGGAGGAGATAGAGGGAGGAGGAGAGGTAGAGGTGTGCAGAGGGCAGTACGACAGGGTAGGATTGAGAGGGGGAGAGGAGGATTGGCCATTGGGGTCGGGAGAGAGGGTAGAGTGACGGAGGTGCTGGCTGCAGTGGGAGGAGAGGAGGAGGTGGGGAGACCAGTACAGAGGAGGAGGATAGATATACTCCCACCTCCTGTACCCAAGACAGGCCGAGTGGGAGGGGTTCCTCCAGCACAGGGACCACTGCGGGTACGAGTGCCGGGTCATGTAGAGGATGCATAGATCCGAACCCTACAGATTACTGTGCAGCAGCTACAGGCACAGATTTTGACGTATCAACGGCAAATATCTTAGTTGACCACTGAGAGAGATACCGAGATGGAGTGACGGGGTCGAGCAGAGGAGGCCCTAGCGACCATACAGAGAGCAGCGGCGGGTGGTCCCTTGAGAGACACCCTGAGAGAGCTGACCTGGAGGGTACAGGAGGTTGAGTATTATCGGCAGCATTATGAGGATGCAGTACCCAGAGAGCGATGTGTAGCGAGTTTTGCACAGTCGAGATTGAGTCGATCTCGAACTGCCGGGACACGATCGGAGAGCCGAGGAGTGACAGGGCCAGCGAGACAGGACCCTCCTGTAGATCCGGGGGTGAGTGTATCTGGAGCTAGGCAGGATCCTCCTGGAGATCCAGGGGCAGGTGTATCCGGAGCGAGACCATCTCCATCAGGGGATAGTCACACTTGAGAGACATGGTCTCCATTGTATTTTTGGAATTTTGCATTCTTTGTATTGGACACATGGCTGAGACATATTTTGTAGATTTTGATCATTTTTTGAGAGATATATATATATGGAGCATCATTTTTGATCGATGTGATGTGTTTATGGATGCATTTTATGTGTGCTACTTCCTTTCATATGATGATGTAAGGCTTACATATATGATGTAATGTGTTATGTAGGATGTATGTTTTTATATGTTATGAGATGTATCTTGAAAATGAGATGGTGGTTTAATATGCTATGAGATGTAATATGAAATGATGTAATAATGATGCAAAATGATGATGTAAGAATGATATGCAACTAATTGTAAATGATATGCAACTAATTGTAACATGATATGCAACTAATTGTTTTTGGAGCATCTCTCATTTTGTATTTGCCATCCGAAAGAACCATTTATTTGCTTTCTTTGTAAATATCATCATGGAGCTTTGTTTGATTTTTTTTATTTTTTTTTGGATATGTTGAAAATTTATACAAGCATAATGGTATAATTGAACCATAATGACCTGAGTAAAATTTACATGAGTTTTAATTTTGCAAGATAGCACAAGTGTCAAGGTATAATTGAACCAGGATGACCTGAGTGCATATTGCGTAAACATACAAGATTAGATCATTTATATGCGTGGAATGGAATCAGGCCTTCAGTGACATGGATCACATCTCGAGGCAAATATTCACACAATACAAGTGATCGTCTCCCAGACAAAAGACTAAGAAAATGTTGGAAGTTCCTCATGATCTCCGACTGTGAAGCTTTTGATGAGATAAGGAAAAGATTCCAATTTATTTAAAAAGTTCAAAAATGCAAAATGATCAAGACTTTAATGTGATAATGCAACATTTAATACTTCAGAAAATCATCCATCCTTAAGTTTCTGGTGTATTGTTCATGTTTTTGGTTGTTGTGATGAAGCGTAGTTGTGTTTGTCATATGTCTGAGTTTTGCAATAGTTGGTATGTCTTGAATGTTTGCAAGTTTTTGAACAGTGTAATGTCCCTAGATGAGTGTTCGCCCGGATATGATTATGTACAGTTATTTCCAAGCCATGGTGAAATACGATAAGAGAATAGATACAGATGGATAACTCAGGATAGTGACTACGCTAAGTATGTCCTGGATGGATAGATGCTAAGTGTCGGGCAATGGCCGATAGTGTTTTGATGAATAAACTGACATGGATATAGATAGAGGAGCCGGCCTTTCACAAGGGCGCCTGTTTACCAAGTTTTCACCATTTGTTTTTATTGTACTTTGTATTTTGACTTTTTCTGGATTTTTTTTTTTTTTTTTTTGTTTGTTTTTGGCGTTTTCCGTGCACTAGGCTACCTTAAGTATAGTATTTCTTTAGATGAATGCTGTTAGTTGGATCATCGAGCACATCTCCTTTAGAATTTGTTAGCTGATAGGCACCTGATCCATAGACTGAAATGATGACATAGGGACCCAACAAGTTAGGTTCAAATTTCCCTTTCTTTTCTCTATCTTGCTGGTTTCTTGGATTTTCTTTTAAGACTAGATCACCAACCTTGAAGTTACGAGGAATGACCTTATGATTGTAGCTCCTGCACATGCGTTGCTGATATGCTTTGAGATGAGTATAAGCATGTTGGTGTCTTTCATCTAATAGTTCCAATTCTTGCAGTCGGTTGACTCGATACTCTTCATCTGGAATCAAACCTTTCAAAGAGACTCTAAGAGATGGAATTTCTACCTCCAAGGGTAAAATAGCCTCTGATCCATATACTAAGGAATATGGTGTTGCCCCTGTAGGTGTGCGGATGCTAGTCCTGTAGGCCCAAAGAGCTGGATTGAGTTGTACATGCCAATCTTTGCCTGCATCATTCACCGTTTTCTTGAGGATTTTTAGGATCGTTTTGTTAGATGCTTCTGCCTGACCATTTCCTTGTGGATAGTATGGTGTAGAAAACCGATGCTGAATTTTGAATTTTTCACATAGTTCCTGCACATCTTGTTTTTTGAAAGGTCATCCATTATCTGTGACGATTGAACTTGGAATACCATATCTACAGATGAGATAATTCAGGATAAAAGAGGCAATTTGTTTCCCAGTCACTGTGGTCATGGGAACTGCTTCAATCCATTTGGTAAAGTATTATGTGGCGGTTATAATGAACTTGTGTCCATTTGAAGATGAAGGATGTATTTTGCCTACCAGATCCAATCCCCACTGACAAAAGGGCCAGGATGTGGTAAATGGTTGTAGTTCCTGTGCTGGTGCATGTATCAGATTGCCATGGATTTGGCATTTAGGACATTTCTTGGCAAAATGATATGAGTCTTTCTCCATTGTAGGCCAGTAGTATCCCATTCGTAGAAGCTTTTTAGCAAGAGTAGTGCCACTCGAATGTGTGCCACAAATACCTTCGTGAAGCTCCTGTAAAGCTGATTCAGAATCATTACGATCAAGACAACGAAGAAGAGTACCATCTAGACCTCGACGATATAAGGTATCAGTGGTAAGGGTGTAACGGGCAACTTGTCGGATAAAGTTACATTTTTGGTTACGGGATTGGTCAATGGGTAAGATATTATGCTTGAGGTAGTCGTATATTGGTCCATATAACGGAGAATCTGAACCGGTTAAGGCATATATAACATGGGATTCAGAGTGGTCATAGGCGGGGGAGAACAGTTGCTCTACCAGGAACTCATAACGACTCTGTTGTTCTAGAATTTGTAGTAATGAAGCGATCGTAGCCATTGCATCGGCTGCTTTGTTATTTAACCTTGGTATTTATGCAAAGGTGATGTGCACAAAATACTGCTTGAAGTCATCCACCATCCGTTTGTAGGGTAGTAGCTTATCATCCTTTGTCTGATAGTTGTTGTTGATCTGATTGATGACCAATTGTGAGTCTCCATAGACTTTTAATTCTGTGATTTTCCATTCGACAGCCATTTTGATGCCGATGACCAGTGCTTCATATTCAGCCACATTATTTGTGCATGGAAACATAAGTCTGTATGATTTTGGCATAGTGTGTCCTTCAGGAGTGATGAACAGAATGCTGGCCCTTGAACCATGTTGTGTATAGGATCCATCAAAGTATAGGGTCCATTGTTTGGAGGAGAGAGCAAAAACGTCCCTGTCTGGAAATTCAATGTCCATGGTTTGTTTTCCTGGTAAGGGTGCTTCAGCCAATTGATCTGCAATTGCTTGTCCTTTGATGGCTCATCTTTCTGTGTAGTGGATGTCGAATTCACTGAGAATCATAACCCATTTAGCCAATCGGCCTGTAAGAGCGGCTTTGCTGAGTAGATATTTGAGAGGATCAATTTTTTGCAACTAGCTTTATGGTGTGTGCGAGCATGTAATGTCAGAATTTCTGAGATGCAAAGACTACTGTTAGGCAAGCCTTTTCAATGAATGTATAATTGAGCTCATAGCCATTCAATGTTCTACTAATGTAATATATGGTGCGTTCCTTTCCTTGTTGATCTTCTTGTGCCAATAGTGCCCCCAGTGAAACATCTGTCGTTGAGATATACAATATGAGAGGCTTTCCTGCAATTGGTGGTACTAGAACTGGTGGATTCATCAGGTACTATTTAATTTGGTAAAAGGATTCTGCACATTTGGTCTCCCATTTGAATGGAACATTTTTGTGTAGCAAGTGGTTAAATGGCAGACTTTTATCTGCTAGTTGAGCAATGAATCGCCTGATTGATTGAAGTTGCCCTTGGAGAGATCGAAGTTGACTGATATTCTTTGGTGGTGGCATATCCATGATGGCTTGTACCTTTGCTGGATCAACTTCAATACCTTTAGCTGAGACGATGTAACCTAGTAACTTGCCTGATGTAACCCCGAAGACACACTTCTTAGGGTTGAGTCGGACCTTGAATTTCTGCAACTGATCAAAGATCTTTGTTAGGATGCCAAGATGTTCAGCTCTGGTGAAAGATTTTGCTAGTAAATCATCCACATAGTCTTCCATAAATGTGTGCATCATATCATGGAATATTGTTGTCATTGCTCTTTGATAAGTGGCTCCGGCATTCTTTAAGCCAAAAGGCATTACATTCCAACAGTATGTTCCCCAAGGACAGGTGAATGTTGTTTTGTCTTGATCTTCAGGAGCTATTTTGATTTGATTATAGCCTGAGAAACCGTCCATTAATGAGAGCATTGCATGGCCTGCTGTGAGATCTACAATTATATCAATACTTGGTAGAGGAAAGTCATCCTTTGGGCAAGCTTTATTGACATCTCTGAAGTCGGTGCATATTCTGATACTACCATCTGGTTTTGAGACTAGAACAATGTTAGAAATCCATTCTGCATAGTCAATAGGTCGAATGAATCCGACATCTAATAATTTCTTTAATTCTGTTTTGACCATGAGTGCTATCTGTGGATTCATCTTTCGTAGTTTCTGCTTGACTGGCTTGACCCCCGCAGAGATGGACAAGTGATGCATGATTAGGTGTGGATCCACTCCAGGCATATCAGCATATGACCAGGCAAAGTTAATTTGTTGTCCTTTAAAGAAGATGATGAATGCCGATCTTTCCTCCTCTGTCAGAGATTCTACAAGGTGAATGTTTCTGGCTGCTTCAGTGGTACCAATGTTGATTGATTGAGTGGGCTCAATCAATATGGGTGATCGTTCATGAAAATGTTCAGGAAGAGTGTCAAGTCTCCCATCGTTAGGTGCCTTAAAAAAGTTTTCACCCTCCGATACATCCTTTATTTTTACTTTTTTGGGATCCATTGCTGCCATTGACTGGTTTTCAGCATTAGATTCATTATTTGATTCATTTCTGTGACTGAGAGACTTGGCACTCCCTGAAGAATAGACGTTGTTATGCGGTTCACTGGTAGAGCCTGTTTCGGGATTTATGGTACATAGGTAGTGGATAATAGAGTTATCATCTGGAAAAATTGGGATATCGTGAGTCTCCGGTTCAGTCCAGTCAATGAGATCAGGGAAGACAAGTGGTAAGGAATCATTGGGCGGGTCAAGTTCAGCTACTGTAAGTGTTAGAATAGAGTTATCATCGTGATGGGTCTTATTTTTAAAGAAGTTTAGGGTTTTATCGAGGTCTGCGATGGTATCATCTTCTACATAGACTTGTTTGTAATATTTCTGTTTGCTTTCCTGAACATCATAGATATGTTGTGGTCCAAATTCGAGAGGTCTATCTTCTGTGTTATGTTCTTCTTGAGAAATGGATATGAAATCAGTATCATCTGGGATATTTGTAGTAGTATCTGAACAGGTACCCCATTCATATTCATTTGAATCTATCTCATAGTCATCATCCCAAATTCTATCTATGTTGTAGACAGGTATGTTGTATGGTGAAAATAAATCCTTGATGATAGATACTATTTTGACATTCTGTGTTGATTCTGTATCTGATCCATCTTCTACATTCTGGATTTGTTCATAGATTGTGCTTCCTCGGGGAGGAATGATGGGTGCTTGTGATGATAGGATTGGTTCTTGAGCCACTGCTGCAGATATGGCCTTCTTATGATTCAAAAGATTTTCCTGATGTATCTTCTGATCTTGACGTTCTCTTGCCTTACGGATTGTTTCTGCTGATTCAAAGAGAGCTTCCTGCCATGATTCTTCTTTGTATTTCTTCTTTTCTTTCCATTGAGGTTTTGCATTTGTATGAGGCGGCCTTTTTAATAGGAAAGTGAATTTAGAACCTAATCCTGCTTTATTTCTACTAGGTTGTGAAGGAAGATCTATAGGTTCAGTGGCTCCTTCTTGGCGTTTCCCAATAGGTCCTTTACCGCCATATCCCATTTGTTTCATGATCAAGTAGCCTTTTCCATACAGGTGTGTTGGTAGAACAATGTCTAGAGCGGCCGCTCTATTAGCTTCTTCTTCATCTCTGTATAGCCAGTTAAGAACATCCTTATCTTCTGATTCATGTGCTAGAGTCCCCAATTGGATGAAGGTACCATCAAATTTAGTTATGGGCTGAGTTGCCAGATGTGTTGATAGAGTAGGTAAACCATGCGATCTAGATGATGTTGGCAATCTGGTTAAACACAAAGGCTCCATAGAGTATTCGCCCATGCCATGGTCTTTGATTTGCATTTTCTTTTTGAAATCTCCCCATAAGGAGTTGGATTTTTCTATTGGTGGATCAGGTGTTGAAGACCGCTGCTTTTCTCTGTTATAAGGAACCAAACTATCTTGGGCTGCCCCCAATGCATTGCAATGTTGAAATGGATTGTGATCAGCTAATATGGAGATTTCCTGTCCATCATGAGGAAACTTGACACACTGGTGGTATGTAGAAGGTACTGCTTGCATTTCATGTATCTAGGGTCGGCCTAATAAGATATTGTAGGTGAGATCAATATCTAAAACTTGACATATAGTATCTTTTTGCACTGGTCCTATCTGAATAGGCAATATCACTGTTCCTTTAGAGGACCTTTCCTCATCATCATATGCTTTTATGGTAATCTTTTTACAAGGATCAATAGATTCTTCTGAGAAACCTAGTGCACGGATAAGCTTTAAAGTACATATATTAAGTCCGGCTCCTCCATCTATTAAGACTCTTTTGACACGGTGTTTGCAAACAATGACTTCAATATGTAGAGGAGTATTATGCGGATGACTCAATGAAGTATTATCATGCTCTGAGAAGGTGAGGTTATGAGACTCTGTCATGTGGGCCACCATAGCTTGAAATCTGTCTGTGTCCAGATTTTGAGCTACATTTGTTTCTAAGAGTGCTTGCTCCAATATGTCTTTGTGTTTTGGAGATAGTTTCAACAATTCCAGGATAGATATCTGAGCTGGAGTTTTGCGTAGTTGATTAACTAAGTCGTATTGGATTTTTGGTGTAGTAGTTGGAGGTGCAGTATGTCCCTTCAAGACATATTTCTGAGTCCGGGTTGTTACATTGACAGATTCATGATCACGTTTATCTCGAATGGTTATAACATTGACTTGATGGTCTTCGGCCGATATGTGATTGATAGTGTTGTTGTAGATGTGATTAATACGAGCTCCGCGGGTATCATTTGAAGTTGATGCTCCATCTTTGTTATAATTTGGAAGAGGATCTTTGAAGGCTTCGTGATCATTATTTGTTTTGAGACCATCCACTGTTAAGTCACCTCGATCAATCATGTCTTGGATTATGTGTTTCAATCTCATGCACTCGTTTGTTCGATGACCTTTGTTTCGATGAAAATCACAATAGTGTGAATCATTCCACCAAGGTGGTTTGATTGGGGGCTCATAATTGTTGATTGGAGGTAAAGAAAGAACCTTGTTTGCCAACAGCTCTCTGAATGTGGACTCTAATGATTGGCCCAATGGTGTGAATATACACTTATGGAAATTGTTGGTGTTGTTGCGTGAATTGTTGTTAGGCCCTGGATTCAGGTTTTTGTTTTGATTATCGTTGGCGTTGTTGGTATTGAGTTGTCCTTGAGCATTGTTTGGTGCATATGTGTTAGTACTGGGAGTAGTATTTTTAGGATTTTTTGTATTTTGAGTATTTCCTGATAAGGCAAGCACTGGCTGTTTAGATTTAGGATCATATGATTCATTGTTGCCTTCGTTTTTGTTTCGAGTCCAAAATCGAGTTTTGTCTAGATTGGTATTGTTTTGGTTATTGTAGTTTGATGAGTTTGTTCCTTCTTTGTAGAACTTGAGTGTTCCCTTTTTGACACAAGCTTCCTCTACTTGGATGCCATTTTCGATTAATTTGTCAAAAGATGGTATGCATTGAAGTTTGAGTCTGTAACTCATTTCACCATTCAAGTTATCAATGAAGATGTCCATTTTCTCTTTTTCAGGAATATCTCAAGGATACCTTGATACCATGCATCGCCAACGTTGAAGGAATAACATGAAGGTTTCATTGTTCTTTTGTTTGGTGTTGCAGATATCTAACATGGTTATGGCATGTTGGATGTTGTAAGAATAATGGGTGATGAACTTTTTAACCAATTCGTCAAATGATCTAACAGGTGGTGTAATCTTGGATAACCATTCCATTGTTTGTCCTCCTAGGCTTCTTGGGAATAACCGCATCAGATAAGTGTCATTATGAGAAAATTCAAGACTCATAGTGCAAAATTCTCGAACATGATTTCGAGGATCACCTTTCCCATCATATTTATCAAATTTGGGAATGTCTGAGTTTGGAGGAAAAGGTATCATGTTTAAGCTTCTGTCAAATGGATAAGGACAGATTTCGTTTATAGAGTACCGCACTGTTGTCCCTTGTTGCATATCGTGTATTTGTCTTTGCAACATTTGCATCTGTTGAGTAAGAGCAACCAAGGGCACATTATCTTGCCGAGGGAAGAGTTCTTCCCTCGTATTTGTTCTCAACTGAAAAGGTGCAGTAAATGGTATGCGTTGTTCTGGGGTTTCAAATACAGGTACTCGCATTTCTGGTATATGTTGTTCTGGAATATGTTGTTCAGGTATGCGAGTCTCTTCTTCCCTTTGTTGTTCTTGATATGTGTATTGTTGAGATCCTGTTTGAAAGACGTTTGCGTCAAAATCTTCAGGAAGTTTGACACCTTTGCTTGTAAGCATAAGTAGATATTTTTCTTTGTCATTTTCCATGAGTTTTTCGATGAGTTTTTGGAATGAAGGATTTTCTTGGCATTCCTGAAGAATTGCGTCAGTAATTTCAGGATCTTCTGATGATGGAACTTCAAAAAGATTTGATAATCTACGATTCATACTTGATTCCGCGGGTGTTTCGCTTTGTTTATTTCGTTGAGAGCGAGTGACAGGCATTTCAATAGAAACTTTCAGTGATGAAAGGAACAAAGTCCTCGTTGATGTTGTGCTCTGGAGTTGGTGGTTCTGGTCTAGATGTGTTATATGTGATGCACTCGTCAGGTAGGAATGCTGGATTGATCTTTCCTCCGCGGTTTATCTTTTGATTAAAAGTAGACTTTTGACAATATGCTCTTGTTTTCAGGGGTTTTTTGTCAAATTCGCTGGATTTGTTTTGGATATAACGTTTGACGTGATGAAGAAATACCCGATGGGATTTGAAGAGTTGACGATTGATGTATAAAAATTTATTTCTCTTGATGAATTTGGAAAAGCTCGGTTGCTGTTTCTTCAACGTGATGTTGCGATAGAGGTTCTTTCTTCTCAGAATGACGGGATTAGTCATGCATAAGTGATCAATGATTTCCTTTGATTTGTTTTGGATTCAGTTGATTCTTGTTTTGAAAATTTCAAATCTTACTTTATCAGGATGAAGGTTTAGCTGCCCCTTCACGATAAAGCGAGTCAAATGATATGGATAAAAGTTTCCCGCTCTGGAAACTGGATTTGACAATTTGGAAAATTTCTAGACAAGTGTTTTTGAGATAAGATCCGTAAGATGTTTAAAGGATTGAATTGACACTAATGATGAAAAGTTTTCGGATTATGATAGGAAAGACGTCCTCTAATGCTCGATTCGTTTTTGGATTTGGACAACCTTGTTTGACACAAATTGGACTTGAGAAATAGTTTTATGGCTTGTTTTTGTCACTTGGGTTTGATAAAAGACGTGTTTTGATGAAAAACTGTGTTTTAAAATATTTTGAAATTTTCAAAATTTTTGGTTTTTCAACTCTCTGTTTTTCTCCTTGTTCTCATGCACTAAAACAGGTGTTCAATGCGCTAGTAAATTTTCTCAATGCGCTAAAACTATTTACCCACGCGCTACTCTGCCCCTAGTTACGCGCTAAAATATTGATTCTGGAAAATTTTGTTTTGTTGACTGTGAAATATGTACACGCTAGACTGTATTTTCCACGCGCTAACTGGTTTGGCTAATGCGCTAAAACAGGAACTAGACGCGCTAAGCTGTTTGTTCCACGCGCTAAAAAAATCTGTTTTGAAATTTGCTGTGAAGTTTTTCTGGAGAATCACGCGCTACATTGTGACTTTCACGCGCTACATTGTGACTTTCACGCGCTATATGTTTCTGTTAATGCGCTAAAAGATTCCTAACACGCGCTAGAATATGTTTTGTACGCGCTAAAAGATTGGTTTCTATTTTGCTTTTCAGTTGAAACGCTACTATTTTTGTGTTACGCGCTATTTTGTTCTGCAGATGCACTAAAATAACTGTTTGACGCGCTAATATGTTGTTCTTACGCGCTAAACTGCCCTGATTTTTCCTTTTGGTGTCTTTGTGATGTTTTTGACTTTTGTTGAGAGAATTTTTAAGTAGGATGGATGATTTTCTGAAATACAAAATGTAAGCACGGCACACAAAGTACAATCATTTCACTTAATCTAACATAAAGTGTATGTTCTGTCGAGGATGTTTTCAAATCCCCAATGTTTTAACAGGTTGGATACAAGATAAACACTTCAGAAAGACTCTTTATTCAAGGGTCATAAGCAACATCATAACTCACTAGTCTCGATACTCCGTTAGCTCAAACAGCCGTGTCACCCCCTAGAGGGCGCCCGTTTTTTTGCCTTTTGCCAGAAGTTAACCCAAAGTGAATTGCTTCACAGTTGAGTAGTTATCTTGGGAGATATATGGTGAGTAATCTTGTGGGCGGATTCTTCCCCACCCTTGCACTATGATGTTACAAATATTTGGATACTAACTCGGCTCAAAGTTTCTAATGCTAAGGTTCTTAATCAAGCTTCCCGTTCGGCCGTCAGTGATAAACTCCCTCAGGAGGCTTCCCAACCTTTAGAACAAAGGCTTTACGTATCTCAAGGATACTGGGGGAAGGCTAATCGCTGCGCGCAACCGTTGAAAAGGACTTTAGTCACTTTCCACATTTGATTATAGTGGATTGGAATTCTTGACATCAAAGTCGTTCCCCACTTAGGTCGTTCCCTTCACACCGGCCATAAATGGCTTTAAGAGTTGATTGCAACTCCTCGGGAAGGCAGGCCTGCTAAAGGATTTATTGCTTGAAACACTGAAAGCATAAGAGTGGTGTGGCTTTTTGGTCACCCAGTTAAGGGGAGAGCATATACCTTCCACTTTCGAGACAAGGCAATCAAGTTGTTCTTTTTAACCCTCAAGACAATAATTTGCTAACTTCTAATTGGAGATGTTGCTCCAACAAGCATGGTGTTCTTTTTAACCCTTTATAGCAATAATTATCTAATCTATGGAAAATAGATCGTCAACAAAGTAAATTTCGATTTTCGAGGTCAACAAAAGAAAAAAACGTTTTGCTTGTAAAAACAAATCTCCTCGCTTTTCCCGCAAGAAACTTGTTAAAAATCCTACAAAAAGAAATTGGTTAGTTTGTTTCGGGGGACTTCCACAAGTCTAAAATTTTTTTTATTCGGTTACAAAATCTTTTTGTTTGTTTTATTTGTGATGTGCTATAGAACAAACTGTACGCGCTACAATACTCTGCGGATGCGCTACTGTTTCATTTCCGTGCGCTATTCTGTTTCCCGGATGCGCTACTCCGTGGTTCAAAAGCACTAATTTATGGTTTGTTTTCCCGCGGTCTGTTTATTCGAGAAATTTTGAATTTCAATGCGCTAACTGTCTGTTGAAATGCGCTGGAAGATGGAGTCTAAGTGCTAATATTTTGGGCAGATGCGCTAGTCTGTCAGGTAGACGCGCTGATTTATGGTTTGGTTTTTCCGCGGTCTGTTGTCGGGAAATTTTGAATTTTAATGTGCTAACTATCTGTTGATACGCGTTGGAATAAGGAGGTGAAGCGCTAAAGCTTTGGGTCCATGCGCTAATCTGTCAGGTAGACGCGCTGATCTGTGTTTCGCCGGCGTCGACACCTACAGGAAAATTTGTCAATAGTGTTATGCACTAAGGAACAGTTTGAACGCGCTAAGACAGGAAGCCCAGGCGCTAAACAGTAGGCTAGAAGCGCTAAACTGTTAGGCGGATGCGCTAAAATGTTTCTTAGACGTGCCAATTCTAGTTTCCCGCGTACCTGCAAAAGTCTTCAAATTCAAAAAACGATAGTTTATTGGGGTGCGTGCCCCACGGTGGGCGCCAAAAATGTATGTTGGAAAAGTGGGATGTTAGAATTTAAAATGCGAAAAATACGTAAAATACCAATCCACACACACACACAGGACTTCTTGATGCAAGCTATGGAGTAATGATGTGTTACTCAGCTTCCCAAGGAGGGTCCCATGGTTCTCTATCTCACAATGTCCCTCAAACCAATGTTTTGCTCTCAGATTACTAAGCAAAATGGCTTAGGGATGGCAACAATGAGAACGAGAGAGATTTTAACTGATCTTAGTATGAGATGTGTTATAAGCTAGATGAGATGCTAGAAATGCAACAAACTAAATGATAAGATGACAAGGTTAGTATGAATACTATCCTAGCATACTATATTTAATCTATGATTGAGCTAAAATGATAAATAAACTACTTTAGCATGCATGTTCATGATTAATTCTGATCTAAAAGAGAGACTAAATGATGAGCATAAGATTATATGAAAGCTTGAAACAATTTGAGCATAAGTGTGATGCTTCAAATTTGAAAGATGATTGTTTTGAATGGAGGAATGAGAGCTCTATTTATAGCAAAAACAGGGCAATGGATGGTCAAGATTGAATGGTTTAATCAAGGGCCAAGTTTGAAAGTTGGGGATCTATGTGCACAATTGGCACCAATGAAATGGTGACAAATGTCCACACCAGATTGGGTTGAAAGAAGAGGTTGGAGGCATTAAAGGCCTGAGGAGACCTCATGGTTATCTAAAGGCTAAGGGTCAAGTCTAAGTTGGGTTTACCCAATGAATTAGAAGTTAATCCAAGGATAAACCTTTGTGCAAATGATTAAGAGATAATCATGGTCAAAGCATTAATGACCTGATGAGACCCTTGGGTTGGATAGAGGTTGAGTCAAAAAAAATGTTTTAACCATGTGGGAGGGTTTGAATTAACCATTAATGGTTATTGGAGACTTTGGGGATTAAGTGGTTGAAGGTTGGAAGCCTTCAATGGTTTTCAAAGACTTTGGGGTTTTTGGTGGTTGAAGGTTGAAAACCTTCAATGGTTATCCAAGACTTTGGGCCATTTTGAGAAGTGACCTCCCTTTGCTTAGGGATGTGACAAAATTTAGAGGAGAGTTAGGTTAATCAGAAGCGATTAGAAGATTCTAGAAGGGATTAGGAAGGGGTTTGGGATTTTGCAAGTGGATGGAGGGATAATAGGATTTAATTGAATTAAATGATTTTCATTCAATTTGGTTGCAATTTGGAGAAATTAAATAAATATGATTTATTCAATTTGAGATAACTATTTAATTAAATTTGGATTTAATTAAAAGTGGCTAGGGGGATTTAATTGAATAAAATGATTTGTTCATTAAATGGATATAGTGAATTTTATTTAAATAAATTCAATAATTTATTTAATAAAATAGAAGAATGTGGATAATTTAATTAAATTGGATTTAATTAAATAGAGAAATGAACATAAAATATTCATTTAGGAATATGGTCATTTTTATGCGTCTACACATACTACTTGTTTTTTGTGTTTTCATCCCTAAAACAAAAATTGAAATAACAAAAATTGGAGAAGACAAGAAACAACTCAGTGATTTGAAACTCTGTCCGTGTCAGAAACTAGTCCATGTCAGAAACTAGTCCATCTTAAGTTGAAACTCTATCCGTGTCAGAAACTAGTCCATCCTAAGTCGAAACTCTGTCCATGTCAGAAATTAATCCATCTTAAGTCGAAACTCTGTCTATGTCATAAACTTGTCCATCTTAAGTCAAAACTCTATATTTTGGTCAAAAATTAGTCCATCTCAAAATTGGTCATACTTAGTTATCATACTCAGCAATCGAAAAAAACTCAGAATTTCTAGGCTTTGTCTTGTGAACAGTCATACGAGTCTGATAATTTATCGTGTTGCACCTGATCCTGTGTCGTACGAGGTTTTTGTTTTGTCATCCTAGACCTGATCCTGTGTCATACGAGTCTTTTTAATCTATCGTCTGGTTCTGTATCCTGTGTCGTATGAACTGCTCTGAGTCTTTTTTCGTCATGCACATACCCATCTGTTGTATGGTATGAAACAATAAATTGTACAAAATAGAACTTTTATCATCCTATAGCTACTAAATTGTTGTCCAGTTCAGAAAATTCTATCGTACGAGTCTCTGGTTTTGTCAGAACAGAACAGTCAAACTTGCCTAAAAACAACTTACAACAAACATAATACTAGTTATCAATTTTCCTGAGCATAAACAGATCAAGGCAATGTACCTCTGCCATTTGCGTTGCACAATTTGGTTGATCATCTTTCAGCTAGTTCAATCAACTACCTATCAAATTTTAGTCACTTAGATAACGTCTTATACAGGATAGATCATTCCTGAAACTAGACTGAATCTTACACTACGCTTAGAATCAACTTAGATATATGTCTTATACAAGATAGATCTTTCCTAAAACCAGACTAAATCTTAGTTGTTTCTCCCAAACAATACATTAACCGAACAACTAGCTCTAAAATTGATCTTGACCTTTGCATCACAAACAACTTTAGGACGCACTAATCCATAAAAATGCCTACACAAACTAGGATTTCTCATAAGAAAGAAGCCAAAGGCAAAGGAATACCCTTTTCATACATCGATAATCCATTTTACGAAAAGGATCCATTCATTGACATACCGTCGTCATCAGGTGAACCAATTTTTGATGAGCCTAAATCTCCCACTATATATGAGATGGAACACAATGATGGAAACAAGGACGATAATAACATTCCTGAAAATGATAATGATTCCTCATCATCAAGTGAGGCTGATGAAGACACTGAACCTCCAGAAAAAGAAATTCTTGGCTGTCAAAAGGACAAAGACTTTAGAAAAATAATGAAAGCTATCATGACCCAAGAGAAGGAAGACTATTTCTTAGAACTAGAAAAAGAAGGTGCTAAACTTCCTACTGGATATGATGTTCAGACGCTCATTACTAAAAAGAAAGAATCACCTATACTCATGGTACACAAACAATTACTAGCCTTATGGATGGAAGTCACAAAACTAAAAAATAAGGACAAGTCACCAAAACAATATTCTCTGGAAATAATATGTCCCTTTCCATTTGACAAAAATCTATACATGCCTCCATTTCCTTCATGAGTGGAGATCCCAAAATTTGACAAATATGATGGTACCTCAGATCCTCAAGATCATGTTAGAGAGTTTTGTGCTGCCTGTATGGATTTCTTGCATGATCAAACGTACCTCATGGGCCTTTTCCCAAGGAGTTTAGGGGGTCAAGAAATGGAATGGTTCTCAAGTCTACCCAAAGGAATAAAAATGTTTGAAGAGCTAATCCAACTATTTTTACAATAGTACTCATACAACATTCGACATCCTATGACTATGATCAAGCTTTGCAATACTAAACAAAAAATAGGAGAGCCTCTTCTTACTTTTTCCAACACTAGAGAAAGATGTTTTCTAGGTATTCTCGACCTATTCCAGACTCTGAGAAAATGGATATATTTGTCAATAACTTGGTCCCCGAACAGAAATATAGTATATAAATGCAAGTACACCCATCATGTAACAAAATGGTAGATAATGCCATTCGAATGGAAGATGTGCTCATAAAAAAGGGGAATATCACACCTTGGAAAGAAACACAAACAGGATCTAGCTCTAAAGAGAAGAACAAGTATTGGAAGTTTGGAAAAGACAATAACAAGAATGTTGTTAATGATGGAGTAGTAGACATTGTCAAAACCAACCCAAAATCTACAATAGTCAACTTGGCTAGTGGTACACAAGCACTTAAAGCCACTGAGGCTGTAGCAGAAAATCCGCCAAACAAAACAAAGGAATGGTTAAAAGAAAAGCCTTGGCTTTCCAAACCTAAGTGTGATTTTACTCCTCTCAAAGAATCGTATGAATCCTCTTTCAAAACTCTATTGGCAAACAAATTGATAACACTACCAAATAACTCCAGACCATATGATCAAGATGTCAAACCAAGATAGTGGAGAGAAAATGAATACTATGACTTCCATCAGAATAAAGGTCATAACATAAACAATTGCATGAAGCTAAAACATGAGATTCAAGATCTCATAGACACTAGTAAAGTTGTTGTTGGGAATCATCTGACAAATGCAAATCATAAAGCATTTAAAGACCCTTTGCCTGTTTACAAACAAGGTGATTCTTCAAAGACCAAAGGAGGTGCCAAGGTAAATTATACTTATGCTAGTCAGGATAACATTATCAACATGATTGAGCCTTCCCAATCAGAATATTGCAATGTGATTATAGTCCAAGATAAACCAAATTAATCACGATATGCAAGATCTCCGACATGTTCTTAGAAGAAATGCACTCTCCAAGGAGCTAGTTCTTCCAATCCAGCTCAAGCAAAATTGAACTCACCAGCCCAATCAAACAAACAAAAAGAATCCACCTTGGACAAATTTAAAAGGTTAACTTCATCATCATCTTCTGGATATAGTGTTGTTGAACAATTGAAAAGGACAAATGCTCAAATCTCAATCTTTGAATTGCTAAAACTCTCATCCACTCACAAAGAAATCCTAGACAAAGCATTGCTCACTACCAACATTCCAAAAGATTTAGACATTGATCGGTTTCAGTCTATGGTGGGTCATCTGACTTCACCTCACTATCTAACCTTCTCTGAAGAAGATGATAACTAACTAAATCATCCACATAACCAGCCATTGCATATTGAAGCCATGATCCACAAACATAGAGTCAAACATGTTTTGATAGATGGAGGCACAGGGTTGAATATTTGTACTTACAGTCTGCTTACACAACTAGGATTCTCTAAAAATGTCATTGATCCTGGCAAGAAAATAACAAAAAAGCCTATGATGAAGAAGAAAGGACTTCTAAAGGTTTGGTGTCATTACCAATCAGAGTGGGACCGGTAGAGAGAGATGTCCTTTTCTAGGTTCTTGATATTCCATTGTCATATAATATATTACTGGGTAGGCTGTGGATTCATGAAATGAAGGCAGTACCATCAACATACCATCAATGCTTAAAGTTTCCTTATAACGAAGCTGAAGTCAATATTCCTACTGATACAAATGTCATCTATAATGCATTGACAAAAGGTACAGATACTTTTGTGCCTCATAATAGGGTAGCCTCTCCAAATGCAGATCCAGAAGCACTAATGACAGACTTAGAAAAGAGATTGAAGATTACAAATACTAGCATGGATGGTTACTAGATAGAACTAATACTTTCATTAGTTTCTGTCCCTCCATCACCAAAACAGTTGGGCAAGCCATCAGAGGCTATGAGAACACAAAATTCAGCTCTGAATACCATATATGATGGTCTCTTTGTATAGTCTTCTACCTCCTTGGTGAATGAAATAGAAGAGGATGTTGTTCTTAACTGGCTCTTTAAGGAAGATAGTCAAAATGAGGAGGTACGACATTGTGAGATTTCCTCAAACCAATATGTTCGTGGCTACAAAATGATTGAACGCATGGGGTACTTAGGTACTGGTCCTCTGGGTAAACAAAAAGAAGGTATTACTGAACCAATTTAGCTACAAATGAAATCCACAAATGATAAGGCTGGACTGGGTTACAATCCGAAAAAGACATCGGACCAAAAACATGTTTTTAAGTCTAAGTGGCAGAAAAGAATATCGACTTTAACATTACAAGAAGTAGACACTCAACAAACAAAAGCAGAGTGTAGAAAAGAGAAAGAGAAATCAGTAGTCAAGAAAGAAGAAACAATCAATGCTCAAGCTTCGATGGTATCAGCTACAATAATACAAGAAGTTGAGGTCCTAGAAGATATAAGAGATGAAGTAGTAAGAATCAGAGAATTGTTTGCACCACTAAAAGTTCCAGTCACATATACTGGTAGGCAGCAAGTAGATGATTCAGAGACTAATTCAAACGAGTATGAATGGGGTCTTGACCATCTCTCAGATACATCCACTATAGGAACTTCAGAAGAATCTAGCGGTGTCATAGATGATACTCAAGAATTGATCCACATTAAACTAGAGAAAGAAATATAGGAAATTAGACAAAAGAGATAAGCAAATTATGAACAAGGATTGAAAGAAGGGAGATTACTAGAAAGCTTCTCATCCATGTGCCCTTATCCTAAAATAGAACAAATCAGGTATAGCACTACACAAGAAGAGTTGGAAGCTATAGAACAAGAACCAGTTATCAATCCAGAAGAAGTTGAATGGAGTAGATGATAGAAAATCATAGAAACATCAAAATCATGTCAACAGGTGTGTCAGATACAAGTGACAAATGAACCACAACATGAAGGAACTTGCAACATTAAAGATGTTGGTATTGATACCATACATATGCTTACTAAATCACCTGAAGAAGACTCGAAAACTTCATCTGATGACTCTAATGACCCTGATGACAGTCTTATTCAAGACAATATCTACTCAGCCTCAAATTCTGAATCAGCTGATACAAACAATGAAAATCTATCTATTGGTCTTATCGTTGTTAAACCATGATATGAAGTCCAGTCTGGCATAGTGAATGATGTTACAGGTATGTCTATCGGATTAGATCAATTAAATATTAACATGAACTTTAATAATCATGATCTGACTCTTCCTGGTCTCGAGACACTTACGCAAGGTATTCTTCTGGAACTTGACTTTTCAATCCGCAACTATGATAACAATACCATGAATGCTCTTGAACCTATCCAAAATTTATCCTTAGTACATCCCAAATTGATTGACTATACTTTACAAAACTAGCCCATGAATATACCTACTTTTGCCAATGACTATACGTTAGGCTATTGTCTTAATGCAGTTGAACCCATAGACTCTTCCACTAGTGAACAGAGTGAAAATATGACTAAAGCAGATATCAAGTATTTTAGTCACAAAAACAAGAAAAATAAAAATAAAGATTCTGACGGCAAAAACCATATTGTAGTGGTGTCAGAATCTAAAAGAGAGAAAATAAAGGACATACCCAAAGGTGAAAATCTCTCTGAGGCGCCTCAAGGTGAGATACTTGATATACTGGCAAGTCATTTCCAAGAAACGTCCTCCATATTGATCGAGCCAACTCAGCCAGTGAACATTGGGAGTCAAGAGACGCCACACATCATTCATGTAGCTCAATCACTATCAGCAGAAGAATTGAAGGAGTTCACTCAGCTATTCTTAGAAAAAAAAATAAACTTTGCATGGACGCACTCTGATATGCTAGGCTTGGATCCTGATCTCATTATGCACCATCTTTAAATTACACCAGGAGTAAAACTAGTTAAGCAAAAACTTTGTAAGATGCACCCACATGTAGCACTATTAGTCAAGGCTGAACTAGAAAAACTGCTCAAAGTTGGATTCATCAGAGCTATAGATTATGCTGAATGGATTTCAAACATAGTACCTATGTCAAAGGCAAACAAGTCTATCAAAATGTGCACTGACTTCAGAGATCTTAACAAAGCGTGTCTGAAGGAAGACTTTCCATTACCAAATATTGATATGATAGTCGACATGACTGCTGGGTATGAAATGTACTCACTAATGGATGGATTCTCTAGATACAATCAAATCAAAATAGCTCCTGGAGATCAAGAAAAGACAGCTTTCAGCTGTGCATGGGGAACCTTTTGCTGGAACATCATGCCATTTGGGCTAAAGAATGCAGGAGTGACCTATCAAAGAGAAGTTACAACCATTTTTCATGATATGATGCATAAGAATATGGAAGATTATGTTGATGACACCTTAGTGAAGTCTATGAAAATATCAATGCATATTCAAGAGTTAGGTCCTATACTCGACATAATGGAAAAGTTTAAACTCCGGTTAAATCCAAAGAAGTGTGCATTCAGAGTGACATATGGTAAACTACTTGGCTACATCATTTCAAAGAAGGGAATCAAGCTTGATCCTGAGAAGGCTCAAGCTATAATGGAAATGTCGCCTCCAAAGAACATCAATCAAATGAGAAGTCTACAGGGACATCTCCAATCCATTAGAAGATTCATTTCTTAGCTAGCAGACAAAGCTCAACCTTTCACAAAGGTATTGAGAAAAGGAGTAATTTACAACTGGGATCAGCAGTGCAAACAACATCTTCAGTAGATAAAAGAGTACATGTCTGATCCACCAATATTGATGCCACCTATTCAGGGTAAACCACTAATTTTATATATATTAGCAACTAATTCATCATTGGGGGCACTTCTGGCACAACATGATGACAGAAAAAAGGAATGAGCTATTTATTACATTAGTAGGACATTGGTGTCTTATGAAATGAACTACACTATAATAGAAAAAGCATGCTTGGCATTAGTCTTTGCATCACAAAAACTAAGACACTACATGCTAGCACATTCAGTCAAGCTAGTGGCCAAAATTGATCCACTCAAATATCTTCTCAATAAGGAAACACTTATAGGAAGATTAGTGAAATGGGTCATGATCCTTACAAAGTTTAACATTGAATATGTGGAACGCAAAGCCATAAAAGGATAGGTAATTGCTGATCAACTTGCTGAAGCTTCGCTTGAGGACACTCAATCGCTACACATAGAGTTTCTAGATGAATCTATAATGCACCTTACTCAACAACCTTGGAAAATGTTCTTTGATGGGTCCTTTACTCAAAATGGTTCAGGTGCTGGCATATTATTCATTACTCCTTAGAAGTATTCAATCCCAAAGTCTTATAAGATTCTATTCCCGTGCACGAACAACATTGCAGAATATGAAGCTTTGGTGAATGGGATAAAACTAGCTATTGAATGGAAGGTTGCAGAATTGTATATCTATGGAGATTCTTAGCTGGTGGTTAATCAAATCAATGATACATATTAGACTCGAGATGAGAAACTGATGCCTTACAAGAGAATGGTTGATGATCTTAAGAAGTATTTTTCTTTTGTATCATTCCAATAGATTCCTAGATCCGCAAATAGAGTAGCAGATGCTATGGCTACCTTGGCATCTATACCTAAGTTACAAGAGTCCAATTTTTGCTTTGATTTCCTAGTGGAAGAGTTATATTACCCCGCTTATGATTCTCCTGAGACCCAAATAGTCTGTTCTATTATTGGACATGACTCATCCCGATACAACCACATCTATTCCTATTTACAAGACCAAATTATCCCTAGAAATCTTACCTCAAATGAGAAAAGAAACCTAACTCGAAACACTTCACTATATGTTATCATAGCTAATGATTTATTTAGATGAGGTTTAGATGGTACATTACTTAGATGTCTAGAAACTGAAGAATCTAAACGTGCATTATCGGAAGTCCATGAAGGTATTTGTGGATCTCATTCGAATGGCCTTACTTTAGCTCAGAAACTACTACGGGCTGGCTACTACTAGCTAGAAATGGAAAAAGATGCCATCCAATTTGCTAAGACTTGTGAGAAATGTCAGCTTCATGGAAATCTCATACATGCCCTGACAAGGGACCTCATACCATTTATAACACACTAGCCTTTTCAGCAATGGGCCTTTGATCTCATTGGTTAGATATATCCTGCTTCATCCAATAGACATAAATTCATCATAACTGCTACTAAGTTTTTCACCAAGTGGGTAGAGGCGGTTCCACTCATCAAAGCAACTGGTAAACAAGTCACCTTGTTCATCCTAAATTATATCATCTACAGGTATGGGATACCTTCATCCATCGTGACTGATAATGGAGGACAATTTAAGAATAAAAATCTAGATGAACTTTGTGAGAAATTCAAAATAAAGCAACACTGGTCATCAGTATACTACCCTCAAGGTAATGGACAAGCTGAGGCGTCTAACAAAAACCTATTGACTATCTTGCACAAAATAGTGAACAAATCCGGGAAGGATTGGCATTTGTAGCTCAATCTTGCATTATGGGCTTACAAAAAAAGTATCAGAACACCTACTGGGGCTACACCTTTCTCTTTGGTGTATGGGTCCAAAGTAGTACTACCTATTGAAGTAGAAATACCATCTCTAAGAGTTTCTTTGCAAGGTCTTGTTACTGATGAAGATCATAGAATATCTAGATTGCAAGAACTCAAATTGCTGGATGAGCATCGGTAAGTGGCATTTGATCATCTCAGAGTGTATCAGAAGAGAATGTCTAGAGGATATAACAAGAAAGTTTGACAAAGAGAATTTCAGGTTGGTGACCTAGTTCTAAGAGAAAATCCAAAAAATCAACAATTTCGAGACAACAAAGGGAAGTTTGAACCCAATTGGCTGGGTCCCTACATTGTTATTGCAGTATTCGGCTCTAGTGCCTATCAACTCTCAAACTCGAAAGGAGAACAGCTCCGCGAACTGATTAACACCATCCACTTGAAGAAATTCTTCGCTTAGCATTCTCTGTGCCACCAACTTGTACAGCTGGAAAAAGTCCTGAAAAAAATACAAAAAAAAAGAGAAAAAGAAAGAAAAAAGAAGAAAAAAAATAAAAAGAGAGAAAACGCCCTAGTGAAAACTTGGTAAACAGGCACCTTGGTAAAAAACAAATTTGAATCTTTGCCAAGCAGGTGAAAACCTGGCAAACAGGCGCCTCTTATACTTGAGTACTCCATCTATCAACGCAGCGTTGGCATTTCCCACTTTCATGCATCTTTGCTTTCACTTGTACATATTTTTCAGTCACTTTCGTGACATCATGGTTCATTGGAACCCTCATGACTTGAAATTGATCAGCGTCCTAGTCTTAGGGTACTCGACAGAGAAATTTACATGTCCTAAGCAGTGTCAAATGAGTCATCTTTCCGTCAGTGAGACCTGGTCGTCCACTCTAAGTTAGTCACTTTTCTCCTAACTATCAAAGAGTTTTTCTTATCTCTGAGTAAACAAGCAAAACAACATAATGGAAAACAATCACTAAATAGTTTGAGCTATGAATGAAAATTTTCTGTGTGTTGTCTTTTATATTGGTTTTTGATTATTATCCCTCTGAGTTACTCAAGGAAGTCTATTGTGACTAAGAGGAGAAAGGATTGGGGGCATGATATTTTCTTTGTTTTTTGCTTGTAGGAATGATCCCAATGATCTAGAAACATATAAATTAGCTGGGTGTATGTGATAAGAGCCTTCACAACAAGGTGAAATCTCCTCACATACCTCAACTCCACTTATTTGTATGCTACAGGGAGGTCCATATCATTTCTTTGTCTGTTTTGAGCAAATTTCTTTAAGATTCAATTCGGCTCCTTGCGAAATCTGTCCAAGGATATGAATGAAAAAAGGGTCATTGAGGACAAGATAATAAATATTGCACATTTGAGAAAGAAAGGAACTCTAACCTGCCTGTTGTGTTCGTTATGCTCAGTGATGAATCTTAAGTATTTTAAATCCAGTGACTAGGTTTAGGATGCATTTTGCATATCATTTCGCATATCATTTTGTATATCATTTGCATATCATTTTGCATTTTTGTGAATTTAGAGTGATTTTGGTATGATAATAATCTCTTTATCTTTTGAATGAGAGCTGAAAGCATTATCAATTCTTACACTAAGTGGTCTATTTATCATCATTTCTTCAATCGAGTACTTGTGTTTTGAGATGATAGCTGCATACATAACATTTAATATACCTTCATACATTTCATTATTACTCATTTGCATTCATCTTATCACATAGAAAAATGAAAACATTGCATTATTCATATTACTCATTACACATTCATTTATTTGCATATGAAAAGAAACAAAAATAGACATCCATAATCATTTGCATTACATACATTCATATTGAAAAGAAATGCATACATATAGAATAAAGAAAATAAAAGACATCTCATAAACAAATCAACACAAGTATAATGAAGTCAAATCAGATCTCGTATATATATATCATGTCAAGTATAAGAGTACAAAATGATGTCAAATGACATATACAAACTCCCATCAGAGCAAGAATCGTATAGGCTACAAAAAATGGGTGTGTCTACAAAAAAAAATCTGAGCTATAAAAATAAATAATCTAGCTAGCACCCTCTCCCTCATCGCCTGGTGTCCGGGATCCTGACGAGGTACCCAAGCTCCCTCTGATAGTGCCATATAGTGTGAGTAGGGTATCACCTACTGTGCAATAGGAACTGTGACACTATATGCTACCACATAGTAGGTTGCCCTACTACTCAGGAGAAGGACCTCCTATCGTAAAGCCTCTATCTTTTCTCTCGACTCTGCCCTCAATGATGTGATCTAGCGATCACGCTCAGCCCTCACCTCGGCAAGCTACTAGTCTTCCTTCACCAATTGAGTCTGAGCCACTATCTACTATGATTGTATCTCTGCAAGACGTGCTCTCATCGACCGCCCTGCATCAGTCCCCTACTCTCTCATAGGCTCCCCACCCCCATCTCCACCTGTAGCTCCACCCTACTCATCCCACCACTATCAGACCTATCTTGGAGATATTCTCTCCTCCTCAGTCCCACCCAATCTCACTCCTACATGCCCTAGGGATCTATCCTCACCCCTCTGATATCCAACATCAGTTGGCACCCTACTACTGCTAGCACCAAGATCACCACCACTCCATCATGGAGCCTCAGCTCTCTATTCCTTTCCTTTCCTGTGGCCCTATCCTTGTCCCTTTGTTGGTACGGGAGCATCATCCTCAACATCCTCAATATGAGGAGCCTGCTCTGGTGGATCTATGAATCGAGGGAATAGATGCCGCTGAAACCAATCTCTATACTAGGGCAATACCCCCACATCTGCCACATCATCCATATAATCCCACCTCAAGCGATGTAAACTAGTCAGCTCCTACATCGCCAAAGCATAGGACAACCATGGAGACCATCCGCATCTCTCCTCATCTACGTAATGCACATACGTTGTATAATCCTGTGAGGTCCCTTAAGGACTGCCATACTGCCTCATCACCCATGATACAACGAACCGCTCCACAATGGTCTGCAATCTCCCAATAAGAGGACGCGTAATAAAAAGGTCCATATGAACCATCCACTAGTCATCCCATGGCTCCAAACCTCTATATGGTCTCCATACAATAGCTATCAGGTCATCTAGCTATCGTCTCCAAAAATCTATCTTGCCCAGATGGGGCTGCGTAATGTATCTAGTATACCTGTATATAATCAGCTGCCCGAGCTCTCTACTATCATCTACAATAGGCTAACAAACAAGAAGGTTCTCCCAAGCCCACACCTGCAAAATATATACACCAGTGGCCATGCTCCACCCATCTCTATACACGATCTCATGCATCTCTCGATACATGTGGGCCAATAAACACAAACCCTAGCCAAGTCTTTGAGGGGTCTCTATCAATCTCTCTAGCATCCGACCCCATCCACACTGGAAACCCTACTACCCTCTGTCTGGCATCAGAAAATAGCCTATGAACCCTGCTAGAACACATGCCAGAGGAAACTCCTCACTGTACCTACTCATCAATATGTCCCAACTAATGGAATGAGTCAGAATGTCAGGATCATTGAAGACATGCCTCACTGCCTATAATCCTAGAAGGTTCCCTGAATCATAATCCACCCTATCCCCAGCAAAAGGGATACAAAAGATCCTATATACATCCTTGGGAGTGATAGTCAACTCCCCCACTGACAGATGAAACGTGTTATGCTCTGAATGGAAATGTTCTACCAATGTCGTGAGCATTTCGTGATTTCGTGATTCACACGGATATCAGGTAATCTCAATAGATGAGTCAAGATACACAAGTCAATATGAGCCTGCTCAACCTCAGATAAATGTCAAACTAATGCCATAGTAGGAGGATAAACGACACAGGAGGTAATCGAACCTGAAAAAAACCAACAATGAAGCATCAGAAAACATTCGAAATGAGCCTACAAGAGAAGTAAAACATCACCCAAATCCAACTAAGTCAAATGCAAAATCAAAATTTCATGTTTAGACCTTCAAAAATGCTCATTGTCTCCTGAATGACAAAACACAAAGAGACAGAATCTCGTACGAGTCAAGAATAGATTTCGCATGACAAAACAACCCCGAACGACAAACTATTGGCTCTCGCATGACAAAATGGTCTTTTTACAGACCTGTCGTACCATACAATAGTGCATCCTGAATGGCAATTCTAATGACCCTAAATGACAAAAGAAATTTTACTAGTTACTCATATGGGACAAGATCCTGTCTTGCATGATAAAACGTAAAACCCAACCCCACAGATGCAAAAAATTTGAAAAATGAACAAAAAAATTCAAAATTGAAAACATAAAGAGGCTTAAGATCGATCACTTACCACTGGCTCATAGTTTCGGGGTTGATTATACCTTCTTTGGCACTCGAATCAATGTTGACGAGTAGGGACCACCATTTTCTTCGTAGAAGACTTTTTGAATTTTCAAACTTGGAGGGTTAAAAATGATTTGAAAATGACACGTTCGTCCCATATATATCTAAAAACCTAATTTTTCAACTTGCTCTGATGGACATGAAAATTGTACCCTTAATTAATTTGACTGTTCTGATTCCATTTTTGGGATCAAAATTGAAATTTGAGATCATTTTGCTAGTCAATTTCATAATTTGGACCACTTAGCACTCTTTTCATCAAATGCTCATTTTTTCTTCAAATTGCGCTCAAATTCAACGCTAAATATCAATTTCAATTCTATACATCAACATTACGATCAACTCTATGCTCAATTTCATCAATCGACGTCAAATTTTTCAAATATTCCTCTGAGTCAATTTGTGCTCAAATAACTTATTTTCGCCACACAATTGCCTATAATCATCAATCCCTCGTTATCTTTCGATTTCCTTCCCGAGGGGGCATACTCATGACCTTATGACCTCACATCTCACATGTCGAGAACATTTTTTTCAAATCTTCATCAAAAGTTGAGAAAAAAATTTTCAACTAAAGAAAATCAATTCTTATTGCTAAGGGGCATCTCAGCTTCATCACTTCACATCAAGTTGAGATCTCTTAATCATCTGAATCGAATCAATCGCTAGGGGAATATCAGTTGCATCGCTTCAAATCAAGCTGATATTTGCCTTCATCTGAATCAATCTCTTAGCGTTAATCAGTTTTGTCACTTCAAATCAAGTTGATTATTCGTTTAAACTCAATCAAAAGTTTAAAGAGTATCTTTGATCACACTCAATCTAAGTAGGTGTTCAATATTCATTTCTTGATCAAGATGAATAGTTTATCTTCATCATATCTTGATCATTCAAGTTCAAGATCAATTTTTATCATCGCTCACATCATCTAAGTTCAATCAAGTTCTAGATCAGTAAGATCTGCTTCTTGATCAATCAAGTTCAAGTTCAGTATCATTTGTTTCTATCATTCCTCAATTCAATCAAGTTCAGGAACGGTATCGCTTTAATCAGACTTCATTCAGCTTTATCACTTCGAATCAAGCTAAACACCTTGCTCTTCATCTAGTTCGTGATCATTCAATTTCAGAACTAGCATCTCCTAGACATCACACATTCTTTCTACTAACGTGCTGCTCGCACATTAATTCAAAGAGGGGTAAATGTAATACCCTAAAAATGGTCATCTAAACCATGGGCCCCTAATCTTGACAACATCACCAAGGTCCTAACTAAAGGCATTAAATCAACCTTGAGCACATTATTAATTCTTTAATCATCAAATATCACATGGCAAATCAATTACTCAATATTAATTAAATATTCATTTAATTAATTGAATCATTTCCAAGAATATCATTTTCATCAATTATCCTATTTTAATTTATTAAATATCCTTGCACATTTAATTAATTAATAAATTTGCCATTTAATCATGCAAAAAGAATTAATTTATTACAAAAGAGTAATTAATTGAAAAACAAGAGTTGAATTGAAATTAAACAAAAAGAATTGAATTGAGAGAGAAATCAAACTTGAGATATTATTTCTTTTTCTAAATTTAGAACTTGAAATCAGAAAAGCAATTTAATTGAATTATTGAATTATTCTCTAAAATTGGAACTCAAAGCTTTTCAGAAAAAGAAGTTCAGTTGCATTGAAAAGACTCTTTTCTTGAATAAATAAAAGAATTATCTATTTTTATCACAAATGCATGAAATTAATTTATTATTATTTCCAATGCAACTTGGACTTCTAATTTGAATGCATTTCAATTAAACTATAATTGGAATCTATCTCAAGGTTAAGTAAACCTGATTTCTCAATTATTTTCAATTAATCCTAATTTGAGCTTTTCTCCTAGTGATTCTCTATAAATTCAGTCTTCAGCTCTCATTCCAATTTACCCCAGAGATTTTTGAGAACACGCTTGGAGATTATTATCACGCTAATTTTGCTCTAGAGTCATTGAAGATTATTGTGTTTTTTAGATTATTTGCATCCATTTTACATCCATTATTGCTTGAATTGATTATTTGCTTGAATTATTCATCCATATTGCATCCATATAGTTAATATCATATAGATTAAATCCTTTGTCTTGGTGTAGTCTAGTCACTGGTATTGTTTATAACAATCTGAGAGCAATCTTATACTCGCATCTTTTAGAAGGAAATTAGTCGCTTTGTTATGGTTTTTTTTACTTATTGATTATTGATTATTAACCATGCATATAATGAATTAATTGAAGTGTTGTGCTTGCAGCTACAGACCACTTTTTCACACACACAACCCTCACACAAATCCCAGAGGTGAGGAGAAGATTGTGGAATAAAATCTCACCGGAAGCAAGGGAAGAGGAATCACCAAAAGAGACCTCCCACTGGAAGAGGGCAAAGATATGCTACCACTCACAGGGGGAAGCATGTGTGGGAGAAGAAGAAGAGATCATATAGAAGAGTTTCTCAGAATGAACAACCATGGGCCTCTTCTTGAAAAAGAAAAGATGGGGATGCAAAACCAGCAAGATCTCCTCGTACATTGCAATGCAAACAAGTAAGTCATATGCAATCATTTACCGATTAATGCCTTACCTGCAAAGCTTATGGTCATAAGGTAAGGGATTGTAGAATGAGATCTAGAAAATATAATGTAGCATCTCATAGAAGACATGCATGTTGATAGGAAGAATGTATCCAGAAATAGATGTATGCATGTTCTGTCTACCGGTTATGCAAACAGTGCTTGTTATAACTTAAATAGATCTGGCCATAGAGAACTTGAGTGCAGGAAGAGGTACCTGCAGCTACATGGAGGCCAACAAAATGGCCATGCTCTATGAAAATGTGAAAAGAGAGTATATGGAAGGAAAAGATATGCATGGAACCAGAGGAGATATGTTCCGGGAAGAGTAAGAGGTCCACCGGTCCCTGCTACTAGTCAAAGAAACAGTAACAGGAGGAGATGGTCAAACTGGTATGCTAGAAGATTCCCCAAACATGAAGTTGGGATGGATGTTGTGTGCTACTATAGCACCACTTCTGGTCATTGTGAAGAATCAAGAAGAGAAAGGTCCCATCTGTAGAAGAAGGTAAATCCTATTTCCCAGTTTGAAAAGGGGAAGAAAAGTGAGATCAAGCAGGTATGGAGAAAGAAGACCATGGATCGATACTGTGCACTCAAGGCATAGGTAATATCTCCTAAATCCTAAAGGAGAAACAAGATCCTAGGGGGAGTAATACACATTAAATTTATCATTCACCCCCTCAGCAATGAAAACAATAGGAAGATCATGTTGTTGCTAGTATAAAGGAAGAAGATGACAAGAGTGTGTAGGTGTCCTTTTTTACTACACATCTACTGATTAGTGATGGATGACCTCAGTAAGATTAAATGAGTAAAGGTTAACAATTGGAATCAGATGTTAACTGATATGTATAGGATGTTACCGGTATGACTGCTAACAAGTATTTGTAGGTTATGTAAGACAATGATGTTGGAAATCATTGCAGTAACCTCAGTAGGAGAGAATGTTGAGTTTATGTCTCTGGTGGTATTGAAAAAGACCTCAATGACATATGTTGGCCCCATGATTGTTCATATAGGCATGCATGCCTTTGGGCTAACCAGTTTTTATTTTCTGGCATGATGATAAAATTGTCTGGCATTGCGTAGATCCAAGATCATGTCTTAAGTTGTGTTGGTTATAATGGAGTTGAAGGATCATCAAATGATCACTCATGCAAGCTATACCAGCTTATGGTGAAGAATGAAGTTTTGGTACTACACCTAACCAAGTATGAGGACCTGAGGTGCACAACTCAGGGGAAGTTCAAATGCTCATCATGAAAAGTCTCATGATGAAGAGTTGGTTTACTTGAACTGGTAAAACTACTGACTGCTCAAACTAAAGGAGATGGAATTTGTGATGTGTTGTAGTTTGATCGGCAGAAGAATGGTATTCACTGACACATCAACAATTAGTGTCAGCTGATGGTTATGTTCCCCACCTAAAGTGTTGTGACTTGAGAAGATGTAACAACCAGTGATAGGATAACAAGCGGCATCAAAGGAAGAGTTACATCCAATGAAGATAAAGGGGGAGAAAGTATTCTATCAATGACTGGTGGATACAAAGAGAAATAATATCCTGATAATACCCTTTTTCATTGTGTCAAAGGGTGAGAAGAATTTTGTAGTACGTCAGATACTACAAATGTTGACATCAATGCCAAAGGGGGAAATTGTTGACATTGTGTTGTCATTGATGTCAACTGGAAGAAGTTACAATCGGTAGAAGAGATGTATATGAAACACTATGATGAAGGAATACAAAATGTGATATCTTGGATATCACCTTGTGTTACTGAACACCGATAAAGGAAAGGAAGGTGACATCAGAGGTCATCTGTACACAAGCTAGTGCCTGACTTGTGTGATGAGATGGAAAAGTGTTGTGAGCGGTTACCTGTGATGAAGAGGTAGCGTGTTATCTGAATCACTTCAACACTGGACTAGAACAAAGAAATCGGTATGTTGTGAGGTTGCAGAACAATAAGACTCCATCGGAGGAAGTTGCAATCATCTTGGAGGAACAGTCAGAGGAAGTCTGAAGTAGTTGTCACTCTGACAAACTGGTAGAAGAAGGAACATCCTTGATCAGGAAGAAAGGATGCATAGATGTAAGCAGACGACATCTATAAGTGGTGTAGATAGGAAATGTGGAAATCATCAAAGCAAGTCAATATTAGTCTAGTTCAATCACGAAAACTAAAATGCAATGATAACAATCCTAAAAACACTCAATAAAGACATGAAAATAAGACATCAATTCAAACACAAACCATTGCAAACTTGAATGTCTCCTTCATGTGGCTCCATTGTCCTTCTTTCTCCCTCAAATAGCTTTGTTTATGGATCTCACCTACTAGTGCATAAGCATGATGTGAAAGCAAGTAGACAAGATAGTAGCGCAAGAATACTCGAAGCGTGATTGATTCGAAAAAGTGATTAGTTGGGATTGAAGAAATTCATCCAATTTATAGACAAATTGGAGAAAAGACAAAATTAGCATGAATTTGATTTAAATGGAAATTTCAAATCAAGAATGACAAACATGACAAATTATGACAAATTTGCACTTTCTATGCAAAATTGATTGATTGTCAATTATGACAAAATTATGACAAATTTCTATGTCAAAATTGATTGATTGTCAATTATGACAAATTATGACAAATTTGCTATGTCAATCCCATGAAATTAGGAGAAAAATAGGAGAGAATTGAAATTAGATGAAATAGAAATTAGGAAATTAGAAAATTGAGGAAATTAGGAATTAGGAAATTTAGAAAATGAGGAAATTAGGAATTAAGTGAATTAATTAACAATTTTTCATTTATTAATTAATTCACAAAGAGGGAGGAATTAGTTAGCCAATTAAATAAACATTTAATTGTTACAAGAAGACTTAGGATAAATAAATAAATTATTTAACCTAGAGGGAGAAATGACAAACAAGGTTAAATGAATAAATCATGAAACCCTAGAAGATGAATTAGAAAATGCAAGAATGACAATTAGGTCTTGATGAAGGATAATTGATATCGATTCGATTTGACCATGATTCTGATTGACAAAGGACCAATGCTGATAAATGATTTGATTGAGAAATGTGCCAATTGACGAGGAACAATGACTAATTGATCCAAATTGACATGATTGAGAAGGACGATGATCGATGACAAATCGATCGCAAAATTACAAGATTGACAAGTTGATAAGGATTGACCAAAATCATGACTGAAGATTGCTATTGACAAGACCAAATTCGAAAGCGAGACAAATGAAGAATGTAGAAGAAGGACTCGATGCTCACAAATGATAAAGACCAAGTGCGCAACATAGGAGAAATGTTAATGCGATGCAAAAAACCCTAAAATAAGGCAATGCGCAAATGTTAAAGTATGACTCCACAAGCGTTGACCATTTTTAGATGTCTACATTTTGCCCCTCTTTGAGACAATGCGATTCTAAGCGTTGTTTCAAAGAACAATAATGAAAATGCCCCAGATGCTGACAATGACATATGGATGCCCCCTCGAGGAATTGGCCGGAAACATCCAGAAAAGAGGCCAATTGATCGATAAGAAAGATAGAAAATGATAGGATCAAACGGACTGCCAAGACTGACAGAAGAAATGTTAGTAAGCAGAAATTAGACAGAGGACAGGTAGAGATGAAGAAAAACTTGCTTTCATGAATGCACATAAGTAGGTGAGAACCTTTATTTAATGTAGCAAAGCGGATGCAGAGCATCATGGCATTGAAGGCTAGAGCTGAAACACAACCCCTTTTGCAAAAGATAGACACATCGCACACAAGGAATGAGTGAAGCATCCTAGAGTGCATACATCAAGGGTCGAGGTATGTGAGGCATTCACAAAGAAAACGTACTTATCACAGACACCCAATGATATAGGTGCCCCAGTTTGTGACAAACATTCCACAAATAGCAATCACAACAAAAAAGAAAGGGACCATGAACCATCCCGGTCACTCTAAATCACTCAATGACATCATCGAGCAACATAGGAACATGATCGAAGATAAATCAATAAATGATAAGACTCACTAATTCCAACAAGTCAAACAAACATCTTGATCTGCATTGTCAAAAGTTGAAAGTGCTGATAGGACGATCATGCTGTCTAGTTTCAAGGAATGCGGTACCCCATCTAAGACAGGACATAGTCTTCTTTCGAGTATACCACACCCTGTATAAGACTCATGATAATGTGCCAAGGATGAATGATAGTGATGCTAATGTTCGATTGATATGACAATTGTGATCAGTTTGAATGTCTGGTTTGATTGAAAAAGCTCATCTGTTAACGCGTGATTTGCAGTAAAGCACAATGTTGGATTGCGTGTCAGTGGAGGGATGCTCAATGATTTGTCTTATGCACAACAGGGATTTTTTTTTTTGTTTTCCTTTTCGAGTTTTTACAATTTTTTTGTGTTCATTTTTTCAAGACTTTATTTGATGTTTAGGGATTTTTTGAGGACATTATTCAATTTTTAGAGATTTTTTTCAAGACATTTTTCAATTTTTATGATTATTTCAGGACATTTTTCAATGTTTTTGGATTATTTCAGGACATTATTTGATTTTTATGATAATTTCAAGACATTTTTCAATTTTTATGATTTTGCCCCCAGTGTCTAGCAAGGCAAGGAATACGACAAGTGAATAAATAGGCTTTCTGAAATGATGGTGGATAGAAGGAAGACAAAGGCCTTTTATCATGGAGACAATACGGATGCAATTTTCAAGGGCTATTGTGTGATGGGACAAGAGACTGGATATGACAATGTAAAGCAGTGACATGGCATGAGGGACATGTCAAGAGGTGTTTGAAACCATGTTTAAATTTTGCGTCCTTATGTCAGATCAAGATCAAGGAATGAAAAAGAGTGTATGGATAGTGATAAGATATGGATAGGATAAGCAAGACCAAGAATGGATAAGGGACATGGACTGAAGGTCGGGATAGGATACGGGATAGTGGCAGAAAGTTGCAATAAAGCAGGGAATATGGATGAAAGGTTATAATAAGCAAATGGATAAATGACCAAAAGCTGTGATAGACTAAAAGCTGCAAATAAGATGCATGATGCTCATGAAGATCCTCAGCCTTGTCAAGATCAAAGGTGGAAAGGGAAACTGGACATGAGGGACAACAGGATATGAAGGGTAATGACAGGGGTTTGATAGGATAATGGAACAATGAAGGACAAAAGGATATGAAGGAGGAAACATGCCCCCAAGTATGGTATGCAAGAAGTTCATAGATTACGCATGACACCTGTTTGCTAGGTTTTCATCACGGTACTTGCCCAAGGCACCTGATTGCCAGGTTTTCACCAGTGGACGAATCATTTTTCTTTACTTTTTTGTTCTTTTCTTTTTCTTTTTCACTTTTTATTTTTTTTAATTTTTTTTATTTTGACTTTTTCAATAGAAGATGGACACATGATAGGGATGGAAGAAGGACTCAAGCATCTTTTTTTTTTTTTTTTTTGGATAGTAGCTTTGAAAAAAATAGACCATGACCGTTAAAAGTATGCTCAAAGACGTTGGTAGGATAAGGACATGGAAAATGAGATGAAACTAAGGCAAGGATTTATGCAAAGGATTGGATCAAAGGGATCGAAGGATGGAAAATATGAATTGGATAATGGATAGGGTATTGCAAGAATTGGGCTTCAGTGGATAGAAATGTTGGCAAGATCGACATTGGCACACACCTTGAGGGGTGATAGACTGATGGAGGAAAGATGTATTTTGGATATTGAGATTTGGATGGAGGAATAGCTTGGGATTTTGGGACATAAGGGCCCAAAATGGATGAAGAAGGGGATGGAGGAACAAATTTGAGAGGGTTGGATGGAGGAATAGCAAATTTGGATGCCAAGTTGGATGTTTCTTTAGGCTTTTGTGCTTCAAGGAGCCACTTAGGGATCCACATGGTTTTTGATTTTTCATGCTTTTGTGGTTCCTTGGAGTGCATTGCTTGCACAAAGGATTTAGGAACCCATATATATTTTGACTTTGCTTTTGATTTTTCTCAGTGCGCCTTTGTGGCCTTTTGGATATTTCTTTTTCTTTATAGATCATATTGTTCTTTGTTATGACATGTCGATTATATTAGACATGTTGATCCTTGAATACATGTTGATTTTTAGACTTATGAATTTTATACTTGGCATCCAAATTGCTTGGAAGAGGGAATGAATGTCGGTGTGGATGGGAATGAAATGGAGTTCTTTTGGATGGATGAAATTTACTCAAGGATGTGTGCCTTTTCTGACCTTGCATAGAGGACAAAGGAATATAAGGACCTAAGATGGATGGAAGGTATGATGGGGAAGGTGTATGTTTTGATTTTGATGGAGGGATACCAACGTCTTGAGAGTGAGTTGTGTAGACATGACCCTTAAGATCTTCTTTGACATGAAGGGATCCTTTGTTATGGAGATCTACTCCTTTGCCTTTATGAATATCTTGACATGTAGGATACTCTTTTCTTTGAGAAGAAGACGTGAGTCCATTATGAGGTGGGTATGATAGGAGAGAAATAATGAGATCTTGAAGTGGATCGGATTGCACCAAAGTGGAAGAACCCATTATGCATGTCGAGGGTTCATGAACATCTTGCACTGACACGTTAGAATCATGAGGGGGATTAGGATCATGAGGGGGACTAGGATTGTGTGGTGGACATGGTTCAATGGCAAGCTCTTCAAGAGATGGAATGGGAGAAATAATGGAATCATCACAAGAAATGAGATCTTGGAGTGTATATGGAGCATTAGGACAAGGAGATGGAGGAACAAGTGGATCTTATGGAGGATTTAAAGGAATAATTTGATCTTGACAAGGAGGAAGATCATTGGAATCCTCTTTAAAGGTGCTTTGCTCTTGACTTTTAATGGGATCATTGGAAAGGATGGAAGGGATATCTTGATCTTTCTTAGGAAGTGGAATGTCAATGGGATTTGAAAGGACATTGTGTTCTTGGATAGAATTGACAGGAATAATGGAATCATTGTGAGTGTCTAGGGAAATGGGATCCTGGTCAACAATTGGATGGGATGACAAGGTTTCAGGATCTTGATCTTGATCTTCTTTAGGACTCATTTCTTCGTGCTCTAATTTATCCTCTTGACATGGGGTTGGACTTTGGATATGCATGGGGGATTTTGGCAAGGGATCAATGTTTTGGCATGAAGGAAATACACTTTGAACATTTATGATGGATTCTGGCAAGGAATCATTGCTTGAACATGAGGAAGAGGGACTTCGAATGGGGTCCTCTAAAACAAGTAATGGCAATAAAGTGCATGGTGGCATTGGGTCTTGTATTTCTGAAACATGACAAGGATGTGCATCATGAATTGGATTATTTTGTCAATCAATTATGGATAGCTCTTGGATAATTGCATCCTTGGGTGTATTGTTGGATGAGGACAACATAGAAGGTTCTTGTGAAACTTCTAAAGGTGTAGGGATAGATGCCATTGGAGAGTCAATTTGTTTGTGGGGGGATGAGGCATTGCTAGACATAAGTGTATTATTTTGATCTTCCTCAAAGAACTCACTTGGTAATTTCCTTAAGAGCATTGCAATAAAGCCACCTTTCTTTCGAGGTTTTGACATAGTTGTATCTAGAATTTAAACTTGTTTGGCAAGGAGTTGGTTCTGATCTAATGTCATGTTTTGATATTGGACTTGGTTCAATTGTTCTGACATGTTTGAAACTTGGGTTGGTGTGTGCTGCAACCTTTGTTTTTGAATGTTTGGTTGTGGTTGTTGACATTGATATGTTGATTGAACTTGTTGATATTCCACCATTGGTTGAACTATTTGTTGACATTGTATAGTTGGTTGGACATATTGTTGAAATTGGACCATTGGTTGTGATGGTTGAAAATCTGATTGATAGTAAACACCTTCTTGTTCTTGTTGTGGAGGCACATAATGTTGAAATTGATGTTGTCTCTTTTCTTGAAATTGTTTCATCATCTCTATTTGTGAGAGGAGAGCTGGTATGTCTGATCGTTCAAGAAGAGATCTTACATCAATTGGCTCAATCTTTGGATTTCAACCTGGAAATTTTTGAAACATTTTGGACATTTGTGATCTATTCTTCTCAATGTTTTTCACTCTTTGTTCCAAAATCTCATTTTCTTGAGCTAGTTTCTCCTCTAGTTTTTGTATTTGGAGACTTGTTTCATCATAAAAAGTTTGATCAATATTGCCTTGTTGTTGGGTTGGATAGAATTGTGATTGCATTGTCGGTTGATATGTCAAACTTTGTTGCATCATTGGTGCTTGGAACCTTGTTTCAATAGACATGTCACTATGCAATGTTTTTGGGATTTTTGATTTTAAAAGGATGATGTATGATATGCAACTAAATGCAACCTAAATAAATGAAAATGCAATCTATGGAAAGAATGCAACCTATGTTTTTGGTTATTTTTCAAGATTTTGACAAACTTTTGAAATGCAAATCTAAAAAGAGACCCTTAGGAAATTGAAATGATGTCTAGACCTCAAAGGACAAAAGGACCAAGTGACAAAAGGACAAAATGACAATGTCTCACCTATATGCTTGGATACTAAGCTAGGTTTGACCAAATGACATGGATGACAAAAAGAGAAAAGGTTTGATAAGGTCTAGACCTCCTAACAATGACTTAGGGTTTATCAAAGATTTGGATTACTCAAGTATGACAAAACCTAGTTTTGACACTATATGCTAAGGGACAATTACTATGCAAATGACCCTAATATGATATGATAATGACCTAAGCTTAATGAAGGGACCTAGGGTATGCAAATGTGACCTAATGTTATAAGGACAAGGATGCAAATGCAAATGTATGACAATGTCAACCTAAGACAAAACCTAAGGTTGAATTATGAAATGGTATTACTCTAATGCAAGAGGACACATGCAAATGGATGACCCTTATTGATATGCAAAGGAGTATGACCTAGGTGAAACCTAATCTTGGTACTTGACAATGAAATTTTCAAAATGCAAACCTAGGATGAACCTAAATCTAAGTGACATGAATGTTGAGACAAGATTTTGAACAATGTTTGACAACCATGTTTGAAGGTGTTTTGAACTTTGTTGGATGAAATGTTCTTGTGTTTAACCTTGTTTTGAATCAATTTGTATTGTTTTTGAAATGAGATGCAATTCAACTTTTGACAAGCAAAGAAGACAAGATATTTCAACTCAGACTTAATACAATCATGCTCATTCACACATTTCTTATGGTAGGCAAGGACATTAGGTACTTGAGAGGTAGACTCGTTATGGGATTCAAGGAGAATACATAGATGCTTGACCCCATGGGCTCCCCTCCATGGCACTCACTTCTCAGGGCAGCCAAGCATCAGTCCCCATGGAAATCTCCCCATGGAAAACTTAGTATCTCTTCCAAGTATCTGAACTTGTCCTTCTCAAGCAACTAGAAGGATTTTTGGCCTCTAAATACAAGGTGTTTAGTCAGGATTTTTGTTAAGCGTTACTCCTTAGTGTCATGCAAGCGTGATTGAGACATTAAGCCCACCAAGATACCAAACAAATGTAGTCGTGCATGCATGATTTAGACCGTGAGGTCCTACTTAGATGTTGATATGAGAAAGAGTTCAAGGGTCATCACTTCCCAAGTAACTACAATTCCCACGTAACCCTTCCTTCAAAGCTTTCACTCATTAGGTATTTATTTATAGTGAGTTAGAATGCCAAGGTATTCTAGCCATACTCACTTTGGGTCGTTCCCTTCTCATGATTGTCACTTGCTTGCAAAAGCAAATGGTCGGGAAGGCAGACCCTCTAAAGGTGACACACAATCAAAAACATGAGCATGGTATCGAAGATCTAGATTTCTGATCACCCTAAGAAGGATGAGAGCATACTCTCCTACTCCAATGTCAAACTCGACAATCAAAGAAAACATACATTCATTCCATCCTATTTAGAAATCATACTAGGTGCCTAAATATTAATTACAAACACAAAGTTTAGTTGTAGTCCAAGGCAACCTACAAAACCCAAGTCAGAAGTTTGATATGTTTAGTCTTTGACTATCGAACCTCCATAAAATGTGTTAGTAGTTTCATTTGTTGTCTTTGCCATGCATAATGCCAAGGTGTTGCACAAAGAATCAGTACCAAAAACCAAAAAGCAGAAATAGAATGCAAAACAAAACAATTTGCAAGTAAAAACACTGCTTTTTTTTTACCTCTGTTTCTGGACTTACACAGGCGCAAAATGCTTGACACAGGCACAGATTGTCTCACACAGGCATAGATTGTCCTTGACATAGGCACAGAATGCTTGACATAGGTGCAGATTGTCTCACGCAGGTGCAGAAGTTCCCAGAAAACCCTGCATTACCCTGTTTCTTGGGTTTTTAACCTGCAAATCAACTCAAAAGCACTCAAAAGCATGATCAGGGGGTTAGTTCACATCGGGTTCACCAATTAATGTAGATAGGAAATGTGGAAATCATCAAAGCAAGTCAATATTAGTCTAGTTCAATCACGAAAACTAAAATGCAATGATAACAATCCTAAAAACACTCAATAAAGACACGAAAATAAGACATCAATTCAAACGTAAACCATTGCAAACTTGAATGTCTCCTTCATGTGGTTCCATTGTCCTTCTTTCTCCTTCAAATAGCTTTGTTTGTGGATCTCACCTACTAGTGCATAAGCATGATGTGAAAGCAAGTAGACAAGATGGTAGTGCAAGAATACTCGAAGCGTGATTGATTCGGGGATCGATTCGAAAAAGTGATTAGTTGGGATTGAAGAAATTCATCCAATTTATAGACAAATTGGAGAAAAGACAAAATTAGCATGAATTTGATTTAAATGGAAATTTCAAATCAAGAATGACAAACATGACAAATTTGCACTTTCTATGCAAAATTGATTGATTGTCAATTATGACAAAATTATGACAAATTTCTATGTCAAAATTGATTGATTGTCAATTATGACAAATTATGACAAATTTGCTATGTCATTCCCATGAAATTAGGAGAAAAATAGGAGAGAATTGAAATTAGATGAAATAGAAATTAGGAAATTAGAAAATTGAGGAAATTAGGAATTAGGAAATTTAGAAAATGAGGAAATTAGGAATTAAGTGAATTAATTAACAATTTTTCATTTATTAATTAATTCACAAAGAGGGAGGAATTAGTTAGCCAATTAAATAAAAATTTAATTGTTACAAGAAGACTTAGGATAAATAAATAATTTATTTAACCTAGAGGGAGAAATGACAAACAAGGTTAAATGAATAAATCATGAAACCCTAGAAGATGAATTAGAAAATGCAAGAATGACAATTAGGTCTTGATGAAGGATAATTGATATCGATTTGATTTGATCATGATTCTGACTGACAAAGGACCAATGCTGATAAATGATTTGATTGAGAAATGTGCCAATTGATGAGGAACAATGACTAATTGATCCAAATTGACATGATTGAGAAGGACGATGATCGATGACAAATCGATCGCAAAATTACAAGATTGACAAGTTGATAAGGATCGACCAAAATCATGACTGAAGATTGCTATCGACAAGACCAAATTCGAAAGCGAGACAAATGATGAATGTAGAAGAAGGACTCGATGCTCACAAATGATAAAGACCAAGTGCGCAACATAGGAGAAATGTTAATGCAACGCAAAAAACCCTAAAATAAGGCAATGTGCAAATGTTAAAGTATGACTCCATAAGCGTTGACCATTTTTAGACGTCTACAAGTGGTAACCAATATGTAAGTCTATCGGTTATATAAGCAAGGTGTAGTCGTAGAAGGCCTCTCCATTGTGGAAACAAGCACACTAAGGACCTATCAGTCAGGAGTCTGGTTTGAGAGTTCCAGCGATAGATCAGATGGAAACAGACATGACAAAGCAACTAGTAGAATGGTTGAGATTGGAAGGGCTGGCAAACCAACCGCGATAAGGAATTGATAAAGTGGGTTGGTCAGTGATTATCCCTCTACTACCTAGTAGTGACAAGCTGGCAGTTCATTGACCTGGAGTCAACATGGCAAACCTGCGGTTGGATAGGGATAGAATGTACAATGAAGGGGTTGTTGCAGGGGTTGGTCAACTTTAATGAAAAGTCACTCAAATCATAGGATGAGTTGCATAAGGACAGAAGAGGGTTGAGGCTCGAGGCCTAGATGACAACTATGATCCAACTAAGAGATTGAGAAGATTGAGGCGATGAAGGAAACAACCCGACAGATCTTTTGTGACCAACTAAAGGATTTGCCAAAGAAGTAAAAAAGAAAATCACCAGGATTAAAGGGTGTGATCAAGGAAACACGACTATGGCAGAGATATGCATACACATGTCAATAGGATCAGATCTTGCATATCTGATTGGATTTAGTTTGTCTCGAAGAAGGTGAAGAAACCCTAGTCGCCTAAGTTTTGAATGTGCGTTTGGTGGGAAATATGGGCTATAAGTAAATGGCCTAAGAGATTGTTTTACTACCACTAAATAGAGTGAATATTGTGTTATTGCAAAGTTGTAAACTTTTGCAGGTAGAGACAAGATCAGCCAAGTGCTCAACAAGAAAGAGAGGGATAGTGAACCTGGTTGAAGTTTTCAACCCGTTGGAGAGAAGAACCAGTAGCGACCACACCATCAGAGTCTGAAACCGGTGATGTACAGAGAGTGAGGTGCAAGTCCAGTAGAGAAGCAGCAGGTGCATAGCAGGGAGAAGAGTGAGTCGGTAGAAGAGGAGTATTTCACCGACAGAGTAAGATATATGTTAAGGTTGCAAGATTCACTTTTAACATGATAATAACTTATGTATTTGAAGTCTGAACTGTGAACACTGAGTTGTAGCTCAGTGCAGGGGTTGGTGCTCCTTTGGGTTGTAGCCCATAAATCTGTCAGGGGTTGTAGTTCCTTGGGTTGGTGCCCTAAACTGTGTAACCATGTTTCACTATGAGCTTGGATTGGAGCAATAGACTTCAGCAACATTTCTCACTGATGTTTTTCCCACATTGGGTTTTCCTCGTATATACTTGTGTTATGTGATGTTTCCTTGTGTATGTGTGCTTGAGTTGGTTTTCTGTACTAACCAGTAAGTCTGCCCTATGCTTGATTTACCTACCGGTGTCATCCATAGAAGAAATTCTAGAAGAAAATATTTGAGAACCACCGATTCACGCCCTCCCCCTCTCAGTGGTACATTATGTCTAACAAAGTTATCAATTGTGAAACTTTGATATTGCTCCATGTAACAAGTGTGTTAGTGGGCCCTATCGTCAACATACCATTTCAATTGGATCACATTTATCAAGTATATTTCATTTTCTCAAAGATGGGCCTAGTACCAAAATGCAGAGCTTGCCATATGTTTTTATGGGATTTATATCCTCATAAATTAGGTCTATCACTTCTTGATATGGTGTGAACTAGTTGCAATATACAAGCATGCAAAATAATGCTAAGCGTCTCTATAGGTCCTCTTCCAATTGGTATTTACATTCTATGTGACACATTACATTAGATCATATATATTTTGTCTATTGTGTGTAGTCCAAGGTGGGCCTTCCACAAGAATGTGACTAAATAAGATCTTTCCACGTATCTTTATGGGATGGATGGACTGTCTCATTCATAATTTAGTCATTTCATTATTAAAAAAATTTGAATGTTGTCAATCTTCTTGATCAAAGAAGATCAATGACCCAAGTTTAAATCTATGGAGAATAGTTAGTTGGGGGATGCTTGGTTGCACGTGCTCACATATATGGGCCTTAATGGTGGTTTTCATTGCTATAAATTGCCCACACAATTATGCCATTATTGTATTCATTTGAGATCATTGAAAAGCTAAGAAGAGTTTTATTTGAAGAATTTATGGAATTTAAGTAGTGCAAACAATTACATAAATAGTAAGGGTTTGCATATAGTGATGAAAATTTTAATTTTAGGGATTCCTATTTTTCATTTCTTCTTGCAAAAGGGTTCTATCAATATTATAGGGCTTAGTTGTTGAAGAGAAGTACTTTGAATTCTATAAATGAAATTTTTAATTTTCGATTTCCTCAAGAACCCTAGTTTATGTATTTCTTAAAAAACCTATTTTTAAATATGATGGTTAGAACTCTAAGAAGATCTAAGAGGGTCTTGGATGAAGATATTATTGATCAATTTCCTATATCTTCATAAATGGGAAGGCAAGTCAAGGGTACGTGTATTTTATTTGATAAACTTGTGGATAGGGCAACATCTTGTTGGGATAATTATGTCACAATTAATGGATGAAATTTATTTAGGTATGATTACAATTCATGGAGATTATATTTGGGAAGGTTTGTAGTCCCAATTTTTTTTGTCAATGTAGACCTAATTAGAGCAATGGAAAAAAGATATAATTTATATAGTACATGTTTATCTACATAGATACAAATGTTTTGTTGGTCAAGTTTGACAAGAAATCTATTTATGAAATATTTATGTTGAACCCTTATTTGCACATTCTAATTGATTTTGGACCTTTGAGGAGGGAATACAAGAGGGAAAAAGATATATTCAAGGTTAAATAGCAACATCTTGTTGGGATAAACTTGTGGATAGGGTAACATCTTGTTGGGATCATTATGTCACAATTAATGGATGGAATTTGTTTAAATATGCTTACAATTAATGGAGATTATATTTGGGAAGGCTTGTAGTCCTAAAATTTTTCACCAATGTAGACCTAATTAGAAAAATGGAAAAAAGGTATAATTTATATAGTACCTATCTATCTACATAGATACAAATGTTTTGTTGGTCAAGTTTGAGAAGAAATCTATTTATGAAATATTTATATTGAACCCTAATTTGCACATTCTAATTGATTTTGGACCTTTGAGGAGGGAATAAAAGAGGGAAAAAGATATCTTCAAGTTTAAATATCTTTCGTTTAATAGAAGGGAAAATAATGTTGGGAATCCTATTATGTTTTGGAAGATAGATGTTGAAGCCTTTGATTATGAAAATTTTGAGGATTCTTTCAAAAAGACTTACTTTGTTGTTTCTAATTATTAGAAATCAATGTACATGTTAATGTTAGGGGTACAGATACTGAGAGGGGGGGGGTGAATCAGTATCTAACCAGTAATAACAATTTCTTAAGTTAAAACATGCAGAACATAATATAACAGTGTACCGGTATGCAAGAAATAATGCAATAAACAAAATCAAGAACATCCATATGAAAAGTACACCATAACACAAGATGTTAATGAGGAAACCCAGTGTGGGAAAAACCTCTGTGGGATTTGTGACCCACAATATTCACTCACTAGCCAATAAGAGAATATTACTTACAATAGGGGCCTGCACATGCAGGAAGGCCAACTACCTAGAGCTCACTACTCAATGGGAAGTCACACTAACTACAATAAGGATTATACTAATCCAATGACTTGTACTGCTTTACAATAGCATCTTCAATGCTAGATTCAGTACCGGTTCCTACTCTGTTCTTTACTTATACCCTTGACCTATATTTCGCACAATAGGTCTACCTAATATTTTCCTTAATGCTTCTACTTCACTTCTACAAATGTCTACAATGATATCCTTTATATATAAGAGTCATTTTACAATTTGCCAAGTCGGCTTACAATAATAAACAAAATATTATATAATAAAAATCCTGTCAGCCTCTATGCCGATAAACTTGTTTTCTTCTGTGCCGGTGTCGGTGTCCTGAGTGATCTGCTGATGTCGGTGCACTATCTTGTCGGTGTAATGCTTTGCCGGTATGATGTCTTGTCAGTGCCATAGGATTGCAAGGTTGCCATCAATGACAAAACCTTCAATCACATACAATGTCTCATTGGAGTGTGCATATGCCAACAATCTCCCCCTTTGGCATTGATGGCAACACTCATGAGAAATTTCAAAAAGTATCCAAAAATGTTACCAAAAAGAATGTTTACCAAAAATGTGAGAGCTCCCCCTGAGCATATGATTCCTATGTTTTGAATTTTCTCATCCCACTACTCCCCCTTTGGCATCAATGACAAAGGTTGTCAAGATGTCAGTAGAGTTTGTAGTTTCATCTATCCATATCCCCAACCTTGTAGCTAGGTAGTTATTATCTGAAAAAGATCTCCCAAAATTAAGTTTAGACTATCCATAAACTTTGTACTATCTTTTATTGCTATCTCAGTTCTCTTCACTGTACCAGTGAGATGTTGCAAGTGCCTCAGAAATTTCCTTCCGTAGAGATGCTAAATAGTCCAATCTTGGACTCAGTTTGGATCTCAAATGTTTTGCCTTATTTATTATTATTTCTTTCTCTCTTTCCAATTTGAGTAATTCTTCCTCAAAATTTGCTATCTTCTCTTCAAAAATGGATAATGAATCAAGTGAGTTGACAAAGTTGTTTGCAAGTTTATTTATCTCATCCTGTGCCTTGCTTATTTTCTTGTCAATATCTATGGTCAAAAAGTTTGTTTTACATTATCTTTATACAGATTTTTGTATTCTTTCAACAAACTACATAGTTCCGGTAGAAGTGTGTCAATATGTCTATTACACTTCTTTATTTCCTCATCAAAGAATTTCTGTTTCTCAATTTCTACCTTATCCTTCACTGATTCTTCCTTTATTTTCTCAATATTTTCAGAAATATATTTACACAATGTATCCAATTGTCCTAAAGAATCTTTATTATCTATATTACAGTTGGGAGCTATTACCTTCAAAATTGGTATAGAATCATCAATTGCCTTATAAGCTTGTGAGCTGCAGTCAGTTATTTTCTTGATAGAATCAAGTAATACCTCAGTCACATTTTTTGACTTGAATGTTGATGACGATCCGACAATCTAAGTACCAGTGGAAGTAACCATGCTTGTATTGACCTCTGGTAGGTCAGTTTGTGTCTGCATTTCTTTAAGCGCTAGTTTTCCTACTTCACTAGTTACCGGTGGCATTGTTTCCTTATGTACCTGTTCCGGAGCCTTTAGCTCTATTGGTTTCTTTGTATGTTGTGTTGTCTCTATCTATGCCTTAGTTTCTACCTTTTTCTTTGTATCTTTAGCCAGTTTCTCTGTTTCCCCTGCTACTGGAGGCTCATTTGCCATATTTGACTTATTAGTTGTATCTTTATCTACTATTATGTTGATCTTCTGAGTATCAACATTTATAGTGTATAGGACTTCAGAATTAGGATTGTTATCCTCTACATTCATACTTTCTACTGCCGGTTGATCTTCAGTAGTTGTTATTTTCACCGGTGGGGGTAGGTTGTCTTTAACTTTGATGCTTGGTGGTCCACCAATTTTGCCTTCCCCTTGTCTCTATCTTTCTAATATACCTTTATAGGTTTACGTTTCTTGTACTATTCTTGTTTTTCTTTGTCAACCAGGAATATATCCCATCCATCTTTTGTTTCCTCTATTACTTCATTTACTCTACCCGCCATTAATGAAATATGTCGGTGTGCAGTAGAGAATACTGACCGGTTTGCTTGAGTAATCAAATCATCAATTTCCTTTGGAGAGTTTACCAGATATACAGCAAGTAGCTTCTCAATTTTTATTTTCTTATCTAATTCTATCACTGCTTGCCTTCTGGCCTGAAGTCTTTTGAATAAATCATCAAGAATTTCATTTGCTACTTCCATCAAAAATTTCTTGTACATGTCCATATGCAATATAACACTGTTCTCAACTTGCTCTTTCTCATCAGTAGTTAGAGTATCATAAATTTTCTCTATATTCTTCAGTTTTCCTTCCTCTGTGATTTCATTTAGCAGTATATCAAGAGGTGCCAAGTCTCTGTTTGTCCTTTTCTTTTTCTTTGGTGTCAGCTTTTTCTTTGGTGTGGCCTTTCTAACCGGAGATCTCACTGCTTGTTTCTTTTGCCTTGTTCTTCTAGGTGAAGGAGTGGTTGCCGGTGAAGGATCTCTTTTTCTTACAACTCTTTTAAAAGTTGTTGGCATGTCACCTTCCGAAGAAGTACCTACCAGTGATAGGTGAGTTTCAGGTTGTGGAGCTGCCAACTCATCCTCTATTATGTCAGTTTTCTTCAATACATCTTCCTTAATGGCTTTTGCTTGTCTGGATCCTTTCCTTACAAATGCCTCAACCTTCTTTACTCTTTTCTTTGATTGTATTTGGCTTTCTATAGTCTCAGCACTACCAAATACTTCTTCCTTAGGTTCATTGGGGGCTTCCAGAAGTGCTTTAGCATATGTTTCGACTATGTGATCATCTATTTCATAGCCCATCTCGGTTACCCAAATTGTCCTTGGGATGACCGCTTCCATCCAGATTTCATCTTTCTTAATAACAAAGCATATATCATCTTTGTATTTGTCTACTATTTTTTGAGATAACCTTATTCTTTTCTTCATTTTGGTCTTTAATGCTTGGAAAAAGTCATGAATATTGTTCTCCTTGTTCTCACCCATGGTATTGAACAGTTCAGTCAATTGTTTTCCAACCAGTATGTCATATCCAAGTTCTTTATAACCTATATTGGGAACCTATTTTGTTATGTGTAGCATTAGGCATACTAATAGATTTCCAAATCTGAAAGTTCTTTTCTTGTCCTTCTTGATTTTTCCAAGGTTGTCAATTAGTTCATCCTTTAACCATTCACAGATGTCAATTTTTGCATTGTCTATTACCATATCATAAGCACTCTTAATGCATAAACTTGAGACTGAGTTAAGTCTGTTAGCATGAGTGGCTTTATAACATAATATCATACTGATGAATCTCACATTGATATCTTTTACATCATTAACCCTTAGAGATCTTTTGTTGAATGTTGCAGTAGTTAGTTTTGTAACTAGGTCATTTGGAACCTTTTTGGTTTTATCTAGTCTCTTACCGGTGGTCGGTAACCCCATGACAACTTTCACAGCTTCCTTGGTGATCTTATGGATTGCATCTAACCAGAAAAATTCTCCATGAACTCTGCTTAAAACTATCCTAATCACATCCTTAGGAAATTCAATAATGCTAAGGATTTCTATGAATCCTAGGGTTTCAATAATCTTGTGTTCATTTTTAATATTGCCGGTATCATCACATATTACAGTTTTATACATGGTTTTGATTTCCTCATCTCCTAACTCTTCAATGTTGTAGTGGATGTACATTCTAGGGTCTTCAGCATATAAAACTCCTTTAGGGATTTGAGAGAAAGCACCTAAGGTATCATCCTTCTTTGCTATCTCAGGAACTAACTGAAATACGGGCCTAGGTCTTTTAATTACTTCAACAATAGTAGGGTTTGCTATGCATTCAATTGCAAAGGTGGATGCCATGATTAAATACCTTTTACTACCTTGGGTGGATGATTGCTTGGAGTGTGCTTGCTTCTTGCTCGAAATGCCTTAGCTCGGAATCTTCGCGCTCTTTGAAAATTTGAAATCACAGTGAAATGAAATGGAGCCAAAACCTTACTTTTATAATGTCTCTTCACCATCTACCACATTTATTGCATGTCGGTTAAGTATTCACTTAACATTGTCTACCGGTAATAAGTAATTTTCAACTTCTTATCTCTAACCAAGGGAATAATTAGCACATGTGTCAATAGATTGCCAAACCCTCAAGGAAATTTTTTTCAATTAGATGAAGAACTTCATGCCGGTGGAGCACTGCTCTATCTTGCTGGTGAAGCATCACTTTGTCCTACCGATGAAACATTGGTTGGTTCTACCAGTGGAGAAGTATTCCCAATATTTAGATCAGCTTTTCTAATCCATTGTTTTCAGAATTCTTGCTTAACCTCTTCAAATTTTTCTTTACCTTTCAAGATAGCACTTTTGTTGTCTACCAGTGTTCCTTTACTTCTACAAAATTTAGCAATATGCCCAATCTTGTTACATGCATAACAAGTTACATTATTCTTCTGAATAGCTTTCCCATAACCTATGCCGGTTTGTGTTCTGCATTGATTTGATAAATGTCCAAATCTTCCACAAACATAACATCTCACATTCATTCTGCAGTTTTTCAGAGTTGTGACCAACTTTGTTGCATTTTGAACATTGACTGGTGGGTGTATTGATATTCTGATAATTCCTAGATCTACATTCATTTTCTCTATGACCATACTTATTACAGTTAAAGCATTTTCCATTGAATTTATAAGCATTAGGTTGTCTTACCAGTTTGTTGTGATCCTGAGTATTTGCGGTACCGAAGCTTTCACCAACTTCAAAGCCAATTCCAGAAGTGTCACCTTTAGGTTTTTGATTCTTCAGCAAGGTACCAAGTTCCTCTGAGCTTTTCTTGAATTTTTCTTTGTGTTGATTTGCAGTTTCCAGTTCCCTTTCCAAGATTTCTTTTTGTCTCATTAGTTCATTTGAGTCATTCTGAGTATGCATCAAATCTGTCTTCAACATGTCATTTTCATAGCTAAGTCTTGTATTCTCATTTGCTACATCACTTAGTCTTCTGGTCAATTCTTCTTCATTCTTCTTCCTATCCTCAATCTCTTTGCAAAATCTCATAGTCATATCCTGCATTTCATTTTTTGTTGTCATGATCTCTTGTTTCAACTTTCTTATCATATCATTAAGTGATTCCTTTTCATCATTTTCATTTTGTAATTTTTCACAAAGTTCTCTTCTCTTATTTCTTGCAACAGTAAAATTTTCTTGAAGTGCCTGAATGATATCCTGAGCTACTCTTAAATCATCTTCTAATTTGATATTTTTCAATTTCTCTGCATCATAGTCTGTAAGAGCTCTTTCAAGTTGCTTCATCAGATTTTCCATCTTTACTGGTGTCAATGTCTTCCTCAAGCTATTAGGCTTCTAAAAATAGAGGACCGGGCTCTAATACCAATTGTTAGGGGTCCCACAGATACTGAGAGGGGGGGGTGAATCAGTATCTAACTGGTAATAAGAATTTCTTAAATTAAAACATGTAGAACATAATATAATAGTGTACCGGTATGCAATAAATAGAATCAAGAACATCCACATGAAAAGTACACCATAACACAAGATGTTAACAAGGAAACCTGGTGTGGGAGAAACCTCGGTAAGATTTGTGACCCACAATATTCACTCACTAGCCAATAAGAGAATATTACTTGCAATAGGGGTCTGCACATGTAGGAAGGCCAACTACCTAGAGCTCATTGCTCAATGGGAAGTCACACTGACTGACAATAAGGATTATACTAATCCAATGACTTGTACTGCTTTACAATAGCATCTTCAATGCTAGATTCAGTACTAGTTCCTGCTCTATTCTTTACATATACCCTTGACCTATATTTCGCACAATAGGTCTACCTAATATTTTCCTTAATGCTTCTACTTCATTTCTACAAATGTCTATAATGATCTCCTTTATATATAAGAGTCATTTTACAATTTGCCAAGTTGGCTTACAATAATAAACAAAATATTATATAACAAAAATCTTGTCGGCCTCTGTGCCGGTATACTTGTTTTCTTCTGTGCCGATACCAGTGTCCTGAGTGATCTGCTGATGCCGGTGCACTATCTTGTCGGTGTAATGCTTTGTCGGTATGATGTCTTGTCGGTGCCATAGGATTGCAAGATTGCCATCAATGACAAAACCTTCAATCACATACAATGTCTCATTGGAGTGTGCATATGCCAACAGTTAATACACTTATGCATTTGATGATGATGGTTGTTAATATTAAACACACATATACCAACACCTTCTTTTAATTTCCCTTGTACATTTATGATGATATTCACAAATACCTTATGGATATTAACAAGGATAATTGTGGTGTTCATTTTAGGTGGTACTCTTTATTGTGTCATATTATTTTGTGTAGTGGAAGTAAGGCTTGGCCTTAGGGAATGGACCTAAATTCAAAAAATGTATATGAGAAGAATCAAATATTTCCTTGAAGAATGGATTTATTTATGGTACATGCATTCACATAATTCCAATTATGCCATATTTTTTAGGAATTTTTGTTAATATTTTGGTGCAAAATTTGGGGTACTCGGTCAATTGGAGATCATCTGATAGGGGAGGATATTTTTGATGCCCCTTGAGCAAGTACCTAAGCTAGGAGTGAATCATAGTGGGGAGCATGGTTTTTCTACTCCAGGTACATGATCTTGAGAGTTTATGGTGCACCAATTAAACCCCATGTTTTGCCTATAGATGGACCAGATATAATTTTTCTTTGAAATCACTTCGTAGTTGAATGGATCTCATAAGACTCATCTATGTAACACAAAGGAAGGCTCCTTCATTTGAGAAAATATATATTTCTCTAATTTTGAGATCATGACCAAAGAAGGATTGGAGTTAGTATACTCAAATTTACTACCATATAAGATGGCTTTTGATAAATTCAGAAGTTGCAATCCTAAATTATTTATTCATCAAACTATGGTTGGGGTTAGATTAGGATCCTTCATTCATGAACATGATAAGGTTAAGAAATTAATTAGAAATACTTCCTTTAAGATAGATTTTTACAGGACAAGGGATATATGGGTTAAGGTATAGGTGGTTGATAAAAATTGGAAAGATGAACCCAACATACAAAGGGACACATACTGATTAGAAGGACCTATTCTATGGATCAAAGTAATGATCAATAATGCATACAACATAATTTCCAATATGCCTAAGGTATTAGTGAATATGCCTCAATATTTTTCTATAAAATGATCTACTTCAATCCCCACATATGGTGGTGCCATTGCAACAAATTCCACCTTAATCTTTAGTTGAGTATTATGAAAATGTACTAAAAATTGAGAAAGTGAGATAAATTGTTAGCTTCCCCTAGACTGATGATTGATGATAGGCCTTAGGATAGAATGATCATAAACTTTGAAATGGGAGGAGAGATAATAGATGACATCAAAGCATTGGAATTCTCTACATTTACGTCTGATGATAAGTTTGTGCAGTCACAAAAATTTTGGGACTTTGTCCTGAAAAATAAAAAGGAGCAATTTTCTAGTGTATTCATAAAAATATTGGCATTAGGGACTGTAAAGTCAAAAATATCACCCTTATCACCCTTAGTGGCAATTATGACATGTGGCACCTCCCCCACACTGCTTAGAGGACAGGTTCACTAGCTTGTCCTTTTATCCACCAAAGAAGTCAATGTTAGCTTCCCCGGAGGTGTTACCAACTTTGTCGATCTGACAAATTCACGGATGCAGACATGGCACGGAGACGTCCGCATGGTGTGCTACTATCCTGCCAACATGTTATCCAGCAGGTGATCATTGGGACGTTATGACCCATTCCAGGAAGGAATCGTAAGGACTCCCTACGCGGCCACAGACATTCAAACTCATCCCTTAGTCTATGTCCTTGGTTTTGGGACATTTCTAGAGGATCTTTGTTGGAAAATTGGAGAATTGATCTTGGAAATTGAAGCTCTTGGAGACACCACCACCATTGTTGCAGCATCATTGAGCTACCAAGTTTACCAAGCATACCAACACTTGCCAAGCACTAGGGGAGTAATCTAACTGTATCTTGCATTTCTAATATCTTGTTTATTTTTCAATTACCAAATAGCATAACATTGTCTTTGTATTTGTCTTTGCATTCTTCTTTATCAACTTCTTTATTATCTTCCTTTCCCATGGCTTTTTGGGTTGTCCGTGGAGGTGGAAACACCAAAACAGGGGTCTGACTTAGGCAGACTCCAAAACACAACCCCCAACATTTTCCTTCTTTCTTGTGTACAGGTTGCACTAGAGAAGATTCTTCTGGCTGGATGTTTCATAATGTGGACCTATTGTTTGTCTATTCTCTTCTCTTTTTCTCCTTCCATTTTATCTTGGTTATTTCATATATCGCATTTTATAGTTTAGCTTCATTACTTTCTATGTTCTATTGCATTATAATCGCACTTGGAACTTTTTGTATGAACTTTGTACCTCATTTGTACATGACGACAGCGCATTGCGTTGGCATCCTAGACCTGCATGCTTGTTCTTTGGACAGAGGCTTGATAGAGTCATCTGAGAGCCTCAAATTGTGGTTAACTGTTTAACTTTGTTACTTTTTATCCCTTGGCCCAACCTTGCGCTAGTTCACAAAGGTATCAAAAGGAATCATCACTCACAGGGTTTCAAATTCCCTCCATTATATTTTGGTGAACCTGACGTGAAATAGGATTATCTTTGCATTACTTTCTTTCTGCTTCATCTAAGTGCATTTTGTCTTTTAAATTTTCAAAGGTTTAAAAATCTTATTAAAAAAATGGAAGAGAAAAACCAAAAACAAACTTTCATTCGCATTTAGTCTAAATCTTTGCATTCTCCGTTTATCATTGAAAATCAACTTTATCATTTGGCATCCCTATAGTGTGGTCTTGATAATCGTGTAGTTTGTCTATGAGCTTTATGACTCAAACTGAAATAGGAGTTGTAGTCAGGAGGTCATCCAGGTGAAGTTTTCCCCCTAATCGCTATAGTCCTCCTCTACCTGGCAGCATGCAAGGTGAGCAGTCATCCGATCCCAATGAGTTCTTGACCTCTCACAGTCTGAAATCTATTCTGACTGGGGGGCCTTCTCCTTCTAATTTGCAACCTAACTCTCCTAGGAGTTCTACCCCATCTTCACCTCTTGCAATTAGTCATGATTCTACTATCTCTATCAATTTTGAGCAGATCAATTCTTTAGAGAAGAATTTGAGAGATTTTGAGGGATTCTTGAACTGAGAGAATGTCCTCCCCCAAGTTGGGAATGTCATCAGAGACATGTTGATATTCGATAGGAGAGGCCTGGAGATGTTGAGGGCCCTATCCATAATTGTTAAAATTCATGTACCCCTAGTCAAGGTACCCCCTGTAGACACCCAATTTGATCTATTTGAGTCCCAAGTCAGTGTTAGCATCCTGGGGTTGGGAGACTGCATGGTGGATTCCACCATCCCCAGTATCAATGCCTCCTCTGTTCCATTAGGTTATATGGGTATGGCTAGTGACTTGACTGATATTTCTTATGTTGCCCATATTACAGTTGTCTTTGTCAGTGCCACATCAACCAACATGTTGTCTAGTGGGGGAGGTGGTGCAGCTCCACCACCTCCTCCTTTGCCTACGAACTTGGTTCTAGATACTATATTGTAGAACATGGGCTAGCTTCAGCTACAACTCACTTCTCTAGCTTCTGCTTCTAGCCAATCATCTATACCCGCGTACTATATGAAGAGTCCTTTAGACATCACTATCTTGAATACCATCCTTCCAATGGCCACCGAGTCATTGAAGTTTCATAGGTTCAATGGCAATGGTGACCCAAACACTCACATCAATTCATTTATGACCATGTGTAGTGACTATCACAATCTGGACTTTGTTCTCCTTAAGTTGTTTGCTCGTATCTCAAAGGGACTGCATTGGAGTGGTACAATTCTCTACCTGACAACTCCATCCTCACCTTTGACCAGCTGATGGATCTCTTTCTCAAGAGGTTTCAGGCTAACATAGGCAGCAAGGTCACTATATCTAACCTTGTTCATTGTAAGCAGAAACCAAATGAGAAGGTGATGGATTTTATCTCACGATATCAAATGATCTCAACTAAGATCCCTTTTTCTCTATCAGATAACAACTTGTAGAGTATGCTCATAGGCAACATGCAGTCGGTATTGAAGGATAAGTTGTACTTGAATTATTATTAGAACTTTGCCATCATGTGCTCTACCTTTACCGATTATCAGCACACTGTGACGTAGTTCAGAGACTCTTCTTTGAACCCTCATGGTGGGTCCTTTCCTAGCACATCCTCAGATGGATCTCAGAGGAATAAAGTCATGGCTAATATAGTGGCTACTCCTCTAATAGCTTCCTCTCAATCTTCATAAAACCAAGTCTTCACAAAATTGAATGACTTATTTGAGTATCATGTAGCAGTTGTTGCGAGACAACTTGATTACCCTACCTAAGCCTAAACCTCTATTAGATGGCCAACCCTACCCCCACTAGTTCGATGGGTCGAAGTATTGTCATTACCATCGCATGCCTGGTCACAACATTGAGAGATGTTATCATCTTAGACACATTGTCCAAGACTACATCGACAGTGGGGCTATCAAACTTGATGCAAGGAAACACAAGTCAAACAAGTCTATGAATAAAACCAATAGTGAATTGTAGATCTATACCAATCCATTTCCTCCGCACTCGACAAATGTGATTTCTACATCTGATCTGGCCTTGGATGGTGGTCCATATGTCAATATGGTGACCATCATCCCTATCATCTCCCCCCTATCCAGAAGGGGAAGGTGTCTAACATTCTTATCTCATTCACATCGCTCGATGCCCCATATTAGGGAGAGCCTGCTCCTCTCTATATCCCTAATTCATTGAATGATCAAATTGTCACAAGTGTGATGGTTGACCCCTCTAATAAAGTCAATGTCATCATGGAGGAGACACTCTTTGTGAATGGATGGCTTAGGCCAATCTATGATGACTGTCACACTACCTTGTAGACCCACCATCGATTCTCCCTCACCCCATTAGGTAGCATCACCTTGACGGTCATGGTAGGTCCTAAGGCAGTGTCCTTAGTTTCTATTATCATCCCTGAGTCTGATCTCTTCCAAGTGAGACTCGAGATCCCATGGTTGATCGTCGTAGAGGCAGTTCCTTTCGTGGTTCATGAGTGCTTAAATTTTCCTCATGAGGGTGCAATGCATGTCATCCAGGACACTAGCTATCGATCATTGATTTCCCATGGGGACTTCTCTTTGGATCACTTCTGGCCAACCCCAATTGGGCTAATGCTTCCCTGCGGTGACCTTTTATACCGAGTGTATTATAAATACAAAATGGGGGAGTCGGCTTCTATGTTGGCACAGCCTATCCTAACCTTGTCACCTCCGCATCAACTTTTGCACCTGAGATATTGGTCTTGGAATGGGTTGTGCCACATGTCCCTCCATCATAGTGGGTTGGGGCTAAATCCATTCCTACACTGAGACCTCCTCATCCACCTAGGACCATGCAGACCCCAGTGGGTCCACTATTCCTACAAGTGCACCTAGTGCAACCAAAGGAAAGGCACATTCACTGCCAAAGTCCATAGCCAACCCACCCTTCAAGCTTCCCATCATGGTCGATATCCCTAGGCCATCTCACTATGAAAAGGGCAAGCGCTCATCTTGGGTTCCTTCATCTTTGCTTGCATCTACATTATAGACCATGTCAAGGCCTCCTATCCCTCCACCCGCTCCTTGAGCGAAGTGAGGTCGGGCACCCGTCGCTATGCATGTGGTGCTTATTCAGGATGTCCCTCCTATTTCATCGGTTAGGCCTTCTCTTCTCCTTGATATGATATTGGAGGCATCTCTTATGGAACATGATGCTCCTAATTCATCTCAAACTATGGTTGGTGGTCCCCACCTCCATCAAAACCACTATGTGCGAGCATAAATGCTTCCAACGGGCCTAGGCTCGAGCGCATGATGTTGCCTTACAGTCCGCTGGTGCATCCTCCAGCATTGCTATTTTGGAGCCTGTTCCTTTGGTAGCTCCCACTTCTGCATCAATTTTGGCTTTGCTTCCCACTACTCTAGGGACCTTTGATGACCCTCCCCCTAAGTAGGTGTAGGTCTTCATCGCTCCTTCCTTGGAGCCTCCGCTTATCACTTATTTCCTGGACATTCCTCCCTTACCCCAACCCCTTAACGTGTCACATACACAGGTGGTGCCTAGTGTAGCTTTGTCTACCCCACCTGCTTTGCCACAGCTCTAGCATCCAAGTTTTCCCGGGGTCCTTTAGCCTGCTATGGTTTATAGGAGGCCTAACCCTCCTATCCCATGTAAACACAAGTTTGAGCAGGGCCCTGTTTCATATTTTTGAAGATGCAAGTCTTCATAGGTATGTTCTTCAAACCTTCCTTTGCCTGTCTCAGTGCCTATTGGTTTGCCTATTTTTGTTTGCATGATCGAGAAGGACCCACCTTCTCCTGAGTTCATCACTACCTCTTTTCTAGAGATTGGTAGTCATGTTCTTGTTCCATCTTCTCCAAGTGAGTCACTTGCATGTTCGACTCCTTGGAGGACATCCCGACCTTGTCTACGATCTTCACACAATCATTGACCCTTGCCTCCTTCGAGCCTATCAATGAAGACAACATTGTTTCTTCATCTCTTTCTCTCACTATTGGTGAGGAACTCAGTGTGGCCCTTGTGATAATCTCTCTCTAAGCTTTCTCCCCCTCTCCCTATGACCTAGATTGGGAGGATGAGGCTCTTCTTGAGGATGATGATCTCTTCCAGTACGATCCCCTCCTAAGGGCTGATCATTAGGACTTTTATTTTTCATCTCCATCTGCTTGCAAGTGTGTGTGTTTGTGTTCCCCCATGCTTGCTTTATCTGTTTGTTCCCTCCCAGAGGACCCAGGTCACTCTATAGGTACTTGGATATGAGAGGTTGACTGTTTTTATCTATTGTGCTCTCCTGAAGGACTCGAGTTACTTAGTAGGTGCTCAGATACATAGGATTTTCTATCGTACACATTCCTCTATTTTTTAACCTCCTCCTATTTGTCGTATCTTTCTTTTCAACATTCGGGGATGATGCAAAGCATTGGGGTCATTCTTTTCTTTCTTCCATGTTTACCCAAACTTTTATTTTATCTTTGTCTTTTTGTGCTCTTCTTCAAATCCAAACAATTTGGCACTATGACGATACACCCATCTCGTAATGATACTATATGCATTTTTGACACTTCTATGGGTTCTGATGCCAAATGATCGGATCCTTCTATCCTCTTATGTTGCATCTTTTGATGTTGTGGCCATTTATATGTCACTATCTCTTGCTGGCATTGCATGGAAACATCTCATTATGTTGACCTACCACAACTCTTGTTCTCCTTACAATGACATGCCTTCCATGCATATAATTCTAAGGGGGAATATCATATCATTATTTCTACATTTTTACCTTTATTTTTATGCTTTTTCATGCATTTGCTTTATCATTTTGCCCTATTATATTGTTATCCATATCAGTGTTCCAATTTTCCCTATCATATGGTTATCCATATCAGCATTCCAATTTGCCCTATCATATGGTTATCCATATCGGTGTTCTAATTATCCCTATCATATGGTTATCTGTATCGGTGTTAAAATTTTCCCTATCATATGGTCATCCATATTGGCTTATCATGCCCTCTCATATGGATCTCAGCATGGTGCATCATGCTAACTATATCAGCATATATTGTACCAATGGTGGCCACCCTATCTTGTATCTTTTCATCATCAAGGACTTTCCTCCATGGTGAGCCTTGTTCTTGTTGCACTTTGTTCCAACTTCTTTATCATGTCTTACCATCCATCAAGCTAGACTATAGTTAGCATTTTGTCGATGTTTCAAGTATTGAATTCTATTCCAAAATTCTAGCTTCATATCACCGGGGGAAACTTTGTCTGATCAACGAGCATCTGCTTCCCTATCACAATATTTTCTCCTCTTCACCTTATCTACCTTTCCTACTTTAGCTTCACATCTCTTAATGGATACATGTTTGCTAAAGTGGGGGCAAAATGTAGAGTCAAAAATATCACCCTTAGTGGAAATTGCGACATGTGGTGCCTTCCCCATGCTACTTGGAGGACAAGTTCACCAACTTGTCCTTTTGTCCATCAAAGAAGTCCATGTCAGCTTCCTTAGAGGCATTACTAACTATGTTGATCTAATAGATTCATGGACGTAGACGTGGCATGGAGATGTCTACACAACGCGCTACTATCCCACCAACTTGCCACCCAGTAGGTGGTCATTGGGACGTTACGACCCGCACCAGGAAGGAATCGTAACACCTCCCTACATGGCCACCGACATTCAAACTCGTCCCTTAGACTATATCCTTGGTTTTGGGACATTTCCAAAGGATTTCTTTGGTAGATTGGAGACTTTCTCTTGGAAATTGAATCTCTTGGAGACACCACCACTCTTTTTGCTACTAAGTTTACCAAGCATACCAACACTCGCCAAGCACTAGGGGAGTAATCTAACTCTATCTTGCATTTCAAATATCTCATTTATTTTCTAATTACCAAATAGCATAGCAATGTCTTTGTATTTGTCTTTGCATTCTTCTTTATCAACTTCTTCATTATCTTCCTTTCCCATGGCTTTTTGGGTTGTACATGGTGGAAACACCAAAATGGGGGTCTGACTTAGGCAGATTCCAAAACACAACCCCCAACATTTTCCTTCTGGCTTCTATGCAGGTTGCATTAGAGAAGATTCATCTGGATGGAGGCTTCATAACATGGACCTATTGTTTGTCTATTCTCTTCCCTTTTTCTCCTTCCATTTTATCTTGGTTATTTTGTATATCGCATTTACTAGTTTAGCTTCATTACTTTTTGTGTTTTATTGCATTATAATCGCACTTGGAACTTTTTGTACAAACTCTATACCTTGTCCATACAGGATGATAGTGTGTCGTGTTGGCATCCCAAACCTGCACACTCGTCCTTTGGACAGAGGCTAGACAAAGTCATCTGAGAGCCTCGAATTGTGGTTAATTGTTTAACTTTGTTACTTTTTATCCCCTAGCCCAAGCTTGCGCCAGTTTGTAGAGGTATGGGAATGACTCATCACTCTCGGGGTGTCAAATTCCCTCCATTACAAGGACTCATGAAGATAATGATGAATTTATAGATAAAGTCTTAAAGGAAGTTAATTTTAACATATCCAAGATGACCTCTGAGGATGCAAGGTAGATTGTAAGGGATAGTGGATGTTTGTTACTAGAAGGATGCAACCGTCTTCTCTAATTATATTGGGTTCCATAAGAAGAGAATCTTCAAACTTTCAATCCTTACTAATTGAAGAGTAGGCTCAAGAGTTATATTTTGGATGAATCTATAGCTCTCAGTATGAGGCACTAGCAATATGGTAAATATTTCTTGATTATGAAAAGTCCCAAATTACAAAGAAGGTAGGATATCTTATTGGAAACTTGGTTTTTAGAATTTTGAATGATAGATATACACCACAAGTAACTGCATTGGTAGTCATCGTTTCTCTTTCTAATGAGGCCATTGTTAACAAGCTTCAAGCTTCTCTTAGTAAGTTAGCTGTTGACAATGAAAAATTGCTTGAAGAGTATAATAAGGTGGTGGAACTCCTCCCTACTCCATATGCTAGTTCTTCCACTACTTCCTCTTCCCAACCAATAGTGTTAGATGCCTTAGTTTTTTAGCATCCTAAAATTGTACCCCTTGCAATTTTGATCGCATTTTGAGCATTCACCTTATCGGTCTCATCACCATTCTTGGTCGTGACCTATTTATGCCTCCCCTATGCAACCAAACCCCATATTTTCATCCTACAAATTCCATATCCCTTTGATCCTAGCCCAAACTAGGGTAGGACCAGGGAACCACGCCCTGGTCCTCATAAGGACTAGGGTGAAATGCCCTAGTCCTCCCTAGTTGGGACATATTTTGGCCCCTAGGCCCTATCTCAAATTTGAGTGAGAAATAAATCCCCCATGTCGGCCTATGTCAAAAAATTAAACAATTGATGATAGGAAAGTATATAAGGAGGTCTTCCCCTCTCATTTAGATAGGATCATACATTCATGAAGGCAGAATTGGATCTCAAGAATTCAAGCATCAAGAATTCAAGCATTCATCATCTAACATTCTTCAAGGCTGCATATTCTTCATCTATCCATTGGAGAAATATTACATCATTTGCAAGCATGTGTGTGTGTTAGGGTTTTGTCATGTTCATGCCATTTCATACAACATATATGATTACATCTAAGAAGAAAAGCATCATTATCATCTATTGGAGATCTGAAGGTATACCTTTCCATCATTTATTTCAAGCATTTGCAATATTTCATTCAAGGTTGATTCCAAACCAGGGTTTGACTTAGGCAAACCCCTATTCCCAACCCCTTTCTTCTTCTTTCTGTGTGCAAAAAGTAGGTGTATAGTTTTACTTCTGGAATTAAGCTTTATTTGCAAAGACAAAAAAACCATTTTCAACGCGCAGAAAGTTTGGTGGACCAAGTGGAGGGCACTTCTGTCTGAATACATGGTCCCTGCAACTTTTGCCCGATTTCACAGAGCGACTCTTAATCATCTCAAACTTCTCAGATCTAGGTGCACGACTGAATCTCGAACCTATAGCTCACTGTTTTTGCATACTTTCTCTTCAATTTCAGCACTTATTCAACTTACAAAAGAGGATTAAACACATTTCACACACAACCAATCTACTTAGTATTCAGTCCTTGCATCACATAGGATTAAATCTAGTAGATTCATCCCCCTGTTTTGAAAGTAAAGTTCTCCAAGTTAAAATTGGCTTAGTGATATCCTCCTTCCAAGTGGTGAATTTGCTAAGCTCTAAATTTTCCACTTTACATTTTTGGCGAACCTGATTTCTTACACCATTTACTCTGATTTTTGTTTTCAGATCTGAGTGTATGCAATTTAAAATTAAAATTTTCATTTACAAGTTTGATTTCCTTGCAAATTTTAAAAATTTAGAGGTTAATTTTATTAAAACCCTAATTTTTAATTTCAAAATTGAGCTTGTTAATTGTTTAATTTGGATCAATTATTTCAGATCTGAGCACCTTTTTAATTTCATCTACAAGACATATTTCATAATTAGTTTTTAAAATTAAGTGGTTAATTTCAAAACCCCTAATTTTTAAAATTTTAAAATTTGAGCTTGTGGGTTGTTTAAATTTTGAATTTCCCTCTTCAAATTTGGTTGCTAATTTAAAATTCAAATTCAAAATTGCAACCATGGATCAAATTTCATTCTCAAATTTAAATTTTAAAATTAAGTGGTTAATTAAACATACCCTAATTTCTAAATTTAAATTAATCTTGTGCATTTTCCAATTTTTCAATTTCCAAATTCCAATCTTAGATCTATTTTAAATTTTAAAATTAAGTGGTTCTTTCTACAAGACCCTAATTTTGAATTTAATCTCTTGTGGAAAATTTCAAATTTAAATTTTAAATTTAAGAGGTTAATTAAAAGAGCCCTAATTTTTAAATTTGAATTAATTCCTTCAATTTCAAATTTTAAAATTAAGAGGTTATTTTCACAAGGCCCTAATTTTAAAATTCAATCTCTTTTGGATAATTTTAATTTTAAATTAAGAGGTTATTTTTACATAATCCTAATTTTAAATTTAAATTTCCTAGGAAGTTGCATTATTGCTCTTTATTCTTTCAATAAATTTGTTCATTTAATTGAGTAATCGTTTTTCTTAGAATTTTGCATTACTCAATTATTTTGCAAGTTTCAAATTTCAAATTCAAATTTTAAATTTCCAATTAAAGTTCCATTTTGCCTCCTTTATTCAATTTTCTATGCATGTATGGGGTGAACATTATTATGGTTAAATGACATATGAGTTTCTTGTTTGATCATAAACCCCACCACAATTTTTCTCTCTAACCAAGAGTTTCTGCGTAACCAAAATATATGTGTTATGGAGTGAATCATGTATGATTGTTATTTATTTGTTTTAGCTTTATTTTATGTTACAACAATTTTTGGTTTATGCATAACAGTAAAGTTATTGTTGAAGAAAGGATTTGAAGTACTGATTCACCCCTCCCCTCTCAGTACATTAGCTTTCCATATTGGGCCTAACAATTGGTATTAGAGCTTGAATCTTGGAAAAGGGTTTAACAACCTAAAGAAAAAGATCTTATCAATGGAAGGCTATAAACAATCTCAGAGAATTGTGTATCTGCAAGAAGAGTTGGATCATGCTAATCAAGTGATTGCAGACATGCAAAGACAAATGCAAAAATCATTGAAAGTTAGAAGAAGATTATCTAATGATTTACAGGACTCTCAAGAGCTAGTGGAACAAATTGAAACATCATCTGAGAACAGTATATTTGAAGAGACTGAAGAAATGATTGGAGAACTGAAAGAAAAGAACAAAACACTGACTGATTAGCTAAAAGCAATGAAGAGAGGACATGAACATTTCAGCACAAAGATGACTGAAAATCTTGATGCATTAAGGACAGCCAAGGATAAAGTAAGAGATCTAGAAAGAGAAAAACAACAGCTTTAAGCATTAGTATTTGAAAAGAATGATCAAATCACAAGGTTGACTGGGATTCAACAAAATTTGTCAGATCAACTGGGTTATGCACATCATGAAGCAAATCTGAAAGATGATGAGAATCAAACATTGAAACTTGAAGTATCAAGGTTGACCGATGAACTTGAAATAGAGAAGAAATCCAAAGAAACACTGAAAAAGAGTTATGAAGCATCAAAGATGTTGGATGAGCAACTGAATACAAAAAGACCCAACAAAGTTGCAGGACTCAGTTACAAAGGAAAAGACTCTACCGAGAAGGGAATCCACACTACCGAGAGAGGAGAATCATCAAAGCAAGCTAGAAACAAGAAGAACATCAAAGGAAAGAATCCTATTTGCAACTACTATGGAAAACAAGGACATACTGCTAATATGTGCCAAATCAGAAAAGGTAAGCAACCGAATGTCACTAGGTCTAATGGTTATTGTCGCAATTGCAATAAATATGGTCACACATCTAACCAATGTAGGACAAAGTCTGCTAGCAATTATCAGAAGGCAATATTCAAAGGATTTTGTAAAAACTGCAATAGATATGGACATAGTACCGAGAAGTGTTGGTTTAAGAAAAAGAGCTATATGTGGTCTTCACACCGAGCAAATACTAGAGGCTACCGAACACACATAGATTCTAACTGACAATATTCTACAGTACCATGGGATTACAATACAAGGATATGGTGTGAATGATATGGAAGATATGGACATATAAGTGCCAACTACTTTATAAGGTTTGGAATGAACAACCGAAGATCATGGAGAAATCCTTGTATGGCATGTTTTCATTGTCACAAAGTTGGACACTTGGCTAGAGATTGCAGAGATCAACCTAGAGGAGACACTGAGGAAATAAGAAGCAAATTACAAATGATTTGGAAAAAGAAGGAAATTGTGTCAAATGAAGAAAGCACCTTACCTACCGAGTTAGGTACACCTATTCAAAATTAATCAGTAAAGGTATGAAGGGACTACATTCTCTCAAAGTTAGATCTTAACAGTTCCTATTTTTTCATGTACTTAATTCAAAATCTGCATAACTAAAGATGCATTAGAAAATTTAAAATTTTATCTAGTCTTCAGGAAGCCTATCAAGTTGATAAATACAGGAAGCCTGTCTAGTCGGTAAATACAGGAAGTTTGGCTATTCGGTAAAAGCATAAAAGTAAGTGGTACCAAGTGCATTTAATGTTTTTGAGCTAACTGCATGGAGCCCGATAAGGTATATTGTGTACTTAAAGCTTTTGCTCGATCATTTTACACTTACCAACTTTTCAAGAGAGCAGAAAAAAGTGATTCAAAGGCAATCAAACCTCCAACAAAGCAAAATTCAAGGTATTTACACATTGATCTCAAGCATTTCTAAGATCTAGCTACCAGGAAATATCAGTGTGATTATCTATTTTACATTTGCTAAGTGAAAGCGTTTGCTGGTTAAAGTTTTCAAACCCTAAGGATATTTTGTTAGTATTTATCCAAAATTTGCAATGGCACCTAAGATCCAGAAGCCCGTTGTTGTTGAGAACATCGAAAAGCCCTCACTGAAATACTCTCTAACTCCCAAAGTAGCATCTGAACCGGATGATAAAACTGCTTTTTCACTCATTCCAGATAGAGTTTTACTAGTTGAGGATATTAGATTCTTCACGAAGTGTCGTGTTGAGGAACTAGGTCATGTTGAAATCAAGGACACATATGATGAATTGTGTACTGATGGGAAATTGGGTAGCAAGTATGAACACATCAAAATCAAGGGATTGACTGAAGCCCTAACCTATCCCCATGTCTTCAAACCCCAGTGGGTCAAGTTTGTTATGAGCAGAGTTCATGATGATTTCATGTGGTTAGAGGAGCAACCATTTAAAATCACCAAGGAAATCATTCATTTGATCATCAGTTGCCCTATTTTTGATCATGCCCGAGCTCAGAAAATGATATCACAGAAGGAATTGATCACTCTAACTGGAGTTTAATTTGATTGTAGATGACTTAAATTGAATAATATGATAGATGCAGAGCTGAAGTCTGCCATTAGAGTAATAGGTTATTGCTTCTTCCAATCGGCAAGGGAAAATAGTGTACCCTGTGCAACAGTCGATTTAGCATATAAAATTGTGTAGAAAGGAATGAAAATTGATCTTTGTGAAGTATTGTTGAAAAACCTATTTGAGAATCTAAACACCATAAGAAAGCCGAAGAAGAACAACTCGGCTAACACACTAAAGTTTGGATCACTTCTGGTATGCATGTTTTTCTATTTTGAGAAATTCTTTCCATCAGTCGGTAATGTAGTTTGGGAGCTACACTGACCAATCACCCATCAAATTAATGACTTCATCAAATGGCTAGGTGATAACTTTAATGATATTATGGATGACTACTTTAGCAAGTTTCAGGAAAAGATGTATAACAGGTATAGAATTCCACCCCAGCTAGTAGAGAAATACAAGGATGACATATGCTTTGAAGTAGACACCGACTACTGCTATGTTAATGTTGTGGAACCAAGAACTCAATCTTTGCCACCTATGGGTTATGAGATTGGTTTTGACATCACACAATAGCAGATAGATACTTTTCTTACATTACCAAGGCATGCTACTGAGTTGAGATATGGTACATATGAAGAAGTTAAAGAGAAAGTAAAGTTGAGCATTGTAGTACCCAAGACTACAAGGAAAGCAATAAAAATGATCAAGACATTATCAGAGAAATTTGGAGAAGGTTCTTCCTCCACACCTATCAAGGGCACTCTAGTCATCACCGAGGAGGAATCTGAAGCCCAAGAGGTAGCTATTACATTGAGCACTGAGTTGCCTAAAGGGAAAGTTTTGAAAAGGAAGAAACATGATACATCAAAGGTATCACCGACTCCTTCAGTAAAGCGCCCAAACACAAGATCATCTGCAGTATCACTGAGTAAGAAACCAAAGAATGTTGTTGCACCAAAGGTAACAAAAACTTATAAGAAATCTACTCGGAAACTCATTTTGACTAAAGAGTCCAGTGACACCGAATCTAAAGACAAAAACAAATTTCAAATTGTCAAGAGTAAAAAGGTAGATGTACACAGTGTTGATAAATTTTGTGCTAATCTGAAGCAATATGGTGGATTTGGAGCATTTAGATATGTTAAGTATGAATCCAGATCTGATGATGAAAAGAGACAAATAGAAGAAGTTGTCATCTGCACACTTCTGAAATTTCAATTGGTCCCATTGGAAGTATCTAAATCTCTTCCAAATGAATTATATTTGCATATTGATAACAAGTGGAAGTATGCCATGGACTTAGAGAAACTGATGAGAGAAAGAAGTCTGGTACATCTCTTTCCAGACATGTCAGTAGATGAGATCAATGAACATCTGAAAAACTGCCACACAAACTTCCTAGTCAAGCAAAGAGCCTTGAAATTGATGAATGGCCTTTACTTGGATGTAGAGAATGAGACCAAAGAAAAATGGCATGAAATATTTTGAATCAAGAATGCCGGTGAGCAAGTTGAAGTTGAAATAGTTGATGTCATCGTGCAAGATCCTGATATCACCGAGCAAGACCCTGCTGACACTATACAAATTGATGAGGATATCATGGACACCAAGGCACAAGAACAAGAAATTATAGAAGGGACTGCATATGCCAAACTGGTATCCAGTGAGTCAGTTTTGGAACAAGATCAGCCCTATCCTCTGGTCACTCAGCCTATTTCAACCGAGGCCCCTCATGATACTGAACAAGGAATAGAGGATCACAAGTCTACAGAAGGAGAAGCTACTTCTCAGGCCATCGGGGAATAGACTTCTCAAGCACCTGCAAGCACAAAAATTGATGCCACTGAGACCCCAAGCACAGAAGCACTGCAAAACACAACAGAGGCTACAGGAACTGACAAAAGTGTTGCCTCTACCAAGCAACCTACCGAGGGTCAACAAGCCTCCCAAGCCATTGTGTTATTTCAACCGGTGAAAGGTCAAGAAAAGAAAATGAAAAAGCATAGTTTCAAATTAGATTTGTCAAAACCAATAGTGTTGCCAAATGTAGACATATCCAAATTAAAATGGCAAGCACTCATTGAATTCAGTGAACTATGCAAAGCCAAAGTAGAACAAGAAAAACAAAATACTTCAGAAGGTGAAAGCACTATTAATAGATACGCTACCTGAAGCTACAGTGTCACAAGATGTAGCCATCCATATTCAACTGGATGAACTCCTAACTAAAATAGAGACATCTAGAGTAGACGCATCTAAATATTTGAGCAAGTTAAAGGACAAAGAGCTCACTGCTAAAATGATTGAAGAGGTACAGAAAGCTATTGCTATTGGTAAAGTAAAACTTGTCAAATTTATTGCTGAGTTGTCCCCTCAACTCAAGCATATTCTTTATTTATTTCAGAAACTCTGTACATTCTCTTTATTCATTAAAGATATCAAAAATAAAACAGAAGTGATTGAGAAAGAGATCACCGATCTCTCAAATAAGTTGACCACTAAGCCAAATTCTATTCAGCATTTCTATACAAAGTTACAAAAGCTCATGGCTCAACAATTGGAACCTAGGAATGAAGAGCACAAGATCAGGATGGATATAATGACTCTTCAGACATTATTCATTCCTCAACTTTCATCCGTCCAAGAATAGATCAACAAGGCTACATCCCTATCCACTCAACAAGAGGGAAGCACTTTAGATGGACTAATTTCCCTATTAGCTAACATTATAGCTTAGAATTCACTCATGGAAAGTGTCAAGGATGCCCCCTCTACCGCTCTTACTAATGCAAGGACAAAGTACAAATTCATTTTTGACCAGTTGCCTCCACCGAATGGTATCTAAGTTTTGATGTTTGTCAAAAAGGGGGAGTGAGTATAGTATAAAAGTATCACAGGGGGAGTGTAGTATATAGGGGGAGTATACCAAGTAGAATAGAGTATCCAAATGCACAGTTAATTTTGGTAGTGAACCGAGCAGTGACAACCAAGCAGTTAATACAGAATATTGATCACTGAGCATGCATAATTAGAGTTATGTATAGTATATTGATAAGGGGAGTATATCTAAATATACTATTTCATTGACAAATGTGTATACTGTCAGTTAAGTCAAATTTTGTAAGTATATAGATTTTTGAGTTATGACTTTGAAAGTAGTTTTGTCAAACATCTCAACTAATGTCAAAAGGGGAGATTGTTACTACTTACTAAGTTGCCATTAGTTTTATGTCCAAATTCATTCTATATACTCTAGTCGATTACTACTACCAAAATATTTAGTCGGTAAGCACAGAGCAGTCAGTTATAGAAGAAAGTAGTCATAGAGCCTAGTATACACTGAGTTGTCTACCGAGTAACACTCTATGTCTACCAAGCAGAAATAATGATATACCAAGTTGATATACACTGAGTGAAACGTGTTACCCGATTCATTGAACCTAGACACGTGTGGAAATGTGTTACAAGATCGAGGAACAAAGAACTGTTATTACATTGGAAATTGCACTTAAAGATTTTGTATGATTTTGAGGTCATCTATCCAATGAAATATTTTGTGTGGTTATTCATTCGATAAATCATGCTTGTAAGATTGAAGCAATGAATAGATCACCGACATAAGAGATCTATTTATACAACATGAATTAAGGATCAAACAGGAGAGGTATAAGAAGCAAGAGATGTGTGATAGATAAGGAAGCACTGAGTATTGTGACTATCAGAGACATAGAGGTCATCGAGAAGGATTTCAGAGAATAGTCAAGGAACAGAGTAAACAAAAGGGTTTACCGAGTTAATCTATGGATTACCGAGGTATGCTATAAGCAAGGTAATCTCATTTTGAGCACATAGAATTTGTTATAACATTTCAGATGTAAAGTTGCAGATATTTTGTAAAGATTTTATTGTAATATTTTGAGTTGTAAGAAAAACCTTTAACAAGGTAAAAGACTCTAACAAAGTCTATAAATTGTAAAGCCTTTAAGCAGGTGCAACATTTAGAATAAGTGTTGTAAAATCCTTTAGCAAGGTAGATCTAACGATCTTGAAACTCCTAATAGGGTAAGCTATCAGAAATAGCTAAACATGTAGCTCTAATCGAGCAACCTTTATTATTGCAGTAGTGAAGTTGTGGGTGCCATCCCCACTGCAGTTTTTCTCTCTAACCAAGAGTTTCTCCGTAACCAAAATATATGTGTTATGGAGTGAATCATGTATGATTGTTATTTATTTGTTTTAGCTTTATGTTATGTTACAACAGTTTTTGGTTTATGCATAATAGTAAAGTTATTGTTGAAGAAAGGATTTGAAGTACTGATTCACCCCTCCCCTCTCAGTACATTAGCTTTCCATATTGGGCCTAACAAGTGCATATGGAGTTCTTATCTTATTTTTCTCATTTAATTTCAAGTTACATTAAAGATGTTCATGATTTTCCCTTTCATGCATATGATGATAATTTAGTTCTCCCTTTCATTCATAGCTATGGTTTAGCCTCTCCCAAAATTGATCTCATTAATGAGGGAACATTGGACCTTGGTGCAAAAAGGGAATATGGACACTTCCTTCAAAGATCTCCCTTCTAAAGATGAATCTTTGGAGAATTGTGTTCCTTCTTCTCCTAAAAAGTACCTCCCTCATAAGGATTATTTGGTGCAAGAGGATGATATTATGGCTACTTATCCTAGTGATACCATACTTCTTTTCATTATCTTACCCCTAAAGATGAATTCATTGCATATGATAGTCCCTTTCCCAATCACAAGGATGTCTTGGAGAAAGAAGATGAAATTATTACAGGTTTCCTTAATACTCTCTCTTCTCAAGATATATCCTCAGATAAAAAATAACCTAGTCAAGTCAATACCATTCATGCTTCTAGTTATGAGAACCCTAGATCTAAAAAACCTCCTAATATGATACAAGTTGCAAAATACATATGTGAAAGAAGTAATATGGAAAGGGAACTAGAGAAAAAAATATGGTTTTGAACTACATCACTCATTTAATGTTAGCATCAAAAAGAAAGATTCAAATATTATTTTCACCTCTCTTCCTTCCCCCCTCATTCTATGAAACATGTTGATAGAGAACCTAATCTTGTAGAAAAGCTTCATGATATCTTAGCTAAGATTTACCTTTGGGATTTAATTCAAACTTCACCTTCATATCATAAGTTGATCCAAGAAGCCTTACAAAGGGTGGTTCCTCATCTTTCTTCTAAACCAAATGATATCACATTCTCACAAGATGAATTGTCTTCTATAGAGGTTAAAAATAGAGATGATCCTCTTATGATTACTTCTTTCATTTATGAACAAAAGATAAGAGGTACTTTAATTGATAATGGGTCAGCTCTTAACATTTGTTGTGTTGACTTATTAGACAAGATAAATTGGTATTATTCTTCTATTCAACCCGATCATCTTTGTGTGGGTGGCTTTGGTAATGTTCCTAGAGAGTCACTTGGTATATTCATGATACCTATTAAAGTAGGGCATGTGACTTTTCCTACTCCTATTCATGTCATTCCCATCCATCTTAATTACAACCTTCTTCTAGGTAGACCCTGGATTCATGCTATGAAAGCAATCCCTTCTACCCTTCATCACGCAATCAAATTCATATATAATAATATAATTCACACAATAAAGGCTGAAGCTAATCCTTATAATATCACTTATGATGAAGTAGGATATATTTCCCCCTTTAGTACTTTGATTCCTTCAGCAACACCATCTCCTATCAATGATGCTTCGACAAAAAGGAATTAGGGTACAAGAGACTTTACACCCTCCTCCAATGGGTACAGGATCCCTTAATCTAAGATTGAAGCCTTCGTGAAGCCTTTTGTGTCTTTTATCCAACTTTGAAAAACCAATCTCTACTTCTCCTTCTAACATATATCCTGATAATGATTGTAACAAATATAATGGACAAGTTCTAGGGTGTGTGTAACAAAGTCTTGAAAGTCATGAGAAATCACACTCTTCTAATGAAAAGCCAGGTTTCCAACCTCTTGCTTTGTCAACATCCCCTCCTCCATTGTTTAGAAAATCCACATCTTCTCATTCCAATATTATGTTACAACAAGAAAAGAAAAAAAATTGCCCAATCTTCTCCATGCTAATTTAATCTCTCTTCTTTGGCCAAAAATAAGAAGAAAACATAGACAACATCTTGAAAATTCTTCTTTTTGCAAGTATCATCAAATTCATTGCCATTATACTAATGAGTGTCAAACTTTGAAAACAAAAATACATTATATTGATTTAGGTGTCATAAAATTAACATCTAACAATGAATGGCATATTTCTCATAATCATTTCAAATAACATTCAAGTTCCTATTATGTTGCTCCTCACTATGTGACATTGTTAGCCTACCCATTGGGGGCTCATTCTCATTCATGGTGGTACAATTTCAAGTGAAATAATACTTATCAAGCATCATAATAGTCTATTTATTCTTGTCTCTATGCTTGGGGGGTAAGAATACTATCCTTCCTCTTTCTAAAGTTTCACCATTTCTTTTATGGATTGCATTCTTCATAAATTGATGTCCTTGCTTGCATAGAATTATCCTTCATGTGAGTACATATGTGTCCCTTGTTAGGACCTATTTTTTGTTTGGAATGGTACATCTCTTATGAATAATACCTCATTAGGGGAATATGTGATCTTTCTTTCTCTCCCTCTCTCTCTTTGAAGATTACCACTTCTTTTGAGATGCATTCTACATAAACTAATGTATTTTCTTGCATTGGATATTCATTCATGTGAGTTTATTGTGCATTTCCTTATTCTTAATATCTCCTTTGAATATTTTTTAATTCTTCTCATTGTCCACAATGATTGATTTCTCCTCCTCTCTCTCATCTCTAAGGATCTAGTTTCCTTTGTGGAGTGGTGTTTGTTCATGATTGGGTGTCATTCCTTATGTGAAGTTATTATTTTCTCAAGGATTATGTCTTATACAAGAGGTGTAAGTCCTTGGATGCAACCTCTTCTTCACTTAGCAATATATACCTATCATAAACTTACCCCTCACATTGGGTCAAAAGTGTCTCATCCTTCATCAAGAATCCCTTTCACCCAGCAATATGAGGAAGGTATGATTTCTAGTTCTCCTTCCTTTATTTTGGTATAATATGTTATGTTTGTTCAACAAAGATAATCTTGGAGGTAGATGTCTTTTGAGCAAAGATCTCTTCTCCTCATAGTATCCCCTTTACACTTGTTTCAAGATATCTCTTATTCAACTATCTTATCCTTGCTTGAAGAGTATTCCCTCTCTATCTTAGATTTATGGAATTGTTGCCTAAAGGATATCTCCTTGGTGTTGAAGGTAAGGTGTCCTTATATCTATCTTCCTTGAAACATCAACATAAAACTATGTTGACATCTTAAGAGGAGCACACCCATATCTCTCCCCTTGTACCATATTGTACTATGCTCTTGCATAAAAATTTTGCATGTCTTAGATGGGGTGTTCAGTCTAGAAACCAAAGTAAAAACCCTTAGAGGGAGATGCTTCACACTTGAAACCAGACATAGAATTGGATATGTGTCTTAGATGGGGTTACACATCACCGAAAACAACAAAGTCTTGAACGAGATGGCCTCAAAACTAGGCATGCATCTTCGCCACTTGACATTTGCACATTTGCACACACAATTGCCCCTTGGAATTTGTATTTATATTAAAAGTCTTAAACAGGTTGAACCACACTCAAAAATAGAGAAAATACTCTTACATGAGGTGCTATACACTTGAAACTAGACATCACTTGCACACACACACGAGAATGGGTGGAACTAGCTAAAAACAACTAGACTATTCATATTCTCATCCCTAGATGGATCACCTAAGTAAAAACATCTAGGGGTGAGTATTCCATGCTCTCTCTCATCATTCTTCTCATGGATCACTTGGATAAACACATCTAGAGTGTATTCATGCTCTCTCTTCTTCCTCTCATGAACTCATAGATTTGCTATTGATAGTTCATGGGTGATGCTTGGTTTGCTCTTTTATGTGATCACTTGTGTTTGTGAAATGGAATTTTCAAGAATGATAGTAGTTCTTGAGACATTTTGATATCGAGGTCTCTTCGACTAGTTGACTTGAGGTCTTTGTCTTGTTTGTGTGCCCTTGCATATATTTGAGTTAGTTGAGATCCTAAGATTGGGGGCTTAGTTCCTCAAAATTAGTGATATCTTATACTCTGTGAATTTTCTCTACATTCCTCTTCTCTCTTTCTTCTACTTTACTATGAGTATTTGCATAAGCTCATACTCTGGGGCTAAAGTGGGGGATAAATTTAGCATCCTAAAATTGAAACCCTTACAATTTTGACTGGATTTTGGGCCCTCACCTTATCAGTCTCATTCCTATGCTTGATTGAGACCCATTTATGCCTCCCCTAAGCAACCAAACCCCATATTTGCATCCTACAACTTGCATAGCCCTTTGATCTTGGCCCAAAATAGGGTAGGACCAAGGCATCGCACCCTAGTCCTCATCAGGACCAGGGTGCCACGCCTTGGTCCTCCCTGGTTGGGAACTATTTTAGCCCCTAGCCCCTATCTCAAATTTGAGCTGGAAATTAACCCCCCATGTCAGCCTATGTCAAAAAATTAAACAATTAACGACAATCAAGTATACAAGGAGGTCTTCCCCTCTCATTTAGATAGGATCATACATTCATGAAGGTGGAATTGGATCTCAAGCACTCAAGCATTCATCAAGGCTGCATATTCTTCATCTATCCATTGGAGCAACATTACATCATTTGCAAGCATGTGTGTGTGTTAGGGTTTCATCATGTTCATTCCATTTCATACAACATATGTAATTACATCTAAGAAGCTAAGCATCATTATCATCTATTATAGATCTGAAGGTATACCTTTCAATCATTTATTTCAAGCATTTGCAGTATTTCATTCAAGGTTGATTCCAAACCGGGGTTTGACTTAGGCAAACTCCTATTCCCAACCCCTTTCTTCTTCTTTATGTGTGTAGGAAGCAGGTGTGTAGTTGTACTTCTGAAATTAAGCTTTATTTGCATAGACGGAAAAATCATTTTCAACATGCAGAAAGTTCAGAGGACCAAGTGGAGGGCACCCCTGTTCAGACACACGATCTCTGCAACTTTTGCCCAATTTTATAGAGTGGCTCTAAATTATCTCAAACTTCTCAGATCCAAGTGCGCGATTAAATCCCAAACCTGTAGCACATTGTTTTCGCATACATTGTCTTCATTTTCAACGCTTTGCCTTAATTCAATTAATCAACTTACAAAAGAGGGTTAAGCACATTTCAAACACAATCAATCTACTTAGTATTTAGTCCTCGTGTCATTTTAGGATTGGATCTAGTGGATTCATTCCCTCTTTTGAATGTAAATTCGTCTAAGTGAAAATGGAGCTTAGTGAATTCTCCTTTCCAAGTGGTGAATTTGCTAAGCCACCAATTTTCCACTTTACAAGTTCAAGAGATAAAGTCCATCAAGGATGAAGTAGCAAGGTGGAAAGATGAGTTCAAAAGGAGAATAGAGGTAAATAAAAGTCAAAAGATGATGGAGAGAAAATAGTTGGTGATCTTCATGAAGAGTATAATAAGGTGGTGGAACTCTTCCCTTCTCCATATTTCAGTTGTACTCCTTCATCTTCCCAACCATGGGTGTCAGATGCTTCAACTTCATTTCAAGAGATAAATAATCCCAATGATAAAGTAGTAAGGTTAAAATATGAGATAAAAAGGAGAATAGAGGTTGAGAAAAGGTTAGGATATGATAGAGAGAAAGGATTTATTGTCATTGATTTGCTTGAATAGTATAATCAGGTGGTGTCACTTCTCCCTTTTCATATGCTAGTTCTTCTAGTCCTTCCCCTTCCCAGTTTGCAAAGTTAGATGATTCAAGTTTAGTTCAAGAGATAAAGGCCCTCAAGGGTGAAGGAAATATTGAAAAATGATCTCAAAAGGAGAAAAGAGTTTGAGACCGGGTCAAAAGATGATGGGGAGAAAAGAGTTATTATTAATGAATTGATTGAAAATCTATTCAGTAACAAGTTAAATTTTATCCTTAACCATGTTGAAAAGGTTCGGGTGAGTTATAAATCATTCACATATATAATAAAAACCCATAATAGGAAAAGAATAAGATTAAAATACTTTGATATCAAGTGGTCCGCTAAAGTTAAATTTTAAAATATCTTTGTCAGTCATGCAAATTTTGATGTTAATAGTCTCAGATGCATTTGACTATCATATATTGATATGATCACCCATGATCACCCATATAGATCTCTTAGATTGGTTATAACTAGTTTAGAGTATAAGGGGATGCAAAGTAACAACAATAACCACTTTGGAGTGAATTTGAATAGCTCTTTATCTCCCATATATCCCTCCTTTCTTCCCATATTAATTTTCTATCACTCTGTCTATTTCAATAAACCAATCTCTTAGTATTCCAGTAGTGTTTCTAGAAATGTATAGCTTGGTACCAACATTTTGATCATTTTGGTTTTTATGTGAGCACTTTACAACATATAAGAACACTCATTGGATGTTTAGCAACATTCTTCAATAAAATTGTTGCCCTTTGGCTTCAATATGATTGTGAGATGATATTTTCTTGTTTATTTTCTTCGATTTTCTCATTTATTTCTTATTGTTATTATACAATCCTTTTGGAACACTCTTAGAACCTTGGGATTTTCAATTCCATTTACTCTCTCATTTCAAATTATTTTTATTGTTATTGCATTTTTTATTCCTAGAAACACTTAGGATGGGAGCACACTATCTTTCTTGTTTTTATATCTTTTGCTTCTCATGAAGATTAAGAAATGAATTCAAGGGCTTGACCATTGATGAAAACATCTATCATAACCTCAAATTTTCATTTCTTCTTAGCTTTAAGTTCTTATTGTATACACCTAAAAATGGTTTGAAGATAATTAATTAAATAAGCAATTATTTAATTAATCTCTCCTTCCCAATTTAATTGAATTCATTAAGCAATTTGATTAAATTTCCCCTTTCATCTACTTATTAATAAATCTAAGGATTTATTAAATAGGTTCATTTCACCCCTTTAATTAATTAATTCCCTCATCCAAAATCATTTCTTCTAAATCCCCTAATTAATTAAAACAAATCAGTTATGAGTTGTTGAGATTAATTATCCTTTTCATATTATTTGAATTTTTAAATTCAAATTCTTCTCTACCACTCCTAAACCTAACCCATTCTACCTACCACCATGTCCCCTTTCATCCAACATCTTCTAGAACCTTTGTGACACTTGTCACTAAGTGTTCCCTTTCATCTAACCCCTTCTAGAAGCCTCTTGACACTTGTCACCATAGAGATGACAAATGTTCCCTTTAATCCAACCCCCTTTGCCATCTTCCTCCAATTTAACCATTGATATCTTCAGATCAATCTTGACCATTGATTCTTGCCACATCACCCCTAGCCTTGTAAAATCCTATAAATAGACCTTATTTTGAGAAATATAGATCCCATCTCATTTTCATCTTATGCATTGTTATTATAGGCATCTAGCTTATAGTTTCTCAGTTTTAGCAATGTTATCATGCTCAATTTTAGCTTAAATCTTGGCTTAATCATGCTATTCTTACTAGGATCATGCATTTTCATCTTTCAAATCCTCCATCTAGGTGTAGTCAAGTCATTGGAATTTGCATACTAAGATCTGAGAGCATTTTTCATACTCACATTTACTAGGAGGCAATAAGTCGATTAGCTATGGTTTTGTCTTTCTTTGATTTAAATCTTCTAACCATGCTTGTAATGATTTATTGAGTGCATTGTGTTTGCAAATATAGGTACAATTCACAGAGCATGACACTTATATATATATATATATATATATATATATATATATATATATATATATATATATATATATATATATATATATATATATATATATTTCATAAAAATGAGGGTTTTCATCCTTCTATCTCTCTCCATTTTCCTTTCTATTTAAAATTTAAAATACATAGATTACATTGATTTTTGGCATTTTTATATTATTTCTTATCCCCTAATTTTCTACTTCTATTGTACCTATTTATTTTTCTGTAGGTGTGATGCAATTGTGGCTAGGGTTCCTCACTAGTAGCCCAATCATATTGCCAATAACACCCAACAAAAGTGTGAGGCCCTACCCCAAGCCCGTCATAGCACTTCATTGATTTTCATGTTAGACTTATTATTTGATACACTATTTTGATGCATTATGGATTTAGATACTATTTGACAAGTGATTCGATATCATGGGATATGATGTATTCCATCTTACATTGATTTCAATACTTATTTGATGATGATATGATACATTTATATATATCTTATGGAAAATTGATTTATATTATGCTAATGATGATGCAATTGAGTAATGGATTTCATATGGATTTGATAGGAAAAATGTTAATTGGATTCTATCTCTATTGCTCCTTGATTTGGATCAATTGATGAGATGTTGTGAAATTGATGTTATGTGTGTCTGATGTGTATTTCCTTTCATATACTTATATATGCATGTGGTTTTGGAGTACTGATGTGTGAAATGAGATGTGCAGGAAATTTATCCATATGACCATGGAAATACATAGAGAACTAAGGCCAAACCTATGTGAAATAGTAAAGCCAAGGTTTGTCTATTTAGAGAGACAATACCTTGTATGTGTTGTATTTAATTTCATAATAGTGATGTTTGAGTGTAAGTTCATATTTGTAATTGTTAATTTTATTATTCCCAAAAAGGACATGCAAAGTGTATTTTGTGTGTGTATTTTATGGTGTCACTTGACACTTGTGATGTGTGTGAGTTGGGCAAATGACATGTCCTTAGGAGGAAAAGTGTGTAACCTAGTGAATTTTCAAATATATTGTTGTGGTCCCAAAAGATAACTTGGTTAGAGAGCCATTAGTTTGGTCAAATCAAGTTTGACCCGTAGGCAAACTTTAGGTGGGTTTTTGAGGGGTCAAACTAACTCCTAGGGTTGAGTTTAGGTCACTTTTGAAGGCCCATTTGATATACCTATGGGTAAGGGTCATTTTCAGCCATGTGACCACTCACATGTGATTGTGGAGTCACTTCAAAAGTGGGTTTTCCAAGATGGACGAAACTGAACTTTTAGAAGATTGACTCTTGGGTAGACAACCTTCCTTTTTGGTGTTTAGGTGCACTTCCCCATCTTGCAACCACCTTTTTTAGTTTTCATTTCTAGAAACCATGTAAGAGGTTGGGAAGACCAACCTATGGTAACTCACATCCTTTCCAAGGAAGTTGGAAAGTGTGAGGAGAGCCTACATAGGGGAGATTCTCAAACTTGGGACTTTGATCACATATATATGGGGGTCATCAAGGGAGTTTGGCTTGAAGCCTTGGGGGTCATAAGGATTGTTTGGTCATATGAGAGACCAAGTAGATGGATATTTTTAGCCTTGTGAAGACATTTGGTTATCAATGGTTTAAATGCAGTTCTCCCTTTAGATACTTGGTCCACCTTCACCCCATTGTTTTGAGTCACTTGGTGACTATGTGAAAAACTTGGGTTGGGAGTTATTGTTGAAATGTTTTCCTTGTAAAATTGGTATTTTGTATTTGTGTATTTAGTATGTGTGTATCCTATTTGGTTCTTGGTTCTCCTCACTCGGGGGTGGCCTCTTGTAGGCCTAGGTTTGGAGGTGAGCCTCCATGATCACAACCCAAGATTTACTTCAGGTCTGCAACTTAATTAGAAGATGGAGAAAGCTAGTTTCTCTAAAGTGGTTGCTAAAGTGATTGCAAGTGTACCCAAATGTTCATCTTTAGATTTAAATTCCTCCTATTAAATTTATTTGAATTTTTGGAAATGTTGTAAAGAGATAGATCAATGTATTTTTCCTTGTATTCAATGCATTCCAAAGAAAAAGAATGTAATACTTTCATTAGTTTATTTATTCATTAGCATGAAAAAAAAGAGAGAAAATGTGTTTTGTTTCTGTTGTAACTCCTTCATAAAACAAAATGAAATAAAAATTTCATAGTTTTCCATTCACTATAAGAAAGGCTCATTGAGTTATTTCTTATTACTATTGAAAAGTGAGCCAGGTTTCATTTAAAGTTGTATTAAGAAATAATCTGCAAGTTAGATGTATAGTTTATATTTGCTAGTCAAGAAAAGATTTTTTTGTTTCTTAAATTTATCATTTCATTGATTTTAGAAAGAAGATTTAGTTTAAAAACAAAAAGAAAAGGTTAAACAGTTATCAGTTTCAAAAAAAAGTTATCAGTTTCAAAAAAAAGGAGGAAGAAATAACTTTATGTTGTAACCTTAATTCTAGTTAGTGCAGCTAAAAGCATTTGTTAAACTCTATTATTTAACTTGAAAACTTAAATTATATTTATGTCTTGTAAATAGTTATCAGCTCATTACATAATCAGATTGTTAAACAAAGTTAATCTCCACATTTAAAGTTATATGAGTTAGAAAAGAAATTAGGGGTAAATGTATAAAATATATATATATATATATATATATATATATATATATAGATGTATATATATTTGAATACATTTAAAAATCTAATGTTATTAAACCTGCAACTTGAATGCTAAAACCTAATTTAATAGGAAAGCTATTTGTGCATTTAAATCATGTGTAAATACTATATGATGCTATTTCCAACAAAAAAAAGTACAGGAAACTATCTAGCCTTTTAGTTTAAGGAGTAAAGAGAAATCTAGCAAATATGTTTATATATACATACATATACATATAAATGCATATGCATCTCTATATATATAAATAAGTATATTTACACCATTATGAAAATAAATATAATGTTGTTGTAACATACTAAATTGGAAATACACTGTGTTTACACAGTAAATGTATATTGTTACAAATGTGTGTGTGTGTGCATATATATATATATATAATGTATGTAAATAATTAATAATAATAATATTACAATTGGATAATAAATTATACATGTTCTGGAAATAGCTCAGTGAGCTTATCTATGTATATATGTGTATAAACGCACACACACACACAGATATATATAATGCATGTAAATAAATAATAATAATAATAATATTGCAACTGGATAATAAATTATACATGTTCTGGAAATAGCTCAGTGAGCTTATCTATGTATATATGTGTATAAACACACACACACACACACACACATAGATATATATGTGTGTGTGTGTACATATATATATATATATATATATATATATATATATGTACACACACACACACACACATATATATATGTGTGTGTATATATAATATCATGCATGATTTTAAGCTGAAATTAAACTTGCTTAAAAAAAAATTAATCAAAAAAAACAAACCATTACGGCGGCGGTGGTAGAAACGAGCTGTGGGGGCCCATGGCCACCCATAGTCGTGGCGTACTCCCCTACGACTGTGGGGAGGCCACCCCACAGTCTGCGGTTGTTGGGGGTGGGGGGGGCATCCCCATAGGTGCAAGGGTTTCCCCTATGCTATGGGTGGTGGCCGCCATGGTGGTACACCACCCTCCCCTCCTCTCTGCCTCCCTCATAGCGTCGATGCCCCTATGCATGCTCTTCATCACCAACTTGTTCCTCTTACCCTTTGTTGTCGTGTGATTTCCGCCACCTCTACCATGGCTAGTAAAATAAAAACAAGTCCATGCAACAAACAAACAAACAAAAAAGGGAGAGAAGCATTCCACGTGAAAACCCTAACCCAACTTAGGGTTAGGGCAAGTTAATAAAGAAATAAAAGAGATGGAGATGAGATATCACATCTCATATAATATTTTAGATGAATGTAATGCCCTGCCAAGAAACCCAAAAGGATCACACTAAAACATAGGAATAAAAGGGGACATAATTCTTTTTTAAACATAACATATCATTAAGGTGCATTAAGTTATAACATTGCACTGATTAATTACACAAGCGAAAGACTTAACCATATTCCTAAAGGGTTTCCAATGAAGGTCGCTTTAAAAGGAAACTAAAAGCATAAGGTTCACTAATCCACCTAAGATGCATGTTAACTATCTCTAATACATTGTAATGATATTCATTTAAAGAGCTGAATTAGATATGCTTAAAATTACATACTTACATATGATTTCATTACATAGTAATAATTACATACATAAAGTTTACTACAATAATTCATTCAATAACCCCATAATTATCATTACAAAATCTATCAACTTGTAATATCGCAAATACATTGATTATATATAATATGGCTCCCCCACGCACCACGATAAAAAAAATATATAATAAATTAAATTAAATTATTATTTTTTAAATAACAATTAACATATTATAATATAAAAACATAAACTTACAAAGTTTATGAGTAAAAAGAACAAATATATATATTTTTTTAAACAAAACATACAGTTTTGGAAAACCCATTAGAACTATTTTTTTTTTATAGCAAGCTACAAAGCCAAATCTGGGCAAATTTCTCCAGCATAACCCCACACATAGGTAAATTCAACCAATTTTAAACACTAAAATCAAAATGGGCAAACTAATTTTACATTTAAACTCCAGATAGAAAGATTTAAATATGAATTTTTTTTCCGGTTTTCAACACAGGGGAAAGATACACAAAACTAATCTAAAACCAATTCTTTTCACAAACAAGAAAAAAGATTTGGGGAATAACTAAATCTGATTTAAAATCATACTAATTTCTCATTTCAAAAACTAAATGAATGTTTCCAATAAATTTTGAAATAAAATCTTTTCACACATGAAAAACTCACAAACCTGTTTACTAAATCAATTCTTTTTCCCACAAATAAGAAATTGATTTGAAACCACACACAAAAGGATTCAATGCCTAATTTAAACACTCCTTTCTTTTTTAACAGAAATTGAAGAATTTTCAAATAGAGAAAGCAACCACACACACACAGGGATTTACTCAAAATAATTAAATTTCAAAACAAAGGTAAATAACAAGAACCCAACCTCAATAAGAAATTCGGGTAGTGTTTGTAAGAAGAGTTCCACCTGCAATTGAATAATTCCTTCAAATAGGGATGAGCAAAATTTTCCTCCAAAACTTCTCCTCCTCCATTCCCGTGAAAGAATGTGGTTTTATAAACAAAATTTTAACCTAAAATTATTTTAGATTTTTGACCAATGAAATCCTTTTCATAAAGTTAAAATGCAAAAAGCTTTTCTCTCTAAAATTGATTTTGTTTCTTTTATTTAAAACATCAATTTACATTTTTTTTAAAAGTCAATGAGGAAAGAAAAGATTTTATTTTCTAAATTTTAATAAACTTTTCCCATAAAATAAAACACATATTTTATTTCTCATTTAAAAATAATACATGCTCAAATTTGCTAATTTAATTTTTGAACCAATTGATGTAACAACTAAACACATATAGGAGTCATATTTAATTTAATCTATTTTCTATACCAAGCATAAAGCACAATTAATATAATTAAATAATTTAAGATTTAATAATCAATTTTACCAAATGCATAATACACAACTAAAATAACTCAAATAAACACACAACTCACATACCAAAAGCAGGGAAACTAATGAACGACTAATGACGCTCACATTGAGCACGACTAGGGTAAAATGTAGGTCTTAGGACTATCTCCTCCACTTCCATCGAATTAGTAAGGTATGCTTAGACCTATGAAGCCAGGTGGAGAAGATATCTTGTACCTACACGGTACTTGTACCTGCAATTCCCTACATCAACAAACCACACATGCATATATATACAACCACAATAAACACACTGGTGAAGGATAATCGTGATGTTCCCTGTCTCACCAAAGTCAGTGAAGGAAAATCATCTCCTCGCACCCCATACACTTACAAACATGAAACATGTATATAACTCATCATACGTATAAAATGAATGTGTCAGTCCATGTCAGTAATCCAATAAAATCCCATTTTAACATCAATAAGGAAATATTGCATGAACAACATACACTGTAACTCAAATTAAAGCATATCACAACATCACATAATGTCTAAGTAAAATATCACAATATAATGTATCCACTAAAAAAGTCAACTAAAGTCAACATTAGTCTAAAAAGTTTGATCGAGGAAGGGGTACTACACTCTTCCCCCCAAAACTAGGCTTACTCCTAGACTCCTAAAATAGATAAGAATAAATCTCTCTCATCTTCGCTGCATCCTCCCATGTAGTTGAGATCTTATCATTTGGGTCCCATAGGACCCTTACTTGGTCGATGGTACGACCCCTGAGGGTCAAACCCCGATGCTGCAGAATGCGCATGGGTTCCATAAAAAGTTACCCATCCTCGACTTGAAGTCTCAATCACTATACCCTAATGCTCGGCTTAGTGGTCATCAACCACCGCAAAAAACTCTATGGGATCTACCTACATCCCCCACTGTAGGCTTTGATGTTGCTAATCTCTGACTACTTGTCTGATGAGAACGTTGTAAATATTGAGAAGCTATGTGGTCATACTGACCATAGGAGAAACAAGCTCCCCTACCAGGTCCTCTACCTCCAGACAACCCACTGGACTTCTAGAAACTTCCCCTACTAGGGGCCTGTGAAGCACTCTGAGAGGACTGCCTTGGGAAACACTGCCAATTCCTGTTCTTCCTAGACCAAGAGTTGCCACCCTAATGGCCCTGAAATTGTATCAGCCTCGACTGAAAAACTCTACTGCTGCTACCCACCCTTAGCGAGCATCTAAAAATTCCAATACGGTGCAACAGTCTGGGACTGATTCCCTCTAGATTTGGAACCACTGTAAGGAACACTCCCAATCTGTACTCCAGACTGACTACCGTGAGCATGGGCAAGATTCTTCTCTACTAGCTTAACTTTTTCCACGGCTAACTCTACTGATGCAGGCTCAAAAACTCTCACACTTCCACTGATGCAGTCATTAAGACCACTCAAGAAGTGTTGGACCAACATAGCCTCATCATTCCCAATACCAGCATACTATTTGAGCTCACAAAACCTATGCTCCTACTGATCAACAGTCATGCCAAACTGGCGTAATGCATGAAACTCATATGCTCGACATTGTCTCCACTAAGCTGAGAGAAATCATACTCTAAATCTCTCTAGGAAAATCTCCCAAGTCACTGTGCTAATGTCTAAACCGATCCTCTCCTCCTCCAACTGCCACCAAATAAAATCAAACTTCTGGAGATGCATGATGGTGCACCTCGCCTTGGTGTTACTGCCATACAAATGCATGGTGAAACACCTATCCAAGCCAATCAACCAAGTCTCTACTTCAAGTTTCGTACCCAAACTGTCAAAGGAAGGAGGACAAGATCTCATCAGATCTCTCATATGCCTCATAATAACTGAATCTTGGTCCACTGGAACCTCTCTCCTCATGGGAGACCTCTCTCTCTCCCTCTCCTCAAGATCTTATTGGTAAGACTCTCCCATTTGAGCATGGCCAAGCTGCTCAACCTCGGATCTAGGGCCAAGTCTGGCTAATACTTCTTGAAACATCTGCCTAAGCTCCTCCCTTTCAGGAACCTACTCTACAGTGTGTTTCTCACTCTGATGGACAAACTGGACCTGCTCTACACTCTAATGAGTGGCTTGTGGTGAAGGACTGTGATGGAAGGCCCTACGGCCGGGCCCCCTACCTCTACCTCGATTGCGGCCACCTCCATGACCTCTACCTTTGTCTTTGCTAGCCATAATCCTAACACTTCACAAGAGCAAAAGTTTAGATCTACAACTAGGATACTAACAAGGAAAACACAAACACTAAGACTTAGCAGAAGGTCAAGTTGAATGGGCTCAATTTAAAACCAGAGTACCCAGTGTTGAAACTTGGGGGCTCTGATACCAAATATAATGCCCCGCAAGAAACCCTAAAGGATCACACTAAAACAGAGGAATAAAAGCAGAAATATTTTTTTTTAAACATAACATATCATTAAGGTGCATTAAGTTATAACATTGCCCTAATTAATTATACAAGCAAAAGACTTAATCATATTCCTAAAGGGTTTCCAACGAAGATTACTTTAAAAGGAAACTGAAAGCATAAGGTTCACTAATCCACTTAAGATAAATGTTAACTATCCCTAATACATTGCAATGATATTCATTTAAAGAACTGAATTAGATATGCTTAAAATTATAGACTTGCATTTGATTTCCTTACATACTAATGATTACATACATCATGTTTACTACAATAATTCATTCAATAACCCCATAATTATCATTACAAAATATATCAACTTATAATATCACAAATACATTGCATTTAAGTTGCAGGTTAACATATGAATTAAATAAAAGATCATATAATGAATTACATAGTTACAACATGCCAAGAAAGCATAATAATACAAATGACACAACTGAACTCATAAGGTTCAAATAGGTACAATAATGAATCCAAGGAATACAAACAAAATCCAACTGGAACAAGGAGATGATCAAGATCAAAGAGCAACTGAAATACCTGCAAGGACAACCTTTGCAAGAAGGAAGCAAACACGATACCGATGGAAAGTGGCACTACCACCCCACCATGTGGCTCAAAAAGAACCACCCCTTCATGCTAGGAGATAGCACTAAGACCCACTAGCAAACAAGGAAAGAATGCATGGCCTCACAAAACATTGGATCAACTCATAAACAGTATACTCGCAGAACATGACTCCACATCAAAATAGGGAAAAATCAACAAGACTATACACTAGTGACCCTAAGGGAAGAGTGTCATCACATATCTTGGTATGGTTATCCTGACAGGCCTCCATAGGTCCCGATCCCCTTCATGGGTTATCCTGGTAACCTCTCCCGAACCCCAGCCCCATCCAAGTCCCATGTGCACCAAAACAATCCTTTCATGAGGACAAGGTTGTTGGTTTTCCATTTCAAGCCTTCTCACTACATACTGATTCTATACTAGCATTGAACCATGAGCGAGGCATAATTATTTTATTTAGTGTTTCATCTACCAAGACCCCTAAATATTATTAAGTTACCACTTAAACAAACTTTTGATGGGTTGCCTAGCTAACCACTTTGGGCGCAGCCCCCAATTGAAAGTCACTCTCCCATATGACACGTAACCAAAATCACATGAACTCCCAAAACCAAGGTATACACATGAAAGAGTACACGGAGTTCAATACCATAGAAAACCACTTGGCCGAAATCAACCCTCCCATAAGGTTAACCAATTGACAAAACATTGACATGAGAAATGCACAACCATGAAAAGCACCATATGACCACATTTAATAAACCGACCAAAGACTTGCAGTTTTGAAAACAAATGCGAATACATTAATTAAACACGCACATCTATTTTCAATTTTGTTTAAAAATTCCAATCGACCAAGATTTTCTAATTCCTCTATTTTTCCAAATACCACATTTATAAATCACCATCTCATGATAAATTAAAACCCAAAATTTTCATTTATATAAATATGCACATTTGATATACATATATAAAAAAATGAACTTATTTATTTATTAATCTGTTATTTATATTTCTCCAAAATAAAATAGTATTAAATTCTCCACTAAAACTATTTTTCTTATTTCATTTTTCCCAAAATTCTAAATAACATTTTTTTTTTAAATCACTAATTATATATATAAATTAAAAATTATATTAATTAAATTAATTATTAAAAAAATGAAAAAAAATAATATAAAAACAACTTTAAAATAAATATTTTTAGCTACCCCCATCTATGGGGAGTAGTGTTGCTTGCACAACGCTCCCCACATACAATGGGACAATGTTGTACAAACAGTGCTCCCCACTATATGTGGGGACAATGTTGTGCAAACAACGCTCCCCACATACAGTGGGGTAAGCGTTGCACAACGCTCCCCACTGTGGTGTCGTGGGGTCAAGCCCATGGATCCCCCACGCACCACGATAAAAAAAAATATAATAAATTAAATTAAATTAGTCTTTTTAATAAAACAATTAACATATTATGTCCAAGGGGTTGAGCTTAACTAGTTAAAACACTGGGTTCTCACTATGGAGACCCAAATTCAATTCCCAATAAGGACATCTAAAGTGGAATTCTAAGTTGTGACTCTTGGCCTTCCATAGGATGGAGAAGGTCTTGAGTCAATCTAATCAAACATAATAATAATAATAATAATAATAATAATAATAATAATTCAAAATATTACGGCTATGGCCTATTACCTATCAAAAAAAAAAAAACAATTAACATATTATAATATAAAAACATAAACGTATAAAGTTTATGAGTAAAAAGAACAAATCTTTTTTTTTTTTTTAAAACAAAACATACAGTTCTGGAAAACACATTAGAACTATTTTTTTATATAGCAAGCTAGAAAGTCAAATTTGGGCAAAGTTCTCCAGCATAACCCCACATAGGGGTAAATTCAACCAATTTTAAATACTAAAATCAAAATGGGCAAACTAATTTTACATTTAAACTCCAAATAGAAAGATTTAAATATGAATTATTTTTTTCTGGTTTTCAACACACGGGAAAGATACACAAAACTAATCTAAAACCAATTCTTTTCACAAACAAGAATATAGATTGGGGGAATAACTAAATCTGATTTAAAATCATACTAATTTCTCATTTCAAAAACTAAATGAATGTTTCCAATAAATTTTGAAATTAAATCTTTTCACACATGAAAAACTCACAAACCTGTTTATTAAATCAATTCTTTTTCCCACAAACAAGAAATTGATTTGAAGCCACACACAAAAGGATTCAATGCCTAATTTAAACACTCCTTTCCTTTTTAACAAAAATTGAAGAGTTTTCAAATAGAGAAAGCAACCACAAACTCACAAACCTGTTTATTAAATCAATTATTTTTCCCACAAACAAGAAATTGATTTGAAACCACACAAAAAAGATTCAATACCTAATTTAAACACTCCTTTCCTTTTTAATAGAAATCGAAGAGTTTTCAAACAGAGAAAGCAACCACACACACACAGGGATTTCCTCAAAACAATTAAATTTCAAAACAGAGGTAAATAACAAGAACCCAACCTCAATAAGCAATCCGGGTAGTGTTTGTAAGAAGAGCTCCACTTGCAACTAATTAATTCCTTCAAACAGGGATGAGCAAAATTTTCCTCCAAAACTTCTCTTCTTCCATTCCCGCGAAAGAATGTGGTTTTATAAACAAAATTTTAACCAATGAAATCCTTTTCATAAAGTTAAAATGCAAAAAGCTTTTCTCTCCAAAATTGATTTTCTTTCTTTTATTTAAAACTCCAATTTACATTTTTTTTAAAGTCAATGAGGAAAGAAAAGATTTTATTTTCTAAATTTTAATAAACTTGTCCCATAAAATAAAACACATATTTTATTTCTCATTTGAAAATAATAAATGCTCAAATTTACTAATTTAATAATTTAACCAATTGATTTAACAACTAAACACATACAGGAGTCATATTTAATTTAATCTATTTTCTATACCAAGCATAAAGCACATTTAATCTAATTAAATAATTTGATTTAATAATCAATTTTACCAAACGCATAATACACAACTAAAATAACTCAAATAAACACATAACTCGCATACCAAACAATAGGGAAAGTGATGAACGACTGACGACTCTCACTTTGAGCACGACTAGGGTAAAACGTAGGTCTTAGGACTATCTCCTCCACTTCCATCGGATCAGTAAGGTATGCTCAGACCTGTGAATCCAGGTGGAGACGATACCCCGTACCTACATGGTACTTGTAGCTGCAATTCCCTACATCAACGAACCACACATGCATATATATATACAACCACAGTAAACACATCAGTGAAGGAGAATCGTGATGTTCCCTATCTCACCAAAGTGAATGAAGGAAAATCGTCTCCTCGCACCCCATACACTCACAAACATGAAACATGTATATAACTCATCGTACAGAACCCTAAAAAGGGTTAACTAAAATATAATTTAAAAATTAGGGTTAACTCAAATAGGATATTATATTTTAAAATAGAGTTATTGGGGAGAAAACCCCATTTTAAATAAAGTAATTTTATAATGCTTTAATGTCTTTTTTTTTATTTAAGAGGGTATTGGTTTTAAAAAGGGAAATTTTAATGGAAAGTTTTTAGGATTTTTTATTATGTAGGCGCGAGGGGGGGGGGGTAGTTGGTGATGTAAACGATTAATTTAATTATAAGGGAATTTTGAAGTGGGTTAATGTATTTAAAAAAAAATTAATGGACTTTTGATCCTATGGATTTATTTAGTCTAAGTAGGAAACATTATTGATGAATTAAACACTATAATGACATTTTGGATCTTTATATTCATTTGCTCAATTAATTAATTATTAATGCAATGAATTTGTATTATTATTAATTTAATGGATTATGGGATCATTTAAATAATATAAGAAAATAATATTAACACTAAATATAATTAAAATTGCAGATTGCAATTGGGCGAATTAATTAATTATAAAGTTGTGTTTTTGATTAATTAAAAACAGGTTTTAAGGGACCCAAAACCTAGTTACATATGAAAGATATTCAGGATAGAAACAAAATACAACAGCGGCAAAAAAAAAACCAACAAAAAGACCAGCAACAAAGGAAAAGACAGCAAGAGGCCAACAAGAAATTGGCCCCAAGCCTAGCAAAAACATAAAATTAGAAATTCTTTATTGTTTCTTCTGCATCCTGCACCAAAAGCATCATTGCTTTGGCCGCTTCCCTCAAGTCGGTATTTTCCTGAGCAGTCTGGCTTTCTTTCATCTTCATATCCTTCTCCACCGCAGCCTGCCTGGTTCTACGCCTAGGGGTCTGGTGGCTTAGGCTGGAAGTAGGAGCATCTTCAATAACAACCAGGTTCTTCTCCTGGTTTTTCTTTTCCAGATGATTCACCAGCACATTCATGTTCTGGGAGGAGACTTTTAGAACCTGGAGGCTATAATCCATAAGGCTTTTCAAGGCTTTCTCATTTCTAGCTTTAATTAACAATGGGTGTTATTAGTAGATTAAAAGGAAATCGAAAAGCAATAAATTAGGAATTATTTTCCACACTTGGAATAATATCTTATCGCTCGCATTAGAGACCTAATTAAATTAACACTTAATATTTCTAATTAGAGAAACTAAGTGAGCAACCTCTTCTAAGACATTACGTAGATCACAAGTAATTTAGCGTTATTTAAAAAAAAAATTGTTGTTGTGTTTTGGCCCAAAAGTTTGGGCATCACAAAAAGAAAGTCTCAAGATAACATGATTTATTACATTCATTCAGATATTTTACAATGAATATGTATAGAATGAAGCCTACTTCATTCCATCTTCCTACATCAATATTCTCCACCAACAACATCTCCCACTCCCTAGTGTTCTCCTAAGAAAACCCTTTTCATGGTGGCTTCTTTGATCTTGGTAGTTTCTATTGATGGGTTCATTATAATCCCCATCATTTAATTATCAATCTAGGGAAATGTCCATGTTTGTATGCAAAAGAGAAAAGAGAGAACTTGTTTGGAAGTCTATTATACAAAACACATGCAAAAATGAAATCAACTCTAGACCATAATTACATGAAAGGAAATGACTAAGCTATCTCACACTTGAAATTTAAAAGACTAATCTAATTCATACTTGATCGAAATAAAATGCTTGTTGGAATCAAATTTACTCTAGAAAATTTAGGAAATACATTGTTGGAATGAAAGTAGAAACTATCCTATTTCCTTAGGCCAAAACAAGCCTTTATAATTCCCCCTTTTGATCTACGTTGCTTACAATGTATTTAAAAAATACTTATTCTATATAATACTAAATCAATTCACTAAAAATGTGCACCTGTGACCCTATTTATTAGGGTTTTTTTTTTATCAAACTCCCAATAAACTACAATGGTTGTCCTTTGTTATGCCACTTTTGTATTAGTCATTTTCTATCATTAACTTATTTTTCATTGTTGTGAATCTCTTTTCCCTATGATTTAAGCTTTCTAGATCAGTTTAAAGTTTTGAATTTTGTTAATAAATAAGGGATATATCACTATTTTATTGAGTTTACATCTTTGGCATTTTCACTCCACCTGATTTATAGGAAACCATCAAGTGCTCAATGTGAATGACAAAATTATTCTTCATTTAACTTGACCAAATCATTCCTTTTCACCATGGAGAACATGTTATTATCATGTAGTGACATTTAAATGTCATAATAACAGTCCCTGCTCCTGACTCATCCTTGATGGAGAAAGATAACATGGTGAAGATATCTCTAGAGCTTGCATGAAACAAATACTTTGTCTATTAATTAAGTAATGACTGATGTTCACTAACCTTGCAAGAATATTGAGTATGCTAGAAGTCTAGAGGATTATTCTCTATCTTCTCATAATGTAATCAAATCCTTCTAAAGCTATCTAAAGCTCTTTGTTGTTGTGTCTAGAGCTCTCTATTGCAAGTGTCTTTGGAGGTCTCTATTAACATGAGTTAATATATTCACCTATATTGTGTTGGTATTTCCAACTAATTGTCGTAGAACTCTTAAGAATTAGACATATTCTATCAATAGGTTCTAAGGTTAGTGACCAACTAATGAGATTCATTCAAAAGATTGAAAATCTCCTACACTTTAGGCTCTGCTAGACCAAGGGGGGTCACCCTTTACAATATTGAAAGATATCACACAAATGTTAGCAAATATTGAAATTAAGTAGATGGTTCTCAATGGATCTTAACCATGGCAATAAATTCCAACCTTGAACTAGTTTTATTCATGGTTATTTATATGTATTTGCACAATTAAGAACAAACCCTAAAACTATACTACTACGAATAATAATTTAAAGGATTTATTATATTGAAGTGTTTCTAAACCTTATTTGAACTTGTAATGGTGAAAAATTAGGGTTTCCACCATTAGAGGGATGAAAGACACTAAAACACCATTACATTGAAAAGGGTGGAATCCAATAGATTTAGTCACAAATCAGTAATGATAAGGATTGAAATATTGATTGGATTTATGGGGTTTGATGTTGATTGATTTGCCCTCTTTTGTGAGTTGAAATGTTGAATTAAGATAAAGTGCTGAAAAGTGAAGGTAAAAATGTGGAAATGGTTAGCTATAGATGCAAGATTTTTGTGTGCACCTAGATCTAAGCAGTATATGTAGATTGAGATTTGGTCCCTGAAAAGTTTTCACAAATATCGAGACTAGTGTACCCATCACCCTGGACATCCTACTTTTTCGCACGCCAAAGAGGGTTGATATGCCTCTGCAAATAATGCTTATTTTGAAGATCACAACTCTGTACCCATTCCCTGCACACATAAAGAAATGGAAATAGGTTGGGAATAGCAGCTTTCCTTAGGTCAAACCCTTATTTTGGAATTAACCATGAAATTGAGATAAAGATAATTGAAAATGTTGTAATGGAAGGTTCTCCTTTTGAGGGAGATGCTAAATAATGATTGGAAAATTAAGTCATATACCTCCTTGTGAAGTTTTGTTTATTTCCACATGGAATTATGGCTTGATGAAGTTCTCAACAAAATAGGATGAAAGATGTCTACTTCAATGCTTGATTCTTGACTTTATTGCTGCTCCAAGGCTTCAAGAAAGACTGATAATGCTCAATTTCTCTTGAATGATTGACTGATTGATCTCATGTCTGTATAATGTATGCTTGCATTATCTATGTTATCTAAATGAGATGGGAAAACTTGTTATCCTTGACCTATCTTTTGATATATGCATTATTAGACATGTTTAGACTCCATGGTGATATTTTGGTTTATATATATGACTCTATTGATATTCCAGATGTTTATTGATGATCCTGGACATTTATATGGACATTGACACATGATGGCTTATATGGATGATGACATTTATCCTCTATTATAATGATGATGGATCTAAATTTGATGGCCTAAATGCACATGTTATTCTAGATGGATTATATTGTTCATGAGATTATAATGGAATCTAGGTTATGCTAAACCCACTTGATGATTACATTGGTGAGATGATGTTATGATGTATGTAACTATCTTACTATTGTATTTTTGATAGGGACGATGTCATACCACTCATTGTGAGCATGATATGATGTTGTGATTCTCTATCACTTGTCTGATCATTCATGATATGTTAGTGTATATATATGGTACCATGGTTATTGGTTGTTGCACGATTGAAGGTACTAGACATTGACTCCACCTAGTACCATAGGTCTGAGCATGTCTCTATCTCAATGGAAAGTTGTTGGAGATGACATGAGTTTCCTCTACACACTCTAGGCTTAAGTTGTCCTCCTTGTCAGTTAGTGTCATGGTTTGAGTCTTGTGCTATGATGTTTGACCCAATGTCAGGTTGCCTTGAGATGTTGTGAGTATTTGATTATCTATTCAATTGATGTTTGATCTAATATATTTTATTAATGTTAAATTAATTTATTATATGATTGGATATTTAATTATTATTTAGGACATTATTGTTTCAAGGATTAATGTTTATTAATATTATTTAATTAATGTTTAATTGAGCCTTGATTTATTTGTTTATATTTATTGGTTCCTTTATATTCATTTTAATTTAGTTAATGTGTTATTATTTAATTGATTATTTATTATTTATTGTTTGATTATTATTTCTAATGTTGGCTTTGATTTATATTTAATTGTGGTATTTATTTATATGGCCTTTGATTTATTTATTTGGGTTTTGATTTATTATTTAATTATTGTTATTTTGTTCTAATAATATAATTCCTCTTGTTACTAATAAGGAAAATAAATAAAATAAAGCTTACCTACCCTTTTATATGATTGGTTGAAAGATTGGGGTATGCAAATAATAATATTTAATATTCTTACCTTGTATTTGGGAAGGGGGTTGGTATAGGATATAGTACTTTGGAATATTTTGATTGGCCAATTTATTGCTTAGTTTTTTAATGCAAATTTATTTATTGAGCCCGCTAAGCATTTTGTTGGGTTATCTTCTACATTTTGGTGATTTTGGACGGTTGGGAACTTGCTTGGATTTGGCTTGTTTGATTGAGGATTATGGATTTTTCTTCTTCAACTTTATTTTGCCATCACTTCTAGATTCCAGGTTGGTTGAGTTTTCTTCCTCTGTAATTTTGTTCTAGAAAAAGCTTGTTTTCTATGTGTATGTTAAAATATTATATGTCAAGGGATGTTGGAATTAAGGAACACTGAGAGGGGGGTGAATCAGTGTTCTGCAAACTTTAACATAAATATTTTCTTTCAACCATTTAATACTTTTAAACAAAAGAAATATGCAAGAACATAAAACAAACAACCACAACACCATAACACAAAGATTTTGTAAATGGAAACCTAGTTAAGGGAAAACCATGGTGGGGATGGACCCACAATATAGGTATACTTTGTTAAAAGTATTACAATGAATAATTCCCATGCATTCAGGCACATTGCCTAGATCTCACTGCTCAAAAGAGAGGCCCACTACCTACAAATCAATTACAAAAGATCACTGGAGTGTTTGAACTAAAGAACTACATCTACAAATGCCAAAATGCAATTCTAATTAAGCACAATATACATATTTCATGCACTTTCATCTCTCACTGCTCTACTATGATCTGGACCATAAATCTATATCTCATGCACGTGAAACTACACATAATCAATCACTAACTTCTTTTCCTTTCCAAAATGATCAAAAACATTCATCATATATATCTACCAAAAAAATTATATTCATCGTTTGTTGACTCATGAAGACTTAGAACATTATTCAAACGTGTACAAACTGTCAGCAAAATCTGAACACAAACACTAATAGGAACCAAAATAATTGATTACATGTTACTAAATATATTGGCCAAACCACTTGGACCATAAAAACAATCACCAAAGACACTCCATCAGATCCACACATAGATCAACTACACAAGTCGACTTGTTCTTAATTGGTAGACCGGAACCTGGTACTCAAAAGCTTGTATCTTGCAAACGAATCACCATCAGAGGCCAAAATTTTGGAATAAGGGGTTCCAAACATCCATCTACCTTCCCTTAGATATACAGCACAAGATGTATAATACAAAATAAATCCGAACCAAAATACCATACATAGTTAGATGCCTTGTTTCAGCTAACCCAATACTTAGACAATTTTACAATCTAACTTTTGGTATGAGTAAATCATGCAATGTCGGTGAGTACACTGACTTGGGTTTCCATCAATGACAACACCTGATAACTTGTGCAGTGTCTCTTGCCAATAATCTCCCCTTTTGGCATTGATGGCAACACTTAGTAAAAAATGATTATGTCAGAATCAATACCATATATATACACACACTTCAAAACTCAAAAACTCAAAACTTCCCCTGAGATAAATATTACATTTTTCATTTCCGTACACTCCCCCTTGACATCAATGGCAAAGGCAGGGATTTGCATATCAAAAATTTATACAAAACTCTATCTACAACATCATATGTACAAATAGACTTCTCTAACTTATATAAACTTAAATACATCTACAAAAAAAAAATTTAACAATGTCAGATCACTATCCCAACATTTCTTTAGGCCCTCCAAAACTAGGATTTGTGCACAAAAGAAAAATGCTTGCACTTTTACCATCTGAAAAACTGTAGGATCATTGGTGACCATGGCATCTTGAGCTTTTGTTAAGGTACTAAATAATTATTTTAACTTGGGAGAAATCAGACCCCGAAGCTCACACACTCTAGCAACAATTATGTCTTTTTTTGTTGGAATCCAACAACACTGAGAGGGGGGGAATCAGTGTTCTCCTGGTATTATTAATTTTAACCTTATTAGCACAATAACTTAGTAACCAATATGTATAAAAGAAAATAACAACAAGTAATAATTCAACCACAAAGATGAACACCATAATACCACAGATTTATACATGGAAAACCTCAAAGAGGAAAAACCATGGTGGGATTGGTGACCCACAATATCTATCCACTTCTCAGATGAATAAATATTACATATAAGGGGCCTGCACATGTAGGAAGGCACACTTCCTAGAGCTCACTTCTCATCACAAAAGGAGCCTCACTAACTACAAGAAATCTTCGGACTACAATCCGAAAAGAAGATTGAACTACAAGAATAAAATCTCCTATGCCTGAGTATAGTTTTGGTGAAGCTCAATGTCAGAGGTCTTAAACCTCTTACACAAACCTAATTTGATCACCTATGATCAACCAAAACCTCTGCATATGATTAAAATCCCATAACTATCCATGACTATGATCTACAAAGAGATCTTACATCATATTTATACCAACCCAGGACCTAAATAATTAGGTCGGCCACCTAAAAGATAAAATAATAAATCCAATACATAAACCTGCAAACCAATGATAACCCAAGTCAGCCAAAGACTGAAATAATATTAACCAAACAATAAATCCAACTGGTAACAAATCAAGAGCATCCACCAACACGTTACATAAACTAGTCCATAACCTAGGAGAATAACACATAATAGAACTAGACTTAAAATGGGTTACCATAAGCCAAATGCAACACTACCGATCCACTGGAACACATACATGATGACCATTAGCATCCTGAGAACCTTCTAGAAGCCACACCAACACCACTTATTGAACCCATCAAAAGATCTTCAACAAAGCTCTGTCAGTAAAACCCTTACCGGTAACCAAAATGCTTACTAGAACATATGATAGCTTCCAGATCACCAAATCTCAAACCAACTGAATGTGACACACACATGAACCACATGAATGACTAAACCAAACCATTTCTGAATATACTAGAGATGGTCTCCAGATCAACATCACAATTCAACCACTCTATGGGAACCCGATAGACAACCAAACAAGCTAGTGTTGACATCAATGCAACACATAATCAATTCCTTCATATTGCCAACAATTTCCCCCTTTGGCATTGATGGCAACACTAGAAATGTGAAAAACATCCAAATCCCAAGAAATGCCAAACAAGTCTCCCCCAATGGAAGACAACCAACAATCTCCCACAAATGATATATCAATGAAGCTTTGAACCAATTAACCAAACCATAGACCAAACTCCCCCTTTGACTGATATCTCTATTAAGCTCCATTTTTCACATGTATATCTCTCTCTCTTTGACATTAATTCCAAAAATCTAACATAAACATCAAAGAAAAACCATAGATCCTCTAAACCATACAGCTGACTACTCCCCTTGTGTAGTAGCACCAACTCATCAATCCAGAATGAATGATAGCTCTGATAATGCATATCGAACTAATGCCAATCAACTTCACTTAAGTCTCTACCGGAGGGACAAAGACCCCCAATTTGTCTCTAAAGTACTCAAATGATTTCTTGGGCAAAGGTTTAGTGAAGATGTCAGCAATTTTCTCTTTAGTGTTCACATAAACCAATCTGGCTTCATTTGCTTCTACATTTTCCTTCAAAAAGTTATACTTGATTGATATGTGTTTTTTTTTAGAATGAAATACCGGATTCTTTGATATGTCAATAGTAGCAGAGCTATCACAGTGAATAACTACCGGTTCATCACAATCTACCCTTATATCCTTCAACATTTGCTTCATCCATAAAACTTGTGTACAGCTAGTAGCAGCAACAACATACTCAGCTTCAACAGTAGATCAAGAAGTACATGACTGTTTCTTGTTGATCCATAAAACAAGTTTCTTTCCAAGAAAGAAAGCTTCACCGGATGTTGTCATCTATATCTCTAGCCCAATCTGCATCTATATATACTGATAGTTCTGATGCTTAATATAAGTATAGATCCAATAGCTAACAAGATGAGAGGGGGGGGTGAATCATACAAAACTTAATCATCCATAAAAACATCAAATTCAACCTCGATAACATAAATATCAGTCATATAACCAAAAACTATCAAACATGCAAACTCAAAAGCATATGAACAATATAAACCTCATAACACCAGATTTAACGTGGAAACCCAAATAGGGAAAAACCACTGTGGGATTTCAAACCCACTAAGAAATATACTCTTCTAGAGTATGCTCAGTTAAAAGCAAATCCTGTTAAAGATTACAAACACATTGCTAGATGTGACCCGGTTAAGGGATTTCCCTTAGATTTGTTAGGATCTTCACTTTGTTAGAAGTGACCTTGTCAAAGGATTTCAAACACTCAATTACAATGTCACCTTGTTAGAGGATTTACATATAAGACTGTTAAGTCCACTTGGTTAAGAGATTTCCTGTCACTTTCACAAAATAACAGTAATACAATCTATCTACAACTTCACATCTAAAATGCTAAAGCAGATTCTTATTTGTTCAATACAATCAAGACATAGAACTAATCTTGTCTATCTACTGGGCATCAATACTCTGTTATTCTAACAAGTCTTCAAGCTTTTGTGCTCAGTAATCACTATGTAGCATCCCTATGCATACTCTTGCCTGCATACATTGTTTATCAATAGTTTCCTATTTATAAACAATCTTCTAACCGCTTAATCTCCTTGATCACATTTCCCATGATCAATCATAGCCATCAGATCTTCAATCTTGTCCAGGTTCATTGTATCTTTTGATCTGAAAATGTTTTACCCTGCCTTGGAACTTGCACATTCACCTTGGAACTTGTGTTAGGGTAATGCGGTTCAATCTGAGCTATAGATCTTCTTGCCGACTTTCCATTGCCTTAGATTCATTTAACAAACTTCTTCCACAGCTTGCCAATCATTGATCCACTCCAGCTCATCAACTTCTTTCATTAAATATCACATGTAAATATTTAATGCATTGTGTTATAGCTCGGTTACAACTCGGTGAATACTAAACTTCACTCGATAGACATTATGTCTTTATTAACTGACTACGATAACCTTAGGGTTTACTAACTAGGTTCCTTAGGGTTTACCAACTAGGTTCTTTGCTTGATAACATAGTATAGTATTAACCTTTATATTTTACAACATATGTATGATGTTAAAACAATCTAAAACATCAAGATCTCATCATTGTGTGACTTAGTAGAGTTTCCCATTGAATAACTTGTCCCCTTATTCATCATATTCTTTCTTGTGTCTTTACCGACTCCTTTATAATCTTCATATCATATTTCTCAAGATATGGCAACATCATACTGAATTAGAAAATCAGTTTATTGACATCAATGACAAAATAATAATATCAAGATAGTAAAACATCTTTAATCAGTTATGTCCATAATCATCAACAACCTTCTCAATATCCTTATAATGTAATATTGCCAACATATACACATGGTGTAAAGTCATCATCTTTAGGATGCCACAAACCATATTTAGTTATTCCTTGTAAATATCTGAAAATCCTTGCTACCAGAGAAAAAACTTCATCATAATCAATTCCTTCTTTCTGAGAATATCCTTTGCAGACCAATTTAGCCTTGTTCCTCACAACTTGTCCAATTTCATTCAATTTATTCCTAAAAGCCCATTTAGTTCCAATAACATTCTTATTTTTAGGTCGGGGAACTAAATTCCATGTGTTGTTCTTTTCTATCTAATCCAATTCCTCTTCCATAGCCTTCATCCAACATTCATCCTTACATGCCTCAACTACTGATGTCAGTTCAATTTGAGAAATTAAGCATACCTCTTTAGCTACTAGCCTTCTTCTTGGCCTCAGTTTTTTGTTCTTATCTCCAATGATCTGATCTTCTAAATGATTCAAACTTATATACCTAGGAGTCTTTTGATTTTTTGTTTCTCTGCTCTGATTTTCAGTTACTATTGAATTTTTTGATATTATTGGGGTAACTGGTTCAACATTTTGTTCTGGTATAGGCACTACCAGATCAGTTATGATCATTTCCACTTTTGGCTCTCTTTCATAAGTTCTGATTTGACCTCTGTACTACTCATCTGCCTTGACATTAACACTCTCCACAATTCTTTGCAATCTTTTGTTATAACATATATATGCTTTGCTTTCAGTTGAATAACCAAGAAATATCTCTTCATCACATCTAGGATCAAAATTTCCAATGGAATCATCCCTTTGACATAGCATTTACTACCAAAGATTCTAAAATACTTAACTGTAGGTGTGTGACCAAATGATAACTCCTAAGGTGACTTACTAGTAAACCAAACCAGATCTAAGATCCAACAAATCTTTGTCAGTTAACCTTCAAAATGACTTCTCCAATATCTAAAATAGGATTTCACACCACTACCAAGGGCAATGCAAGATTTGTCATCAATTTGCCTCCCCCTAAGGATAATTCCTTAGTTACGAGATGAATTTCCTGATGTCGGTGCAAGAATACCTTGTTCTGCCAAATGAACATCTGGGGTATTTGATTCTGTTGGTTCATCCTCAGACTTGTTAATCCACTTCTTCTCATGCTCCTTCCGAATATCATCAACTTTTTGCTTTCCCTTCTCATTGGATTTGTCATTTACTACCGGTAGGTTCTTGCTTTTGCAAAATTTAGCAATGTTTCCTACTTTGTTGCATGCATAACAAGTGACATTATTCTTTTAAATTGCCTTGTTGTAAACTTGATCATTTCTTGACCTACATTTATTATCCATATGTCCAAACTTTCCACATGCGTGACATTTTAAATTCATTCTACAAGCTGATGTCCTATGACCATACTTTTTGCAATTGAAACACTGACCAATAAATGAATTGTTGTTCTGATTGACTCTATTTCTACATTGACTTGCCATATGACCAAACTTATTGCAAACAAAGCATCTACCATTAAATTTATGTGCATTGGGTTGTCTCACCGATGACCTCTAATTTTGGTTGACTGGTGGATTCTCCTGATTGTTCTTCTAATCGGATCTATCATCCTAATTTGAAGTACCAGAGCTTTCTTCATGCTCAAATCCAAGACCTCTAGTGTCTCCACTATCCCTTTGATTCTTCAATAATTCATCAAGCTTTGTAGAACTGACCTTGAACTTGTCCTTGTATCCATTTGCAGCATCTAGGTCACCTCTTAGGACTGTCATCATTCTTTCCAACTCTTTCTCATTGTTCTGAGATTGTACTAATTCAGTTCTCAACATATCATTCTCATGTGCTAACCTAATGCATTCTTCAGATTTGTCTTTCAGAGATTTGGCAATATTTTCTTCATTCTTCTTCAGGTCTTCAATCTCCTTGGACATCCTCATGGTTAGGGCTTTCATTTCATTCTTCATGACTCCATTTTTTTGACTCAGCTTCTGGCATAGTTCCTTAAGAGCATTCTTTTCTTCATTATCCTAATTTTTTAATTGATCACAAAGTTCTTTCCTTTTGGATTGAGTAGATGACAACCTCTCTTGCAGAGTAAAGATGAATTCCTTCACAAATCTTAGCTCATCTTTCAGCTTCATGCTCTTCAATCTTTCAACATCATAGTCTTCAAGTGCTACTTCATGTTCTTTCCTCAAACTCATCTTCATGGATTTCGGATACATGATCTTCCTCAAGCTATTATACTTATTCCAAGGCACCAGGCTCTGATACCAATTGTTGGAATCTGAGAACACTAAGAAGGAGGGGGTGGGGGGGTGAAATAGTGTTCCCTCGGTATGATTAATTTTAACCTTATTAGCACAACAACTCAGTAACCAATATGCATAAAAGCAAATAACAACAAGTAATAATGCAACTGCAAAGATGAACACCATAACACCACAGATTTATACGTGGAAAAACTCAAAGAGGAAAAACCACAGTGGGATTGGTGACCCACAATATCTATCCACTTATCAGATGAATAAATATTACATATAAGGGGCCTACACATGTAGGAAGGTGTGTGTGTGTGTGAAAAAAGTGAACCTAGTAGCTGCAAGCACAACACTTCAATTAAGTCATTATATGCATGGTTAGTAATCAATAATCAATAAGAAATAAACCATAGCAAAGCGACTAATTTTCTTCTAAAAGATGCAAGTATAAGATTGCTCTCAGATTTTTATAAGCAATACCAGTGACTAGACTACACCAAGATGAAGGATTTAATCTATATGATATTAAGCTATATGGATGCAAGATGGATGAATAATTCAAGCAATAATAATCAATTCAAGCAACAATGGATGCAAGCAATAATGGATGTAAAATGGATGCAAATAATCTAAAAAGCACAATAATCTTCAATGACTCCAGAGCGAAATTAGTGTGATAATAATCTCCAAGCGTGTTCTCAAAAATCTCTAGGGTGAATTCGAATGAGAGTTGAAGACTGAATTTATAGAGAATCACAAGAGAAAAAGCTCAATTTAGGATTAATTGAAATAATTGAGAAATCATGTTTAGTTAACCTTGAGATAGATTCCAATTATAGTTCAATTGAAATGCATTCAAATTAGAAGTCCAAGTTGCATTGGAAAATAATAATAAATTAATTCCATGCATATAGGATAAAAATAGATATTCAAGAAAAGGGTCTTTTCAATGCAACTGAACTTTTTCTTTTGAAAAGCTTTGAGTTCCAATTTTAGAGAATAATTCAATAATTCAATTAAATTGCTTTTCTAATTTCAAGCTCTAAATTTAGAAAAAGAAATAATATATCAAGTTTGATTTCTCTCTCAATTCAATTCTTTTTTTTGTTTTATTTTCAATTCAACTCTTTGTAATAAATTAATTCATCTTTTGTAATGAATTAATCCTTTTTGCATGATTGAATGGCAAATTTATTAATTAATTAAATATGCAAGGATATTTAATAAATTAAAATGGGATAATTGATCAAAATGATATTCTTGGAAATGATTTGATTAATTAAATGAATATTTAATTAATATTGAGTAATTGATTTGCCATGTGATTTTTGATAATTAAAGAATTAATAATGTGCTCAAGATTGATTTAATTGCCTTTGTTTAGGACCTTGGTGATGTTGTTGAGATTAGGGGCCTATGGTTTAGATGACCAATTTTAGGGTATTACATTTGCCCCTCTTTGAATTAATGTGCGAGTAGCGCGTTGGTTCAAAGAATGTGTGATGTTTAGGAAATGGCAGTTCTGAACTTGATTGATCAAGAACTAGATGAAAAGCAAAGTGTTTAGCTTGATTTGAAGCGACAAAGCTGAATGAAGTCTAATTAAAGTGATACTGATCCTGAACTTGATTGAACTGAGGAACGATAGAAAATAAAGATACCGAACTTGAACTTGATTGATCAAGAAGCGGATCTTACTGATCTAGAACTTGATCGATCTTAGATGCAGTGAGTGATGATAAAAATCGATCTTGAACTTGATTGATCAAGACACAATGAGCGAAGAATGAACTGTTTAGCTTGATCAAGAAATGAATACTAAACACCTGCTTAGATTTAGTATAATCAAAGATACTCTTGAAACTTTTGATTGAGCTTAAACGAATAATCAGTTTGATTTGAAGCGATGAAACTGATTAATGTTAAGAGGTTAATTCAGATGAAAGACAAATATTAGCTTGATTTGAAGCAATGAAATTGATATGCCCCTAGCGATTGATTTGATTTAGATGATCGAGAGATCTCAACTTGATGTGAAGCAATGAAGCTGAGATGCCCCTAGCGATGAGGTCTTATTTGATTTTCTTTAGTTGAAAAGATTTTTGCTCGACTTTCGATGAAGATTTGAAAAAATTTCTTGACTATGAGGATGTGAGGTCATAAGGTCATGAGTATGTCCCCTCGGGAGTGAAATCAAAAGATACTGAGGGTACTTGATTATAGGCAATTGTTTGGCGAAAATAAGTTTTTTGAGCACAAATTGATTCTGAGGAATTTTTTTTTAAAATTTCAGCGTTGATTGATGAGAAATTGAGCGTAGAGTTGATTGAAATGTTGATGTGTAGAATGAAATTGAATGAAGACTCAGCGTTGAAATGGAGCACAATTTGAAGAAAGAATGAGCATTTGATGAAAAGAGCGCTAAATGGTCAAAATTGTGAAATTGACTTGCAAAATGATCTCGAATTTTGATTTCGATCCCGAAAATGGAATTAGAGCAGGCAAATTAGCTAAGGGTACAATTTTCATAACCATCAGAGAAAGTTGAAAAATTAGTTTTTAGGCTATATATAGGACAAAAGTGTCATTTTCAAATCATTTTAACCCTCCAAGTTTGAAAATTCAAAAAGCCTTCTGCAAAGAAAAATGGTGGTCCCTACTCGTCAGCATCGATTTGAGCACTAGAGACATCACAATCGACCCTGAAACTATGAGCCAACAGTAAGTGATCGATCTTTAGCCTCTTTATGTTTCCAATTTTGAATTTTTTTGGTTCATTTTTCACGTTTTTCACGGGTTTTGGGTTAGGTGTTGCAGTTTATCGTGCGAGACAAGATCCTGTCTCATACGAGAAACTAGCAAATTTTATTTTGTCATTTGAAGCCATTAGATTTGTCATACTGGATTCACCCTTGTGTTGTATGACAGGTCGGTTAGAAGACCATTTTGTCATGCAATGTGTAAAAGTTTGTTGTTCAAGGTTGTTTTCTTGTACGAGAGCCATTCCTGACTCGTACGATATGCTGGTTGACTGTGTTTTGTCATTCGAAAGGTAGTGATCATTTTTGAAAGTGTAAACATGAAATTTTGCTTTTGCATTTGTGTGATGTTTAACTTCTTTTGTAGGCTCATTTGGAATGTTTTCTGATGCTTGTTGTTGGGTTTTTTGTAGGTGTGCTTACCTCCTGTGCTCTTCAGATGTGTATATCCTCCCACTATGGCTTTAGTTCATGATTTGTCTGAGGTTGAGCAGGCTCATGTTGATATGTGTGGCTTGAATCACCTGATGAGGTTACCTGATATCCGTGTGAACCATGGGATGTTCATAGCATTGGTAGAGTGGTTTCATTCAGAGCATAATACCTTTCATTTGCTAGTTGGGGAGTTGACTATCACTCCCGAGGATGTGTACAGGATCCTTCGTATCCCTTTTGCTGGGGATAAGGAGGATTATGATATTGCATTGTTACCTGGACTACAGGCTCTTAGGAACATATTCAGGGATCCTGATATCTTGACTTGTTCCATGAGTTGGGATATATTGATGAGCAGGTACAGTGAGGAGTATCTGCTAGCATGTGTCCTAGCAGGTTTCATTGGTTGCTTCTTGATGCCAGATAGAGGGCAACAGGGTTTCCAGAGTGGATGGGGTTGTATGCTGGAGAGGTTGATAGAGACCCCTCAGAGACTTGGCTGGGGCTCTTGTTTGTTAGCCCACATGTATTGGGAGATGCATGAGATTTTTTACAGAGATGGGTGGAGCATGGTCATCGAGGTGTACATTTTACAGGTGTGGGCTTGGGAGCACCTTCCCGTTTGTCGGTCGATAGTTGATGATAGCAGAGAGCCAGGGCAGCCGATTATTTATAGGTATGTCGGATATATTACGCAGCCCCATTTGGGCAAGACAGATTTCTGGTGATGACAACTCAATGATCTGATAGCTGTCATATGTAGACCATACAGGGGGTTGGAGTCATGGGATGACTAGTGGGCGGTTCAGAGAGACCTTTTTGTTACAAGCCCATTGATTGGGAGGTCACAGACTGTTGTGGAGCGATTCATTGTTTCATGAGTGATGAGGCAGTACGGCTGGCCTCAGGGGATCTCTCAGGAGTATACAACGTATGCTCGATATGCCGATGAGGAGAGACAGGGATGGTCACCTAGGATATCCTATGCTTTAGCGATGCAGGAGCTAACAGGTTTACACCACCTAAGGTGGGATTACCTGGATGATATAGTAGATGCGGGGGTATTGCCCCAGTACAGGGATTACTTTCAGTAGCATCCATTCCCTTGGTTTACAGATCTAGGAGAGAAAACTCCTCATATTGAGGATGTGGAGGATGATTCCCCCACACCGGCATAGGGACAGGGCTAGAGGCAAGGCTAGGCAGGGAGAGCTGATGCTCCGCGATGGGGTAGTGGTGATCTGGGTGCTAGCAGCAACGGAGTGTGAGCTGATGTTGGATAGCAGAGGGATGAGGGTGGATCCCTTGGGAGAGTAGGCATGAGGTTGGGTGGCAAAGAGGAGGAGCAAGCAGCTCCGAGGTAGGTCCAGCAGTGGCGGGATGAGCAGGGTGGAGCCACAGATGGAGATGGTGGTAGAGATGGTGGTAGAGAGCCTGCGAGAGAGCAGGGGGCTGACACAGGATGGTTGATGAGAGCACGTCTTGCGAAGCTGCAGTCATAGTTGACAGTGGCTCAGACTCAGCTGGCGGAGCGAGAGTGATAGCTGGTCAAGGTTAGGGTCGAGCATGATTGTCAGATCACAGCATTGAGAGCAGAGTCAAGAGTAGAGATATAGTCTCTACGACAGGAGGTGCTTCTCCAGAGCAGTAGGGCAGCATATTATGTGGCAGCATATAGTATCGCAGTTCCTATTGCACAATAGGTGCAACCCTATTCATAGTATATGGCTAGATCAGAGGGAGCACGAGCATCACGCCAGGATTTCGGGCATCAGGCTCCTCCTCCTCCACTAGGCGATGAGGGAGAGGGCACCAGCTAGATGATTCTTTTTGTAGCTGGGATATTTTTTGTAGACACACCCAGTTTTTGTAGCCGATATGATTCTTGCTCAAATGGGAGTTTGTACATGTCATTGGACATCATTTTGTACCCTTATACTTGATATGATATATATACGAGATCCGTTTTGACTTCATTGTACTTGTGTCAATCGACTATGAGATGTTTCTATATGCTTTATTCTATATGTATGCATTTATTTCAGCATGAATGTATGTAATGCAAATGAATATGGATTTCTATGTTTTGGTTTCTTTTTATATGCAAATAAATGAATGAAAATGAGTAATGAGTAATGAGTAATGAGTAATGCAATTTTTGCATTTTTCTATGCAATAAGATCAATGTAAATTAATAATAATGAAATGAATGAATCTATATGAAATGTTATGTATGCAGCTAAACATCTCAAAACACAAGTACTCGATCGGAGAAATAATGATAAAAAGACCACTTAGCGTAAGAAATGATGATGCTTTCAGCTCTCATTCAGAAGATAAAGAGATTATTACTATACCGAAATCACTCTAGAATCACAAAAATGCAGAATGAAATGCAAAATGATATGCGAAATGCAACCTAAACCTAGTCATTGGATTTAAAATACTTAAGATTCATCACTGAGCATAACGAACACAATAGGCAAGTTAGAGTTCCTTTATTTTTCAATGTGCAATTGTAATTATCTTGTCCGCAATGACCCTTTTTTTGTTCATATCCTTGGATAGATTTCGCAGGGACCCGAATTGCATCATAAAGAAATTCCCTCAAAATAAACAAAGAAATGATATGGACCTCCCTGTAGCATACAAATAAGCAGAGTTGAGGTATGTGAGGTGATTTCACCTCAATGTGAAGGCTCTTATCACAGACACCCAGCTAATTTATATGTTTCTTGATCATCGAGATCATTCCTACAAGCAGAAAACAAATAAAATATTATGCCCCCAATCCTTGCTTCTCTTAGTCATAATAGACTTCTTCGAGTTACTCAGAGGGACAATAATCAAAAACCAATATAAAAGACAACATACAAAGAAAATTTTCATTCATAGCTCAAACTGTTTAATGATTGTTTTCCATTATGTTGTTTTGCTTGTTAACTCAGTGATAAAAACTCTGCAATAGTCAGGAGACAGGTGACTGACTCGGAGTGGATGACCAGGTTTCACTAACGAAAAGATGACCTGGTTGACACTACTTAGGATATGTAGTATGCTCTATTGAGTAACCTAAGACTAGAATGTTGATCAGTTTCAAGTCATGAGGGTTCCAATGAACCAGGATGTCACAAAAGTGACTGAAAATATGTACAAGCGAAAGCAAAAGATGCTTGAAAGCGGGAAATACCAATGTTGCATTGATAGATGGAGCGCTTGAGTACAAGAGGTGCCTGTTTGCCAGGTTTTCACCTGCTTGGCAGAGATTCATTTTTTTTTACCAAGGTGCCTGTTTACCAGGTTTTCACCAGGGCAATTTCTCTCTTTTTTTTTTTTTGATTTCTTCAGGACTTTTTCTGATTTTTAGGATTTTTTTAAGGACTTTTTCCAATTGTACAAGTTTGTTGGAGCAGAGAGTGCTAAGCGAAGAATTTATTCAAGTGGATGGTGTTAATCAGTTCACAGAGCTATTCTCCTTCCGAGTTTGAGAGTTGATAGGCACCAGAGTCGTATGTTGTAGTAACAATGTAGGGACCCAACCAGTTGGGTTCAAACTTCCCTTTATTGTCGCGAAACTGTTGATTTTTTGGATTTTCTCTCAGAACTAGGTCACCAACTTGAAATTCTCTTTGTCAAACCTTCTTGTTATATCCTCTAGATATTCTCTTCTGATACACTCTGAGATGATCAAATGCCACTTGCCGACACTCATCCAGCAATTCAAGTTCTTGCAATCTAGATATTCTATGATCTTCATCAGTAACAAGACCTTGCAACTAAACTCTTAGAGATGGTATTTCTACTTCAATAGATAATACTACTTCGGACCCATACACCAAAGAGAAAGGTGTAGCCCCAGTAGGTGTTCTGCTACTGGTTCTGTAAGCCCATAGTGCAGGATTGAGCTGTAGATGCCAATCCTTCCCAGACTTGTTCACTGTTCTGTGCAAGATAGTCAGTAGGTTTTTGTTAGACACCTCAGCTTGTCCATTACCTTGAGGGTAATATACTAATGACCAGTGTTGCTTTATTTTGAATTTCTCACAAAGCTCATCCAGATATTTATTCTTGAATTTTCCTCCATTATCAGTCACAATGGACAAAGGTATCCCATACCTGCAAATTATATAGTTTAGGATGAATAAGGCAACTTGTTTACCAGTTGCTTTGGTGAGTGGAACTGCCTCTACCCACTTGGTGAAATACTCAGTGGCAGTTATGATAAATTTATGTCCGTTGGATGAAGTCGGATATATCTGACCAATGAGATCAAAGGCCCATTGTTGAAAAGGCCAGTGTGTTATAAATGGTATGAGGTCCCTTGCCGGGGCATGTATGAGATTTCCATGAAGCTGACATTTCTCACAAGTCTTAGCAAATTTTATTGCCATCTTTTTCCATATCTGGCCAGTAGTAGCCAGCCTGTAATAGTTTTCGAGCTAAAGTAAAACCATTTGAATGAGATCCACAAATACCTTCATGGACTTCTGATAATGCACGTTTAGATTCTTCAGTTTCTAGACATCTAAGAAATGTACCGTCCAAACCTCATCTAAATAAATCATTCGCTATGATAACATACCGTGAAGCATTCCAAGTTAGGTTTCTTTTCTCGTTACGAGTAAGGTTTTCAGGGATAATTTGATCGCATAGATAGGAATAGATGTGGTTGTATCGGGATGAGTCATGTCCAATAATAGAACAGACTATTTGGGTCTCAGGAGAATCATAAGCAAGGTAATATAACTCTTCCACCAGGAAATCAAAGTGAAAATTGGACTCCTTTAGCTTAGGTATAGATGCCAAGGTGGCCATAGCTTCTGCTGCTCTATTCGCTGATCTAGGAATCTGTTGGAATGATACAAAAGAAAAGTACTTCTTGAAATCGTCCACCATCCTCTTGTAAGGCATCAATTTCTCATCTCAAGTATAATATGTATCATTGATCTGACTGATGACCAGCTGAGAATCTCCATAGATATGTAATTCAACCACCTTCCATTCAATAGCTAGTTTTATTCCATTCATCAAAGCTTCATATTCTGCAATATTGTTTGTGCAAAGGGAATAGAATCTTATAAGAATTTGGAATTGAATACTTCTAAGGAGTAATGAATAATATGCCAACACTTGAACCATTTTGAGTAAAGGAACCATCGAAGAACATCTTCCAGGGTTGTTGAGTAAGATGCATTATTGATTCATCTAGGAACTCGATGTGTAGTGGTTGAGTATCCTCAAGTGGAGCTTCAGCAAGTTGATCAGCAGTTACCTATCCTTTTATGGCTTTGCATTCCACATATTCAATGTCAAACTCTGTAAGGATCATTACCTATTTCACCAATCTTCTGGTGAGTGTTTCTTTATTAAGAAGATACTTGAGTGGATCGATTTTAGCCACCAACTTGACTGAATGTGCTAGCATATAGTGCCTTAGCTTCTGTGATGCAAAGACCAATGCCAAGCATGCTTTTTCTATTATATTGTAGCTCATTTCATAAGACACCAATGTCCTACTGATGTAATAAATAGCTCGTTCTTTTTTGTTGTCATCCTATTGCACCAGAAGTGCCCCCAGTGATGAATCAGTTGCTGATATATATAGGATTAGTGGCTCATCCTGAATAGGTGGCATCAATATCAGTGGATTAGATAGGTACTCTTTTATCTGCTAAAGATGTTGTTCACACTACTAATCCCAGTTGTATATTATTCCTTTTCTCAATACTTTTGTAAAAGGTTAAGCCTTGTCTACTAGTTGAGAAATGAATCTTCTAATGGATTGGAGACGTCCCTGTAGACTTCTCATTTGACTGATGTTCTTTGGAGGTAGCATTTCCATTATAGCTTGGACCTTCTTAGGATCAACCTCGATGCCCTTCTTTGAAATGATGTAGCCAAGTAGTTTACCAGATGTCACTCCGAATGCACACTTCTTTGGATTTAATCAAAGCTTAAACTTTTCCATTCTGTCAAGTATAGGACCTAACTCTTGAATATGTGTTGATCTTTTCATAGTCTTCACTAAGGTATCGTCAACATAATCTTCCATATTCTTATGCATCATGTCATGAAAGATAGTTGTAACCACTCTTTGATAGGCCGCCCCTGCGTTCTTTAACCCAAATTGCATGACGTTCCAGCAAAAGGTTCCCCATGCATAGGTGAAAGTTATCTTTTCTTGATCTCCAGGAGTGATTTTAATCTAGTTGTAGCCAGAAAATTTGTCCATTAGTGAGTACATCTCATACCCAGCTATCATGTCGACTATCATATCAATATTTGGCAATGGAAAGTTGTCTTTCGGACATGCTTTATTGAGATCTCTAAAATCTGTACAAACTCTAATAGATTTATCTGCCTTCGACATAGGCACTATCTTGGAAATCCATTCAACATTATCTATTGCTCTGATAAATCTAGCTTTGAGCAGTTTCTCTAGTTCAGCTTTGACCAATAATGCTACATGCGGGTGCATCTTATGGAGTTTTTGTTTAACTGGTTTTACTTCTGGTGTGATTAAGAGATGGTGCATAATGAGATCAGGATCCAAGCCTGGCATGTCAGAGTACGTCCATGCAAAGTTTATTTTCTTCTCTAAGAATAGCTGAGTGAAATCCTTCAATTCCTCTGCTGATAGTGATTGAGCTATGTGAATAATTTGTGGTGTCTCTTGATTCCTGATATTCACTGGTTGAGTTGGCTCGATCAATTTGGAAGACCACTCCTGAAAATGACTGGGTAGTATACCAAGTATTTCACCTTCAGGTGCCTCAAGGAGGTTTTCACCTTTAGGTACATCCTTTAGTTTCTCTTTTTTAGATTCTGACACCACCACAATATGGTTTTCGCCATCAGATCTTTTATTTTTATTTTTCTTGTTTTTTTGACTAAGATAATTGATATTCGCTTCAGTCATATTTTCACTTTGTTCACTGGTGGAAGAGTTTATAGGTTCAACTACATTGAGATAATAGGATAATGTATAGTTATTGGCAAAAGTAGGTACATCCATGGGTTGATTCGCTAAAGTATGGTCAATCAATTCAGGATGTACTAAGGAAAAATTTTGGATAGGTTCAAGAGCATTCATGGTATTGTTATCACAACTGCGGATCGAAAAGTCGAGTTCCAGAATAATACCTTGCGTAAGTGTCTTGAGACTAGGAAGAGTCAGATCATGATTATTAAAGTTCAGGTTAATATTTAATTGATCTAATCCATTAGACATACTTGTAACGTCGTTTACTATGTTGGACTGGACGTCATATCATGGTTTAACAACAATAAGACTAGTAGACAACTTTTCATTGTTTGTATCAGATGATTCAGAATTTGGGGCTGAGTGTGTATCATCATGAACAGGACTATCATTAGAGTCATCAGAGTCATCGAATGAAGTTTCCAAGTCTCTTTCAGGTGATTTAGTAAGCATATGTATGGTATCAATGCTAACATCTTTAATGCTACAAGTTCCTTCATGTTGTGGTTCATTTGTCCTTTGTATCTGACACATCTGTTGACATGATCTCATTGTTTTTTGTGTTTTTTTGTCATCTACTCCATTAAACTTCTTCTAGATTGATGACTGGTTCTTGTTCTTTAGCTTCTAACTCTTCCTGTGTAGTACCATAACTGATTTGTTTTGTTTTAGGATAGGGACACATAGATGAGAAGCTTTCTGGTATTGTTCCTTCTTTCAATCCTTGTTCATAATTTGCTTGCCTCTTTTTTCTAATTTCTTGTATTTCCCTCTCTAGTTTTATGTGCATCATCTCTTGAGTATCATCTATGACACCACTAGATTCTTCTGGCATTTCTATAGTGGATGTGTCTGAAAGATAATCAGGACCCCACTCATACTCGTTTGAATCAGTCTCTGAATCATCTACTTGTTGCCTGCCAGTATATGTGACTGGAACTTTTAATGGTGCAAACAATTCTCTAATTCTTACAACTTCATCTCTTATATCCTCAAGAACCTCAACTTCTTGTATTATCATAGCTGATACCGCCGAAGCTTGAGCACTGACTATTTCTTCTTTCTTGACTGTTGATTCCTCTTTCTCTTTTCTACACTCTACTTTTGTTTGTTTAGCATCTGCTTCATGTAATGTTAAAGGTGATATCTTTTTCAAGCACTTAGACTTAGAAACATGTTTTTGTTCTGATGTCTTTTTCGGATTGTATCCCAGTCCGGCATTATCATGTGTGGATTTGGTTTGTAGCTGAATTGGTTCAGTAATACCTTCTTTTTGTTTGTCTAAAGGACTAGTACCTGAGTACCCCATGTGCTGAATCATTTTGTAACCACGACCATATTGGTTTGAGGAAATCTCACAATGTCGTACCTCCTCATTTGGACTATCTTCCTTAAAGAGCCAGTTAAGCACAACATCCTCTTCTATTTCATCCACCAAGGAGGTAGAAGATTGTATAAAGAGACCATCATATATAGTATTCGAAGCCGAAGTTTGTGTTCTCATAGACTGCTTGCACAATTGGTTTGGTGATGGAGGGAGAGAAACTAATGATAGTACTAGTTCTATCTTGTACCCATCCATGCCGGTATCTATAATCTTCAATCTATTTTCTAAGTCTTTCATCAATGTTTCTGGATCTTCATTTGGAGAGGCTGCCCTATTATGAGGCACAAAAGTATCTGCACCTTTTGTCAATGCATTATAAATGACATTTGTATCAGCAGGAATACTGACTTCAGCTCCATTATAGGGAAACTTTAAGCATTGGTGATATGTTGACGGTACTGTCTTCATTTCATGAATCCATGACCTGCCCAATAATATATTGTATGACAATGGAATATCGAGAACCTAGAAAAGGACATCTCTCTCTACCGGTCTCACTCTGATTGGTAATGATACCAGACCTTTGGAGGTCCTCTCTTCCTCATCATAGGCTTTAATTGTTATTTTCTTGCCTAGATCAATGCCATTTTCAGAGAATCCTAGTTGTCTAAGCAGATGATAAGTACAGATACTCAACCCTGTGCCTCCGTCTATCAAAACATGTTTGACTCTGTGTTTGTGGATCATGGCTTCAATATGCAATGGCTGGTTATGTGGATGAAAAAAATGAATTGTCATCTTCTTCAGAGAAGGTCAAATAGTGAGGTGAAGTCAGATGACCCACCATAGACTGAAACTGATCAATGTCTAAATCTTTTGGAACATTGGTAGTGAGCCATGCTTTGTCTAGGATTTCGTTGTGAGCAGATGAGAGTTGTAGCAATTCAAAAATTGAAATTTGAGCATTTGTCCTTTTTAACTGTTCAACCACGCTATATCCAGCAGATGATGATGAGGTTAATCTTTTAAATTTTTCCAAGGTTGATTCCTTTTGTTTGTTTGGGAAGGCTGTTGGATTTGATGTTTCTTGAGCCGAGTTGGAAGAACTAGCTCCTTGGAGGGTAACTTTCTTTTGAGATATGGTCAGAGCTCTTGCATATCGTGATTCATTTGGTTTATCTTGAACTATAATCACATTGCAATATTCTGAGTGTGAAGGTTTAATCATGTTGATAACGTTGTCCTGGCTGGCATAAGTATAATTTACTTTGGCACCTCCTTTGGTCTTTGAGGAATCACCTTGTTTGTAAGTAGGCAAAGGGTCTTTAAATGCTTTATGATTAGCATTGGTTGGATGATTCCCAACAACAACTTTACCAACGTCTATGAGATCTTGAATCTCATGTTTTAACTTCATGCAATTGTTTATGTTATGACCCTTATTCCGATGGAAGTCACAATATTAATTTTCTCTCCACCATCTCAGTTTGACATCTAGATCATATGGTCTAGAGTTATCTGGTAGTGTTATCAAGTTGTTTACCAATAGAGTTTTGAAAGTGGATTCATATGATTCTTCAAGAGGAGTAAAATCACGCTTAGGTTTGGAAAGCCAAGGCTTTTCTTTGAACCATTCCTTTGTTTTCTTTGGTGAATTCTCTGTTGCAATCTCAGTAGCTTTAAGTGCTTGTGTACCACTAGCCAAGTTGAATATTGTGGATTTTGAGTTGGTTTTGATAGTATCTACTACTCCATCATTAACAACATTCTTATTGTTATCTTTGCCAAATTTCCAATACTTGTTCTTCTCTTTAGAGCTAGATCTTGTTTGTGTTTCTTTCCAAGGTGTGATATCCCCCTTCTCTATGAGCACATCTTCCATTTGAATGGTTTATCTACCATTTTGTTAAATGATGGGTGTACTTGCATTTGTACACTATATTTCAGTTCGGGGACCAAGTTATTGACAAATATATCCATTTTCTCAGAGTCTGGAATAGGTCGTGGGTACCTAGAGAACATCTTTCTCCAACATTGGAGAAAAGTAAGAAGAGGTTCCCCTGTTTTCTATTGAGTATTACAAAGAACGATCATAGTTATAGGATGTCGAATGTTGTATGAGTATTGTTGTAAAAATAGTTGGATTAGTTCTTCAAATGTTTTTATTCCTTTAGGTAGACTTGAGAACCATTCCATTGCATGACCCCCTAAACTCCTTGGGAAGAGACACATGAGGTACGTTTGATCGTGCATGAATTCCATACAAGCAGCACTAAATTCCCAATGTGATCTTGAGGATCTGAGGTACCATCATATTTGTCAAATTTTGGGATTTCCACTCGTGAAGGAAATGGAGGCATGTGTAGATTCTTGTCAAATGGAAAGGGACATATTGTTTCCAGAGAATATTGTTTCGGGGACTTGTCCTTATTCTTCAGTTCTGTGACCTCCATCCATAAAGATAGTAACTGTTTGTGTACCATGACTATAGGTGAGTCTTCCCTTTTAGTAACAAGTGTCTGAACATCATATCCAATAGGAAGTTTGGCACCTTGTTTTGCTAGTTCTAAGAAATAGTCTTCCTTCTCTCGGGTCATGATAGTTTTCATCATTTTTCTAAAGTCTTTGTCCTTTTGACAGTCAAGGATTTCTTTTTCTGGAGGCTCAGTGTCTTTGTCAATCTCACTTGATGATGAGGAGTCATTATGATTTTCGGGAATATTACGGTCATTTTTGTTTCCATCATTGTATTCTATCTCATGTATAGTGGGAGATTTCGGTTCATCAAAAATTGGTCCGCCTAATGACGACGACATGTCAGTGAGTGGATCCTTCACATAGAATGGATTATCTTGATAGTTGAAGGTTTTTTCTTTGCCTTTAGCTTGTTTCTTACGAGTACTCCTGGTTTGAATAGGCATCTTTATGGATTTGTGTGACCTAAATGTGTTTGTGATGCAGAGGTCAAGATCAATTTCAGAGCTAGTTGTTCTGTTTAGAGTATTGTTTGGGAGAGACAACTGAGATTTAGTTTGATTTTAGGAACGATCTACCTTGTCTAAGACGTTATCTAAGTTGATTCTAAGTGTAGTGTAAGATTTAGTCTGGTTTTAGGAATGATCTATCTTGTATAAGACATTGTCTAAGTGACTAAAATTTGATAGGTAGTTTGATTAGACTAGCTGAAAGGTGATCGACTAAATCATGCAATGCAAATGGCAGAGGTACAGTATCTTGATCTGTTTATGCTCAGGAAAATGATAACTAGTATTATGTTTTCTATAAGCTATTTTTAGGCAACTTTGATTGTTCTATTCTAACAAAATCAGAGACTCGTACGATAGGATTTTCTGAACCAGACAACAATTTAGCAGCTATAGGACGACAATAGTTTTGTTTCGTATGAGTTGCTATCTCATACCATACGACAAATGGGCATGTGCAGGATGACAAAAGACTCAGAGCAATTATGGTTCATATGACATAGGATACAGAATTAGATGACAAAATAAAATGACTCATACAACACAGGATTGGGTCTAGGATGACAAACCAGAAAACTCATATGACACAGGATGTGATATAGGATGATGAACTATCAGACTCGTATGACTGTTCACATGACAGAGCCTAGAAATTTTGATTTTTTTTTATTGCAAAATATGATAACTGAGTATGACCAATTGTGAGATGGACTGATTTTTTACCAGGATAGACTAGTTTCTGACTCAAACAGATTTCCAACTTAAAAATGGACTAGTTTCTGACACAGATAGAGTTTCGACTTAGGATGGACTAGTTTCTGACATAGATAGAGTTTCGACTCAGGATGGACTAGTTTCTTACATGGACAGAGTTTCAACTCAGGATGGACTAGTTTTTTATACAGACAGAGTTTTGACTCAGGGTGGACTAGTTTCTAACACGGATAGAGTTTTGACTCACTGATTTATTTCTGGTCTTCACCAATTTTTGGTATTTCAATTTTTGTTTTAGGGATGAAAACACAGAAAACAAGTAGTATGTATAGTGACTACAATCACAACATGCAAACCCTAAGGAATTTGGTGAGGAAAGAAAACTTTTTCTTGTAGACTCAGGTACACACCCAATAGCTAATCAGAATATGGCCGTTGAGTCTCACACAATGGATTCTCAATGCCGTATTATCCGACAACAAATGCTAATGGGGGCATGAAATGACAAGTATCTTGGGAGAATTAATATCTCTCTTACACAAAGATTATCCCCCTTTCGGAGATGAACCTAGTAGCTTCTAATTTTAAATTGGATTTAGTTAGGGATTCATTTAGCGTGTTGAGGTATAAACTCAATTAAGAGGTCTCCCAACCTTGAAAACCAAAGTTTAATATACTCGAAGGTACGGAGGAGAGCTATTCCCGAGCACTGTTGTTGACTTGATTTGCATCAAATCACGTTTATTTTATAGTGGGTTGGAGTACTTGGCATCTAGCCATTCCCACTTAGTTCATTCCCCTCACACCAGTCGTAATGACTTTAAGAGTTTTTCAACCCCTCGGGAAGGCAGGCCTGCTAAAGATGTACAAATCTCAAACAAAGAAAAAGCTTCAAGGGTCTGGATTTCTGATTGCCTAGAAAAAGACAAGAGCATACTCTCCTACCTCTCAGAATCTTATAAAAGCACAAAAGACAGATTTGTTCTTTAACCAGATAGCAAGTTAGGTTCCTAAAAATGAATTTAAAGAATACACTATGTTTAGTCGATTCTCCTTAGGCAACCTGCAAAGACATCGAATCAGTAGTCATATTGTCTTTGTGTGACAAGCATATTCTTCGACAAGCGTTCTGCAAAAACTAGTTAGGCTGTGAAAAATTTTGAGATAGACAGATAAACAGTCAGGGTTAGTCATCAGAATAATCAATCAGAAATGAGAAAATTATGAAATTTTCCTTTTTTACCAGAAAATACAGAATCGTACGACAGACACTTGACTTGTACGAAACAGGATTTAGTATTGTATGAAAGAAGATTGTTGATGATGTCTGCTCGTATGACAAAGGGTTTATGCTCGTATGAAAGAGAATCTACTTGTATGACAGAGGATCTGCTCGTATGATAGGATATTTGCAATTCATGCGACACCTGCAGTTTGTCATTTCAGCCTGTAAAAATTGTTGTACGAGATGTACGGATGAAAAACCAAAAAATCTGAAACATGGAAAATAACAAAAAATAAAGCAGTCAGTCTTGGAGGCCGAAAAAATGTAGTCTTCGGGCCCCACGGTGGGTGCCAGAGATGTGTGTGTGAAAAAAGTGAACCTGGTAGCTGCAAGCACAACACTTCAATTAAGTCATTATATGCATGGTTAGTAATCAATAATCAATAAGAAATAAACCATAGCAAAGCGACTAATTGCCTTCTAAAAGATGCGAGTATAAGATTGCTCTCAGATTTTTATAAGCAATACCAGTGACTAGACTACACCAAGACAAAGGATTTAATCTATATGATATTACGCTATATGGATGCAAGATGGATGAATAATTCAAGCAATAATAATCAATTCAAGCAACAATGGATGCAAGCAATAATGGATGTAAAATGGATGCAAAGAATCTAAAAAGCACAATAATCTTGAATGACTCTAGAGCGAAATTAGTGTGATAATAATCTCCAAGCGTATTCTCAAAAATCTCTGCGGTGAATTGGAATGAGAGCTGAAGACTGAATTTATAGAGAATCACAAGAGAAAAAGCCCAATTTAGGATTAATTGAAATAATTGAGAAATCATGTTTAGTTAACCTTGAGATAGATTCCAATTATAGTTTAATTGAAATGCATTCAAATTAGAAGTCCAAGTTGCATTGGAAAATAATAATAAATTAATTCCATGCATATAGGATAAAAATAGATAATTCTTTAATTTATTCAAGAAAAGGGTCTTTTCAATGCAACTGAACTTCTTTTTTGAAAAGCTTTGAGTTCCAATTTTAGAGAATAATTCAACAATTTAATTAAATTGCTTTTCTGATTTCAAGTTCTAAATTTAGAAAAAGAAATAATATCTCAAGTTTGATTTCTCTCTCAATTCAATTCTTTTTTTTGTTTTATTTTCAATTCAACTCTTTGTAATAAATTAATTCATCTTTTGTAATAAATTAATCCTTTTTGCATGATTGAATGGCAAATTTATTAATTAATTAAATATGCAAGGATATCTAATAAATTAAAATGGGATAATTGATCAAAATGATATTCTTGGAAATGATTTGATTAATTAAATAAATATTTAATTAATATTGAGTAATTGATTTGCCATGTGATTTTTGATAATTAAAGAATTAATAATGTGCTCAAGATTGATTTAATTGCCTTTGTTTAGGACCTTGGTGATGTTGTCGAGATTAGGGGCCCATGGTTTTGATGACCAATTTTAGGGTATTACAGAAGGCACACTGCCTAATGCGCACTGCTCATCACAAAAGGAGCCTCACTCACTAAAAGAAATCTTTAGACTACAATCCGAAAATAAGATTGAATCGCAAGAATAGAATCTCCTATTCCTGAGTACATTTTTGGTTAAGCTTAATGTTGGAGGTCTTAAACCTCTTACACAAACCCAATTCAATCACCTATGATCGACCAAAACCTCTGCATATGATTCAAACTTTATTCGCATGCAAATGATCCCATAACCATCCATGACCGTGATCTACAAAGAGATCTTACATCATATTTATACCAACCGGGGATCTAAATAATTAGGTTGGCCACCTAAAAGATAATACAATAAATCCATTACATAAACTCACAAACCATTGATAAACCAAGTCGACCAGAGACCAAAACAATAATAACCAAATAATAAATCCAACTGGTAACGCATCAGGAGCATCCACCAACACATTACATAAACCGGTCCATAACCTAGGAGAATAACATAGAATAGAATTAGACCTAAAATAGGCCACCATAAGCCAAATGCAACATCATCGATCAATTGGAACATGAACATGATAACCATCAGCATCCTGAGCACCTTCTAGAAGCCACACCAACACCACTTTATCGAATCCATCAAAAGATATTCAACAAAGCCGTATTGGTAAAACCCTTACTGGTAACCAAAAGGCTTACTAGAACATATGATAGTTTTTGGATCACCAAATCCCAAACCAATTGAATATGACATGCACATGAACCACATGAATGACCAAACCAAACCATTTTCACCAATCTGAACATACTAGAGAATACTAAAGATGGTCTCTAGATCAACATCACAATCCAACCACTCTACCGAAACCCAGTAGACAACCAAACAAGCTAGTGTTGACATCAATGCAACACATAATCAATTCCTTCATATTGCCAGCATTTTCTTGCCCCAAACTCTTGATTTTGTCAAGAAAATCCACAACTTGACTTTCTTGATTGTGGATCAACTGGTTAACACATGTCAATTGTTGCTTAATATCGTTTATCTTTTTCTCAATATCTTCAACCAATTTAGAATAAGATAAACAAAATTTATATATTGCACCATCTTTAGATAGGGCATTCTGACTACTTTTCACTTAACTATCTAGCAGCCTCCTGTCATTCTCAATCATTTTCTTCAATTCACAGAATTTTTTATCATTAAACTCATTCTGAACCCTAACCTCTTTTGATTTTTCTAAGGACTCAAAGTGAGTACTTACAGAATTAATTAAGCTCTATAGCTGTTCGGAGGGGAATCAAATGTGTCCTTCTAGAATGTAGGCATTATCTTCTCTAGGACACCAGATGCAAGACCTAGAAACTCACTGTCCTCCATTTGAGATTTAAGAATCTCCTCTCTGGCTTTGGCCTTAGCAAATGATACTATCTTCAATTTTGAGATGGGAGAGAGATTGGCCAAATTGATAGGCCCTTGGGACAACATCAGATCATCAAAAACCTATTTCTCCATCTCAAGGAAGTCCTTGACATCTTTTGCAGTGTCTCTTGATTCCGAGATAACACAAATTACCTCAATCTTTTTGCTTCTTGTGTCAAATTTTTGTTTTGAACTCCTTTGGACCTTCATTTCTAGTTGGAGCTTGAATCTCCATTGATGATATTGTATCCATTTTATTTGACTAGTCTGAAGGATTCTAAGTATCCTCAACTTTATCTTCTTTCCATGTCTCCTCTCTACCTTGGTTCAATACATCTTCCTTCTCTTTATTCACACATTCCTCTTCTGGAACAGAGGGAATATTTATTCCAACTTTTTTAACTTCTAAGTACAATTATTGTACATCCAGGACAAATGAATCATCACCACCATGGGCTTCTTTTGAGACAACATAGATTTTTTTTTCTAGAACTAACTTCAATATTTTCCTTGTTTCCTTAAAAACTTAGTCAATTTACCTAATCATTAGCTTATTTATTCTATTTTTGCTCCTAAACTCCCATTTGGTTTCTTTGAAAATTTCATTCATTTCCTCCATAGCTATCTCAGGACATAGATTGATCAATGCATGCTCTTTTAGTATTTCATCCTCAACCTTAGCATTAACTCTTCTCATTTCTAAAAGTTTATACAGACTTTTAGGTATCTCAAACATTTTTTCAACAAGAGCATTGTTGAATATATTTAAATACTTAATAGTGGATTCCTCAAGAATTCTTTAAAATGCCAATTCTCTCTGCATACCCCTCAACCTATTTTCTGACCTTGTAGACTATATTAGGTCTCTTAATTGGAGTGTGCAATTGTAAATCCTTTTCCTCATAGGTCCCAAATATCTCCTATGAGGTATCTATTTGTTTTCTTATGAGATTTTGAGCATACATCTCAACTATTTGCTCATCTACTTCATACCCCATAGGCATGATCCAAATTGTTCTTAGCTCCACTACTTCCATTAAACATTGATCTATATCTTACATAAAGCATATTGAGTCCATATACTTCTCAACCTAGCTTGCATTATACCTTGGAAATTTTTGAAGTACCCCCAAAGAGCAGTTCTCTAAGCCTTTTTGTCACCAATGCTATATAAATGATCTATGATCTGAGTAGCAACTAGCTTATCATTTGACCAGTAAACTTGCATCACTCCCTGAACTTCATTCATGAAGCAAAAGAAAAAGCATAAGACCAGAGTGCCATAATTGAATGCATTCTTCTTATCTTTATTTATCTTAGTCAAATTCTCCATTAGCCGGCTCCTTAATAGCTCACATAGGTCATATTCAAAGTTTTCTTTGATCATCTGATATGTAGCATAGATGGCCATACCAGAGACTAAATTCTCTCAGCTAGAATGATAAATATTATATCCAATCACCATAGAGGAAAACTTCACATCTGGTTCAATAATGTCATCAACTGTCATTTTCCTCTTGTCAAATTTTGATCCAGTTACATCGATAACGAGTTGATTCTTTATGTATTTCAACATGGGCAGCCCATTGGATGAGATAAAACTAGTTACGGTCCTAATGGCATCCTTGGTAATCTTAAATGGCCTCATCAGCCACATGAATTCATCATGCATCCAACTCAAAACATATTGTACCCATTCATTCTCCTCAAACAACTAAAACTTGATGAAATAAATGAAATTCTTTATCTCCAGTACTTTATACTCAGCTTTGAGGTTATAGTCTCCATCTCTGAGGTGATTCATGAATAGGTTTAGCAATTTAGAGCTCTTGAATTCATCTAGGTTGGCATGAATTCGTGCTTTGACATCTTTGGTGTGAAGAATGTCATATGGAACAGATGAAAAAGCACCTAGGGAATCTACCTCAATGGATTTGAAATGATGTTTCTTAAATCTAGGTCAAGGCCTCTCAGTGATATCCACAACCATTAGAGTATCTATTTTTCACAAATTTAAATTTGAAAATCTTCGCAAATAAATACCTTTTTCATTGGGTTAGGGTTTGCTACGAAAATCTTCTTGCAGTGTTAATCTCTGATAAATCTTCTTGTTGAGTGCCCTTAACTTCTATCTCTTTGAATGCAAAGTGACAAATGAGAAGGCTAAGTTACCTTTTATCATTCGCACATCTAAATTTTGGATGTAATAAATGCGCTTGTCCTAAACCTTCTAGATACCCTATCTTTTTAGACTGTTTCACAAAAGTTCATCTGCAAATCTTCAATATCACTTAATTTCTTTTGGAAGGACATAAATGCACTCGCTCTTAACCTTCCAAATACCCTATCTTTTCAGACTATTTCACAAAAGTTCATCTACAGATCTTCAATATCACTTAATTTCTTTTAAAAATCCTTCCAAATCATCTGCAATAGGTCACAATTCAACTTCTATCAACCTACCAGATTCAGTCACCAACTGCTAGCAGGGGAGAATAGGATTTTCTTGAAAACGTTCCCTAGGCTAGAGGCCTTAAATTAATTCCTAGAGGAATTTCTAGCACCAGATTCAGGTGCAAACCAATTTCCCACATCAATATCACTTTTCTTCACCCATGTCATATTCAATTGTTTCCTGATCTCATCCACATCTACTTTCCTTTTTCCTTTTTCATATTTCTACACACTTTTTCTTTTGTTTGCCAGACCCTTCCTATCCATATTCTTGTTTCTACAGAATATTGCAATGTGACTGGATTCATTGCAATTGTAGCACACAATATTTCCTTGTCCAAACTTGTAATTCACTTGATTTCCTCTTGATCTACATTTATTAGAAATGTGTCCAAACCTATTACATACATAACATCTAGCATTCCCTCTATTGAAAGAGTTATTTGTCATACTTTTGCATTCACTTGAATTATGTCCATACTTATTGCAATTGAAACATTGACCAAAGAAAGATGGACCATTTACATTCATTCTACTTATAAATTGAATAGCTTTCTGACCAAATTTATTGTAAACAAAGCAATTACCATTGAAATATGGATACTTTTAATCATTAAGTTGTCTTACCGAAGACCTTTTATATTTATTCTTAGAATTGCTTTGACCAGATCTATTGCTTTCACCTTTCTCAAATCCAAGACCTTTGTTGTTATCTACCTTCTTCTGGCCTTCAAGAAGCACTTGAATTTTAATTGAGCTAATTTTGGACTTCTCCTTATACTTATTTTTAGTCACAAGTATATTCTTAAGAATGACAATCTGTTTTTCAAGTTCTTTCTCATTGTGTTTGTATTCTTGCAGATCAAGCTTCAGTTGGCCAATCTCACAATCTAGCCTGTGGTATTCATAAAAAAATTATTTCAAGGACTGATTAAGATTATCTTCATTCTTCTTTCTTCCCTCAATCTCTTTGGTCAACCCCATCACTATAGATTCCATCTCATGTTTCAGTACTACATTTTCTTTTGCAAGCTTCTCACTTTTTTGTCTTCTCCTTCAAGGCTTGACTCAAGTGACCATCATCCATGATTTTTCTTTCTTTCTGCTTTACATTTTCACAAAGCTCCTTTCTCTTTTTCATAGACTTGTTCATCTGCCCTTTCAATGATTGAATGAAATTCTCAGCATCCTTAAGGTTCGCCTACAACTCTCAAACTTCTGATTTGGACCTATCAAGATCATATAGTGCAACTAGGAGTTGTTGTTGAAGACCACTAAAATCCATTGAATTATCATCTTGAATCTTCCTCAAGATATTAGACTTCTTCTAAGGAACTAAGCTCAGATACCATTTGTTGGAATTAAGGAACACTGAGAAGGGGGGGAGTTGAATCAATGTTCTACAAACTTTAACATAAATCTGTTCTTTCAACCACTTAATACCTTTAATCAAAAGAAATATGCAATAACATAAAAAAAAACCACAACACTATAACACAAAGATTTTGTACTTGGAAAACTAGTTAAGGGAAAAACCATGGTGGGGATGGACCCGCAATATAGGTATACTCTGTTAAAAGTATTACAATGGAGAATGCACATGCATTCAAGTACACTACCTAGAGCTCACTGCTCAAAAGAGAGGCTCACTACCTACAAATTAATTATAAAAGATTAGTAGAGTGTTTGAACCAAAGAACAACATCTACAAATGACAAAATACAGTTCTAGTTAAGCACAATATACGGATTTCATACACTTCATCTCTCACTACTCTGTTACACTTCTTCGCTATGATCTGAAGCACAAATATATATCCTGTGCACATGAAACTATGCATAATCGATCACTAACTTTTTTTCCATGTTAAAAAATCAAAAACATCAATCATATATCTGCAACAAGAAATTAGATCCATCACTTATTGGCTCATGAAGAATTTAGAACATTATTCAAACATGTACAACTTGTCAGCAAAATCTGAACACAAACACTAATGCAAACCAAAATAATTGATTACACATTACCAAAACTATTGGCAAAACCACTCGGAGCATGAAAAAAATCACCAAAGTCACTCCATCAAATCCACACATAGATCAACTACATAAATCAACTTGTTCTTAACTGGCAAACTAGAACCTTGTAATCAGAAGCTTGTATCTTGCAAACAAATCACCACCGAAGGACAAAAATTTTGAATAAGGAGTTACATAATCCATCTACCTTCCCTTAGATCCACAACACAAGATGTATAATATAAAAGAAATCCAGACCAAAACACCATACATAGTTAGATGCCCTATTATGGCTAACCCAAATCTTAGACAATTTTACAATTTGACTTCTGGTATGAGTAAATAATTCATTGTGGATGGGTACACTAACTTGGGTTGCTATCAATGACAACACCTGATAACTTGTGCAGTGTCTCTTTCCAGCAAGGTGATTATTGGAAATGAATGTAAGAAATGATATAATGCCTATTATAGTTATAATATAAGATTTGGGGAAAATATACATAAAAATATTTATTCATTATATGGATTATTTCCGTGAACGGATTTGTGGTTCTTTTGTATATGATTTACCTTCTTGAGAATCTATTTTGGGAATGTTGGAGAGTGATTCATATTTCTCATTTTGCATTTGGCATTTAATAACCTTAAAGTGTTGGGATGTTATTGTTGTGTGTGTGTCGATTTCCTTTGCACTACCAAAAATCATGTCTGTGTTGAGAGAGATGTATTTCTTCTTGTTGATTTGGTAATTAACAATTGTGTGGCCATTGTTATATTTCTTGTGATTGTGGCCATTTTGGAGATGTATTTGATGTTGATTTTATACCTTTGTGACTTTTCAAAGTTGTCGTAATACTACATTTTCGCATTCATAGATTAATGTGCTAAATCCCTTGTCATATGTGTTGAAAGTACATAAGCGCTATTACTCTTGTTATATGCACTAAAATTATTTGTATAAGCAATTTTTTAATCAATGTATGCACTGTTCTGAGCACTAGAAGTGCTAAATCTAAAGCCATATGCGCTAAAGCTTTTGCTAGAAGCATTGTAGAACCCTCTAAAAGCACTAATCTATTGTCTGTAAGTGCTACTCTATTTGGTAGATGCCTTATATTATTCCATGAATGCACTAATATGTTATGTTTTCCCACCTGAACTTATTTTGATTCTTTTGGGTCAGTTTTCTATGTTGGATTTTTATACCAGAGGTATTTATTGGTCTTCTTATGTACTTCTAGAATTGGTTACTGATCAGATTTGGCTATTATGTTATTATTTGGATATGACAAGATGTTTTTACTTTTTATAGAGGAATATGAAGTATATCTTCAACAAGTTGTATGTTTCCCTTGCTGTAGAGGGTGGCATGTATGGCTCCACATGTTGGAAATTAACACTCATCTGGTGATTTTAGGAGACTTTTGGTGGTTGGTTAGTTATTCATGGTTGTCATTGATGTCAACTCTTCATGGTGATTTGATCTGGCAATCATGACTTATCTTATCTGGAAGATAGTTAACCAACCAAACAGGGTAAAACAAGGTATTTTGGTAATGTGTTGATCCATAATCATCTTCGATGTTTGTGGTGATTATTTTTGTGATATTGGTGTTTGGTAGGACCTATTGGAAGCGTTTGGTTGTAATATTTTAGTTTGATGCTATGGTATGTTCGAGATTGGAGATGACTTCATCTACACATTACATCTGTTGAAGCCGACTTGAAGGAAATTATCTTTGTGGTGAGACCAGATATATAAGATCATTGTAGTGGTTGATTTTTGGGATGTTATGATATTTTGATTTTTTGGTGATCAATTTTGGTATGATTGAGCACAGTTTCATGTGTGCATTTTTCTTTCAAATCAACCGGTAACTAACTGAGATCGGAACAAAATAATTGGCAAAACAGAGACAATTAGTGATACAGAGCCTAACCAGATTTCAATTTTGCATTGTCAGATGATTTCTAAGAGTTCAATTCATTGTAAACTCACTTTATAATCAAAATGTAAGGCAGCGATCCTTCCCTGAAGGTTGTAGCCTTCTAGGAAATTATAATTGAGCAGTGAGCTCTAAGAAGTGAGCCTGAATGCAAGAGTATTCCCCATCCATGTAACATTTATGTACTCCTGGCCATAATATATGAATATTGTGGGTTCCAGCCCTACCATGGTTTTTCCCTTTCTAGGTTTCCACGTAAAAATTTTGGTGTTGTGGATTTGTGCTTTATTATTGCATGTTTATGTTCATATTTGTTGTGCATTGTTAACCAGTGGATAAAGAATAAGTTTGTAGTTTTATTTTCTGGTAGATCACTGATTCACCCCCCTCTTAGTGATCCCTAATTCCAATAATTTGTATTAGAGCCTAGTACCTTTGAGGAATCTTAACCACTTGAGGAAGATTTGGGAGATTGATTCAATGGATACCGGTTTTCAGAGACAACTCAATGTGGCACTTGAGGATCTTGATGCTGCTAGAAGTGAGGTTTGTACCTTGAAGAAGAATCTGAATGCAGCTGATGAATTCATTAGTGAGCTGAAGGATCAGGAAAGTATTTGTAGAGAAAAGAGAATGGAATTAATGGAAAAATTGAAGGAGAAAGAAGATAAGATCATGGAATACCAGGACAAAGTTGATGAAGTTGATAAACTTGAGAGAGAAAATGTTGCATTGAAGAATGAGATGCAATCCATTGTGATGAGATTGACCAAGGAGATTGAGAACTGGAAGAAGAATGAGGAGAATCTGACACATCATTGAAGGATAGAGTTGATGAATGCTTCAGACTTACCTATGAGAATGATCAGTTGAAGCTTGAGTTGACACTATCAAGGAATAATGGTCAAGAACTTGAAAGACAGATTGTTCCATTGAGGGATGAACTTGCTAGTGCCAATGAATACAAAGACAAATTCAAAGAAAGTTGTGCAAGACTTGATGAGATGATGGAAAGTCAAAGACATGGAAAGGATATGTGAGGTCTTGGATATGAGAAAGGTGAATCCTGTGGATCTGAACAAGGCAATGCTAAATCTGATCAGAAGAAGAGAAAGAATCCTCTAGTAAGATAACCTAATGCTCATAAATTTAATGATAGATGTTTTACTTGCAATAAATTTTGTCATATGGCAAGTCAGTGTAGAAGTAGGATAAATAATGGAATGATGAACAATAACAATGTAATGAACAACAATGTTTTTACCTTTACCATTCAATGTTTCATATGCAATAATTTTGGACACAAGTCAAATGTATGTAGAGTTGTGATGAATAAATTTCACAATAAAAGATTTAAGCATGTGGAATGTTTGGACATATCTCTAATCAGTGCAGGATGAGATAGAATTAGATGAACTTTAGATTTGTGAAGAATAATGTTGTTTGCAGAGCATGCAACAAAACCAATCACATTGCAAAATATTGCAGAAGCAAGAATGATGCTCTGGTAGACAAGAATAAATCAGATGAGAAGGGTAAAGCCAAATTTGAAGAGATCAGAGACAAGCATGAGAAGATATTGGTGAGAAAGGATGAATCTAAGACAGATAATGGATTTGTACGTGTATCTAGTGCAGAATCTTCATCTGATAACTAGGGCTTTTGGCCTTAGGGGGATGCAAATCAATGAAAATATTATAAGTACCCCTTGATGAGATCTGTTGTCTATTGATTACAGATGCTAGTTGATATCCAAAACTTAGATGGTTGATTGTGGCATCCGATAGCTGAATAGGGCATCTGGTTGAGTATTTGAGGTGCATTTATTTCAAAGGGAAAATATGAGAATCATTCTTCACCTTGTGAATAGTGTCTTCAAGCTATCAAATTTTTTTAGCGATCAAAGTTTCCAGGTGATCTAAGAGAAAACAATAATCCAGCAAAGCGATCTAGGGCATTCAACAATTGATCAAGGTATTTATCAAAAGGCAATAATCTGAGTTATTTTCTGAGATTCTGCAATGGCATTTGCATCCTCCATTTCTACTCCATTGGTGGTCAAAATGAAGGGCATGACTCATCCTGTATTCAAGAAAGATCCATACAAGTCCATGGAAGACGACCCGGTAGGTGCATTTTCCTTCATTTCGCATGATGTTCTCCATGTTGATCATGTTCATGCATATATTCATTGTGATATTGAGGAGATTGGGTCAGAAGATATTTTGGATTTGTACACAAATAAGATGCAAAAACCCTCAGCATGAATTTGCACAACTGGTAAGGAAGGGTTTTACTCAATTTGTGAAATTTTCATCTTTCGATGAGAAGGAATGGGCTCGATATGTGTTGAGAAGGGTTCATGTTGAATTTATATGGTTGGACAAGCCATACAAGATCATTGCAAAAGCAATCAAAGTAGTTACCTATTTACATCAAACTGGTGAGAAGCCATGGTTACAAAAGGTTACAAACCCTATTGTAAATAAACTAACCAGTTCAAAATTTGATGGACAATCAATGAAAATCAGTACCATAAGGGAATATGATGTTAAGTTTTTTGCTATGGTGATTGGGTTCAAGGTGTATCAGTCAAACAGATTGAATTCGATCTTCAGCACTGCAATTTATGTCACATAAAAGATGGTGAAGGAAGACAACCACTATGACCTATGCAGTGTGTTGTTAGAAGAATTGTTGATCAACTTGAAGAAGATCAAACACAACAAAAAGAATGTTTTCAAGTTTGGATCATTGATTATCTGTCTCGCCCTATATTTCATGAATCAAATCCCCAAAACCAGTAGAGTCCAGTGGGCTTATGATAGACCGGTGGCGCAACATATCAAGCAAGGATTGGATAGCCTTGGAAATTAAGAAAATTAGAATGCTACTTTGAGGGCCTTTTTAAAAATATTTCAGGAGAAGATGAAGTAGAGAGTACGAATCCCCAAGGAAATTGTCAAAAAATATGAGGGGACAATATGTTTTATGGTGAATAAGGATAAATGATTGATGGAGGCTGTCCAACCCCACACTATTTAGATAATGCCTATGGGCTATGAGGTGGATGAAGCTACCTTGGAAGCATATGCACAACATTTTCTCAACTATCCAGAAGACAGCAAAGAGGAGATATTTGGTGCCTGCAAAGAAAAGTCAATGGAGTTAAACTCCAAATTTATAGAATTGGCTAGGATGAGGAAGGTGGATAAGATAGTAGAGGATATTCTTGTTGAGGAGGTTCATCCCCAGGAGAAGGTGAGGGGATGCAACAAAGAAGGAAGAAAAATAGAAATATGCTCCTATCAAGATAAAGGTAACATGACCCTCTGCCACTCTAGTAAAAACACCTACTGCCCAAGTTGAAACCTCTGGTACATCTAAAAAGGGCAAATGTATTTTGAAGAGGAATCAGAAAGCACAAAGGGAACATGTGGCAGTTACTTTGATAGAATAAGAAATTGAATCTAATTTTGATGTTCACAAGGCACCTAAGAAGGGTGAATTTGCTAGGGTAACTCGGAAGCCCCAATCCGGTGATGTGAAGGGTGAAAAGTAGAAGAAGAAAGTGAGATTTTAACCTGAACCGACAAGCCAATCCAAGAAAGAAAAGAAGAAAAAGTTTGATCTTGATGAAGCAATTGAATCCGGTAAGATGAAAACTTCAAAAATAGAGTATCACTTTATTCCTTTGTTTTCCACCCAAGAATTGATTGATGAAATTATAAAAGATGATAATTTAAAGAATATATATGTATATTATGTAATATGGATGATAAAGTTCAGAGACAGATAGAAGAAGCAATAATTTTGTATATGGATGTATTTAGCAAGGCATTAATTGAGCTAGAGAAATATCTACCCAAAGATTTGTACAGTCTTATTGATGCTAGAAGAAAATTAGCAAGTCAAATAGAAAAGGAAATAAGGAGAGAGACCACCAAGATTTGGAAAAAATTTCTAATTGAGAATCAGCTTGTAGATAACAACTCTCAAAATAAAGCCACTCAGTTAGATAACCCTCTGGCAGAAACTGTAAAAAAATATGAGGATACGCAGGATGGTGGTGATCAGTAAGTTTTGGATTTTGTTGTTGATGAGGCTACAAATAATGATGACAAACTAGTAGAGGTCATGAATAGTGCACCAAGTGGTGACACCAGTGCACAAGAGGCACCCAAGAAAGATAAATCTGAACCTGTTGAAGGTGAGAAGAAAGATGTAGAAAAATAGGCTAAACTGGATAAGGACAAGAATAAGGATAAGGGAAAGGGTTTGGAAACTCCGGTATCAGTGGAAATTAACATGGCTAAAACTCAGAGCCTAGGGAGTTTTCCTCAATTTAACATCAATTTTGATAAACCTTTTTCTCAAATGTATCCGTTTGAGAGGACGATAGTTGTTGTTGCTCTTCTGGCGCAAGCCAGTCAAGAGTTATCCTAGACTGAGTTAGAGGAGAAGAAGCTAATTGAGAAATCGATGAAATTTTAGTGTCAGGTGATACTGGAAGTGCAACTTGATGTAAGCTCTAGCTCATCTGGTAAGCTAAACAATTTGATTGATCATATCTCCAGCAAATTTGATTATTTGTCTAATGCATCCACCTGGCAAGCCATGAAGAAGGTAAGGATGCCAAAACACAAACATTTTTGCAAATGATAAATAATGATAATGTACAATTAGATAAGGAGTTGAAACTGGTTGATGAGGCATTAGGATAAGGCTATAAAATATATAAGTCTTGTCTAATTTTGACTAATTTTACAACTAATATAGACAAGCAATTAGAGAACTGTAAAGGACAACTAATTCAGATCTCGCAGGCCTATGATTCCACATCAAATCTATCCGACAGTATAGAGGGATAAATTTTAAATATCACTGAGTAGATCAGAAATTTTGAGAAGGAGAAGGAGAGGACAATCCAGTGGACAGGTAAAACCTGGAATCTAATTGGTCCCTAACTGGACACCTTATTATATCATAAGATGGACTATATACAAAATATGTCTTAGGATACTCCTATAGAAATTGTTGCTATAGAATTTTATGCATATGTTTTGAACAGTTTTGTTTCAATTTTGGAGAAGTTGTGGGCAGGTTGGAACACTTATCTAGGATTCCTTAAGCTAGCTTGTGCAGATATATTGAAGCATGTATAGAGTTAATCCTCTAGTGAATGTATATATATATATAGCAATTTTGATGGACACCCTATCTTTGGCATTGATGTCAAAGGGGGAGAAATGTGGTGAAAAATGTATAGAGGGAGAGAGGAGATGAGGTGAAAAGTGTATAGTGTATAGACTGATTCTTTGTATGGAGTGTATACCCTAGTGTATTGCAGACTTGTGGATTTTTGATCTTAAGGGGAGTCTTGGAATACCTATATTCTTTTATTCTTTCATCCGGCTTTATTGATTTCAGCACTTAGTCATTTTTCACAGGAGTTGCCATAAATGCCAAAGGGGGAGATTGTTGGCAATTGACACTCATCTGGTGATTTTAGGAGACTTCTGGTGGTTGATTAGTTGTTTAGGGTTGTCATTGATGTCAACTCTTCATGTTCATTCAATCTGGCTATTGTGACTTAGCTTATTCGGAAGATGGAGGTAATCGGTAGACAGTTAACTGGTAGAACAGGGTATTTTGGTAATGTATTGATTCAGAATCATCTCCGGTGATTGTGGTGATTGTGGTGATTATTTTGTGATCTTGGTGTTTGGTAGGACCTATTGGAAGCATGTGGTTATAATATTTTAGTCTGATGCTATGGTATATTTGAGATTGGAGCCAACTTCATCTACATATTACATCTCTTGAAGCTAACATGAAGGAAATTATCTTTGTGGTGAGACCGAATATATAAGATCATTGTAGTGGTTGATTTTTTGGATGTTATGATATGTTGAGTGTTTGGGGATCAGTTTTGGTGTGATTGAGTGCAGTTTCACGTGCACATTTTTCTTTTAGATCAATTGGTAACTGATTGAGACCAAAATAGAATAATCGACAGAACAAAGACAGTCAGTGATACAAAGCCTAATCAAAACCCAATTTTGCATTGTCAAATGCTTTCTAAGAGTTCATTTCATTGTAAACTCACTTTGTAATCAAATTGTAAGGCAATGAACCTTCCCTAAAGGTTGTAGCCTTCTGGGCAATTATAATTGAGCAGTGAGCATGAATACAAGTGCATTCCCCATCTATGTAATCTTTATGTACTCCTAGAAATAGTATATGAATATTGTGGGTTCTAGGTCCACCGTGGTTTTTCCCTTTTCGGGTTTCCACATAAAAATTCTGGTGTTGTGGATTTGTGCTTTTATCATTGCATGTTTTGGATTATGGCAAAAATAGGTTTTGAAGGGGGCCCTAAACCCTTTACAAAATGATTCTAAGAGGTATAGAATCAGATAAAAACATCCAAAACAAAATAGGCTACAAGGATAAGCATAAGAAACAACAGCCAAAGAGACAACAAAATCCCAGTCGGGCACAAAAAGACAACAAAAAGAGCAAACCCAGACTTAGATAGAACCAGCAACCAGAAAATAGAAAATGACCTAATTACATTTGGCTTCTAAGAGTCTTAGCGACCTCAGCCTCAAGGGCATTCATGGTATCAGCAGTAACCTTCATAGCTTTATGATCCACATTCTAAATAGCTGCCTTTTTCTTCATGTTCCCACGAGTCCTTTTGTAGGGTCCTTCACCACCTTCGGCCACCTCAGCATCATCCCCAATAATACCAATAACCCTATCCGGCTATTCCAGACTATTCACCATGGTATTCATAACCATTGCAGACTGTTTGATAATTTTGTGACTCCTTACCATAATATTCTTGAGGTTGTCCTGGATCTTGTTATAGCCTTCCTCAACGCGGGTAATGCATTCCTCCAGCCTTTTCTTTAGTTGGTCAACCCCTTCCCCCATATTTTTGATACAGTCCATGACTGACTTCTTCTCAACCTCAGTCCAATTCCCTTCATTATTCAGATTACCATGAGTAGAACCAACAGGGAAAGCTTCCACTTTTCTTCCCATGGCTCTTTGGTTGATCCTTATCTCCTTAAGTTCATGAAACAACAACTTGAACAAGTTGAAAGTATCAATAGCATGTTCACAAGCCATACCCAACACATTTTCATAATCCTCCCTCTTATCATTAAGCTCATCACTTTTGGGATGAAGGTCTGCAATACCAACTGCACCCACATTACTAGTCTCCTTATAGGAAGGAGGAGAGGCTAGGACATTAGGGCAATTAGGGTCCTTATCATCTTTTGCCTTCTTGCTAGAAGAGGGGGATTTATTCTCAATAGAAGTAGAAGGGGAGGACATAACCTTTTACCCTTTGATACCCTTCCTCACCTTAGTTTTTGAACTCGAAGGTATTTCAATTTTATCTTTTTTCAGGGGAAGGGAAATCTCTTCAGACCCGGACCCAGAGGCTTCATTATCAGAGTCGCCCACACTAGTCTCATCATTCTCAAAAACAATGTGGATATAATCATCAAGGGGAGGAAGAGCACAGAAATGGGCATCGATAAGGACCAGCAGGCCTTCGTGCAAGATGGGAAACTTGGAAGGGTTCTTGCAGTGGTCACTAAAATTAGCCCTAAGAGCTGACATGAGATAGAAAGGGAAAGACATCTTCACACCATGGCATAAATGATTCAAAATAAAAAAGTGGTGACCATACATCCTGGTATAATGACCATCCAAAATAAGGTAATTTATAATTACTTTGAGAAGCTTCTACCAGATAGAGTTAATGACCGCAATGTCATAGTAGTTGGTCGTCTTTTTAACAATTTTGGCCCGCTCTGCCTCCTTCTTGGGGAAATTATGCACAACTTGCTCCATATATACCATGTCTCTATAATACTTCATACCCTCCATAGATAACCTAGTGACTTATGCAATAAGGGCTTCATCAACTAGGACCTTCCGACCATGGAGAACAATCATTCCATCCTTCCAATTTTGAGCAAAATAGTTTGTGACATCTTGATTTTGCCCTTTTAGCCTCTCAATGTAGGGAGTAAACCCCCCTTTCTCCAAAATTTTCCATAGCTTCTTTTCATTCTTCAACTGCACATAGCTAGGCAGCTCAATTCTTTTTCTTGCACCACCCATTTTATCTTGCTCTTCGTTACACTCTCTACAAAGAATTTTTAAAGTTAAAGTAGGACTCCAGAAAATGTTTAAAATTGCCCACAAAGCATGTGAAATAAGTTTGCATCGATTCTCATGTCCTCTTTGGCCACTTGTCTCAAAAAGGAAGGTATTAGTAATTCTAGAAACACTCACAGTTATTATGGAACAAGTTATCATTAAATTTACTCCCCTGACTTTGCTCATGGAACAAATGCATAGAAAACTCCAAGTCCAGCCTATCACCACGGGTCCAACTAAGTTGGGCTTTACACATCACTCCCCTATTGAAAGGAAGTTGACAGCCACTTTGGCTTGTCTATATACATGGAAAACAATACATCTATCAAAGGATTTAATAATATTTGTATCCTTTTTCATCCAAATATCAACATTCCAAGCCAGAGTAGATTTGCCCTTAAGGTAGTTGATAATATTCTTTGAGTCCCCCTAGACACGAACAAGCTTAAATTTGTTCTGTTTAGAAATTTTTGAACCGTGATAAGCTCCTATAGCTTTTGCAACATTATTAGTTTGTTTACCAAGAGGGAGAGCAATAGTAGAAATAAAGTTTCCATAGTGATCCCGTATCACCCCTCCACAGCCAGCTTGACTAGGGTTCCCTCTAGCCACACCATCAAAATTGATTTTTACCCATCCTTGGGGTGGAAAGTTCCAACTAATTTTGTCCCTAGGGTTGACCTTAGGTGTTACCACATGATGACGAAAATCCCAATCCTTGACAACATTGGATTCATACTCCTTAAGGATTCCTCTATGAGAGAGAATATTGGAGCTAACAGACGAGAGATTATCAAAGATGGCTCTAGAAATTTTCTTGAAGACAATATCAGGAAGGAGATGGATATTCCTAAAGATACGATTATTACATTCTTTCCATAAACCCCATGCCATGTGAGGAAACATGAAGGACCATAGCTTTTTTATGAAAGGATTTCTTGAAGGAGGGTTCCATTGGTGAACAAACTCCTTAACAACCCCCGGGAGAGTCTAGCAAAGATCCCATTTCTGAAGCACCAGATCCCAAATCTCATAAGTGTAAGAGCAGTGTAAAAATAGATGATCAACAGATTCAGCCTCTCTCATACACAAGTAGCATCTGTTTGGGATAGAAAAGCCTCTCCTAACAAGATTGTCAGTAGTTAAGATTTTATTAAGAAAGAGGAGCCAAAAAAAACATATTGACCTTAGGAGAAAGGTCCTTGATCCACACCTTAGAACACCAGGACACATGGGGTTCATTACAACCATCCATGGAAGAAACAAAAAACTTCCCATTGGGATTGAATTTTCAAATAAGTTCATCTTCCACACCTTCCTCCAAACCAAAAGAATTTAGGGAAAGCTACAAATGAATGAAAGAAGGATTAATAACAAGAAGATTCACCCACTTACCCTCCTTCCAATAGTTAGCCACCATTAAGCCATAAGAAGCAACACAAAAGATCCCAAAGTAGGATAAAAAACAAGTGAATGATTCTTGATCCAACAATCATCCCAAAATCGGATTCTTCTGCCATTCCCCAGCTTCCAATAGGCTCCCCAACTAGCCACATCCCTAGCCTTGAGGATATTGTTCCAAAGATGAGATCCAGAGGGGATATGAGAAGAACTCAAAAAGTCTTGCAAAGAATGAACATTAGAGAGATATTTATTGTGCCATAAGGTGTTCCATTCCCTTCTACGGTCATAAGACCTCCAAACCTATTTAGCCAAAAGAGCATTATTAAAGGTTTTAATGATTCTAATTCCCAGTCTACCATATCTCCTTGGCTTGCAGACATTCTCCCAAGCAACCAGAGGGATTCTTTTCTTTTCCTCAACCCCAAAGGAATCTTTTCTGAATTTTATCAATAATTTCAACAAATTTAGAAGGAATCTTGAACAAACTCAAGGCATACACTGGGAGGTTGTGAAGAGTAGCTTTAAACAACTGAATCTGTCTTCCTGGCACAAAGCCATTTTGTTGAGGAGAAATTAGAAGAGGAAGAATCTTCAACATCCTTGATGTAAGGACCTTGGAGATAATTGTGTAGAAGGAATTGCACAAACTGATAGGCCTAAAAGCATCCAAAGAATCACCCCTTGCTTCTTAGGGATGAGGACAATGAAAGTAGCATTCAATTCCTTTAGCAGGGATCTATCTCCAAAAAACTCTTTAATAGCATTGGATACATATTTCCCCACCACCTCCCAAAAGTGCTAAAAGAAGAATATAGGAAAGTCATCAGGGCCTAGAGCTTTACTACCATCAAAAGAAAATACAAAACTCCTAATCTCCTCCTTTGAAGGAATGACAGCCAGATTATGATTTTGGTTATTAGATAGGACTTTAGGTATGATATCAACCAACATATTTTGAGCCTCCGGGTCTATTAAAGTATCTTTCTTTAGAAGATCGACAAAGAACTCAATAACAACTCCACTTATTTCATCCTCATTATCAATTCTTCTCCCATTCTTCACAAGGTGGAAAATTCTATTTTCAGCCTTATGTTTAAGGGTAGAGATGTGGAAGAATCTAGTGTTTTTATCACCATCCTTGAGCCATAAGGATCTAGATCTCTGCCTCCAAAAGGTCTCTTCCCGAGCTATAATTTTGTGGTATTTAGACAGAACCTCACTTTCCTTAGCAAAATTATCATTCACATAACCTTCATTTTGGACTTTATCCTAGATCAGGCCCAACTCCTCTTGAAGAGCAGATTTCTGAACAAAGATGTCCCCAAAGACTTCTCTATTCCACTTTTTAACCTTCTCCTTAGCATGCCTTAACTTTTTAGCAACTTGAAACATAGCAGAACCATCCACTTGAACATTCCACCAATCTTTCTCACTACTGGAAAGGTTTGGGTGGGAGAGCCACATTTTCTCAAATATAAAAGGAAACCTCCTTTGCTGGCCGTTCTTAGGGTCAGCCATCAAACATATAGGAAAGTGGTCAGATCCGATTCTAACCATGGAATTAAGGGAATAGACATAATGTTGGATCCACTCAACTGAGATCAAGGCCCTATCAAGCCTAACTTAAATCAGCTCAGCTCCAACATGACGAATAGACCAAGTGAAGGAAACTCCAGATAAATCCAAATCAATAAGACATTGACCATTGATGAAGTCAGCTAAGTCCAGTTTGCTATCACTCTATATCTAAAATCCCCCAAATTTCTCAGATTCCATAAGAGGGGTATTAAAATCCCCCATCACCAACCAAGGAGTATTCGGATAATGACTTCAAAAAGAAAAGCTTTAGCCAAAATTTCCTCCTACAAGCTTTATTATTGGGAGAATACATATTGGATAGGATCCACGAGAACCCATCCCTTGAATGTTTAAACAAAGTAGCCACATGGTTACCATCATGATAGATAGGAGTGCCATGAATAAACTGAGTATTCTAGAGAGTAAAAAATCCCCCAAAAGCCCCATCAGATCTGCTCCCTTAAGATTCACAAAATTTAGAAAACTTAATTTTCTCCACCTTATCTTTTAACATTTTAGTTTCTTGAATAAGTAAAATATTTGGTCTATGATCCCTAGAAATATTATGAATTATGTCCTATTTATGACTACTATTAAGACCTCTAATATTCCAAGAAAGGATCTTCATTTTTTACCAGGAGAATTAAACAGACTATCATGGATCATTTTCTATGATCCATCTACTATGTCCTGCATGCACTCCTTCTCTTTTTGCCACCTGTTAGATTTTCTCCCTGTACTTCGGGGTGGCCTGCAATTTGCCTTCTCTCTGTTGCGACTAGTGACTCCAAGTTTTTACAATGACTTCTTTTTCTTTGGCACCACCTTAGTATAGCTCATTTCTTCATCAAATTTGATTCCCTCCAAACCACTAGCATCATCAACCTTTGAGGCTGCAAGGTGTCCAGAATAACAACATTCTGGTCCAAGTCAGGGAAGTTACAGATAGAGTGTTGTGAAGAAGATTCATCCTCAAGGGTCTTCTTCAGATCACTGAACTCAAGATTAATGAACGATGATCCAATAACTGGAGAAGATTGTCGATCTTTGAAGGTACATTCTTCCATATCCTTGAATCTATTGTGGTTTAGGGGTGAAAGTTCTCCATCCTTCAAATCCTCTACCAATACTTATTCTTCTTCATTTATGGCAACCACATTCTGCTTAGCTATCTCTTCTTCATCCTGAATGGGATCCCCCTTAGAAATAATATTTGGATCTATATCCTTAACCTCAAGGTTTTGATCTTCATGGTTACTCTCTCTATTGTCTTCCTCTTGATCCATTTCTTTCACTTCAATATTTTGGAAAGGTTGAACATTATTTTCCTTATTGGTTTCATGGCACCCATCTAGCCCTTTCTGGTTCACAAAATTACCCTTCTTGTTCTGAGCTTCTATGTCCACAAGTTTGGGTTTCCAGATAGTGGGTCCTTTGTTGGAATCTATCTTAGTATTCTGAGGGGATTTCTTTGCCCAGTGGCCTGTCTTTTTGCACAAGAAGTAGACAAAAGGTAATGATTCAAACTCAATAGTTTGAACTAACGTTCCCAACTTAGACACCAGTTCAAATGATAAAGGAAGATCCTTAGATATAGATACCCCCACACAAATCCTAGCATAGACCATTCTTTTCCCGGCAACCATCATTGGATCAATGGATACAAGTTCCCCAAACACTCTAGCAATGCTCTTGAAAATATCTTCATGCCAATATTCCAGAGGAAGCCCTGGCAACTTGACCCAAACATGAATGGTTTCAAAAAAGGCATCAGACATGTCCATATTCAGACTCCACTTCTTAAGGGTTAAAGAGGACCTCCCCATAATCCAAGGGCCACCACAAAGAATAGTAGGAATATCCTCAGTGCATGAGAACACAAAGGAGAAAAAACTCTAAGGGAGAGTCAAAACCTCAACTTGCCCTTTAATCTTCCACCTCTGACTAACAAAATTCCTCACCAAGTCAATGTTGGGTCTAGGCCCAGAGAACTTTCCAACAAGGGTAAGCACCATGATAGCAATGTTGTGGTCAATCAACTGGTCAGGAATAGACATAGAAACCTTACCGCTAACCTTATCACAACTGACAAACATAGGGGGAAAGGATGACTTTCCAGCCGACTTAACCTCGAATAAATTTACCCAATGATTATTCATGGCACTTGCTAAAAAGGCATGTTCTGTGGCCCCTGTGATAGGCTGGACTACCTGAGAAACCTGTGATGAAGACATATCATGAGGAGAATCCACATGGGGAACCTTGATGGATGCCCATCCCCTAGGTCCACCTATAAAACCCATTTTTGGGTCCCCACCATCTTCATAATTTGCATCTCCTTGGTTGTCCTTAGTGCCAGCAAATCCAAGGGATCTTGAGCCAGTTCCCTGTGAGCCCGGAAGGGACCCGCTAGGGACCATAGAAGCATCACTTGAAACCCTACCCTGAGTGCCATGATGTTATAATTTAGAGGATTGACCGATAGTGTATGTTATTCTTTTTATTGTTGCATGTTTATGTTCATATTTGTTGTGCATTGTTAACTGGTGGATAAAGAATAAGTTTGCAATTTTAATTTTCGGTAGATCATTGATTCACCCCCACCCTCTCAGTGATCCCTGATTCCAACACCACTTTCAATTATTATTGAGGATTCTATTATGCATGGTTGAGAAAGAAGGATTAATACCTTGCTCTTGTTTATGTGTTGGCATCTTGGCATTGGCTTATTGTGCTTATTGCATATGTATGTGGATACTTTCATGTTATTACTATTGGGCCTCCTTGCTGTTATTGAGATTATGTGAATATGTTAAGGTCTTAGAAAATGATTAGGAAGAGTGGACTTCTATGTGATGGTCAGGATCAAGAGAGAATAGGTTGGCAAGAGGTTCCTTGTAAGGATGCTCGAATTCTAGACTACCAGAAACACGTTGGGGGTTTTTCCTTGATTTAAATAAGTGATAACCATGATAATTAATTAGTTGGGTTGGGTTTATATTTCTCACCTAAACAAGATAATGAATTGGTTTTAGTACCCTGCCTCATGGTCCTTGAGTGAAGACTCAAGATGAGCTTAGGAAGACTATGGAGACGGTAAGTCATTCTCCCTTGATTCTTTCAAAGAGAGATGACTCTACATATCTATCAAGGTTTTTTATTATCCCTTCTATATGAGGATAGCATGTAGAGACATGATTGTCAGGGTGTGGCATTGTTCCCTTCTATGTGAGGATAGCATGTGATGACACTCTTTCCCTACATGTGTCCTTATTCCTTATGCCATGGTTTTTGTTATGCCTTTGGGGGTTTATATTCTTTATGATCAGTCATGTGATGTGACTTATCTTATTTCTTTGGTTTATTCTTGGTTGTTGTCCTTGATTTATTGAGTTCTCTTTGGTTGTTAGGTATTTTCCTAAGTCTAGAGAGTGTTTGGGACCTTATGGGAAATTGAAACTCATCTGGTGGATGCTGATGCATCAATAATGGTCTAGGGTTGTCATTGATGGTAACTCTCCTTGGAAATCCTATCTGGTAATCACACATTTTGATATTCAAAGTTATTGTGATCCGGTGATAAACTATTGGTATTTCAAGATAAGCATTGTAGTTTTAGTCCGAAAGCTTTCTGATGATTGAGGTGGTGATATTTCTGTATGGGGTGATAGGGCTGACTTGTGGAAGTAATTTTGACATCATTTGATGGATCCACATATGTTTTGATGATCTGGTTCAACTCGACTCATGATTACATGTTATATTACAAGCCCACTTGATAATTGTTTTGTTTGTGGTTGCGGATATATAAGACCAGTGTAGAAGATATTTTTGATGCATGAGATGGTATGATATGAGCAAGTTGTGATCAATTAATCCTTTTGGCATAGTTTCACGTGCGCATTCTTAATCTGGTAGCTGACTGAGACTAAAAAATAGAGCAGAGTACTAGAGGTGGTACAGTCAGAATTTATGTGCCTAACTAGAACTCATCCAGGAATTGTTTGATGCTATTTTGGAGCTCAACAACTGGAATTCACCATTATAAATAATTTGTAAGGTAGTGAGCCTTCTGAATTATTGTATCTTGAGCTGTAAGCTCTAGGCAGTGTGCCTGAATGCTAGTGCATTCCCCTTTTGTAATATTATTTTTCTACTAGTTATAGTTGAGTAATATGTAGGTTAAAATCCCACCATGGTTTTTCCCATTTGATTTTCCACGTAAAAATCTTGGTGTTACGATATTGTGGTTGATTATCTTTTGATTCCGTGCTTTAATTTCTTGCATATACTTTCAGTGGTTTCAGATAAGTCTGAAAATTTATTTGCCAGTAGATCACTAATTCACCCCCCCTCTCAGTGATCCTTGACTTCAACAATTGGTATCAGAGCCTAGTTCCTCTAGGGAATCCTAACCACTTGAGGAAGTCTATGAGATTGAATCAATGGATTATAATTTGCAGAGACAACTTTGTGTGGCACTTGAGGATCTTGATGCACCAAGAAATGAGATAAGCTCCTTAAAGAGAAACCTAAATGTAGGTGAAGAATTCATTAATTATTTGAAGATCGGGTCAACACTTCAAGAGACAAGAGGAAAGAGATGATGGACAAGGTAAAGGAGAAAGAAGATCAAACCATGGAAAATCAGGACAAAGCTAATGAGTGTGAGAAGGTTGCTAGAGAGAATGTTGTATTGAAGAATGAGATGCAATCCATTATGATGAAGATGACTAAGGAGATTGAAAATTGAAAGAAGAATGAAGAGATTTTGACTCAATCATTGAAGGACTAAGAAGATGAATGCTTCAGGCTTTCTTATGAGAATGATTAGTTGAAGCTTGAGTTGACACAATCAAGGAATAATGGTCAAGAACTTGAGAGACGGATTGTTTCCATAAGAGATGAACTTGCTACTGCAAATGAATACAAAGATAAATTCAATGATAGCTTAGAAAGGCTTGATGAGATGTTGGAAAGTCAGAGATATGGAAAGGACACGTGAGGACTTGGCTATAAGAAGGGAGAATCCTCCAGATCTAGACAAGGAAATACAAAACCTAATCATAAAAAGAGCAAGAATCCTTCGGTAAGACAACCTAATGCTCATTTATTTAATGGTAGATGTTTTACTTGCAATAAATTTGGTCGTATGGAAAATCAATGTAGAAGTAGGATGAATAATGAAATGAATAATTTGAACAATGGTCCTACCTTTACCGATTAGTGTTTCATATGCAATAATTTTAGTCACAAGTCAAACATGTGCAGAGAAGTAGTGAACAATTTTTAGAATAAGAGATGTTGTGCTTGTGGGATGTTTGGACATATCTCTAACCAGTGCAGGATGAGACCAAATTAGATGAATTTCAGACCTATGTAGAGAAGTGTTGTTTGCCATGCATGCAACAAAACTGGTCACATTGCAAAACATTATAGAAGCAAGAATAATGCTCCAATAAACAAAGACAAATCAAATGACAAAGGAAAAGTGAAAGTAGAAGAGAACAAAGACAAGCGTGAGAAGATGTGGGTTAGATAAGATGAATCCAAGGTGGATAGGGGATCTGCACTTGAATCTAGTGCAGGATCTTCATCTGGTAACTAAGGCTTTTGGCCTTAGGGGGTGGCATTTTCATACAAAATCTTGCAGAACCCCCTGGAGACATTTGTGATCGATCAAGGTTGATTGCAGATGTTTGAGATGATTATCTAGAATTCTTCATATCAATATTTGAATCCAATTGAATGGCTTATGCTGAACATGGCATCCATTTGATACTTATCAGTGCATTTATGTCAACTTAAAATTAGGGTTTTCAAAGTTAAAAAGGGCGAATATGAATCATTTCTTACATTGTGAGTGAAGAGTTTAAGCAGTACAGTGAGGCAAACCAGTTTCAAAGGCGATCAAAAGATTGAGGTGATCTGACAAAGGTTATTGTGCATCTGTCAGGAACAAAAGGTATTTACAAAAGCATATTTTGAAACCTAAATTTATCGAAATGACATCTTCTTTTGTTAATACACCTTTGGTAGTTGAGGTTTATGAAAGAGAAAGACCTCATTTCAAGAAACATCAATTTAAGTCGGTAGAGGATGATCCAAATGGTGCTTTCTCATCCATACCATATGGAGTTCTGCATGTTGATGATGTGAGAGCCTATATTCACTGCAACATTGAGAAGACCGGAAATGAGGTGATCTGTCGTGCCCAAAACTTTAGGGCACAAAAACGGAACAACAAAATTTTTTTTTTTTGACGTCATGAACTCGCTATAGATCCTAATACATAACGACTGTATTTAAAGTTTTGTCTTATCTAGGATGTAATTAACTTACTTACTAAGGTTAAGTTAAATAACCAACTCGAACGAGTGACTTGATTGGTGAAGATTAATTTGCATTGCCGATTAGTTAGCTAGCTCCATTACCTAAGACAAGTTGTCGCTAATTAAATCAAGGAATAATTGGTTACCTTAAGGTATTAAATCATTCCCAATCCATATAAGGATAATGCTATTGATTAATTGATACACCTGCGAAATTATTATATACATCCAACTGATGAGGGTTCGAATTACTACAATGTCGTTTGTCCACTAAAACCGACAATAAGCTAAGGCCAATTCTAATTTTCCCTAACTTCTTAATTTGTCGATTAAATTAAATTTGGCCCAAGCTTACCCCCAAGGGTTTATGGTCCATAAAATTGGTTCTACAAATTCCCCTTTTTAAATTTTCCTAATACCCCAAATATAATTAGGGAAGTCTATTGATTAATTAATTAAATTAATCGAGTTGATGTATGGTGTTTCCGATTTTGATAACCCCTTCATTCTTAAATCCCCTTTTTTTAAAATTTCAAATCTCCTAAGGAGTAAATGGACGTATAATAATCCTATCATTAATTAACCCCATTTCATATATTAAAACCAAGTTTAAAACTCCAATCTAAATGGTCATATAAAAGAAAATCCCATTATTGAATTGCCCCCAAAATATATATATATTAAAATCAATGTTTAAAAATCCCCATTTAAATTCCTTATATATATATATATATATAAATTCATATATATATATTTTTAAATACTAACCCTCATTATAATTTCAAAATTAATTTTAGTGTTTCAAATCTAAATCTCCTATATATATATATATATATAAAAATATATATATATATATATATATATATATATCTAATTACCTAAAATGCTAACCCTAACCCGAAATTGGGTTAGGGTTGCTCTTTTTTTTTTTATATTTTACCTCTTACCTTATTTCCTCTTTACCATTTTATACCCTAACCCGAATGGGTTAGGGTTTTATATTACCCCTTTTTCTTTGTTTGCTTTCTTTCTTTTTTTTGAGTTGTAACTGCAGGTACGGAGGCGGAGGGTTTCATGCGGGGAGAGCGGAGGTTTTCGCAGGGGTTCGGGCGCCGCTGTGCATACGCACAGTGGCGGCAGCGCCACCCACTGTGTGTACACACAGTGGCGGACGGCATAGCCGCCGCCCACTGTGTATACACACAGTGGCGGGCGCCGTTCACTGTGCGTAGCACAGTGGCGGCCGCGACCGCCCACTGTGTTACACACAGTGCGGTGCCCTTCGGCGCCGCCCACTGTGTGTAGCACAGTGGTTCGGCCGTGGCCGTCCACTGTGTTGCACACAGTGGCCCGCGAGACTTTGCTTCCCTTTTTTTTTGCAACATTTTTAATAAGTTTCGTGGGTTGATAAAAATGGTATAAGATGTAGTTTTTTTTTGAATTTCCAATGTATATTATGTATATTATATATATATATATATATATATATATATATAATATGCATAGTATCGTTTATGAATATGTAGATATTTTCTTCTACAGGCATCCACAGAGCATGACTTTAGATTGCAGAATATATATATATATATATATATATATATATATATATATATATATATATATATATATATATATATATATATATATATATATATATATATATATATATATATATATATATATATATATATATATATGATTAAAGGGTTTATTCTGCATTATATTTTATATGTTTGAAACAGAGGTGCACAAGTTCAAAATGCATCCTTTATTTTGTTGTTACAGGGGTATGCACATTACAGGAAGCTTATATGTATATATATACTTTATATCTATATAGGTATATATTTTCAATATATATACTTATATACATATAGAGATATATATGACTAAATGTTGAAGTAATAGGGTTAAAACCCTTATATTGATCTGAGGTTTTTAACCATCTACATTCCGTTTTAAGTCTTCTAACAGCATTTAGAATAGATCTATTTATTTCTTTCTTTTATTTAAACTTGCTACAGAAATAAAATAGTTCTGGTTTTCTTTTAACAGTCATAAAATAACAAAATCTAAACTATGCAAGTAAATAGTGAGAAATAAAAAAAACAATACTAGTTCACTCTTTTTTTTTTAAAAACAGTCATAAAATTACAGAATTTACACTATGCAAGTAAATAATAACCCTACTGCATTTCTTTTTCTTTTCCTTACTAATGCAGTAAATAAACTAATGAATAGTAAATAAGGAATCCTAATGCATTTTTCTGTTACTTTTCTTTAATATTGCAGTAACTAAACATGTTACAGACCAAATTTAAATGTAGTCTTCTACAACACAATAGGCATCAAAATATAATAAAAATTTACATTACTTTCCAGAATGATAAGTTACAATAGCCCAAATATGAAAATGGGTAGAATTTCTAAACAGTCATCTTTCTCTAATCTTTACACAGAAAATAAAAATTACATTTATTCAAATAGAAACAGAATCATTTTAAGTCCTATATTTACATCTGCACTTTCTCTTCTTTTTTTTTCTCTTTTTTTTTGCATTAAAATAAAAATAAGAATTCTGAATAGAAGTCTGCAACACATCAATCTGCAACTCCTAATCTTTTTCCCAAGCCACCTGCAAGTAAATTTTAGGACTGTGACCATGGGATGCTCACCTCCCAGCCTAGGCTTACCAGAAGCCACCCCCGAGCTAGGAGAATCAAGGCATAGACGGGTTACAACCAAGCAATACAACATAACAATAGGGAAAACACACAACACATACACTTTCCCATCCCAAGCTACACTATCACCACATTTGTGGAGATAAATCTATGGGTGGAAGTGGACCAAGTACCATTGGGGAGACTGCAGCCAAAAATATAACACAAGCCACCTCATGGCAACACAAAATACCCAACAGAATTCATCTCATACACCTTATGCCCCCCCAAGGGCTCAAAGCCATTTCTCTCCCCTTATGACCCCCAAATGCATACACAAGGCTATGCAGCAAGGGTCACAAAGGACACCCTTGAGATCACTCTCCTTAAGGAGAGCCTCTCACCCAAGGCTGTCATGCTTCTTCCACCCCAAGATCATCCTACTCTCCCAAGAGTAGAAGATCTTGGACACTCCCAAAGCAAGAACACAAAACAGAAAAAGAAACATAGGAAAGAACTACACATTATTTTCTTCAATCAACATTATACATACACACTTTCTTTACAAGCATTTCTTTCCTTCAACAAAACAACATAACTAAGATAAACAGCATGAACAAGAGGAGATAACAACCAACCTTATTCTGCCAATAGGTATGCTAAACTTAGTTGGAGATGAGCTGCCCAATCCACACAACTTTCTGCAAATCCTTGGCCCCCAAATTCCTCTAATTCCTAAAACTGGTTTTCTCTTCTCTTTTTTTTTTCAAGTTTTTTCAAAAATCTCCAAGAATGGAGAGTGGGTGATTAACTCACTAAGCTTCCATTCTTAGCCTAAGAAGGCCTCTCTCACTCCTTCCAACCTCTTGGATAGAGTGAGTGATCTCCCATTGGGTTGGTCTTCCCTAGGTCTTACACACTCCCTAACCTAGGTGCCTAGAGAAGGGAAATGGAATGGGGAAGAGGGATTACTATCTCCAAGAAGGTTCTCCTTCCAAGGATGGCACTCCTATAGATGGAATTCGTCCATCTTGGGAAAACCACTTTTTTGGGTGGTTAAACAAGTCCTAAGGGAAAGACACATGGCCAATTTTGGCCTTCACTCATAGGTACCCCATGAGGCCTAATAGAAAAGCTCTAAAATTGACTCTAGGAGTTGATTTGACCTTCAGAAAGTCCACCTGAAGTTAACCTACGGGTCAACTCTGAGTTGACCTTCCTTGTGGCTCTCTAACCTAGATTTCTTGGTTCCTTCAAGGATAATTAGGGGATATAACCATTAACAAAAATAAAACTTTCAAAAAGGTGACATGACAATTGCCAACACAACATACTACATAGGTGTCAAGTGACACTACAAAATAATTCCACATCACAATAACCACATGGCAATTGTCCCTTAAACAATTTAATCAATCAAATAAATACAAATTACACTCATGCAACATTTTACATTTACGAATAAAATACAGTACATACGGGGTGTTGTCTCTCCAAATAGACAACCCCTAGTTTTACTAACGCACATTGGCCTAGGCTTGATTCTCCCTAATATTTCCATGGTCACATGGATATTTTCCTGCACATCTCAATTTAAACATTAGTACTTCCCAAATAGCCTCATATAAAATATAAAATCACATAATCAGAATACAATACATTCATTCTACAAAGACTTGACATTATGAAATATAATTTGTCACAATTCAAAGCAATTTCCTCATAATCCTCAAAATTTGATCCATCTACAATATATGCAAACATTTTCCAAACATTATATCTAATCCTGAAATTCAGATAATAACCTGCATCATCACAACATTACCCTAATCTAGAATCATATAATATTCTATAATCCACAAGGCATAGAAATGAAGCATCCACATATATCAATGTTACCAAAATCGCGGAATCATGAAAAGTTCTATATCCATAGTGTGTCCAAACTAGTATCCAAAATAGTTCCAAAATGAAAATAACTGAAGAGATAGGATGGGTTGGGGTAGGGCCTCACACCCTCCCCCTCTAGGTATGAACGTCCTCCTGGAGTTCATCAAAAAGATGAGGGTACTGTGATCTCATACGTGCTGTATCCTCCCATGAAGCTGTAACCTCATCATAGCAATCCCACTGGACCCTAACCTGGTCCAGCTCTCGACCTCGAAGGGCCAACGTCCGGCGTGCCAAAATGCGAATGGGCTCCAAGGCTAACTGCCCGTCCGACTCCACCTGCAAGGCATCCCAATCTAAAATATGAGACTCATCATAGATATATTTTCTCAAAACTGACACATGAAACACATCGTGGATGCGTGACAGGCTAGGTGGCAAAGCTAGGCGATAAGCAACTGGTCCTATCCTCTCAAGGATCTCGAAGGGTCCAACAAAGCGAGGTGCGAGCTTAGAACCCTTTCCATAGCGGATTGGACTCTTATGCGGTCGCACTCTCAGAAAAACTCTGTCCCCAACCATGTAACTCCGGTCTATCCTCTTTGCATCTGCATATTTCTTCTGCCTATCCTGTGCCTCTCTAAGGCGCTGTCTAATCAAAGTTACCTGTTGCTCCATATCACGGACCAACTCAGGGCCTATGGCCACTCTGTCCTCAATACGATCCCAACTCAAAGGTGTCCTGCATGGTCTGCCGTACAAGGCCTGAAAGGGTGGCATCCCCAAAGAAGTGTGATGCCCATTATTATAGGCAAATTCTACTAAATGTAGGTACTCCTCCCATCGGGTCTGATGATCCATGACGTACATGCGTAGCATATCCTCTAACACCTGGTTAACCCACTCTGTCTGACCATCTGTCTCTGGATGATAGGCTGTGCTAAAGTTGAGCTTGGTGCCCAACGCTGTCTGTAATGCCTTCCAAAAGGAAGATGTAAAGAGAGAATCCCTATCAGAGATAATCTTGCGTGGGACACCATGAAGCCTAACAATGTCTCGTAAGAACACCTGTGCCACTGTTGGAGCTGTGAAGGTAGTCCGAACTGGTGAGAAGTGGGCTACTTTGGTCAATTTGTCAACTGTCACCAAGATAGCATCATGGCGACGTGATGACATAGGAAGACCAATAATGAAGTCCATGGATATAGTATCCCACTTCCACTCTGGTATAGCATGGGACTGGAGTAACCCTCCTGGATGGCGGTGCTCTGCCTTGACTCTCTGACACTCAAGGCATCGGGCTACTAACTCGGCGATAAGCTGCCGCATTCCTGGCCAATGATATAACTGCCTCAAGTCAGCATGCATCTTCTTAACCCCGGGATGTGCTGCATAAGGAGCTCTATGAGCCTCCATGATAATGAAATCTCGCAAACCCCCAGGAGAGGGTACATAAATGCGCCCTCTATGGCGTAATAAACCATCGGACTCCAAAGAGTAGTCCACAAACTTCCCCTCCAGGGTCTCCTGATTACGGATCCTCTGACAAACCTCTAGATACCAATCATCCTCTGGCAATCGCTGCAAAATACGGTCTCTCAAATCAGTGCTCATGGATATGGTGTAAACCTCATGTCGTCTCCTACTTAGGGCATCTGCGACCACATTTTCCTTTCCTTTGATGTAATGAACATCAAAATCATACTCACAAAGGAACTCCATCCATCTCCTCTGACGTGCATTAAGGTTAGGCTGGGTGAAGATATACTGCAAACTCTGATGGTCCGAATGAAGCTCGAAGTGATGACCTAAAAGGAAGTGTCTCCACCTCACAAGTGCATGTACAACTGCCGCAAGCTCTAGGTCGTGCGTAGGGTAGTTAAGCTCGTGAGTCTTAAGTTTCCTAGACTCGTATGCTATAACCCTACCCTCCTGCATAAGAACTGCTCCCAATCCATCTAAGGAAGCATCCGTGCATACCATGAAGTCGGCCGTGGGGTCTGGCACAATAAGAATAGGTGCACTAGTAAGGGCCCTTTTTAGATCCTGAAAGGCCCTCTCACACTTCTTTGTCCACTCGAATTTCTTCCCTTTTCGCTGGAGGGATGTGATGGGGTGTGCAACTCTGGAAAATCCCTCCACAAAACGTCTATAGTATCCTGCTAAACCCATGAAGCTTCTGACCTCTGTCACACTAGTAGGTGCCGGCCAATCCATGATGGCTCTAATCTTTGATGGGTCGACTGAGATCCCATCACCGGATATAACATGCCCTAGGTACTTGACCTCTAATCTAAAGAAAGCACACTTCGACAAACTGCCGAACAACTGGTTATCCCTCAAACACTGCAAAACCTGTCTCAAATGCTCCTCATGCTCCTGCTCATTTCGGGAATAGATCAATATGTCGTCGAGGAACACTATCACAAATCGGTCGAGGAAGGTGCGGAATACCCCATTCATGAGACTCATGAATACAGCTGGAGCATTCGTAAGACCGAATGGGACCACAGTGAACTCATAGTGGCCATATCTGGTGCGAAACGCGGTCTTGTGGATATCACTTTCCACAATTCTCAACTGATGATACCCTAACTTCAGGTCTATTTTGGAAAACACTTTGGCACCCTGAAGCTGATCGAACAAGTCATCGATCCTCGGTAAAGGATAGCGGTTCTTGATGGTTACTTTGTTCAGTTGCCTGTAATCCATGCATAACCGAAGGGATCCATCTTTCTTCTTCACGAAGATGACTGGTGCGCCCCAAGGAGAGACGCTAGGACGGATGTGACCCTTCTCTAAGAGTTCCTCTAGCTGCATCTTGAGCTCATTAAGCTCATGAGTGGTCATCCTATAAGGTGCTCTCGAAACTAGCTCGGCTCCTGGTACCAAATCTATGTGGAAGTCAATCTCCCTGCTGGGCGGCATACCAGGTAGCTCATCAGGAAACACATCTGCAAATGCCTCAAGGATGGGGTGATCATCTATGGACGGCTCCTTCTCATCTTCTTCCTCTCGGTCACTGATTGTGATGGCAAACAACTGGCATCCCTTCCGCATGCTCCGCTTGAGCTGCATTGCGGATATCATACGAAGAGACACGGGTCTCTGAATCCCAGTGATTACTATGGGAGCACCATGATCATCCTCACACTCAACCTTTTTCAAGCGACAATCCATCTTGGCTCTGTGGGCGTAAAGCCAATCCATGCCAAGTACGACGCCATAAGATCCGAGTGGTGTAACTCTAAGGTCTACTAAGGTGGTGGTATTACCAATCTGGAGCGGACATCCCCTAACCTCTGAATCCACTGACACTCTAGCCCCTGAAGCTAACTCCACTTCCCAGCTGACACTTTGCCTTACTGCCACTAGCCCGCAACGCTCCACAACCAATGGAGATATAAAGGAGTCAGTCGCTCCTGAGTCAAATAATATAGAAATACTACTACCTCTGACCTTACCTGCAGCCTCGATGACTGTGGCCTGGTGCTCTGCCTGGCGGTTATCAACCGCTGCGAAGACTCTATGGGTCTTGCCCATGTCCCCAACTGTAGGCTCTGATGTTGCCATCCTCTGATTCCCTGTCATCTGTCCCTGTGGACACTCTCTCGCCATGTGCCCCATGGCTCCACACTGAAGCAAGCACCGCGTGCCTGAAACTGTGCACCCTGAGGCCTAGTAAAAGGATGCCCACCTGTCCGGCTAGAACCACTGTACCCACCCCTGGAGGACTGCTGAGCCCGTGCCGGGGGTGTGTATGTACCCTGTACTCTCTGGTCACGCCTAGGACCCTGTGACTGCCACTGTTTGGGCCTGGAGCCCTGCTGTCCCTGAGGTGGCCTATGTCTCTGACTCTGTTGTGACTGCTGTGGAGGAGGGGGTTTATGGGACCCCGAAACATTTCTGTGGTTGCCTTTCCAATGGGGTTTCTGAAACCCGAAAGGCTGGGGAGCTGGGTTTCGGTTCTGGAACCGATCCCTCGTGTCCTGTGGCCTGATCTGAATCTCCTCGGCTATAAGGGCCTTCTCTACGGCAACCCGAAGGCTCCCTGGAGCGGCCATCCTCACTGGTCCTGCTATCCCAGCATTAAGCCCCCTAACAAAATGGTTGACGAGTAGCTTCTCGTCCTTCAGGTAATCTACATAAGGTAGGAGCTCAATAAACTTACTCTCGTACTGGGTCACTGTGAGACCCTTCTGCTGGAGGTCATGGAACTCATCGATCCTACGCTACCGGAAATGCTCTGACAAGTACCTCTCTCTGAACCTCTCTGTGAAGATTTCCCATGTGATGGTATCTGCAGTGAGTCCGCACTTGAATTCCTCTTGCTTCCACCATGTGGAGGCTGTCGATCTCAGAAGGTGGACTGCAACGCGTGCCTTCAGATTGCTTTCATAAGATCGCAATGCGAAGCACCGATCTAGGCTTAAAAGCCATGCCTCAGCCTCTACTCCGTTAGTAGTGCCTCCAAAAGATGGCGGCTGGAGGCGTAAAACCTCTCTAATCAGGTCTCCTGGTTCCTGACGTGCTCTCTCAAAGTACACAGGTGCTGCTACTGGAGGGGGTTCGGGTAGGTGAACGGACTCTGGCTCATGCTCTGCCTCACCCTCTACAGAATTAGGAGGTGGACTCCTACTCCGTTCCCTATCCACTGATCTATGACTCCCTGAGTTCTGATTGTCTGCATGACGGTCCACTGCTGGAAGCCTGTCCTGCACTATCCCAATCAAGTTCTGAAGAGCTAGCAAGATGTCTCGGTTAGGGTCAACCAGTGGTTCGGGAGGTGCTTCTGGGTTCCCTTCTGGAACCGGTTCCTCCCTAGCAACATCCTCGCGTGCCATACGTGTACGCCTAGGACCCCTTCCGCGCTTGCGAGCTTGTCGCGTAGTCGGAGGCATCCTATGAGGAAACAAAAATAAAATAAATAAACAATTAATTTAAACAATTCAATTTTCATATATTTATATTTTTATTTTCCGTTTAAGAAAATATTTGATTAATTTAGATAATTAAAGCGAAACGTAATGGAGAAAGGTTCCTAGTGTTGGAAACCTTGCTCTGATACCAAGATGTCGTGCCCAAAACTTTAGGGCACAAAAACGGAACAACAAAATTTTTTTTTTTTGACGTCATGAACTTGCTATAGATCCTAATACATAACGACTGTATTTAAAGTTTTGTCTTATCTAGGATGTAATTAACTTACTTACTAAGGTTAAGTTAAATAACCAACTCGAACGAGTGACTTGATTGGTGAAGATTAATTTGCATTGCCGATTAGTTAGCTAGCTTCATTACCTAAGACAAGTTGTCGCTAATTAAATCAAGGAATAATTGGTTACCTTAAGGTATTAAATCATTCCCAATCCATATAAGGATAATGCTATTGATTAATTGATACACCTGCGAAATTATTATATACATCCAACTGATGAGGGTTCGAATTACTACAATGTCGTTTGTCCACTAAAACCGACAATAAGCTAAGGCCAATTCTAATTTTCCCTAACTTCTTAATTTGTCGATTAAATTAAATTTGGCCCAAGCTTACCCCCAAGGGTTTATGGTCCATAAAATTGGTTCTACAAATTCCCCTTTTTAAATTTTCCTAATACCCCAAATATAATTAGGGAAGTCTATTGATTAATTAATTAAATTAATCGAGTTGATGTATGGTGTTTCCGATTTTGATAACCCCTTCATTCTTAAATCCCCTTTTTTTAAAATTTCAAATCTCCTAAGGAGTAAATGGACGTATAATAATCCTATCATTAATTAACCCCATTTCATATATTAAAACCAAGTTTAAAACTCCAATCTAAATGGTCATATAAAAGAAAATCCCATTATTGAATTGCCCCCAAAATATATATATATTAAAATCAATGTTTAAAAATCCCCATTTAAATTCCTTATATATATATATATATATAAATTCATATATATATATTTTTAAATACTAACCCTCATTATAATTTCAAAATTAATTTTAGTGTTTCAAATCTAAATCTCCTATATATATATATATATATAAATATATATATATATATATATATATATATATATATATATCTAATTACCTAAAATGCTAACCCTAACCCGAAATTGGGTTAGGGTTGCTCTTTTTTTTTTTATATTTTACCTCTTACCTTATTTCCTCTTTACCATTTTATACCCTAACCCGAATGGGTTAGGGTTTTATATTACCCCTTTTTCTTTGTTTGCTTTCTTTCTTTTTTTTGAGTTGTAACTGCAGGTACGGAGGCGGAGGGTTTCATGCGGGGAGAGCGGAGGTTTTCGCAGGGGTTCGGGCGCCGCTGTGCATACGCACAGTGGCGGCAGCGCCACCCACTGTGTGTACACACAGTGGCGGACGGCATAGCCGCCGCCCACTGTGTATACACACAGTGGCGGGCGCCGTTCACTGTGCGTAGCACAGTGGCGGCCGCGACCGCCCACTGTGTTACACACAGTGCGGTGCCCTTCGGCGCCGCCCACTGTGTGTAGCACAGTGGTTCGGCCGTGGCCGTCCACTGTGTTGCACACAGTGGCCCGCGAGACTTTGCTTCCCTTTTTTTTTGCAACATTTTTAATAAGTTTCGTGGGTTGATAAAAATGGTATAAGATGTAGTTTTTTTTTGAATTTCCAATGTATATTATGTATATTATATATATATATATATATATATATATATATAATATGCATAGTATCGTTTATGAATATGTAGATATTTTCTTCTACAGGCATCCACAGAGCATGACTTTAGATTGCAGAATATATATATATATATATATATATATATATATATATATATATATATATATATATATATGATTAAAGGGTTTATTCTGCATTATATTTTATATGTTTGAAACAGAGGTGCACAAGTTCAAAATGCATCCTTTATTTTGTTGTTACAGGGGTATGCACATTACAGGAAGCTTATATGTATATATATACTTTATATCTATATAGGTATATATTTTCAATATATATACTTATATACATATAGAGATATATATGACTAAATGTTGAAGTAATAGGGTTAAAACCCTTATATTGATCTGAGGTTTTTAACCATCTACATTCCGTTTTAAGTCTTCTAACAGCATTTAGAATAGATCTATTTATTTCTTTCTTTTATTTAAACTTGCTACAGAAATAAAATAGTTCTGGTTTTCTTTTAACAGTCATAAAATAACAAAATCTAAACTATGCAAGTAAATAGTGAGAAATAAAAAAAACAATACTAGTTCACTCTTTTTTTTTTAAAAACAGTCATAAAATTACAGAATTTACACTATGCAAGTAAATAATAACCCTACTGCATTTCTTTTTCTTTTCCTTACTAATGCAGTAAATAAACTAATGAATAGTAAATAAGGAATCCTAATGCATTTTTCTGTTACTTTTCTTTAATATTGCAGTAACTAAACATGTTACAGACCAAATTTAAATGTAGTCTTCTACAACACAATAGGCATCAAAATATAATAAAAATTTACATTACTTTCCAGAATGATAAGTTACAATAGCCCAAATATGAAAATGGGTAGAATTTCTAAACAGTCATCTTTCTCTAATCTTTACACAGAAAATAAAAATTACATTTATTCAAATAGAAACAGAATCATTTTAAGTCCTATATTTACATCTGCACTTTCTCTTCTTTTTTTTTCTCTTTTTTTTTGCATTAAAATAAAAATAAGAATTCTGAATAGAAGTCTGCAACACATCAATCTGCAACTCCTAATCTTTTTCCCAAGCCACCTGCAAGTAAATTTTAGGACTGTGACCATGGGATGCTCACCTCCCAGCCTAGGCTTACCAGAAGCCACCCCCGAGCTAGGAGAATCAAGGCATAGACGGGTTACAACCAAGCAATACAACATAACAATAGGGAAAACACACAACACATACACTTTCCCATCCCAAGCTACACTATCACCACATTTGTGGAGATAAATCTATGGGTGGAAGTGGACCAAGTACCATTGGGGAGACTGCAGCCAAAAATATAACACAAGCCACCTCATGGCAACACAAAATACCCAACAGAATTCATCTCATACACCTTATGCCCCCCCAAGGGCTCAAAGCCATTTCTCTCCCCTTATGACCCCCAAATGCATACACAAGGCTATGCAGCAAGGGTCACAAAGGACACCCTTGAGATCACTCTCCTTAAGGAGAGCCTCTCACCCAAGGCTGTCATGCTTCTTCCACCCCAAGATCATCCTACTCTCCCAAGAGTAGAAGATCTTGGACACTCCCAAAGCAAGAACACAAAACAGAAAAAGAAACATAGGAAAGAACTACACATTATTTTCTTCAATCAACATTATACATACACACTTTCTTTACAAGCATTTCTTTCCTTCAACAAAACAACATAACTAAGATAAACAGCATGAACAAGAGGAGATAACAACCAACCTTATTCTGCCAATAGGTATGCTAAACTTAGTTGGAGATGAGCTGCCCAATCCACACAACTTTCTGCAAATCCTTGGCCCCCAAATTCCTCTAATTCCTAAAACTGGTTTTCTCTTCTCTTTTTTTTTTCAAGTTTTTTCAAAAATCTCCAAGAATGGAGAGTGGGTGATTAACTCACTAAGCTTCCATTCTTAGCCTAAGAAGGCCTCTCTCACTCCTTCCAACCTCTTGGATAGAGTGAGTGATCTCCCATTGGGTTGGTCTTCCCTAGGTCTTACACACTCCCTAACCTAGGTGCCTAGAGAAGGGAAATGGAATGGGGAAGAGGGATTACTATCTCCAAGAAGGTTCTCCTTCCAAGGATGGCACTCCTATAGATGGAATTCGTCCATCTTGGGAAAACCACTTTTTTGGGTGGTTAAACAAGTCCTAAGGGAAAGACACATGGCCAATTTTGGCCTTCACTCATAGGTACCCCATGAGGCCTAATAGAAAAGCTCTAAAATTGACTCTAGGAGTTGATTTGACCTTCAGAAAGTCCACCTGAAGTTAACCTACGGGTCAACTCTGAGTTGACCTTCCTTGTGGCTCTCTAACCTAGATTTCTTGGTTCCTTCAAGGATAATTAGGGGATATAACCATTAACAAAAATAAAACTTTCAAAAAGGTGACATGACAATTGCCAACACAACATACTACATAGGTGTCAAGTGACACTACAAAATAATTCCACATCACAATAACCACATGGCAATTGTCCCTTAAACAATTTAATCAATCAAATAAATACAAATTACACTCATGCAACATTTTACATTTACGAATAAAATACAGTACATACGGGGTGTTGTCTCTCCAAATAGACAACCCCTAGTTTTACTAACGCACATTGGCCTAGGCTTGATTCTCCCTAATATTTCCATGGTCACATGGATATTTTCCTGCACATCTCAATTTAAACATTAGTACTTCCCAAATAGCCTCATATAAAATATAAAATCACATAATCAGAATACAATACATTCATTCTACAAAGACTTGACATTATGAAATATAATTTGTCACAATTCAAAGCAATTTCCTCATAATCCTCAAAATTTGATCCATCTACAATATATGCAAACATTTTCCAAACATTATATCTAATCTTGAAATTCAGATAATAACCTGCATCATCACAACATTACCCTAATCTAGAATCATATAATATTCTATAATCCACAAGGCATAGAAATGAAGCATCCACATATATCAATGTTACCAAAATCGTGGAATCATGAAAAGTTCTATATCCATAGTGTGTCCAAACTAGTATCCAAAATAGTTCCAAAATGAAAATAACTGAAGAGATAGGATGGGTTGGGGTAGGGCCTCACATGATCCTAGAACTTTATAACAAACACCTCTAGGACAGAGATGGAAATCTCAAACCAGAATATGCTCATTTGCAGAGGAAGGGTTTCATGCAATTTGTTCATTACCCACTATTTGATGAAGGTGAGTGGGTGAGATACATTTTGAGTCATGTGCACGATGAATTTATTTGGATGGACAAACCTTACAAGATAACCAAGAAGGACATCCATGCAGTTACTTGAAAAAATTGGTGATAAACCTAATACAAGGAAGGTAACCAACCCTACTGTCACAAAGATAACCAATGTGCAATTTTATAATAGATCTATGACAATTGATTGTTAGGATTCCCACAGATACTGAGAGGGGGGGGTGAATCAGTATCTAACTGGTAATAAGATTTTCTTAACTTAAAACATGTAGAGCAAATTAGAATTGTGTATCGGTAAACAGAAAGTAATGCAATAAATAGAGATAAAAACAACCACATGAAAAACACACCATAACACAATATTTTAACTAGGAAACCCAGTGTGGGGAAAACCTCGATGGGATTTGTGACCCACAATATTCACTTACTGGCCAATAAGATAATATTACTGCTACAAGAGGGGCCTACACATGTAGGAAGGCCAAGTGCCTAGAGCTCACTGCTCAATTACAAAATGGATTATACAAATCCAATGTCTTGTATTGCTTCAAAATAGCATCTACTATGCTAGATCCAGTACCAGTTTATAGCTCTGCTTCTTACATAAACCCTTAACCTATAATTTGCATAATAGGTCTACCTTATTTCGCCTAATTACCTTCCTCTATCCTTACATAATTTTTCTACAATGATCTCTTATATATATGAGTCATTTTAAAATTTTCCAAGTCGGCTTACAATGATTTAACAACAATAAACAAAATATATTAACAACAAAATTCTTATCGGCTTATGTACTGGTATGCTTCCTTTCATTGCCGGTGTTGGTGGTCTGTGTGCCGATGTAGAATCTGACTTTGCTGGTGCCGGTGGATTGCCTTGCCGATGTCATAGGATTGTAAGGTTGCCATCAATGACAAAACCTTCAATCACTTACAATGTCTCATTAGAGTGTGCATTTGCCAACAATCTCCCCCTTTGGCATTGATGGCAACACTCATGAGAAAAATTCAGAAGTGTATCCAAAAATTGAAGTCCAAGAATTGTTACTGAAAATGTGTGCTCCCTCTGAGCAGGTGATCCCTAAGTTATTGGATTTTTCTCATACCACTACTCCCCCTTTGGCATCAATGACAAAGGTTGTCAAAGTGTCAATAGAGTGTAGTTTCCTATCTCAACCTTGTAACCGGTTGGTTATAATCTAAAAAAGATCTGCCAAAACTAGATTCAAGTTTTCAATGAATTGTTTACTATCTTTTATTGCGGCCTCTGTCCTTTGAACTGTACCAGTGAGGTGTTGCATTTGCTCTGTCGGTGTTTTCTGTCCTTGTACCAATGCATCAGATATTTCTTTCCTTAAGGATGCTAGGTAGTCTAGTTGTGGACTTAGTCTTAATTTCAGATCCTTAGCCTTACTTTTTATTCTCTCCTTTTCTCTTTCTATCTTTAGTAATTCATCCTCAAAACCTGTTATCTTTTGCTCAAAAACTGATAATGGATCAGATGAATTAATAAAATTGTCAGCTAGTTGATTTATTTCTTCCTATATCTTACTAATCTTCTTGTCTATATCAACTGTCAAAAAGTTAGTCTTACAAGTATCTCTGTACAAAGTTTTGAATTCCTTTAATGTGCTACATAATTCTGGTAGAAGTGTGCCAAATTGCCTTGTACACTTCTTTATTTGTTCCTCAAAGAATTTCTGTTTTTCCTTTTCTAACCTCTCTTTGAATGCTTCCTCCTTTATTTTTTCAACTGTCACTGTGTTGTCAGTAATATACTTAGACAAAGTGTCAAGTTGACTCAAAGAATCTTTATTATCTACATTACATTTTGGAGCTATCATCTTCAAAATTGGAATTGTGTCATCTATAGCCTTATATGCCTGTGAACTACAATCTGTTATTTTCTTTAAGGAGTCCAAAAGAACTTATGTTACATTTATTGTCTTGAATCCTGTAGTTGAAGAGTCAACACACTAAATTTTGCCAGTGGGAGCAATATCCTTGCTTGCAGTGACCTTTGGTAGGTCAGTCTGTGTTTCCATTTCCTTAAGCAATGGGTTGTTTTGCTCAGCAGTTGTCGGTGGCACTGATTTTGTATTAACCTGTTCCTATGCTAGAGCCTATTGCTTTGCTTGTTGCTTTGTTTGTTGTTCTACTTGTTGTTATGCCTATTGTTCTATTATACTATCTGTCAGTTTTCGTTCAGTGTTATCTATGTTATCAGTTACCAGTGGCTCACTAGCCATATCTGTCTTACCGGTTGTGTCCTTATCTACCACAATGTTGACCTTCTGAGTATCAACATTTACTATATATAATACCTCAGAATTAGGATTTGTATCCTCTTGTGATATATCCATACTCTCATTAGCCGGTTGATCTTTAGTTGTTACTATCGGTGGAGTATCTTGAGATGGTGGGGATAAGTTATCTTTTATTTTGATGCTCGGAGGTCCACCAACCTTTCCTTTACCCTTATCCTTGTCTTTCTGATATACCTTGATTGGTTTGGGGTTTCTATATTGTTCCTATTTTTCCTTCTCAACAAGGAATATGTCCCATGCATTAGCAGTTTCCTCTGCAACCTCATTTACTCTACCAACCATAAGTGCTACATGTCGGTGTGTAGTTCAAAATATTGTCCGGTTAGCCTCTAAGATCATGTCATCTATCTCCTTTGGTGAGTTAACAGGATAAACAACAAGTAGTTTCTCAATCTTTATTTTCTTGTCAAGCTCTATAACATCTTGCCTTCTAGCTTCAAGTCTCTTGAATAGTTCTACCGGTACTTCATCTACAATTTGCATCAAAAATTTCTTGTAGATATCCAAGTGTAGAATTACACTATTTTCAACTTTTTCTTTATCATCAACTAATAATGAATTGTATAATTTGTTGATATTTTTCAGTTGTCCATCCTCTATTATTTCATCTAGTAGTTTGTCAATTGGAGCAATATTTTGTTGAGTCCTTTTCTTTGGTGTTAACTTTTTCTTCTTTGGAGTTGTCTTCTTGGTCGGAGGTCTCACTGCCTGTTGTTTTTGTCTAGTTCTTCTAGGCGAAGGTGTGGATACCGGTGAAGGTTCCCTTTTCCTCACAACTCTTTTAAATGCAGCTGGCATGTCACTTTCTGAAGAAGTTACTACCGGTGAAAGGTGAGTTTCTGGTTGTTGTGCTTGTAACTCATCTTTAGTGATACCGATTTGTTTAAGTACATCTTCTTTGATAGCCTTAGTCTACCTTGAACCTCTCCTCACTATTGCTTCTACTTTCTTCACTCTCTTCTTGGATTGAATTTGATTTTCAATGGTTTCATCACTTCCAAATACCTCTTCCTTAGGTTCATTGGGTGCTTCCAGAAGGGCTTTTGCATATGTTTTAATGATGTGATCATCTGTCTCATAACCTATTTTAGTGACCCAAATTATTCTTGGGATAACTGCCTCCATCCAAATCTCATCCTTCTTAATCACAAAACATATGTCATCCTTATATTTATTTACAATTTCTTGTGATAGTCTGACTCTAGCATTCATTCTGGTCTTTAATGCTTGAAAGTACTCATTAATATTCTTCTCTTTGTTTTCACCCATGTTGTTCAATAAGTCAGATAACTATTTGCCTACCGGTATGTCAAATCCAAGGTTCTTATTACCTATACCGGGCACCTATTTGGTTATATGTAGCATTAAGAAAACAAGTAAGTTTCCAAATCTAAATGTCCCTTTCTTATCCTTCTTGATCTTTCCCAGATTGTCAATTAATTCATCCTTCAACCATTCACACACATCAATTTTCACATTATCCTTAATCATGTCGTGAGAACTCTTTATGCATAAGCTGGAAACTGAATTTAGTCTCTTTGCATGTGTTGTTTTGTAGCCTAGAATCATGCTAATGAATCTCACATTTATGTCAGTTACATCATTCACCCTTAAAGACCTTTTGTCGGATGTTGCACCTGTTAGGTTCATTACTAGGTCATTTGAGACCTTCTTTGTCTTGCTAGATCTATTACCGATAGAGGGTAACCCTGTTACAGCTTTTACAACTTCCTTAGTAATTTTGTGAATTGAATCAAGCCGAAAAAATTCACCATGTACCCTGCTCAATACTATCCTGATAACTTCCTTGGGGAAATCCGGAATGCAAAGAATTTCTATGAATCCTAGGGTTTCAATTATTTTGTGTTCAAGTTTCACATTACCAGAATCATCACAAATAATAGTCTTGTACATGTTCTTAATTTCTTCATATCCTAATTCTTCTATATGGCAATGAATATACATCCTAGGGTCTTCTGCAAAAACTACTCCTTTGGGAATTTGAGAAAAAGCACCAACTTTAACATCCTTCTTTACTATTTCAGGAACCAACTGAAAAATGGGCCTAAGGCACTTGATTACTTCTACTATAGTAGGGTTTGCTATGAATTCAGGTACAGAAGAGGATGTCATGATTATAAATACCTTTTTTCTGCCTTTAGAAAGATTGATTGCTAAATTGCTTTGCTTTTTTGCTTGAAATGCCTTAGCTCTGGAAATTTCGCGCTCTTTGAATGTTTGAATGCTCGGTGAAGTAAAATGGAGCCAAAAACACTAATTTACAATGTCAATCTGCCAACTACCACATTTAATGCTTGTCAATTAAGTAATCATTTAACATATCTGTCGATATAGAAGTAATTTTGACTTCTTACCATCAACCGAGGGAATAATAGCATATTTCTCATTTGATTGCCAAACCCTCAAGGGAATTTTCTTCAATTGGATGAAGAGTCTCCTACCGGTGGAGTGTTACTTCCTTCTACCGGTGGAGTGTTACTCTGTTCTGCCGGTGGAGGAGTATTCCTATCAACATTTAGTTCTAATTTCCTGATCCATTGTTTTGAGAATTCCTTCTTTACTTCTTCAACCTTTTCTTTACCTTTCAAACTAGGACCTTTGTTGTTTACCGGTGAGGACTTGCTTCTACAAAATTTAGCAATATGCCCAATTTTGTTACATGCATAACAAGTCACATTATTTTTCTGAATAGCCTTTCCATAACCTATGCCGGTTTGTGTTCTGCATTGATTAGATAAATGTCCAAATTTTCCACAAATATAACATCTCACATTCATTCTACAATTTTTAGAATTATGACCAACTTTGTTGCATTTTGAACATTGACCAGTGGGTGTACTGGTATTCTGATAATTTCTAGATCTACATTGATTTTCTCTATGACCATACTTGTTACAATTAAAGCATTTTCCATTAAATTTATAAACAGTAGGTTGTCTTACTGATTTGCCATGATCCTGTGTGTTTGCAATACCAGAGCTTTCACTAGTTTCAAAGCCAAGACCATTAGTGTCACCATTAGGTTTCTGATTCTTCAACAAGTCACCAAGTTCTTCTGAGCTTTTCTTGAATTTTTCGTTATGTTGATTTGCAGCAGCCAATTCTCCTTCCAAGATACCTTTTTGTCTGATGAGTTCATTTGAGTCATTTTGTGCATGCATGAGATCTGTCTTCAACATATCATTTTCATAACTAAGTCTTGTGTTTTCATTTGCAGCATCATTCAGTCTTCTAGTCAAGTCTTCTTCATTCTTCTTTCTATCTTCAATTTCTTTACAAAATCTCATAGTCATATCCTGCATCTCATTCTTTGTTGTCATGTTTTCTTGTTTCAGCTTATTCATCAGATCACTAAGAGTTTCCTTTTCATCATTCTCATTTTGCATCTTTTCACAAAGTTCACTTCTCTTGTTTCTTTAAATAGTAAGATTTTCTTGAAGTGCTTGAATGATATCCTAAGCAGCCTTTAGATCATCTTCAAGTTTGATATTTTTTAATTTTTTCTGCATCATTGTCTGAGAGAGCTCCTTCAAGTTGCTTCATCAAGTTTTCCATCTCTATCAGTGTCAAGATCTTCCTCAAGCTATTAGGCTTCTGAAAATAGAGGACCAAGCTCTGATACCAATTGTTAGGATTCCCACAGATACTAAGAGGGGGGGGGGTGAATCAGTATCTAACCGGTAATAAGATTTTCTTAACTTAAAACATGTAGAGCAAATTAGAACTATGTACCGGTAAACAGAAAGTAATGCAATAAACAAAGATAAAAACAACCACATGAAAAAGACACCATAACACAATATTTTAACGAGGAAACCCGGTGTGGGAAAAACCTCGGTGGGATTTATGACCCATAATATTCACTTACTGGCCAATAAGAGAATATTACTACTACAAGAGGGGCCTGCACATGCAGGAAGGCCAAGTGCCTAGAGCTCACTGCTCAATTACAAAATGGGAAGTCTCACTGACTTACAAAATGGATTATACAAAGCCAATGTCTTGTACTACTTCAAAATAGTATCTACTATGCTAGATCCAGTACTGTTTTATAGTTCTGCTTCTTACATAAACCCTTAACCTATAATTTACATAATAGGTCTACCTTATTTCACCTAATTACCTTCCTCTATCCTTACATAATTTTTCTACAATGATCTCTTATATATATGAGTCATTTTACAATTTTCCAAGTTGGTTTACAATGATTTTACAATAATAAACAAAATATTCTAACAACAAAATTCCTGTCGGCTTCTATGCTAGTATGCTTCCTTTCATTGTTGATGCCGATGGTCTGTGTGCCAATGTAGAATCTGACTTTGCTAGTGCCGGTGGATTGCCTTGTCCGTGCCATAGGATTTTAAGGTTGTCATCAATGACAAAACCTTCAATCACTTACAATGTCTCATTGGAGTGTGCATTTGCCAACATTGATGACATTTTGGAACATGATGTGAGATTTGCATCCATGATAATCGGGTATAAAGTTTACCAGTCTAGCAAACTGAATTATGTTTCTAGTACAATAATTTATGTACCTTATCAAATGGTAAAAGAAGATGTGTAGTATGCTTTGTGTTCAGTTCTTCTTGAAGAGCTTCTCGGCAATTTAAAGAAGATTAAATTAGATAAGAAGAATGTTTTTAAATTTGGTTCTCTAATCATCTGTCTAGCACTATACTTCATGATTGAGATTATCATAATAGGGAGAGATCAATAGGAATTTTACTTATCAGTGGCCACTCAAATCAACCAAGGTGTGGAGAGATTGGGAAGTAGGGAGAATCAAACTACTGCCCTATGGAGCTTTTTCAAAATCTTCCAAGGAAAAATGAAGGATGCGGAAAGGATTCCTAAGAAAGTGGTGGAGAAGTATGAAAACTCTATTTGCTTCATGGTTGATAAGGACCAATGCCATATGGAGGCAGTAGAGCCCAGGATAGTTTAGATTTTGCCAATGGATTATGAGGTTGATGTGCAAACACTTGAGGTCTATGCTCAACACCTTCTGACCAAACCGATGGATCCAAATGAACCAAGATTTGGCACCTTCAAGGAGAAAGATATGGAGCTTCACATGAAGTTCACCCAACCAGCAAGAAAAAGAAAAGTATCCAAAATGGCTGAAGAAATGGCTATGCAAATGGGATTCACTAGAGAGGCAGTCAAGCAAGTGAGAGAAAAGGCAACACAAATGGAAGAAGAAAAGAAGCCTAAGGAGACCAAGTCTGCCCCTACTCTAGTGAAGCCATCTATAGGTCAAAGCTCATCCAGGAAAGGAGTTTTGAAGAAGAAGGAGAAACCAAAATGGACTTATGTAGTTGTATCCCTTGTTGCCTCTAAGATTGAGTCTGATGAGGAAGCAAAGAAAGAAAAAAGAAAGGTGAATTTGTCAGAGTAATCAAAAAACCTCAATCTGGTGGTGAACAAAGCAAGAAGTCAAAATTAGAACCCTCTCTAATTGATAGGCCTAAAAGAGGGAGAAGGGTGAGAATAGAATTTGATAAGGACCTTGAATCCAGAAAGGTAGAAGGTAAATATGCCTTTATTCATTCGTTAACTGTAAAAGAACTAATTGATGAAATTGTTAAGGATGGCAATCTTAAAAATATCAATTTATACTATGATGATTTTGATGAAAATGAGCAAAGAGAAATTGAGGAAGTTATTGTGTTGCATCTACATAACTTTGGCAAGTCATTAATTGAGCTAAAACACAGTATTCCCAAAGCTTTTTATAATATTCTTGATGCTAGGAGGCTAACAACAAGAAGATTAGATAAAGAAATGAAAGAGCGAGAATTGATAAACATAAGTGCTTGCATATCTCAAGAAGAGGTTGATAGACTTATGGAACTAGCCAACCAGAAGGAATTTGGAAGCAAAAATAGAGTAAAAAGGCTTATGGTTGGTAGGGTAGAAGAAGTGAGAAAAGAAACATAAGAGATATGGAAAAAGTTTCTAAGGGAAAATCAGGTACCAATCAATGAAGATGAATCTCAAAAGGATGACACCTCTCATCTGGCAGACAAGACCCATTCAACCCTTGATGCTACATATATCCAAAATCCTTCGAACATAGTGGAGAGAAAAGGTGAAGAGGCTCAAGAGACTCCTAAGGATGTTACTGCACCAAGTAGCAACATCGGTGCAAAAGTAAAGGATAAAAAGAAGTTCTTACTAAGTAGCAACCAACTGTAGGAAGAGAAGAGGTAGAAAAGTATATAATACAGGACAAGGTACATGAGAAGGGAGAGCGGATAATTCTCAATGTCTTGATAGTCATGGAAATTGACACTCCTATGGACAAAGGGAAAAGATTCCTCCCATAGATGTCTATCAATTTTGATAAACCTACTGATATCAGACAGATGTCCCCAGCAAAAGGCTAGTGGTAGCTGCACCAGTCTAGGCTCAAGCTAGTCAGGACTTAGTGAAATATACAAATGAGGAAAAAAAGTTAATTGAGATGTATGTAGGAATTCTATAGAAGATGGTACCGGAAGTGCAACTAGACCCAAACTCTAGCCACTCTGGTAAGCTCTTGCAGTTGATCAACAACATCAACACCAATTTTGAATCATTGGAGAAGTCTACCACCAAGCGGGTATTAGACTGATTAAAGGAGGTTCGTGTGCAGACATTCCAAAAGATGATAGAAGATGAAAGAGTGAGATTAAACAAGGGTCTGCAAACAATCTCTAAGGCACTGACTGAAGGTGGTAAGATATATAAGTCTTGTCTTATTTTTCCCAAATTCATAGTTGATATAGACAAGCAGATTGGTATTTGTTAGGGAAAGCTAACTGGAATTTCATAATCATTTGACTCAAATTTAGCCCTAATTAGCAGCATAGAAGGGCAAGTAATGGCTCTAAATGATAAAATCTCAAGCCTTAATATGGATAAAGACATAATTTTGAGGAGAGTTGGTGAATTTTGGAATTTGATTGCCCCCCGGATGGACACCATGTTAAGTAATAAAGTAGATTGTATGAAGATTATGGCATAACCTGTTTCGAATGAATTGAAGGATGTGGAGACTCATTCCTATGTTTTCAGCACATTCATCACAGTTTTGGACAACTTGAAGAATGGGTGGGATACTCACATAGGATTTTTGAAGACCATTTTTGCAGATATCTTCAAGTATGTATAATATATCCGATATACACTCTTGTACATAAGTTTCTGAGGAGCACCCCATCTTTGGAATTGCTGTCAAAGGGGGAGTGTAGTGTGAAAAATGTACAGAAGGGTACAAGTTTTGGGTTTCTACAGGTTTTTTTTTTAGTTTTTGATTTAAGGGGAAGCCTTAGAAATTTTGATCCAGTGTACAAACCGTCAACACTTAGTCATTTTTCACGAGTGTTGCCATCAATGCCAAAGGGGGAGATTGTTGGCAATTGACAGACATCCAGTGGATATTGATGCATGAATAATGGTCTAGAGTTTTCATTGATGGCAAATCTCCTTGGAAATCCTATCCGATAATCACGGATTTTGATTTCTGGAAGTTATTGTCATCTGGTGATAGATTACCGATAATTCAGGATAAGCAGTGCATTTTTAGTCTGGAAAATTTTGGTGATTGCGATGGTGAGATTTGTGTATGGGGTGATAGGGCCGACTTGTGGAAGTCATTTTGACATCATTTGATGGATCTGCATATGTTTTGATTATCCAGCTCAAGCCGACTCATGATTACACGTTATATTACAGGCCCACTTGATAATTGTTTTGTTTGTGGTTGCGGATATATAAGACCAGTGTAGAAGATCTTTTTGATGCATGAGATGGTGTGATGTGAGCAATTTTTTATCAAGAAATCCTTTTGGCACAGTTTCACGTGTGCACTCTTAATCTAGTAGTTGATTGAGACATAAAATAGAGTAGAGTAGCAGAGGTGGTACAGTCAAACTTTATGCACTTAACCGGAACTCATCCAGGCAATGTTTGATGCTATTTTGGAGTTCAACAACTGGAATTCGCCATTGTAAATGATTTGTAAGGCAGTGAGCCTTCCAAATTATTGTATCTTGAGTTGTAAGCTCTAGGCAGTGTACTTGAATGCTAGTGCATTCCCCTTTTGTAATATTTTTTTGCTACTAGCCATAGTGGAATAATATTGTGGGTTCAAATCCCACCATGGTTTTTCCCATTTGGGTTTCCATGAAAAAATCTTGGTGTTATGATCTTTTGGTTGATTCTCTTGTGCTTCTACACTTTACTTTCTTGCATATGTTTTTGGTGGTTTCAGAATAAGTCAGAAAATTTATTTGTCGGCAAATCACTGATTCACCCCCCCCTCTCTTAGTGATCCTTGACTTCAACATATTTGTTGATTTGTCTTTGGTTGTTATGTGTTTTCCTAGGTCTAGAGTGTGTGTGGGACCTTGTGTAATCTCCTACCATGAGGGGTGGATCCTTTGGCTCCACATGGTTGGGTTGTTTGATGCCTTCTTCCATTGGGATGTTCTTTGTTGGATGCTTTTATGTGCAGATGTGGATTCTCTTCTCTTCAGCTTATGGATGGATTTTGTAGCAGATTGATGTACATGATTCATATGGCATATGTATATATAGATTTCATGAGATAGATGTACCTATGGTTCAGATTTATGCTCCTTGATGTAAATGGATAATGTAGCAATAGTTGATGTAGTAGGATAGGGTTATGACTCTTGTATGAGCACATGTTGATGCACTCTTAGTGTATCTTGGATGTTAAATTACTTTAATGAAAATTATGTGATTGGATATATTGTTGTACTTTTGATGCTATATGTATGACATGATGTTAGGAGAATAAATGTGATAGATCATATTAGAAATGGAATAATAATGTGGTAGTTCTTAATGGAAAAGTAATGATGCTTAGAAAATGAATGAGTAAATAGGGATTGGGAACATTTGGTTTGGCATTTTAAAATGAACCTTAAGGGGTTTCATGATAATTGCATTATTAGAGATATGTAATCATGCTAGATGGAATAGGAAATGGTCATATGTAATGTATTTGTGAGTAAGTGATAATTGTGTTAGATTGAATTTTATTATGATAGCACTCATGATGATATTGCTTATGTTGATATTGTAAGTGATGGCATTGAGATACCCTAAGGAATATAGTTAGATGTTGAGTTGTATTTATTTTTGCTTGTGTTATGAGTCTATATGGTTGTGCTTTTATGTTCATGTTCATGATGTATATGTGTATATCATGTTAATGGGTGTTTAATGCATATGAGTGTCTGGTTATATGTGTTGTATTGGACGATGTTTTTTTTTTTAAATTCTCTATTTGGTTAGTTAGCTTATTTTCTCTAGGGTATTTTGGCAAGCATTACAAAACCTCCTTTTATACTTGCCCATTAGAGAGCTTGCTAATTTCTTGACATGGGATGACACAAAGAGGGGAATCTCGCCCATATTTGAAATAGGATAAAGGATTTAAAGGGGGCCCAAATTAGGGGGGACCAGAGTGTGGAGCCTTGGTCCTGCCCTTTTTAGGGCTAGGATGAGGTGATAAGTGCATAGGAAAAGTAAAAATTGATGCAATTCATGTGGCCCATGAGTATAATCAGGTCCCAATCAGGTCAAGGGGCACAAATTATAAGGTAGGGGCCCAATGCAGTCAAAATTGTACATGGGTGCAATTTTAGGATGCTACAAACTTATAAATAGACCATTGCTTGAATCCTATGGAAATGAAGTATAGATCCAAATCAAAAGCATATTCGTGTAACAAATTTTACTCAAATCATTTAGACTTTTAACGTTTATGCATTACATAAATGTGTTTTTAATAATCACCACATAATTCCATTTATAGATCCTTGTTGTTCTCTCAAGATCACAACAATGTTTTAACAAGATTTAATACTTTCATTAAAAGAAACCCATGAACACATCACACAATTACAAGGAAATTGCAATGAAAAACTAAAATATGCATTGATATATTATTCATATGAAAAATGAGTACGATCAAGAGACAACTTTGTAATATTCTCATTTCTATTCAAAAATTACAAAATATATTACATGAACATATAAATTCTCTATAACTATTATCTATGACTCTAGCTTGGAACTATTCTCTATCTACTTGCCTAGATCAAATTTTAGAACCTATACAAATGGTCTTGAATTCCCTTTTATAGAAGACAAGGGAGAAAAATAAGCTTCAAACCATTGTACACATGTCAATATTTCATTTGAATACTTTCTTAACTATAGAATATGCCAAAGGCATCTTTATTGGCACATAAGATAAAATTCATTTGTATTTGATGGAGGGAAACTTTGGATCATGAAGCTCGACCTTTGTTGATGACTTAAATCCCTTGAACCACATTACTGACGTGAAAAATATTTGAACTAAAATTTTGTGGAGAAGAACAAACAAATTTGAAACCAATAGATGGCATTTGATATTTGAAAGACCAAGGCATTTAAATCCAATACACTAAGCCACATTTGATAACCATAAGGTACTTGTGATCTACATGATTTGGCAAGGTCCTTTCTAAAACAACTGAAGTATAATTTAGTTTGTGTTTGTTTTCATTTATGTTCTATAATTCTAAAGTGCCTAAGAAAATTTAATGTCGACAAGAAAATGGAATAAAATTGAAAAACAATTGAAAGAATGTACTATTCCTTTGATAATGTTGATATTTTTTTCTACCAATTGATGATGGTGAAATCACTAGGCCATTTGTATTCTTGAAGTTGTGGTACATGTGCTATTTGATCTCTCTATTTCACATCTAGCATGGCCTTGGATTCATTGATGAACTTTGCATGTCTAGTTTCTATTGTAATTATCCTATCAAGTGTAAAATTGAAAATTTGAACATCCACCTATTTTCCCACATGTAATTACAATAATACCATTGGAAAAATCTAATTAAATTCTTCTTTCCAATCCTTCAAGCTCTTAATTTATCCATTCTTGTCCAATATCTCATGGATTGACCAATGTTGGAATGTGTGAAAGAAATGATTTTGGCTCTTATTCTCTATTCTCTTTCTAGAATGAATTCATGTTCATCTACTGCCTTTTTTGCCATCTTCTCTATTGATTTTATGCTATATGGAGCATCTAGATTATGTTATGTTAGCATGCATAATACTTCCAAGATGTGATGCTTGGGTTTCCACCTCTCATATATTGGCTTTATTATTGGGGCATTATTCTTCAATTGATCTAATGCATAGAGTAGGGTCTGATAACTATTATATACATTATCAATTTTCTCAATAGCATTATTGCAGCTATAACTTGGACCTTTTGTAATGTTGTAATTATTTGATCCTTTACCCATTCTTTGGTTGTTACAACTGTTTCCTCCAGTTTTTCCATCACGTCTTCCCATTTTTCCTTCATTTCATCTAATTATGTTTTTTTGAACATATTTGAAGATGGAACTATAGTAGCAAGAGACTAATATATTGCATCTATTCTTGGGGGAGGTGGGGAATTGCTTGATGCAACACCTTTCTTTAGTCTCATGAGACATGCACAATCTATTAATTTCTTCATTCATCACAACTCATGTCTTATCATATTATTCTATCCTCTTTTCCATGTTTCTCACTACAACTTGAGTAAACATTGTTGAGTGTATTGTCATGGTAACTACTTCAAGTGTTGATGTATCTTTCAAATTCCTTTCTATGGTGATGCCTCTCATCTCCTCTACCATTTCCAATAGTTTAGGCTTATTAGTACTTTTGGCCTTAGTATAAATGCCAATGTCTCAATTTTGGGTTTATACCAAATCCACTTACACCTTGACAATTGTCAAATTCTGTAGTTAACATTGGATCATCATAACCTCTTACTTGATCAAGAAAAATTATTTATTTGCAAGTCCTAATTGAGAATCAACAACATTCCACTCCGTTGAACCATCCTTCTTTTGTCATCTTGGCTAATTTCAATATCCTCAAAATTGACCTCCTTGAATGTGGATGTAACTATCTCACCATACTTGGATTCATATGTGCCTATTTTGTTTATCTCTACCTTCTCCTGCTACGCTTTCATTTTTATTTTGATCCAAAAGCCTTTGAATTTAAGAGATTTAATAAATTTATCATTTTCCATGAATTGGCAATATGTTATCACCCTCTCATCATCAACTTTCTCAAAAGCGGTAAGCTTATGCATTTCCACCTTGTCATATAGAATTTGAGCAGTAATGACCTCTCTTGGAGGTGACATTAGAGATTGATCCACCTCTACATTAACACCTAATTGACACTTGAAATATGAAACCTCTTTTGTGTGTCCTACCTCCTCTACTATATATTAATATTGTATAAGAGGGGATTGGTCATAAACCTTTTTTCTCCTTGATGGTGGTTTTTGTTGTGGGTCAATTGTTGGCATCTGTATGGATTGAGCATCAGGCTCAACAATTCTAATTCCTTTTGGCTTTTGTGCCTACAACTTTTTAGGCTTAGGAGATGGCCTTTCTTCCCCCATTGAGGACTTCCCATATTGATTTTCAAAATTATCAATCATAAGATTGATTCTCTTTATTTGATCCTTTTCCTTTGCATTAAATATGAGGAAGCTAAGCTCCCATTCTCTTCTCTTTTTTTCTTTCTTCATCAAAATACCCCACTTCAATCTTCTTTGTAACACTTCAACCAAATTAGGGCAATTTATTATAAAAAATTCTTCATAATACACTTCATGCTCAATACCTCCTCTCTTTAGGTGCTCTTTCCTTAATGGATTGATGAATCCTTTAGGATCAAAAACTCTCAAAACACCACATTTTAAACCATACCTAGGCTTCAAATGATTTTGCATCTCTTCCAACATTTTTGTACCAATGAAGTATCCATGGTTTCTCTTTCCATCCACATCATCTACCAAATGAACCTTAAAAATGCCAATCTTGGAGAAATAATTCTTGGCAATATGTTTGGTGCCTAAGGGAAACCATACACTTAATGATAGTATAATCTAAATAAATGAACAAGTCTCAAATTGTGAAAATGACCCCTTATTATGCCTCCTCTCCAATGGTCTCAATAAAGTAAAAATTCTTGGTGGCATTATTTTAGGGTATAATCCACTATCAACCTTTAATTTCACCATAAGGAAATCATAAAATGTCACATAGTCAACATTATGGCACTTGTTGTCTCAAACATATGTCCATCATTGCACTGGTAACCTTTTATTCTGCTTATCAACCATTTGTAACCCCAACCTCTTGTCCTAGGTTTACTTGTTCTAATACAAAATTATGTGGCACAATAGGGGGTAATTTTTTAAAATTTATGTCCTTGTCATTCATCCTTACCCTCATTAATCCTTCATGCAAATCCTTTAAAAAATGGGAGGCAAAATCAAATTCAAAGTTGACCTCAGGATTATGAATTCTCATTGACATAATCACTAAATCCACTGGCATTTAGTCTTCACTATCCTTCTCCATAACTTGGAATAAGGCATGATAATTATTGACAAAATGCCTTTCAAAATTATAAACCATGAAGGGTTCTTATTCACTAACAGGAATAGCCACTCTTCTGTTATTAAATCCCTTCTTCCTATACATGAGAATTTCATCATTTCTTAAGGTTTTTCTAAGTTTTTTGTTATCCTCCTTGATCTTATTGGAATAAATCCACACCAAGGATTTCCTATTCAATGTGAAAGTGTTAATGATTGAAATTTCATTAAAATACACTAGTGGGAAACTATCAATCTTTCTGATCACTTTGGACACATGGTGGTAAGCTTTGGGAAAAACCCTAGTTAAGTCATATGTCCATGGGTTTGAAATAATTAATTCTTATTATTTGTTACCATAGAAGTATGTAAACAACTCCCACCTTGAAATTGGGATTTTTGCATCTCAAAAGCCTTGAGAAGCATTCTTAAAAACCCATTTTGATGCAAGGGCATCAGGAGCATCATAAAATGCATTTTTGTCATTTTTGTTTTTTATGTTGTTTTGATTGTTTTAGGGTAAAATAAGTTAATTTAAGACCATTTAGGATCATTTTTATCCATTTTGAAATGTTTATATTTCAAGTTGTCAAAAAAATGTCAAAAGTTGTCAACGTTGTCATGACAAAAACTTGTAAAAGTTATATTTTTAGTTATGGGAAATTTGTGATCATTTGTAATAGTTGGAAATGGTTATAAATTCATAAATATTCACTTCAAACTTGAATACAAAGGTTGGAGATGGATTGAATGAGAAGAAACATTGTCTGGCACATTTCTTACCTTGTCTTTTTCTGGTTTTTTAGTATGAGTTTTTTATGGTATGGTCATGTATGGTACAGTATGAGCCTAAAACCAATTGGAAAAGTTTAATACATTAATATATTTTCACTTTCTTTTTTTTTGATAAACTTTAATTAAGTTTTGAAGGAGTTATGCTACTTTTGGTGAGTGCAGGTTTGTTCATAAACTAGGGTTTTAACTAGCTTTAAAAATCCATACCTTTTATTTTAACTGTCCAAAATAGCTAAAAATTGGTGAAAAGTTCTATTTTCCTATGTTATAATTTTTTATAAAAAAATTAAGTCTTTAAACCTCTCCATGAGAAAGTTACAGAGGATTGTGTGTTGAATGTGTGTAGAAACCTATCAAAGAACCTAGGTGATTAAGGGTTTGATGAGATAATGCAGTGTTTTAAATTTTCCAATAGGAGTAATAGTTTTTGGACCTTCAAATGACTTGGGAAAGGTCTTGGAAAACCATCATTTTCATACATAAAGATGAATGAATGTGCATCTATTAGGCTCAAGGAGTAACTTGCCTAGAATGATGAACTAGGCTTGAATGTATGGATCCATTGTAATAGAACTTGATTATTATCTTTCTCTGCATCACATTTGAATCCCTTGTCATTAGAATCTGGTAAAATTTCTAGGACACAATGCTACAATTGTATCTTTTTCTCCTTGGACCTAGAAGCCTGACCACCCTTAGGCTTTTTGACTTAACAAAGCTAACTAAGACTAACTAGGGTTTTTTGTTCATAACAAACTCAAAGAATTATAACAAGCACTTCTATCTTAGAAAGTAATGAAACCCACCTTGAATTTTCCTACAAGATAGAATAGAAGACTTACTATTTTCTTTCACTCCTTCAAACCATAGTTGGTGTAGAGAATAGCCAAGAATCACCTTCTTTATCGCAAATATCTTTGAATTTTGATTTTTGGGTGTAGAATGATCAAATTATTGATCAAATTGGAATTTATTTGAAGGGAAAGCCATATCACTATAGTCATGTCTCAATTAAATTTAAATCATGTGACAACTACTAGGTACATAGAATTGTAGCCTTTTAAGTTTCCTTCCTTCATACAATTTTATCAATGTCTATGATTTTGTCAATGTCCTTTTGCTTGATGACAAATAAATATTTTTCATGTTGGCAAGATTTGTTTATTATGATAAGATTTTTTTCCTTTTTCTTCTCCCCACAAGCCCATTGGATATGTGAGATCCACCTTCATTTCCTTTTAGGGCCACGGGGTCTCTTTCATAGTTCACACTTGCTAAGATCCATGTGACAAGCATAAATCTCCTACTTACCCTTAACACCTTCATATGCCATGTAATTACCACTAGGAGAGCACGAGGTTTATATCCTTCACCATTAATGGCCAACAACTTTACCCTTTATCACATGCCCACAAGCCATCTAGTAACCACATTCATTGACATGTGGGACCACAAGGTGACCACTAGGCCAAGATGTTAATTCTTTTTCCCTTCTTGCACACCCACAAGTTAAAATTTTATGTTATCACTTATTGTGTGGGGATGCAGGGAAACCATGAACAATTTAACACTTAACTTTGAATGCTTCCACTTAACAACCCTCTCTCCCATAGGGGCTAAGGTTTCTCAAATATAAACCTTTTGGGGATGTGAGGAGTCATAAAGACATATAAATAAGTAAAGAAAAGGTCATAAGGGAGCCTCCCCAGCCATTCACAAGGGTTAAAGCCAAACCTAAAAGATGACTACAGGAATGTAGGGCCCAACCACTTAAGTCACAAAAAACACTTATCACACAAAAGAGATCAAGAAAAGATTGTATTCTCTATAACAACTAGAGATTTTTGTAATATTGCACAAACAATATTGGAGATACAATTACAATGAATGAAACCCTAGGTGCAAAACCTAATGCTAAAAATAGGAAAACTAAAGAAAATCAAAGAGGAGATAAATTAAGCTCAATTACAACTAGAAAAAAAAACTCCAGATAATAAAAAGAACCTAAGTTTATGTTAATTGAAAAGTAATAAAGGACCTAATTTTTAAATAATTAGATAAATGTCCTAATCACTCCAATAGAGAAAAGGTCACCAGGGAGCCTTCCCACCCACCTGCAGGAGTTAAAGCCAAACCTAAAAGATGATTGCTATAATGCAAGGACTGATCACTTAAGTAACAAAATTAACACATGAATACCTTAGCGCTACTAAGGAATGAAGGGTCATGGGGCCATGAAACATAATGATAAATCCATCAATTTGAACTTTGGAATTAAGAAAGATTTTTTTGATCGAGTGGAAAGGTGAAGGCCTAACATGTGGGGTAGGTCAATCCATGAGGATGACACACATAAGTTGTACCTTGAAGAGGGGTCAATTGGATATATCATTTCAATAAGAAATTAGAAATTTTGGGTGCTAAAGCACAAAATATTTAGAATTTTAGGACTTCAACATTTTAGGAGTTACTCAAATGATTTTCTAAGGCAATATACAAACACAAACCCTAAAATTTTGACAATCCTAACACATTGTACATATTACACACTGATGGAGAAATATTAGAAGAAATTTGAATCATATTAAGTACTAAAAAATAAACCAAACATATACTTTATATTCTACCTTTAAAGAGCTAAAGAAGTTTCAATCATTACTCAAATCCACCTTAACACCAATTCATTAAGAAGAAAGAGATGATTTTATTTGGTTAAATATGAGATAATTTATGGACTCGTCATCTATATTTCCAATATTTTCCTTTCTATTTTTTCACCTTTTCTTGGTCAAAAAACCCAATCTTTGTTGGCCAAAGGACCTTCTAATTGACAACTCTTTCATTTATATACTCCTTCATAGGACTTTTAAACAACAATTGTAGTTTGGTCCAATGCTTGTATGACACATGGAATCATCTAATTGATTGAATTTTCACTTCACCTTCCATCATTGACCTTAGTTTTTTTCATATATTTTAGTCCAAGACAATGTTGTCATAGTGTATCATCCATTATTCATATAAACCTTAGCTTATTCACCTCTTGATTGATAGATAAAGAGCATATAAAAAGGCCAATATTGTCCTTTACCATCAAGTTTCATGGTTCAAAAAGATACTGAAAAAGATACCTTTTGTGTCAATGGTCATACAACTTGTCAGTAAATTGATATGTATGCTAGTTGTCGGGGTATCATAGTTCTTCATAATCTCATGCTCATTTCTTCTACAATGTCAAGGGTATGGGAATGACCAAAAATTTAAAATCTTCCTTATGTAATTTGAGGATATGAATATTCTTGAAAGACCAAATATCTTTTAGACTTGTCAGGGTTACAAACTTCACTGTAATACTAAATGCTTTGGTTAGTAGGGGTACGAAATTTATTGATAACCCATCATATATATTTTCTTGTCAAAATTTTGAGGATCTTTAGGAGCTTGAAAATTTATTCCTCTTGTCAGTAGGCTTACACGGTTCTCTAATAGCTTGACATATAACTCTACACTATCAAGGTTTTGGCCCTTCTAGCATCCATTTGTTCACAATATTTTGAGGTTCTTGTAATTTCCATAAATCACTCCAAAAGACACTAATATTCACCAAATTTATAACATGAAACCGATTTGGTAATTCTACATGATGAACTCCTTACTTGGCCAAATCAATCTTGAAATTCCTTTAGAAGCAAACTTTCAAAAAACTAACCAAAAACCAAGAAATTTGAACCAATGATTGAAAGATAGCCTTAAATGTTTTTGGGAAATGCATGATCACTTGTGGACCTAGATGCTCCTACACTAGACATGTTAAAAAATAAATTTGTGATAATTTCTCACAAAATATACTTGAGTAGTAGGACTACCCTTCTGATTTGAAAAAAAATACTTGTAGCATATTCTTATACTTTGAATAGGTTCCCTGTAGTAATTTTTATTCTACCATTTGGTAGGAATATATCCTTTCTTTCTCAGAAAAATTTTCTTTTTGTTCCTTTTCATTTTTGGACCCTTGACCACCATATCATGACCTTATCCTCAGAAATATTTTTTTCTTTCTCCTTCCTTTTGTGGGATTCAACCCACTACAAATCTTCCACCTCCACCTAATGCTTCTTTCCTTCTCTACTTTCATGGGATTTGACCCACCATAAACCAATCACCTTCACCAAGTTTCTCTCTCATCTTCCTCTTTCATGAGAATTAATTCACCATAACATGTACTCATCCACCAAGAATTTTTTTTCTCGTTTTCCTCCTCTTGTGGGATTAAGCCCACTACTATCCGCCCACCTCAACACTGATGATATGATGAATCAATAAGGATCCAGACAACTATTGAAAGGGGGGGTGAATCAGTAGATGGAAAACTGACTAAACTTTTACAAAACTTAAAACCCAACTCACAAATCAATCACTAAACTAACTGGTTCAAATACTAAGTAATAAACTGCAACTACACTGTCAAGTTAATTGGTTGACTGGCATAGAAAAATAACAATATAACAGATCTAAAACTCTCAAACAATTTAACCAAAACATCAAACCACTTTACTAACAATAGTAAAAGGACATTCCAGATTACTGTCGGTCATCTTAACATAACTAAGTGGATTTAATAGTTAAGAAAATTAACCATATCAAAACATAACCACAAAAACCATTCACCACTTGACACAATGTTTTTTGATGTGGAAACCCAAATGGGAAAAACCACAATGGGGATGAATACCCACAAGTATTTTAAACTCTTCTGAAGTTCGCCCTATTAGGAGCCAAGCCTTGTTAGAAGCTCTTACAAAAAGTCCTACTAGGAACAGATCCAGTTAAGGACCACCTGGTTAAGGGATTGACTATAATGCCTTGTTAGAAGAAATACCCTATTAGGAGTAACCTTTATAGAGGATTTGAAATCCAAGCTAATGGATCGCCTGGTTAGAGGATTTAGATAGCACTAAGCCTGTTAAAGCTTACCTAGTTAAGGGATTTAACTGTTGTAATTGTTAGAGAACAACAGGGTTTTGTTGATCTGATAAATACCACTAATCTACTTGATCATATCCTTTTCATGCTCCTATATGCCTTCACACATAGTGTAGATACTCCTTGTGGTTTGGCAATCAATCACACTGACACTTAACTCAAATTGCCAACACTACAACAAAACAACTCATCGACCTTATAAGCAAAACAAGAGGTCGGTAACACATCACAAACCTAAGATCTCATAGAGATTACAAACAAATTGGTTCAATTATGACCGTTAGATTACATAGAAATCATCATCACTTTGTACAAGAAAACCTCAACCACTCTTTGATCACCGCTCATCGATTCTTATAACTCATCATGTGGTTCCCACTTCATGCAATGCACTCACTCATTCCCAAGATAATATCAATATCTCTACATGCCAAAAACAACTTGAAACTCATCACATGCATCATGCATATGTGGCATAATCATCATCGATCACCGTTTGATCATAAATCAACACAACCGATTCGCCAAGATCCATCGGTTAGGGTTTGGCACATCAATAGGTAGGGTTACCAGTTGATCTCACTACTTCAATAGTAATATCGGTTCCCATCACTTACTCAACTACCAGTTGCAAAACAACATCATTACTAGTTACAATTGATATCAATGACAATACTTAAACTTTATTACTGCAATCTTCAATCAAATGCCAACAAATGCAAGATCCTCTATCCACTTATTTCTCACAACTACACCTACATAAATATCATCATTACAAAAATCACGGAAACCAAAAAGTTTCTATATTCTCCTCCATACATTCTTCTTCTTATTCATGCTCTTCTTTTGCATAAACACATCATGCTAGCATTGTTTTGCACTAGAAATTTCACCATGTTTGTGCTTTGTTTTGTTACATATTACTCCATGACCAATATCACTATGTTGTACTACTTTGCGCTTTCTAGAAACTTCATTCCCTTCAAAGGACACTCTACTACTTCTACTATTCAATTGTTGCTACAATGTTCTCCCCACTCTTTACTATAACATCATATTTTCTCTCATCCTCTACCTCTTCTATAACACCACCCCTTGCTACAACTTATTTATTCACTTCTCCCATTCTTTCTGAAAGACATACTACTGCAATCTCTTTTACGTGCAATCCAACATTAAATTAATTTAAATAAATTTTAAACAAGCCATTACTTGTGCAATCTATGTTGTTTTTATAAATCCTTCCTTCACCTTTATGCCTTTAAAAGTACATATTTCATCTATATTCCCATACTCCTTTATTCATCCTCTTACATGAGGTTCTTTTCTTCTTTAGTGCTATCTACATGACTTTGTTGTCTTTTCCTTCCTATCTGCATTCCCAACAATACTATCATAAACTTGGGATTCATCTTATCCCAACAATCTATTTATTTCTCTCATCTATTTCCTCATTATGAGGTTCTCTTCATCATATTTATCAGTTTCTTTGTCAAATAAGCCCTCAAATATCACCCCTTCCATTTGTTATTCTATAGTTCTATCATTCCTTTCCAAAGACATGTTGCTACAATATCTTCTACATGTAACCTAACATCAACTTTACTTAAATAAATTTAAAAACTAATCAATTACCTTTGTATTTTTTTCTACTTTTGTAACTCCTTCCTTCACCATTATGCCTTCAAAAACACAAATTTCATCTATATTCTCATACTTGTTTATTCATCCTCTTGCATGAAGATCTCCCATCCTTTTGTGCCATCTAAATGACACTATTGCCTTTTCCTTTGCTACTTGCATTCCAAAAATACTATCATAAACTTGAGATTCAACTCCTACCAACAATCAATTTCTCATCTCTTCCCTCAATATAAGGTTCCCTTCATTATCCTTGACAAATAAAATACCCTCAAAGACCATCTGTTCTATTGGTGCCCAAAACCACATATTGGAAAACCAAAGACTTGCCTAATCCTTAGTTGATCCAATCATCCTTAGCCAATGAACAGGGATGGTTGAAGACCAAATCCCTCTGCACTTTAGGCTCCATCAAACCTAGGTGGGTGTACCTTGCACTCTCAATCACAAAAGAGGTTTTTTTTGAGTGAATTTAAACTATGGGAATTAGCAATTGCAGGGATGACAAAAGGTTTTCCTGCAACTATGCAAACATAAGTGCTTTTTATTCAATGCCTTTAAAACTGATAAAATAAGTGTGAATATAGTTGTGTTATGTAAAAGATTACTGTTAGGACTTTAAGCCATTATGAAAAAGATCAGTACTTATAGAAATTAGAAGATTTGTTTCTGTGATAAGGACCTAATGCATACAAACTTATTCAGCCAAGATTAATAATAGACTAGTGCCTTTATCTGACAGTTAATGAATAACTTTGTGGACAAGAATCACTATCAACTCAAGAGACAATTATAAGACCATCACTGTGAAGGTTTTATTATGTGTTCCATGAACAATAAAAACCCAATTTTACATTCAATACAACATCATGTGATGACACATCACAGCAAATCTAAAAGATTTATCAAGAGGACATATGATTCCATCAAACACAAAATTACACATAATGATCTTAAGATAAAAACACGAAATCTTGTATATTAACTTCTGGAATAAGAATGTACACAAAAACTGCACGTACAAATACTCCAATACATTTAGTTTGCACATAATAAACTCCTCATTCCTATTAGACCTTTCTAAAACATAACACTTGCAGCCCAGCTAGCGGCCAAATTGTCTGAAAGATGAAATATGTCCCCAAAATAGGAAAATATAATAATTTACTTTTTGCAAAGCAATTTTGTGAATGATAAAAGATCAAAGTAAAATATTATTTTTAAAACCTTTGGGTAGAAAATACTTTCTTAATATGTACCCAATAGATATAATTTTCTCCTATCCCCAATGGCAAAAATAAAAATAAAATTCAATATCTTCATAGTGTATTGTCATCGGAGTAACATATGTCATCGAGGAAGCATTCTTTTTGTTGCACTGATCTCACAGTGAAAAAGAACTAAAATGCAAATGCCTCCATCAAGGTATTGCTGGAATTTCCACTTGTTCAGGTCGTCACTTTCAAATCTGGGTTATTTATGGGCTCACCGACACATTGAAAACAATAAAAATATCATAAAAAGGCCCTCCAAGGTGAGATATATGGTCAGGGCAATCATTTTAAGACTAAAAACATCATTAATCACTCATATCCAACTCCAAAAGATGGTCGAACTACAAAAATGTGAATGCATTTTTTGATGTCGTTGTTTATTATCTTCAACTAATCTTTATGAGCTAATTTTAATTCTGTTTGAAATAAACTCATTATTTCTTTTCCGTGCAGGTAAAAAGACTATAATTCATGTTAGTTAAAAATGTCATATAAACCTTTGTTACCTTGCAACATAAATAATTTAAATAAATAACATTATAATATTAATTGAAGCAAAAATATAATATCCAAAGCTAAACACTTCAAATTAATATTATACTTGATGCTCTACAAAATGAACAAGGTTAGCAAATGACAAACAACACAAGACACAAGAAATCGTTAGTGTTAGTTAACCAAAAGCTAATTTAAACAGGCATATCAAAAGTGATACTAAGAACATGAAAGAATATTTAACTAAAGAAGCAAATATGATGAGGTATCTCCAAATGCCTCCTAACATGCTCTTGGCTCCTTCTCCTTTGTTCCTCTCCTCTCCAAGTTCCAAAATAGTGTAGCTGTCAACAACTTTTTGCACTATGGATGCTTATGGAGGATTGAGATTTGAGTATTTGCTCCAAATGTAAAATGAAAAGCTAATATACTAGATACTATTAAAAATGATTGATTTTAACCAAAATAACAAGATATTAGATTGCTATGTTAAATGCTCTCTAAAATGCCTATAGGTTAAATGTATACAAGTTTTCAGGATCTGGATTATGAAGAAATGGGCTCTATTTATAAGAAAAATGGAGCAATGGATGGTTGAGATTGAGCAATCTCAACAAGGGTCAGGATTGAATGATTTCAAATCCATGTGAGGGCTTTCAATCCAATTCTAGGATGACATGTGTCAATGTGAGATAGGTTGAGAGGAGAGGGAATAAGCATTAAATGCTTGACATGACCTTGGGAGTTAAGGTCAAGGTTATTTGAATGAATAAACTCTTTATTCAAGGAATAAAGCTTTTATCCAATGGATAAACTCTTATGCAAAGGCAAGAGGGATAAACATGGTCAAAGCAATAAATCCTTGGGGAGACAAGTTGAAATAACCATAAATGGTTATGTAAGAGCCATAAATGGTCATGTAAGAGCCATTAGTGGTCTTGGAAGACTTTGGAGGTTAAATTGTTGAACACACAAAGCATTAAATACTTTTCAAAGACTTTGGAGTCTTTGAGAAGTGACTTCATGTTGCTTAAGAATGTGACAATAATTAGGGGATGGATTAGGCTAATTAGGAAGGGGTTAGAAGAATCTAGAAGGGGATTAGATTTGTAAGTGGATTTGGTGGGTGAGGGAAAATAGGATTTTTATTAAAATAAAAATTCATTTATTTCAATAAATGTGTGCAAGTTGCATTTTTAGGAGAATGCAAGTGGGGGGGATAATGATTTAAATAAATGTTTAATTTAATTTATTTAAAAGAGGAATAGGGGGATTTGATTAAATAAATAGATTTTATTTATTTAATTGATTTGTGAACTTGGTTTAATTTAATTAAAATAAATTGAATAATTTATTTAATTAATAGGAGAATGTTTGAAGATTAATTAATTTAATATTAATTAATTAACTCATGGCTAGTGGATTTTTCATCAAATAAATAGCAAATATTCATTTAATTAAGCTGGACAGATTTGTGTGGCTACATTTGCCCCTCTTTGAGATGGTGTGGTTTATCACATCGTTTCAAAGAAAGAAAAACTGTTGTGAAGGAATGCCCCATAAAATGTAATTTAGTGGGTGGTATGCCCCCTCGAGAGATGGGCCAAATTTTTTTTGAAAAATCGGGCGATCTCTCGAAAAAGAATGAAAATTGGCAGGGTGTTAGAAGAAAAGAAGTTAGCAATGCGGGTGAAAAATAGAAGAAATCGGGGGTAAAATGGAGAAATGGGAGGCTCAAGAAGTTTATGGGGACCATGGCGGTGAGCGGGGGAAAATTACGGTGATTGCGAAGGGTTTAAATGGGGAGAAAGGGGTGAAAACAGGATCATTTGTGACCGCGACCAATGTGAAACTGTAGCTCTGACAGTGACTTTTAAGAGGAGCGAGTAGCAATCAGGATGCCGGTACTAGTAGCAGAGCACTGTCTCGAGCGAGTTCGTCGGTTCCAACGGCCAGACGACTACGGACCAGTGGTACACAAATTTGAAATTTGAATTTTTATGCATTTTTGAGACATTTTTGGCTGAGTCCAAGTTGAGTCAGAACAATAGTGCTCAAACTATGTTTTGGCGCTATTGCCGAATTAATTAGTGCTACTGTGCTGCAATGGCGCTATTGAGGTGCTGTTTGAGCACTTTTGCAATTTTTAGCACTATTGTAGGCTAGTTTAGGCATTTTTGATGGATGAGCGCTATTGAGTGCCTAATTGAGCGCTATTGCTATTAATCAGTGCTATTGTGCTATTGTTCTAGCGCTTTTGCAGTTTGAGCATTGTTGGATAGCTGATTGAGTGCTTTTGCTATGATTTCAGCACTATTGTAGGTAAGTAGCACTTTTGTGGGCTAAAGAGCACTTTTGTGTGAGGATAAAATAGATGCCCCAGTTTGCGTGAATAAAATCTCTGAATGCCAATGATGGATGGATGGCGATGTGAAGTGGGAGTTGTTTTGAACCATAGCAGCCTAATGAGACTTAGGTCATTTTTAGGATAAATGCTTGTTGAAGTCTAGGGTGCCATGATTGCTTACCTGTTGAGACCCGAAGATACTTGATCAAAGTATTTGTTGATAGTCTAGGTTTAAACTTAAGAAAATTTGAAAACAAAACAACTGATGATGATTGATGGATGCCCATGTGCAGGAGGATCTACGCATGTTGTAGTTACGCGAGAGACATCCGGCGACACAGGGGTTGCAGAATCGTTTGACAGAGGCGGAGATCGATTGTATTGCCATGATTGGATTATATAATGTGATGCACATGCCCGTGATTCAAATGAATCATGGATTGATGATGGCATTAGTAGAGCGGTGGCACAGCGAGACGTGCACCTTTCATCTGGCATAGGGGGAGATGACAGTGACCCTGGAGGACGTGTGGCGCATCCTGCGTATTCCGATTCAGGGGGAGCTGGTCACGTATGACAGATCATGGGGGACTCTAGCAGTTCAGAGGTTCTTCGATGAGGATGTGTTCATTGATGATGGCTCCATTACATGGGAGGAGATAGCTGCATTATACGAACCTTTATCAGCAGTTCTATCAGGCATTGTGGGAGGACCATTGTGTCCAGATAGGCAATCACGTGGTCTGGCCATGGGGTGGGGGTAGGTGATCGAGATGATGATTACCAAGGGGACCCGATTTGCTTGGGGGTCGTGCATGCTGGCGCACCTTTACCAGGAGTTGCATGAGGTGGTTTACCATGGGAGGGGTTCCTTAGCAGTGGGAGTGACGTTGCTTCATATTTGGGCATAGGAGCACCTACCAGTGACTCGACTAGTGAGTCTTAGGTTCTGTGTTGTGGATCAGCCGTATATGTTTATGTATAGCGGTATGATGAGTCAGCCCCACCTGGGGAAGTTAGAGTGGCGGCGGCAAGCATTAGATGATCTGGATGCAGTTATATGGTGACCATACCTAGAGTGTGAGCCCTGGGATGATGATGCAGAGGCATTTCTTTATGTGTTCATAACCCAATTCCTCATTGGGAGGACCTCGTAACATGTAGAGAGACAGGTGTTGGGGAGAGTGATGAGGCAGTTTGGACGACAGCAAGGACTGCCTAGTGGATCAGGGGACTATGCTCGGGTGATTTGGGAGGGATATGTATGGGGGCCAGTGCTGTCATATGACCAGGCACTGGCGGAGTTTTGGACGCTGCAAGTGAGACCTTGGGGCATACGACCGAGGGTCGTGGATGCAGGGGTATCAGATGAGTACACGCAGTACCAGGTGGCACATCCGATTCTACGGATATTCGATCCAGCAGAGCCGGTGCCCAATTTTGAGGATGAGAGGGGATGGAGACAGAGGAGGGCAGGAGGTCGAGGACCGAGAGCAGGTGGAGGAGGGAGAGGAGATGGTGGAGGAGGTGGGGGAGGCGAAGGAGGAGGTGGTGGTGGAGGAGGTGGGGGAGGCAGAGGAGGAGGAGGTGGTGGAGGAGGTGGTGGGTTGGGGGTTCGGATTCAGCAGAGAGGGAGAGGTGGACTGCCACTATGGATATCACAGGGACCGCTGATGCAGGGAGGAGTTAGACTGGGTGGTAGAGGTATGGAGAGGGAGATCCCGATGGACAGAGGGGAGAGAGCTACTGGAGATCTTATGGATCATATGATAGTACATTTGCAGACCCGTGTGGAGGATTTGGAGGCGGAGGTGGTGGCTAGGGATGTGTAGCTATTTGCATGGGAGTTAGAGTTGGCTATAGTGTTGTAGGAGAGGGATAGTGTAGTGGAGAGATTAGCAAAGCTGCAGGAGAGAGTCTGGGTTGGAGTAGGAGCATAGGGGCTGACGGGGGAGGTGATGAGGGAGATTCGGCGAGCATAGGTTGAGATAGACTACTGGCGGGGGTTATATGAGTAGGTGGTGCCAGCTAGTCAGCAAGCACTTAGCTATTCACAGATGCGGCAGGCTAGATCAGAGTGATCATAGAGGGTGCAGAGTAGTGGGGGTGTGATGGGTCCTCTACGAAGGGAGAGATCAGGGGATGCAAGAGTGAGTGGGGGTTTGATGGGGCCTCCATAGAGAGATAGATCAGATGGTGCGAGGACCAGTGGGGGAGCAGATGGCGATGGTGGTACAACATCTAGTCAGAGTGGCATCTAAGAGAGAATTTGTGCATATATGTATTGTATCATTGTTTATTTTTGGACTGTATCTTGGATGGCTCTTGGTAGCCAATTTTGTAGACTTCATTGTACTCTGATATATGAGATGATATATATGAGGAGATCCCATATTTTGATGATATGCATTTGATATGTATGGATGTTTATGTAGGATGATGAGTTTATGAGTTTATTGCTTAGATGGATACGTGTACATGTATGCATTGATGAGATGTTTCTTATATGCATGTTTTTATGATGATTGATGATGTTGGATACTGACATATGAATGCAGGTTTATACATGTGTGCATGTTTTATTTTGATGTAATGCTTTATGTATGTAATGACATGATGATGATGTATGCTTATGATGATTTATGAACAGGATTTTGGTGTTTCCTATTTTGATAAAATGATGAGATAATTTATGCGATGATGTGAATGCAATGTTTGAATAAATGATGTTATGTATGGGTATGCATCTAGATGTTTTTAGATGAATGTAATATGGATAAACAAAAATGTAAAGTTCGAATGTTTAGATGATAATGTCTAGGTGAATGCCTATGTATAATGGATATATAAATAACATGACCAATGTGTTTTGGAAACAAATAGTTTTATGATTCTAAATGCTTAAATATGATTAAGTAAAAATGATAATGTGATGATAATGCAACTCATGGTTTAATAACTGCACCTTAATGCAATTTAAAAAAGGATAATGAATGCAATGTAAATGAATCCTAACATGAGCATAATAAGATACTTAATAATGGATGAATGAATGCACCTTTTAACTAATGAATAGATAAATGAATGTATGAAATGATAAATGATAAAGGATAATGAACTGATGATGGATAACTAATACTAAATGAATGCATAGTAAATGGTTAATACAATCAAGGACAATTTGATCATATGAATGAATCTAATTATTTATGATTATGCAATGATGCAAATGATTAATGAAGACTAATGTCAAAATGAACTATATGTAATGTTAATTTAAAAATGACATGAATGTACTTAATGCAAAATGCAACTAAATGTAATGATGATATGACCATGAGGAATGCAAGGTTTTTGAGACTTTGCATGATGCATTGATGAGGTATCAGAGTACTCGGTCGTGATTGTATCCAAGACCAGCTTAATGGTCACATTTGCATATAAATCCTACATATGAATGAGTGAATGGATGGGTGATATGCAATGGAATGCAATATATAAACAGATGAGATGAAATGATGATCCATAGTGCTCTATTTTCATCATTGAGCTTTAAAATGTTGGAAGAGAATGCAAGCATCTTGACATAATGATTCAAGATGACCTGAGTATTTCTTTCATGGATTTTGTATAGAAAGTTAATACAAACGACTTGATATAAGGGTCAAGTCGACCAGAGTATTGCTTGCAGAACAGACAAGGATCCTCTCTGTCTTAGGCATGATTTGGATCGTCCTCCGTGATCTTAGGCTGATCATATCCTGAGACAAGTTCATACCGTAATAAGAGATAAAACCTTTATCCAATTTTGGATGAGGTAGGAGGAACCAAAGGAAGAGCATTGTACCTGCAAACAAACAGTATATACATAAAGAATAAAGAATATGGATCCTTGGTAATGGTTCATGCTCATATGGTCGAGGTATACGCTATAGTCAGCAAGCCGTAATGATCTATGACTGTGCTTTTGCCTATGATCACGTAGCTTAGTGAACTTCCCACATAGGCACCATTAGTACATGCCCCAGAACTTCATCGGAAATAATGTGCAGACGATACACAAATAATGCTGAAAGATCCTGATACATATAAAGGAATGAATTACTCACAAATCAACCAAGTATTTGATAGCTTAACATAATTTTCTTGTCAAAGAAAATGTCATTTTGTCTTTGTTTTGGCAAGGAAGGATGCATCCCTTTTTTTTTTTTTGAAGACAGTTTGATTGTTGATGTCGATTGTTTTGGTCAATTTTGATAAGTGATCATCGTGCGAGTTTTTGTCAATGTTTGTTTTGTATCTATTCGGATGAGTATGTACAAGGTGTTGCCATGTTTTTGTGTGATTTTCGATGTTTTTCGTTGTTTTTGGATTTTGTGATTTTTGAATGTTTTTAGAGTTTGTGAGATATTTTTGAATGTTTTTGGATTTTGTGAGACATTTTTTAATGTTTTTGGATTTTGTGAGGCATTTTTGAATGTTTTTGGATTTTGTGAGACATTTTTGAATGTTGAACCCAATGAATCATAAGTAATGTAGAATCCACTTCCATCAACTAGATTAAGGGCATTGCCCCCAAGTTAGACATGACTATGAGAAAGTGGGATGCAAGATGCATGAAGTACTTTCTTTGATTACAGATCAAATAACAAGCCATGGTTTGGATGGATGGATGTGTGTATGTATGAATGTGATCGCAATGAGCCTGAAAGATAATGGAGCCATAGTCTTTACGAGTGGTGCCTGTTTGCCAGGTTTTCACCATCGCACTTACCCAAGGTGCCACAGGAGTGTTTGTTCACCGTTTGGATGCATGATTTTTCTTTTATCTTTTTGACATTTTTGTATTTTCTTCAGGTCATTTATCTGAATGTTTTTGGATTGTTTTTCTGGTATGTAAGGGAGCCTGATGCTCTGTGCAGCTCATGTATAAAACCTTTTGAGGTGCATACTGTTGATTGGATCTACAAGCTGTTCTCCTTCTAATGTAGCCAACTGATATGCCCCGGACCCAAATACAGCAGTGACAACCTATGGGCCCAGCCAGTTTGATTCAAACTTTCCCTGATGTTCTTTGTTTAGTTGGTTGCGGGGATTCTCTCAGAGAACAAGATCACCTACCTCAAATGTATGAGGTCAAACTTGATGATTGTAGCTTCTGTTCATGTGCTACTGATAGGCTTTGAGATGGCTGTATGCAGCTTGTCGCTTCTCATCAAGTAACTCTAAGTCCTAAAGACGGGATACTCTATAGGCTTCGTCATCAATGAGATTGTGCAAGGAAACCCGTAGTGATGGTATTTCGACCTCAATAGGTAAGATAGCTTCTACACCATAGACCAATGAATAAGGAGTTGCGCCTGTAGGGGTTCGAATGCTAGTTTGATATGCCCATAGTGCTAGATTCAGTTGAACGTGCCAATCACGGCTGGCATCATTGACTGTCTTTTTTAGGATCCTCAATATGTTTTTATTCGATGCTTCGGCCTGACCATTTCCTTGTGGGTAATAGGGAGTGGAAAAGCAGTGTTGGATGTGAAATTTCTCACAGAGTTCATGGACATCCTGATTTTTGAAAGGAAGACCGTTATCTGTGATGATGGACATGGGTACACCATACTGGCAGATGATGTAATTGAGGATGAATGAGGCGATCTGCTTGCCGGTGACTTGGGTAAGTGGAACAGCTTCGATCCACTTTGTGAAATATTCAGTGGTGGTTATAATGAATTTGTGGCTGTTGGATGAAGATGGATGAATTTTACCCACAAGGTCAAGACCCCATTGACAAAAAAGCCATGGTGTCGTGATGGGTTGCAATTCTTATGCCGGTGCATGTATTAGGTCTCCATGAACTTGACATTTCTTGCATTTTCTGACAAAGTAGTAGGATTCTTTTTCCATAGATGGCCAATAGTATCCAGTGTGTAGGAGTTTCTTGGCTAGTGATGGACTTCTTGCATGAGTTCCACAAATTCCTTCATGTACCTCTTCCAAGGCCTTTGTTATCTCATCCAGTTCTAGACATCGAAGGAGAGTACCATCAAGGCTATGTTGGTATAGGGTTTTGGCAATAATGGTATATCGAGGGGTTTGGCAAATGAAAGTTTTACGTTGGTTATTCGATTGGTTGGGAGGAAGGGTGTGATCATGGAGATAGGTGTAGAACTCACAGTACCATGGGGATTCAGAACCGATAAGGCGACATATCATCTTGGATTCAAGGATATCATAAGCAAGGATCCAAAGCTGTTCTACCAAGAACTCGTAGTGTGTTGAATTCTGCGGAAGATCTAGGAGAGATGCGATAGTAGCCATAGCGTCAGCAGCTCGATTTTGATCTCTTGGTATTTGCTCAAAGGTAATTGTAGTAAATGATGCCTTTAGACTATCCACCATTTTCTTGTATGGCATGAGTTTATCATCCTTGGTCTGATATTCATTTGTTGCTTGTCGAATGACCAGTTGGGAGTCGCCGTATACTTGTAGTTCTTATAATTTCCATTGTACAGCTAGCCTGAGTCCTATGATCAAGGCCTCATACTCGGCTATGTTGTTGGTGCATGGAAATGTGAGCCTGTAAGACTTCGGGATGCTGTCACCTTGAGGTGTGATAAATAGAATGCCTGCCCCCGAGCCATGCCTAGTATACGAACCATTAAAGTATAGTTTCCATGGTTGTGCTGTTGTGATCATGAATATCTCCTCATCTGGAAAATTGGAAATGAGAGGATGATCACCTATGAGTGGTGCATCAGCCAACTGATCTGCAATAACTTGACCTTTGATAGCCTTACGGTCCACATACTCGATGTCAAATTCACTTAGAATCATCACCCATTTGGCCAAGTGGCCTATCAATGCTGCTTTGCTGAGTAAGTATTTGAGTGGATCAATCTTTGCAATTAGTTGTACTTTATCTGTTAACAGATAGTGCCTCAGTTTAGTAGCTGCTAAGATTACTGCTAGGCAAGCTCGCTCAATAGATGTGTAATTGAGTTCATAGCCAACCAGTGTTCGAGAAATGTAGTAAACAACACACTCTTTCCCTTTTGCATTATGTTGTACCAGTAGTACACCCAATGTTGTACTTGTTGCTGAGATATAGAGTAATAACTGTCTACTTGGATCTGGTGGGATCAACAATGGTGTATTCATGAGATAGTCTTTAAGCATCTGGAATGCTTGCTGGCATCTAGCATCCCATTGAAAGAAGATGTTTTTGTGTAGCAGGTGTGTGAATGGGTGACACTTATCAGCCAATTGTGCAATGAATCTTTGGATGGATTGAAGCCGCCCTTGTAATGTCCTTAGCTGACTGATATTCTTTGGTGGTGGCATGTCCATGATTGCTTTTACCTTTGCTGGGTCGACTTCAATACCTTTGCTTGAGACAATATATCCTATAAGCTTCCCAAAAGTTACTCTAAAGACACATTTCTTTAGGTTGAGTCGAACATGTATTGTTCCAGTCTATCAAAGATTTTATCTAATATGTTGAGATGTCCTTCTCTGGTGAGTGATTTTTCTAGTAAGTCATCAACATAATCTTCCATCATAGTATGCATCATGTCATGGAAGATGGTGGTCATTGCTCATTGATAGGTCACTCCTACATTCTTGAGACTGAAAGGCATTACATTCCAGCAATATGTGCCCATGGACATGTGAAGGCTGTCTTATGTTGATCTTCTGGTGCGATCTTTATCTGATTGTATCCTGAAAAGCCATCCATGAGTGAAAGCATGGCATGTCCTACTGTCAGATCCACTATGATGTCAATATTTGGTAGGGGGAAGTCATCCTTAGGACAGGCCTTATTCAGATCTTTGAAGTCAGTACAAATGCGGATGCCCCCTTTTGGTTTGCCGACAAGCACAATGTTGGAGATCAATTCTGCATAATCAATTGGTCTAATGAAACCAACATCTAGGAGTTTTTTGAGTTTTGTTTTGACTAGTACTGCAATCTGAGGATGCATCTTCCAAAGCTTCTGCTTGACAGGTTTGGCTCCTTCTGCTACGGTGAGGTGATGCATGACTAAATCAAGATCAAGCCCAGGCATGTTTGCATATGACCATGCAAAGTTGATCTAACGCTTTTGAAAGAACTCCATAAATTTAGCTCATTCTTTTGGAGTGAGAAGAGATGCCAGATGTATGAGGTGAGGATTTTTAGGAGTCCCCACATTGTATTCTTTGGTTTCCTCGATGAGAATCATTGATCGTTCCTGTTGTGTACTAGCAGGGAGAATGTCAAACCCTTCATCCTCAGGCGCCATTGGATACGCTCTTTCTTTTTACTTTTGTTGGATCAAATAGTGCCACGTTGTGGTTTTCACTGGAAGATCCATGTTTTATCATTATATTTTTGTAGCTGAAAGGTTTGGCATCTGCCCCGAAGTATGCTGCGCTATTTAGTTCTATGGTGAATCCAGCTTTGTGATCCCCACTTGGTAGGTTATCCCTTAATTCCAAAAAGTCAATGATGGCCTCATCATTTTGGAAGAAGTCAAGACATGGGGGATTTGGTTGGTTCCATGCGATGAGTTCAGGATGGATAATGGGCATTACTTCATTGATTAGGTTAAGTGTGTTAGATGTATCAAAGAGGGTTAAGACATTGTGGTGAAGGTCATTGATGGTACTCTCCCTATCAAAATTAGGTGTAGGATGAGACATAGGGTCTGTGGAAGGTGTTTCCAGTTCAGGAACCCAAGTGGTCTTTATCTGTGCTTCTCCGTAAACAGGGATGTCTTTGCGTGGTGGAGGTAGTGATGTGTCTTCCTCATCTGAAGTATTAAGCTGGACAGAATCAAATTCCCACTCATGTGAGTCAGTCTCTGAGTCACTTTCCAACATCCGATTCCTATACTATATTGGGATGTCATTTGAGTTAAATACTACAGGTGTGATTGGGTGATGTACCTTTGTAGTGATCAGTGCTACAGGAAGGTCAATGGGGATTAAGGAATCCAATACAGGGAATATCGGTAGTGTTGACTCAGTTGCTTCTGCTGGTACTACTGGTGCCATAGATGTTGCTACAGGTTCTGATACAGTTGCTGCTGCTAATGGTACTATTGATGTGATGGCTGCTGCGAATGGGATTATTGGTTTGATTGGTGGGATGATTGGCATTGTAGATGGTGGTGTTGGGATTTTGAGCCTCGGTGGGGCAATTGTGATGGTGTTTGATGCTACTTTCATAATGAAAGGTGTCCTTTTTGCAGTAGGCTGACATAATGGTTTGTTGGGTTTTCCTTTGAATTTGAGTTTAGGAAAGATCTCTTTTTCAAAGCCTAGGCCTATATTACTTTTGGGCTTTAATTCTGGCAGTAGAGGTTCATGTCGTCCTTGTTTGCAATATCCCAAAGCACTCTGACCATCATACCCCATTCTTTGCATAATGAGGAGACCTTTGTCATACTAATCCGTAGGAAGCTTAACTTGCGGTATATCAGTGGTGATGGGATTTTATAGATCCATTCTGCTAAGTCTGCATCTTGGGTTTCTTCTTCTTGACTCTTTCCAAGGATGAAAGGCATCAAAGCACATGCTGGCATGATTAGTGGTTGTTGGAGTAACTATTGTGGTTTACCATGTGTTTTAGGAGAAGTGGACATTTGTCCCACACAAAAGAGTTGACTCAAGTTGTATTCCCCAAGACCTTCCTCTGTTATTTTCATCTTAATCTTTTCTTGCTTTGGGATAGTGGTGTTCGAATTGGAAAGAGAGGCGGGACTTATACAGGAGGTGGAGGAAATGGCTTCTCTATTATTAGGAACGGTAATCTCTAGTTGATGGCTAATATTATGGCAATACGTAAAAGGATTTGCATCACCCAGGATTGTGATCTCTACACCGTTATGTGGGAACTTGATACATTGATGGTAGGTAAATGGAATGCCTTGCATGGCATGTATCCAAGGTCTTCCTAACAATAGATTGTATGGTAGAGGAAGGTCCAGAACCTGATAGATGATGTGCTTCACCACAGGGCCCACTCAGATTGGTAGTACCACAGCTCCTTTGGAGGAACGCTCTACATCATCATAGGCTTTGATTGTGATCTTCTTGTGAGGATCCATGGATTCAATGGCATATCCCAATGTTGTGACCAACTGTAGTGTACAAATATTTAAGCCTGCTCCATTATCGATCAAGACTCGCTTGATCCTATGCTGGTTGATAAAGCCTTCAATATGTAGCGAAGTGTTATGAGGTTGCTGGAAGGAAGAGTTATCACTTTTGGAAAAAGTGAGACAAGGTGATGACTTAAGACTTCCAACCATTGCTTGAAATTGGTCTGTATTCAGGTTTGCAGGGACTGACACCTCTTGGAGTGCTTGATCCAAGATTGTTTTATGAGATGGCGATAGGCATAATAGCTCTAAAATGGATATAAGCACAGGCGTTTTGTCTAATTGTTCCACAAGATTATACTACTTTGGTATGGAGGTGGTGCCTTGTGGAGCTGCCTTTATGGTAACCTTGCCGCGACGTGTAACAACATTGCAATTAGAGTTGGGATTTTTTATGGTTATAGTTGAAACTTGTTCACTGGCATCATATAGATGATTTACAGTGTAATTATATGTAGCCTGCATATAATCTGTGGTATCAGTGCCTCGCCTAGAAGTGGACAGACCCCTTTGATCTTGTGATAGAAGTGGATTTTTGAACATCAGATGATCACTATTTGTTGTTTTTGGGTCATGTCCTTCGATTTCAATTTCACCTTGGTCAATAAGATCCTAAATAAGATCTTTCAATTGGTGACAATTACTTGTCTTGTGTCCTCTCCCTTGGTGCAAATTACAGTGTCCAGTATCTCGCCACCATGCAGGTTTGACCTAAGGCTCATAGTTTGATGTTTTAGGTAGAATGACCAAATTTTGAGAAATGAGCTATCGCAATATTGTTTCAATGGGTTCCCCTAAGGGAGTGTATGTTCATTTCTATTTTTGCTGATGAGGTCTAGGTTCATCGTGAGATGTGATGCGACCTTGATTTGAAGGAACATTTGTGTTATTCTGAGGTGGAGGATTCTGTCCTGCAAACCGAACGACAGGTTGTGCACTTTTTATAGTCCGGGCATCCACAACCCCATCATTGATGATATTCTTATTTTTGTTCCAGAAGCTTGGTTTATCACTATTGAAGCATGGGCAAGGACTATCCTTTGGTTCATTATAGATTTTGATAAGTCCTTTCTTGATGAGGTCCCATTCACATTTCAAACCCTTCATGATCATATCATTAAAAGAGTCTGTGTCTTTGACATCCATGTGAAATTCCATTTCTTCATTTAAGTTGGAAATGAATATCTCCACTAGTTCTCTTTCAGGTAACTGAAGAGAACGTCTGCTAGACATTTGATGCCATCGTTGTAGGAATACTGAGAATAGTTCACCTGGTTTTTGTTTAGTGTTGCACAGATCAGCCATGGTGATGTTGCGTCAATGTTATGAGAGTAATGAGCTAGGAACTTTTGGATGAGTTCCTCAAATGTTCTAATGCCACTCGATAGTTGGGAAAACCTTGATGTGGTTGTTTCGCCCAAGCTTTGGGGAAAAAGGCGCATTAGGTATGTGTCTTCATATGCCACTTCGAGGCAAGCAGAATGAAATTCTCTAACATGATCACGAGGATCTCCCTTTCCTCTATATTTTTTGAATTTGGGTGTTTCAAATCCTCGTGGAAAGGGTGGCATATAAATATTCCTATCAAAAGGATAGGGACAGATGTCATTGAGTGAGAATTGGTTAGTTTTGACACCACTATGAAGTTGTTGGGTGAGATTCTCGACTTGTTGCCACAACATCTCCATTTCGTTTAGAGGAGGAGGTGGTGGGTTACCTCGAGGAATGTTATATCTAATGGGATCTCTACCTCTTTCCTCTTCATGGTGACTTTGTCATTCTAATGCTTGTCTTAATTGGGCAAGATCAAAGTCAAAGGGGAGTTTTTCTCCTTCTTGAGCGAGTTTTAAAAAGTGAGCATCCGCATTTCTCCTGAGTATTTCGTCAAAAAGTCTGTTAAAGAGAGGGTTATGTTGGGCCCTTTCTATTGTTTCAGGAGTGGGAGTACTTGGGTTTTTGTCATTTGCATTTCCTCCAAGTGCTTCTTGAAATTCATTGAGATTTTCCTCTTCTTCTTCTTCCATTTCTATTTCTCGTTGCCTTGACTATGATCAGGTTTGGGCCATTTTGTTTACAAGATTTTGTTGAAGTTGTGTGAAAATGATGATGAGTTTTTGATGAAATGAAAGATTGATGGTTGGTGAAGTGTTTTGCATGTGGATCTCTAGCACTTAAAGGTGGATGTAACCAAAATTCCTTCTTCGAATTGCTTGTTTTCTTTTGATAAGGTTGGATGCGACAAGGTTTAGAGAAATCTGAGATGTGTTACAAATTTAACTACCTAGTAATGAGAGGATTCACTCATGAACTAGTTTTAACCTACGTAGATGTGTCTCTTAGGATGAGCTTATCCTTGATGTAGAAACAATATAAAAAGTGATGTGATGCGTTTGATTCAAGAAATATCTAAAAAAGAGAACTTGGGACAAGAACCTCTTAATGTTTTGAGAGTTGGAACGGATTGATGATGAAGTGATGATGTATGAGTGAGATAATGGATGAAAATGTTTTTAACTTCAATAAAAGCTTTGTGTCACAAATGGGACAAACTCTACCTCTTCCCTTTCGGGTGTTGGTGGTATTTCTCGAGCTACATTGTATGTGATACAGACATTTGGGAAAAAGTTGGGATTAATCTTACCTCCTTGGTTTTTGTGATAACTCAAAGCTCTATATTGCATAAAAGCTCTGTGGTTCAATGACTCTGAATCAAATTCGTTTGTTTTGCCTTGAAGGTAGAGATGCATGTGACGCAGAAAAACTCTATGGGAGACAAAGATTTGTCTATTTAGATAGAAGAATTTCCTCCTTTTGATCAAAGCCTTTGAGCTCAATGGTCTTATTTTCAAATTGATATTCTGATGACGTTTCTTCTTTCGCAAGATGTGAAGAATGGTCATAAAGTTTGATTCTTTGTTGTTTACACTTTGTTTTTGATATTTTTGGTTGTTTTGAAAAATGTTTGGTTGGATGAATACTTTGTCTTGGAATTGATTTTTCTTTTGATGTTTCTTTGACAAGAAAACAAAGCAAGCACACAAACACAAGAATGTTACCTCAAAGGCACAAATGAGTATGGGTATAGATCAACCCAATCCTTGGACTTTTATATGACCCTTCCTTTAGATGTATTTTAAGGTGTATTTCCAAAGCCTAAAGTTGGCTCAATTTGCACTTGGTCTTGACTAAAATGAAAAACACTTCAAACATTTTTTATCCCTAAGGTCAAATGGCCAGTTGTGATAAATTTAGCCCACATCTTGATATTTCTTCGACTTTGGTACTACATACCTTATGAATCCCGCCATGGTAGGTAAGGATGTGATATACTAAGTCTTGCACAAGTATAACAAATAGATGATCCCTATGATGGGGGAGTCACCACTTTTATCAAGCCACAAGTGACTTTTCAAAAAGCTATGTTTCTACTCAAGGAAATATGTATGGTGAGTATCTTAGGAGCAAAACCATCTATGCTCTTGCACTAAATTATATCGCAAATATCCTCAATCAATAGAACGGGTGGGCTACTACTTAAAGGTGTTTAGTCATGTTCGATGTTTTGGGACATAAGTTCATTCTGTAGTGACTCACTTAAGAGCCTTGTAACCAGTGGTGGGGCCCATTTGTCCTTTTGGCCAGTTACACTGTAGGAACAGCTATACCCAAGGCTACAGCTTTCATTCTCACCTGATTTTTATAGCAGCTCAAAGTATTTACCGCGCGAGGTTGTTCCCAAGAGTGATGTGTCTCTTGGCAGGCGTCTCTTATAAAGATAAAAATTCTGAGTGTTACTAACACTTTTCTCTTGCACCTAGGACCACGAAAGCCAAGGGAGAGGATAGTGTGTGTTAGAAGTAGGACCACTTGACCAAATTTTTGCACAAGTGTGCCAAGCATGAAAAACATTTGTTCTTTTTAACTTGTCATTGCAATGTGATCTAACTATTTGGAGATGTTGCTCCAACATTCATGGTGTTCTTTTTAACTTCAAATGCAAAGGTTTGAGTAAACTAGAATTTTGAAAATCCTGGTCAACTGAAATTGAAGCATGTATGAAGGAAAATCGCTTTGCAAAAGTTTTAATCAAGTTGATTGTGTATTTTATGTGCACCAAAAATTGAAGTGTGGATTGTAAATTCTTTAGGTTTGATGCAAGAAAATTGAAGTGTTGATTTTAAGCACCAAACAAAGTGATTTTCCTAACTTGCAAGAAAACAAATTTTGTTTTGTTCAGTTTTAATGCACCAAAAACAAGTGATCCTAACTGGAAAGCAGGGGAAAGTTTTGTTTGTTCAATTCTTAAAACACAAAAATAAAGTTTTTGATTTTAAAGAGGTGAGTTTTTAAACCTGCACAAACAATAACGAGTTAGTAAAATCAATATCTAAGGGGGGCTTCCACAAGCTAAAAAAATTTCACTTTTTCGGTTACAAGGTCTTTTTTACAACGTTCTGTTACAATAGCGCTAGTCTGTGTTTGAATAGAAGCGCTATTTAACACAAACGCGCTAAAAGGAATAAAAGACAGAGAAGGCAAAAGCGCTCAAACAGGATCAATAGCACCAAAACAGGGTCAAAAGTGCTCAAACAATATCAATAGCACTAAACTTGATACAATAGCACTATTGTAAGAACAATAGTGCTAGAACAATAAGTTTCAATAGCGCTGTAACATGATCAATAGCGCTAAAGCGCAACCTGTGTGACAATTTCAACATTCAAACATGTTATTTGGACAAAAATAAATGATTTTTTGGGTGTTTAGATTCACGTTGGGTTCACTAAATGATTTTCTACAAAATGAACAAGGTTAGCAAATGACAAACAACACAAGACACAAGAAATCGTTAGTGTTAGTTAACCAAAAGGTAATCTAAACAAGCATATCAAAAGAGATACTAAGAACATGAAAGAATATTTAACTAAAGAAGCAAATATGATGAGGCATCTCCAAATGCCTCCTAACATGCTCTTGGCTCCTTCTCCTTTGTTCCTCTCCTCTCCAAGTTCCAAAATAGTGTAGCTCTCAGCAGCTTTTTGCACTATGGATGCTTATGGAGGATTGAGATTTGAGTATTTGCTCCAAATGTAAAATGAAAAGCTAATATACTAGATACTATTAAAAATGATTGATTTTAACCAAAATAACAAGATATTAGATTGCTATGCTAAATACTCTCTAAAATACCTATAGGTTAAATGCATACAAGTTTTCAGGATCTGGATTATGAAGAAATGGGCTCTATTTATAAGAAAAATGGAGCAATGGATGGTTGAGATTGAGCAATCTCAACAAGGGTCAGGATTGAATGATTTCAAATCCATGTGAGGGATTTCAACCCAATCCCAGGATGACATGTGTCAATGTGAGATAGGTTGAGAGGAGAGGGAATAAGCATTAAATGCTTGACATGACCTTGGGTGTTAAGGTCAAGGTTAGTTGAATGAATAAACTCTTTATTCAAAGAATAAAGCTTTTATCCAATGGATAAACTCTTGTGCAAAGGCAAGAGGGATAAACATGGTCAAAGCAATAAATGCTTGGGGAGACAAGTTGAAATAACCATAAATGGTTATGTAAGAGTCATAAATAGTCATGTAAGAGCCATTAGTGGTCTTGGAAGACTTTGGAGGTTAAATTGTTGAACACACAAAGCATTAAATGCTTTTCAAAGACTTTGGAGTCTTTGAGAAGTGACTTCATGTTGCTTAGGAATGTGACAATAATTAGGGGATGGATTAGGCTAATTAGGAAGGGGTTAAAAGAATCTAGAAGGGGATTAGATTTGTAAGTGGATTTGGTGGGTGAGGGAAAATAGGATTTTTATTAAAATAAAAATTCATTTATTTCAATAAATGTGTGCAAGTTGCATTTTTAGGAGAATGCAAGTGGGGGGGATAATGATTTAAATAAATGTTTAATTTAATTTATTTAAAAGAGGAATAGGGGGATTTAATTAAATAAATAGATTTTATTTATTTAATTGATTTGTGAACTTGGTTTACTTTAATTAAAATAAATTGAATAATTTATTTAATTAATAGGAGAATGTTTGAAGATTAATTAATTTAATATTAATTAATTAACTCATGGCTAGTGGATTTTTAATCAAATAAATAGCAAATATTCATTTAATTAAGCTGGACAGATTTGTGTGACTACAATACTTTTTAGGAAAATTAAAATAAATTGTAAATAAAATGGATTTCATAAAAACATCAAACAAAATCATGAGGATTCAAGATTTTGCATGCCATCATATAATGATATAGACAATTCATAGGCATGATCCAATCAATGTAATGTTCTTGTAAGAGAAAATTATTAATATCCAAATGCACTCATTTTGATAAAAATTCTAAAAATGTATACTTTAAATTCAAGAAAAGAGCATTTGAGTTAGCTTTATAAAACATATCAAATGACACCGTTTGAATCCAAAATTTGAAACGAAGGTACTTGGATATACACAAAATGCAAAAGAATAATTAGTTTGACATAATAATGTTTAGATGGAAAGAAATTATGGTTTAGAAGGGCATACCTGAAATTTCAACTTTTGAATACATATACATACCTGGAAATTGACCTCTTAACGTGTTCATAGGTTTTCAGGAGCTAATCATAAGTAGTGCATACAATTGCGTCGAGAAATCCACTTTTTGGCATTAATCTATAACTCTAAAATCTTCAAATTTTAGGGTTCCAACAGTGGCTCTTTCTGGGGACGTATGCTCCCTGAGAGCATAACGAGATTCCAGTTGTCTCTGGAAGAGCATACCATTAAAAAGCACTCCCCTTTGTAGGTTTTTATTTGAATAAATTTTGGTGGCCCTAGGCCCTCAAAAATTTACATTATTTCTTCCCTCTGTCAAATACCTGATTCTGATCATATGGCAATATGAACCTTCTGAAAATATAACCATTTTCTTTACCATTCATAGTGTGTGCTTCATCCTTATTATAATAATCTTCACAGATAGACCCCCTTGATATCACTTGGTCTGAAAATAAATACTTAGATTTATAGTCTTGTTCATATTTTATTCCATGATTCTCAACCGTGTAATTACCTTGCCATTGTACTTTATCCTCATTTGAAAACCCTGACAATGCTTTCTCATTTGAAAAGTTTAAATCACCTTTACTATATACAATCTTTTCCTGAGTGTGATAAAAAATTTCCATATCATAATTTTGAACATCCCTTTCACTGTGTAATTCATTTTCTAATTGTGCAATATTCTTTAGAGTTAAATTATTTGGTAAATTTTCTGCATTTCTTTGAAAAATATTTGTGTATCCCAATGTAATATCCAGATTGGGCTCCACACAACCCCTATTGCAATAATTCAAACTTTTTATCCTCTTGGAATTATATTCCACATTGTTCATTCTTATCATATCCTCATTTTTGAAAGATATTTTATTTTCCTCAAATAGTAGATTAGGGCACACATATGAATCTTCATCACATATGATTTTATCATAATAAAAACTTGAAAAAATTTGAACGTTGCCTCTGAACATATTTTCTATTTCCTTATTCCCAAGAGATATTTTACCCTTTTCACATAAGGATTTAGGACATGTATCCTTTTTGGCAATATTTTGCGAAAGCATTATTTCCTTTTCCCCTATAATTTTATCATATGATATTTCTGTGATATTATCTTTTGATATATTTTCTCTTATGTCCTTTTCAACATATGGATTTGAAAATATAAAAATTTCAGGTATACCTTCATAGAAATTCCTTTGTGGTTGATCACATGCTTTATCTTCTAGAATAATGTCTTCACAAATGTCTTCTATTAAAATACCCTCTTGTGTACAAACTGTATGTACATCATCTTCACAGACAGAATTAATGATTGATTCTTTCCAGAAGAACATTTCTTCATACTTCTCTAGAGCTTCATCATACAAGGGATTTTCACAGTTATCATACAATATTTTTTCTCTTTGATATTCATTTGCTTTTTCACTATACAGTTCCTGAATATGCACTGATTCCTTTGTCTGTTTATTCTGAAAAAAAGTTGGACCATTTTTCTGAATGTATCTTTGATATTCTATGTCTAATAATCCAGAAATTTCTTCTGTATTGAGGAATGTTTCCTCTTTGTCATTGCATTTACTTATGTCTGCTTCTATGCCTATGGATTCTTCGATATTTAAATCCATAGTTTCTTTGCTATTTGAAAATGGAACATCACTATATTCTTTCTCTAACATGCTTTCATATACAATTTCAAGTAGATGCCTTACCTGAGGATCATGATAAATCCCCAACTCCTGCATTTTTTCTAACAATGAGGGCTTGATGTATGAAGGTATTTTTGCGTATATACTGAACATCCTCAAACATAATTGTGTTGCAGATTCACCTTCCTATTTCTCTATGTCAAGAAATGTATCCAAAGGAGAAATGCAAGATTCTTCCTCCATAGTGTAAATCTCGTTTCCATCATGCTCGTAGCAGATGTCATCCTCTTCCTCACCTACGTCATGAAACATATGAAAAAATCACTCATCGAAATCCCTCCATGATGAAAGGCACTGCGTGGGTAATGAATCGTACTCCTCTCTTGCCCTATCTTTCAATGTTCTGGCAAATAGCATCATTACCTATCCTTCATCATCAATGTCATGGTTTTCTATAAACAAATAGAATATTTTTAAATGCCACTTTGTTGATTCATTATGTTCACCATAACATTTTGGTATAACTTGCGCAAAATGTAAAAATAAATCATCAATGTCACATGAAAATATTTTAAGGTCCAATGGCCTATTGTCCACTAGAAATAATAGTTTATTCAACCAATTTTGAGACATTTTGTAGTAGATTTCCTATTACTATCAAAGGGAAGAATTCTCATTTCCCTCTGGGTTTCCTCCCTTGGTAGAGTCACCAACGGAATAAAAACTATTAATATAGAGCTACCACCTCCTAAGAGGAAAATATTACCAACTTAACTGATCTTCTAGGATCCTCCCTCCAGTAGAGTCTGAAACAAACTACCAAAGATTCTGAAAACTTCTTCTGAATAACTCCCCAACAGAGTCACCAATCTGTTGGTGCCCAAAACCACAAATTGGAAAACCAAAGACTTGCCTAATCCTTAGTTGATCCAATCAGCCTTGGTCAACGAACAGGGATGGTCGAAGACCAAATCCCTCTGCACTTTAGGCTCCACTAAACCTAGGTGGGTGTACCTTGCACTCTCAAGCACAAAAGAGGTTTGTTTTGAGTGAATTTAAACTATGGGATTAGCAATTGTAGGGATGGCAAAAGGTTTTCCTACAACTATGCTAACATAAGTGCTTTTTATTGAATGCCTTTAAAACTGATAAAATTAGTGTGATTATAGTTGTGTTATGTAAAAGATTACTATTAGGACTTTAAGCCATTATGAAAAAGAGCAGTACTTATAGAAATTAGAAGACTTGTTTCTTTGATAAGGACCTAATGTATACAAACTTATTCAGCAAAGATTAATAACAGACCAGTGCCTTTATCTGACAGTTGATGAATAACTTTGTGGACAAGAATCACTATCAACTCAAGAGACAATTATAAGACCATCACTGTGAAGGTTTCATTATGTGTTGCATGAACAATAAAAACCCAATTTTACATTCAATACAACATCATGTGATGGCATATTCATGACCAACCACTTCATTCTCTTCTCTACTATGAAGATATCCCTGTCGGGTCTTTCATATGGAATAGTATAATCAAGTCCATAAAAGTTGCTAAAGTTGGAGTTGGATGGGTCCTTGGCAAAGGTGACAAAATCAAGTTCTGGGAGGATGTTTGGATTAAAGATGAACCTCTCTTTAATCAGGATTGTAGCCAATTCATTGATGAATGCAAAAGAAGGTATGGGTCTATGGTTTGTAATTACTGGAAGGAGAATAAATGGGTGAGGCTTGATGCTGTTTATGTTGGGTTTTCTCTACTTCAGCAGGATCTGCTATCCTTTTCTGTTAATAAAGACTTTGATGATGTGTTTCTTTGGAAGAGTAATCCTAGGGGTAACTTCACTATTGCATCTGCTTATAAAAAACTATTACTCAGGTCAGCAACCCAATATGGACTAAAATCTGGAATAGAGTCCTCATTCCTAAAGTTAACATGTTTTTTTGGCTTGCAGTTCACAACAAGATTCTTACCATTGATAACTTGGCTCGTAGAGGTTTCATGTTTCCTAACAGATGTGAGTTATGTCAAAAAGAGGTAGAATCTATGGATCATTTGTTTATCCATTGCTCCTTTACCTGGGAAATCTGGAGTAAATTTTGGGTGCAATGGAAATTTAAATGGGTTATGCATAACAGTCTCGAGGAATTCATTTGGCAATGGATATTTCCCACCAAATTTCCTCTCATCAAGACCCTCTGGTCCTTGATCCTTCCTATGGCCTATTGGTATATCTGGAAGGAGAGAAATAACAAAATTTTTAGGGAGGCTAAGTGTACGTCTCAGGTGGTTTTTGAAAATATTTGTAGGGCAATTAAAGAAAATATAAACACTCTTCACAAAAACAACAAGCAGTGGAGTTATCTTAATATGAATGATAATGAGAAAGGTATCCTCACCGAATGGAATTTGATTCACAAGATTTTCAAATCCGACATTAAGATTAGGAGAGAAAATGTTGTTTGGAGATTTCCCTTTCATGATTGGGTCAAGGTGAATTTTGATGGGGTAGCCAAAGGCAACCCTAGAAAGTAAGGAGGGGGAGGAGTCATCAGAAATACTCATGGTGTTTGTGTTGCTGCTATTGCCTCTCCCTTTGGAGTTCAAAACAATCATGTTGTTGAAGCTCAGGAAATGTTAAAATACCTCCAGCTTGCTCAGGGTTTTAAATTTACAAAAATATGGCTGGAAGGGGACTCCCTCAATATTATTCAGGCTATCAAAGGCACTAGTTCTCCCTCTTGGAACATTTACAATATCATTGAAAATGCTAAAAATTTATTAAATGACTACGATAATGTTTTCATTTCCCGTACTCTAAGGGAAGGTAATAAGGTTTCTGACCTATTAGCTAATGAGGGGGGTTTATTTAGAGGAGGACACTAAATATATCGGAGAAGCCTATTGTAAGAAGGATGTCCGGGCACAATTATTATTTGATCATGTCCATGGTTCAAGTTAAGTTTATCATTACTTTTTTGGTTCCGGATATCAACGACAAAGATTGGGGTTATGTGAAGTGTCAGCTGATGATTGTTTTTAGGAATTGTGATTATGATCACTGGTGTGATAGGGCTAATCATAATAAGTGTTGATTCATTGTGACTATTATTAAATACCTCTTCAAATTCAAGGAAATTACCCCATTTTTTGAGCCCAACATTCTGTTCAAGAGTCTGCGCTTAAGTCCTAGTTTTCAGTTTTTGAGTAACTTGTGCTCTGCTGAAAGCCTTGACCTATATTTCAACATGGGAGGAAATCTTAATCGGAATGAGCCCTCTGGCTATGATAATTGGAAAAGCGAACGGAAAGTTTGGCGAAGGCTGCATAGACATGGTTTCACAAGCTACATGGAAAAATTACTTGGTAGTAAAAATTCAGTGTCTCAAGGCTTTGCCAAGGGATGGAACAACAAAAAAGTCACTCTATTTGGGGAGACTTGTAAGCTCAATGAGGATTTGGTGGTGGAAGTTACTGGTTTATAGAAGGAAGGTACCAAGTTTTACAAAGATTGAAAGTTTGCGGCGGAAGCTATTAAAAACTTTCCTAAAACTGATGAAGAGAAGGTTCAGCTCACCAAGAATGACAATGTATCTTACTACCTCCCTCATCAGGTAAATTCCTTCTAGCAAAAGATGTTAAGGGTTTTGATGGAATTCTTAACTGTTGATGGTAGGTTTACGAAGGTGTATAATTATCATTTTGCTATTCTAAACCATTTCTGTCATGGGTTTAAGATCTCTTTGCCTTTCTATTTAACTTCATCCCTAAATGAAAGCTTGACCGACCATGCAAAAAAACCCAAATCCTATCCCATAGCTCACCAAGGTCTCATTATGCTCATTTATGAGCATTTGAAGAAAAAATCTAGGGTTAATAAGGAAGATCCTTTGGTGGCAAATGCCCATATTTCAGATAGTCATGATGGTTCTGTGTCTGACGATGATTCGTTTAACATTCCTCTTCATAATAAAGGGAGGGTCGATGATGTAGATAAAGAGGACACGGATGTGGAAGATGATTCAGAGGAGGAACAAGGGAAGGTGGTTGATGATGAAGTAGAGAATGAGAAGAAAGAGGTTGCAAGAGAAGAGGAGGAGGTGCAGAGAAAAGTGTATGTTGAAAATCCTAATTCAAACCCTATTGTCTCGGATAGCAGGTGTATGCGGGAAAACAATAGAATACCATGGAGGAAGTTAACCCTAAGTCTATGAGCTCTGCGTAGGGTAGGGAAACAACAGACTCCATTTTGAACGCTGCCAGAAATAGCACTCTGGAATTTTTCAATTTCCAGAAATGGGTAATTGAAAATATCTCCAGTATTCAGAACAAACAAAGAGATTTGGATTATAAGATTCAGAATTTGATTAAGGATACCAATACTAGGAAGGATGGTGTGGAGGTGGACACCAGTGAGGCAGATGATGAAATTAAAATGCAGGACTGGCCGGAAAAAGAAATGATTAAGGGAGACTTGAAGCATCTTGAAGATGTGATCAGAATCGTCAAAGATAAGGCTGAGGTTGATAATGAAATTATTATCAACCGGATTACTAAAACTGAGAAGGCCTTGAAGAAATTTATGAATCATAACCTTGAGGTTTTGAAGGTCTCGTCTCAAAATATGAATGCCTTGGTTGATTGTCTGGAGAAGCACCAACAGAACAAAGAGATGGTGATCATTGACAATATGCTGACCTCCAGCTCTACTCCCCAATCCTCCAGACAAAGAACAGGGCAGACTACCAGTGATTTGGAGATGAAGACTAAAGACATCCATCATAAGCAGAAGAACAAAGACCTGAGAGAAGCTGCCAAGGCTATGATGATGCTAGTTAAGGACGCGGAAGAGTCTATAATTTTTTTTATCTAAAATGTAATACTGGTCTTTGTTTGCCAGTCTCTCATTGGCTTTTTGTTGTCTTTTTCCCTAGTTGTTGTTTTTTCTGCTGGTCTTTTACAGCTTTTCTTTCTTTTTACTATTCTCTCTAGCTTCTTTCTTACTTATCTTTTGTTACGTAAGCGGGTTTCGGGTCCCTTTAAACTTGATTTTTCTTAATCAAAAACATCATGTGATGGCACATCACAGCAAATCTAAAAGATTTATCAAGAGGACATATGATTCCATCAAACACAAAATTACACATAATGATCTGAAGATAAAAACATGAAATCTTGTATATTAACTTCTAGAATAAGAATGTACACAAAAACTGCACTTATAAATACTCCAATACATTCAGTTTGCACAGAATAAACTCCTCATTCCTATTAGACCTTTCTAAAACATAACACTTGCAGCCCAGCTAGCGGCCAAATTGTCTGAAAGATGAAAAATTGTCCCCAAAATAGGAAAATATAATAATTTACTTTTTGCAAAGCAATTTTGTGAATGATAAAAGATCAAAATAAAATATTATTTTTAAAACCTTTGTGTAGAAAATATTTCCTTAATATGTACGCAATAGATATAATTTTCTCCTATCCACAATGGCAAAAATAAAAATAAAATTCAATACCTTCATAGTGGATTGTCATCAGAGTAACATATGTCATCGGGGAAGCATTCTTTTTGTTGCACAGATCTCCTGATGAAAAAGAACTATAATGCAAATGCCTCCATCGGGGTATTGCTGGAATTTCCACCTGTTCAGGTCGTCACTTTCAAATCTGGGTTATTTATGGGCTCACCGACACTTTGAAAACAATAAAAATATCATAAAAAGGCCCTCCAAGGTGAGATATATGGTCAGGGTAATCATTTTAAGACTAAAAACATCATTAATCACTCATATCCAGCTCTAAAAGATGGCCGAACTACAAAAATGTGAATGCATTTTTTGTTGTCGTTGTTTATTATCTTCAACTAATCTTTATGAGCTAATTTTAATTCTATTTGAAATAAACTCATTATTTCTTTTCCATGTAGGTAACAAGACTATAATTCATGTTAGTTAAAAATGTCATATAAACCTTTGTTACCTTGCAACATAAATAATTTAAATAAATAACATTATAATATTAATTGAAGCAAAAATATAATATCCAAAGCTAAACACTTCAAATTAATATTATAATTTTTAGGAAAATTAAAATAAATTGTAAATAAAATGGATTTCATAAAAATATCAAACGAAATCATGAGGCTTCAAGATTTTGCATGCCATCATATAATGATATAGAAAATTCATAGGCATGATCCAATCAATGTAATGTTCTTGTAAGAGAAAATTATTAATATCCAAATGCACTCATTTTGATAAAAATTCTAAAAATGTATACTTTAAAACATATCAAATGACACTGTTTGAATCCAAAATTTGAAACGAAGGTACTTGGATATACACAAAATGCAAAAGAATAATTAGTTTGACATAATAATGTTTAGATGGAAAGAAATTATGGTTTAGAAGGGCGTACCTAAAAATTCAACTTTTGAATACATATACATACCTGAAAATTGACCTCTTAACGTGTTCATAGGTTTTCAGGAGCTGATCATAGGTAGTGCATACAATTGCATCAAGAAATCCACTTTTTGGCATGAATCTATAACTCTAAAATCTTCAAATTTTAGGGTTCCAACACCTTCCACTTGTTATTTTGTCTCATGTATATTTATTGCTCAAATAATCTTCCCTTTTTCTTCATTTCCTCTTTCAATATGAGATCATTCTTATCCACATCAAATTTCACATCAAATATGGGACCCTCAAAGTCCATTCTTGTATCCTATTTACTTTATTATCTTCCAGTTATTTTCTTATTTCACTCATAACTATGTGGGTTGTTCCCACATGTTCCTCTTTCCATGCAAATTTTGTCAAAAGATTTCAACACCTTCCCTCATCATTTTTATTATGTTTTACATTATCCTCCTTCACAAGGATTTCTTGTATCATTTCTTACACACAATATTCTTCATTTATTTTTAATATCATCTCCCAAGATAATTTATTTTGATCCTACACTCTTTTTATGCATATTTCCTATAAACAAATTATTATCAAATACAATATTTGTTTCTTTTATTTATTTATTTCCATCATTTTTTCTTTATCACTCCATTTTTTGTCCTTTTCCAAGAGGATTTTCTTCTTCTCAAATATCTTTATGTACTAATAGTTACCCAATTCTTCACCCTCTCAAGGATAGCAATCTAATATCTCTTCATGCATTTTACCATCATTCCTTTCATCTACCATAATATTTCCTTTACAAATACTCTCCTCATAATCTTTCTTTGTTGGAAACTTGAGTTATGTTCAATTTTGTTGTCATTGATGTCAACCTATCTCATGTTGTCATTGATGTTATTATATGTTACATATGGTACAAAAGTTAGTATTCTAATGTTGTTGTGTAGTTTGGTAGAGATGTTGAGTGAGTATAGGGTGTTTTCGGAAGGTTGGTGTAGTAGAAGTTTCAATATGTAGGAAAGTGTATTTAATGTCCCAATGGAAGAATTATTTGAATTACTTTGGTATGTGAAGATTACAGAGTGCAATTTTGGATGTAATGTTTATGATCTATGTGCATTGCATTGTAAAGTTTGCAGGTCCTCTATTGCCTAGATGGTAGAGTTATTTGTTAGTGTTTCTAATAGTGGAGTGTCTATAAAAATTGGTTCAGAGAATTCTTAGTGGTTCTTTGATATGTGGAATCAAGTGTTGTGTCTTGAAGGATATGTTCATTTGGTTTGTGCAGTGTTCTAGTTCAATTTTCTAGTAATGGTTTGATTGGAAAGTGAAGTTATGTTGTTGTAAGTTTAGTGTTGTCAATTGGTTTAGTTTCTGACTAATTAAGGTGATGTGTCTTATTTGGATCATGCCTTTTTAGTCTAGATATGCTTTGGTGGTTGAGGTTTGATGTTGATATGGGTCTAACTATGTTGTGCGTAGATCTGCATTGAGTATTGTGCACAAGAGGATATGTTTTGGGTCGATTGGTTGGCATGCATTATTATTCATCTACACATTTCATTTGATATCGACTTTAGGTGATGTGTTAGTGTGTGTGATTAATTGGAACAATTTGGGAAGGACATGATATGATGTGTTTGGGTCCTCTTTATCTCTTGGAGTGGATCGCAATGGATATTTTATGTTTACGTGGCCTAATTTATGTAATATTGATTATTTTATATGTGGCCAACCTAATTGAGGTTTCCAAAGAATTTTGTATATATATATAGGAGTGTAGATGTATAAGTTAGGTATTGGGATGTATGTGAATTGATGTGAAGTGGATGTGAATGATGCACAAGTTGATTTGGTATAGTAGAAGTATGAAAGACATTTTGTGAAGTGCTTTGAGACAATGATTTTTTAAAAATGTGTTTTCCATGATATCGGTCACTTGACACAATGTTTCAAGCACAATATCATGATCAAGAGATTTTGTTCATTTTAGTTCATTGATCCTTTGCACCTACTGAAAGAAGGTGTGTTCCTTTTGGTAGTTTGTGCGACCCTTTGTATCTTGCACTAGGATTGTGAGCCTTAGTCTTGCAAGTCCTTTTAGGGTATGTAAGCTCCTTGGCCTTGAGCCTAAACATTGTAATCAATTACTCATATTGTGAGTGTGATTCGCATTATTGTTTTTCCTTGTTTAGGATTTTCTAGGTAAATTTGGTGTTCATGTGTTTGTTGTGCCTTGTGCTTTCATGCTTCATATTTGCAGTGTTTGGTTAATTGTGACCAATGAGAAATTTAAGAAACCCCCTCTCAAAAAGTTGTATAAAATCTTGGCAAATAATTTATTTATTTTTTAAATAATTATTATTTTAATTGGTGAATCTTCCCTTTTCTAAAATAAAAATATTAGTTTTATTGGCGAATTTTTTTATATCAACTTTTTTTGGTATAAAATACTAGCAAATCTTGGAAAATAATAAGAGTATGCATCAATTACTATTGCAAATCCTTTCATTTAAAGAATAGATTTTTATAGAAAAGTAAAGGCCTGAAGGTGGAAATCATTAATGACTTTAAGGGATAGAATCTACTTTCTTTAGTTTCTACCAATAACTTAAAATAATCTAATAGCCCTCTTTGTACTTTATGAGATAAAATGTACCAACAATTTGTAATACTCATGGGGCCAAAAATTGCTTTTAGACGATTGATTTTCATTGAGGCCTTTACAACTTGTAGGTACAATTTACCTCATAGAATACAATGAAGGTCATTATATTATATTTTAAATCAATGGTGGCAACTAACGATTATTGATATAACCCTAAAGTAACTAATAAGTATGATATTTTGTTGGCGAATTAATTTAGATTTCTACAATAAATTATAAAAAGTTGGTGAATATGATCCAATCATATATCGAATATTGTGGCGAATCTTTGAGTTAAAAAATATATATATATATATTCTCTGGCGATTTAAATAACACTAAAATAAAAATTTGTAAAAATGTGGCAATTCGAGTTACCTGAAAATCTAAACATATTAGCCAAAGCTTGATTTCCAAATTTCAAAAAATAGTGAATTGACGAATATTAACCACTAAAATTTTCACTGATTGTGACTTGAAGGTTAATAGATCATAAGTAAAGCATTTTGAGGTCCGGACTTATTTGCACCCCCTCTCAATCTTGTGATGTGTTCAACAATTGGCATCAGAGCCTGAGAAGCTTAATCACTTGAGGAAGATCCAAAATGGTGCAAGAAGTTGATTACAAAGCACCAAAGTTTGATGACACAAGTTACTCTTATTGAATAGAAAGGATGGAATGTCACTTGGAATCTCTGCCAAATGGAATATGGGAGAGTATCCAAAATGGGTATACTACTCCAGCAAATGGTCCTCAAACTCCATATGAGGTTAAGGCACATGAGAATAATATGAAGGCTAAAGTTGAAATTATTAGTTTCTTAAGTGAATTTGTATTTGCTAAAGTTATTGGATTGAAGACTGCCAAATAGATCTGGGAGAAGCTTAGTAGTCTATATGAAGGTGATGAGAAGAAAAAGAAATCCAAGATGACAAATCTGAAGCATAAATTTGAGAACTTGAAGATGTCTAATGATGAGAACATTGAAATATACCTACATAGAGTAAATGAGGTTGTAATTGTAAGTAAGGGTATTGGTGGTAAATTAGAAGAAAGTGAAGTTGTGAGAAAAGTGATTTCAACACTATCTAAATGCTATAAAAAGAAGTATGACATTAAAGAAAGTCATGATGTGGAGAGGTACACTTTGGATTAGCTCTGTGGCTCACTCTCTACCTTTGAGATTTATAATCTAGATGACTTGTGGAAAGAGAAGAAGGAAGAAACATTCAAAGCTACCAAGAAGACTGAAGATGAACTTGAAGAAAGCAATGTAATGGATGATATAGAAGCAAAACAATTTAGGATGAAGAAAGGATCCAAAAAATATAAAGGTAAGTTACCCTTCGAATGTTTCAATTATGGAAGAATTGGTCATTATTCTACTAGATGCACTTATTCAAAAGACTTTGGTATAAGACCTGATGATGATAACAAGGGAAGAGACAATCACAGATGGAATAAAATAAATAGGAGAATCGATGACAAATACAAACCTTGGAAGATTTTTTGTTCAATGGAGACCTATTCATTTGAAGAAGAAGATGGTGAATAGTGAAAAATCAATGAATGTGAAGACTACACTACATGTGAAAGTAAAGCTAGAGACATGGATAATTGATTCTAGATGGTCAAATCATATGATAGATGATAAAGATAATTTTATTAATTTTGATAAGTATGATGGTGGGTCTATAAAATTTGAAAGTGAGGAAGTTGTACCTATTTGTGGTAAAGTTACTATTTCAATTGATGGTAAGCATAAGATTGATGGTGTTTATTATGTTAAAGGTTTGAGATATAATCTTTTTAGTGTGAATTAAATGTGCAGTAAGGGCTATAAGATTATATTTCATGGGTCCAAATGTGAAATCAAAAAAGGAAGTTCTAGAAGATGAGTTGCAAAGGTATAAGAAGTAATGACAATGTCTACTATGTGAAGGATAATAGTGGAAGTAGTTGCATGCTAGTGCAAAGCCGTGAATGTTGGTTGTGGTACAAACGGATGGGACATGTCAACTTTGACAATATGGTGAATATTAGTTCTACTCATATTGTAAGAGATTTACCAAAGATTATCAAATTAGTTGATAATGTGTGTAGGGAATGTCAGTTGGGAAATCAAACGAGGAGATTCAAGAACAAAGAGTAGTCTAGTTCAAAACTGTTGAGTTGGTTCATACAAATATTTATGGACCTACAAGGACAAGAAGACTGAATGGGTAAAGCTATTTTATAATTCTTATTGATGATTACTCTAGAATATAAAGGGTTACTTTCTTGAGACAAAAAAATGAAGCATTGTAGAAGTTTAAAGTGTTCAAGTCTATGGTTGAAGATCAAGTAGATGCTAAGATCAAATGTTTGAGATCTGATAGAGGAGGAAAGTTTACTTTGAATGAATTTGATAGATTCTATGAAGAGTATGGTATTAGGAGACATTTTTTTGCTCCTAGAACCCTTCAAAAAAATGGAGTTGTTGAAAGAAAGAATAGGACGTTGATATGGCTAGAACTATGTTGAAGGATACTAACTTGCCAAATGTATATTGGAAAGTGGTTGTCCATACTACTATTTATATTCTTATCAAGGTATAGGTAAGAGTGAATCATACAAAGAAACCTTATGAGATATGGAATGGAAGAACTCCTATAGTCAAGTATTTCAAAAACTTTGGAAGAAAGTGCTACATAAGGAGAGATGAGGAAGATCTAGGGAGGTTTGATGTAAGATCAAATTAATGAATATTCTTGGGATATTCTACAAGGAGTAAGGCATGTAATAGTGTTTGAATAAAAGGATAAACATGATTAGGGAAAGTGAAAATGTTAGAGTTAGTGAAGAATGAAATTAAACTAAAATTGTACCTAAATCAGAGACAAAATTAGAGGTTATCTCGGTTGCTGCAAAAGAGAAGGATGCTCCAAAAGAGAAAGAAGAGGAAATTGTAGAAGAAAAAGAACCTAAACAAACACCTTAGATAGTAGCAAACTATGTAATTAGGAATCATTTAGAGGAAAAAATTGTTGGAGACAAGAATAAAGGAGTTCAAACCAAAAGAAGACTTGCAGAAACTAGTGAACAAGAAAATTACTATTTTTTATCTTAGGTGGAGCCAAAGGCCTATGTAAAAGCTAGCAAGGATGAAAGTTGGATTAAGGCAATGGAAGAGGAGTTGAAGAAAAATTGGACTTGGGAACTGGTACCTATACCGATGGATAAGAATATGATCGAACTAAGTGGGTGTTTTAGAACAAGCTAAATAAAGATGGAATATCACAAGGAACGAGACAAGATTGGTGTGTAAGGGTTATTCACAAGTTGAAGGCATAGATTTTGAAGAGACATTTACTCTAGTTGAAATAATGGAAGCTATAAGGAAGTTTCTTGTATTTGACGCTTACAAGAACTTTCAAGTATATCAGATGGATGTCAAGTGTAGTACCCCTCCATGATTTTCTGTAGATGCTTATTACTTTGACTTGTTAGACTATGTTTGACTCATTATGTGTGGTTTATTTCGTTGGTGTGTGTATATGGATACATTCATGTGGTCCATGTTATTGGACTATTTTATGATGCTTATATGTTTCAGTTAATCATTACTATTATACTTTATTTGAGATGGGAAAATTGATGTTAGTGATGGTATAGTTATGATTTGGATGATATATTGGTGACTTATTATGATGTTTTATGAGATGTTAGTCCATGATCGTGTGTAGAAAAGTAAATCTTTTGAATAGCCTACCAGTGAAATTTGGACGTTTTTCATGAACTTACTATTTTTAATAGTGTTTATTTTTAGCAAATTTCACTATGTCTCCAATTGGCCTCATTTTGTGTTTGGACAAACTTTCTATTTTTAGCAACATGTGAACATTGATTGTAAATGCTATTTTATGTGTAGAATAGATATTTATTGAATTGTTTTGTTTGGGTTTTAGGGTGAACGAAATGATTTCATGTCACTAGTAGAATTTGGCAAATAAATGACTGCGTGACTAAAACTTTTAGTCACGACAACTAAAAATGACTAAATTCTACTAATTGTTTGCAACACAGCTATAAATGACTAAATAAATGATTAATTTGATCGTCCATTGCAATCCATAGCTATGAATGACTAAATAAATGACTAATTTGATCATCCATGACTAGGTTTTTGCAACACGACTATAAATGACTGAATAAATGAATAAATAAATGACCAATTTTCTCTTCCTTCGGTCCATTTCTCGCTGCAATAGTTTTATCATATTTTATAAATATCTTTTGAAGCTCTCCAAATTCATGTTCCAATGTAGTAAGTAGAAAAATAAAATGCTTCCCAAGTTTTTGCTACACTTTATTTCTACAAGAAACCTAATCAACTCAATGTTTTAAGAACTTGAGGGATTTTAAATAATTCCCATTGACTTATGCCTAAAAATGTTGTTTAGTCTTCAATAATTTATAAATTTATGAAACTTGCAAGATAATAAATGTCCCCTCCCAGATGCTCTCACATCACTTCTAGGCTGTCAATTGGTCTTGAACCTTGACTTTGGATTTCTGAATAAGAACCCTTAATTTGTTCCATTTTGCACAACTTAACGTATAATTTTATCATAAACTTAGCAAATTACTTTATTTTAATTAAATAATTGAAAGTAACATTTTCCATATGAATTCTCCAATATATATTTATAAATTTATACAATATGCTTTGTATTTTTATTCTTTTACAAAACCTTGCTCTAAAAATGACTCCAATTTTCCAAAAAAGTTTAGTGACCTCCCCCTTGATGAGTTCCCAAACACACTATTTCTAGTAGTCGTAACTTGAGACCGCAACATTTAGTAAGACCAAAGAGAAATCAATAATAATTTTTATCATCACTTTTGAGCACTACATACCCGTTTATATTAAAATCCTAAATTTATAAACTGGATCTCGAGTTAGGGTTTTTCTAATTTTGTGGAAGGTAGAAGAACTAGTAGCAAGTGAAGAAGAGAGGAGAAAGGGAAAATGGTAAAATACAGGGTATGTATTTGGTTAACCCACAAACAAAAATGAATAAATAAATGAGTACTTATCTATACAATATGATATTAACATGACCACAAGTGGAGTGTGTAATTAAAAAAATATTTGGAATTGGCAAATTATTTGTAGGAGTGGTCAGTTGTATTGCATGTGCATTGAGAAGATAGGTGCTTTTTTCACTACACCTTTGAACCCTACCTATTTGTTTACTTCATTTTCATGTTTCTTGACCTGCTTCATAGGACCTGTTGTCTTCAAAATCTGATTCACTTCAACATCCTTATAATAAAATGATTAAACTCTATGCAGAAGAGATATTAAAGGGAAGGAAACTCTTAAGACAACATATGACAAGGTTTGATTTAACCTTCTACACTTCGGACCTACTCAGAGTCTAGGCGGGTATAACTTTGTGAACTAAATTCACACTTTCAAAAGATAAATCCACAGCAAACCAGTCCAGAAAACCAGTGGATCTAATCACCTTGAGACTAAATGAAACAAAGGAATGAAAATTATACTCATATTCAATATTTTGACCTACAAAACATGTAATAGACAACCTCTCTCTATACCAGTGCCTTATCCAAGGTCACAAAGTCATCTAAATTCAAACAATACTCCCCAAACAAAATATCTTTACACATCCCATTGGCTCGGCTTCTGTTGATCCTTATATATGGCTGAAACACATAAGAATTTATGCATTCCAAATTAAACTATGCTCATAAAGATTCAAAGTATCCTCCAGAGAATTTACTGGTAGAAATAATTCTTGCATATTTAATTCCCCTCCTGAAGAGAAAAGCCAAGAAAAATATCTACTAAAAGTTGCCTTGCAACCCTATTCAAACAAAATAACCCTGGATCATTCAGAATGAAACTAGTAAACAATTGCAAACACGTTTGAAGATGACACAAAGTTTTTACTCAAAACCGATGGTCTATATATTGATATTATCTTCAAGAAAGTATTACAAAAACTTTCGAATATTCTCCATTAAACTTAGAAAAGCTCAGATAAATTTCTGCAGTGTTTTCTTACAATTCTTTGCGATCCTTTTTTCTATTAGTCCTGGTATCCATTTATAACAATATGGATGCACATAGCTTTGGACTTTCCTAGGAGAATTTGTTACAATCATTTCTTTTCTAGAAGAAGTTACAAAGCCTTTTACAAAAACAGTTACAAGTCCTTTTCGACCTCTGCAGCTTCTTCTACCTGTTGTCCGGTTGCAACCTCTTCTAACTATTCAGGAGCACCCTCTAACTGCTCTACATCCTGGATAGCATAGTTTCTCATCCACTCATTGTACACATCATCTGTTGGCCATGCGAAGTTAATCACTTTTGCCTTTGTCTTGGTTAACCTTTTCCAGGAATTTCTCATCTTGTTGACCTCTGAATTGAGAAAACCATAATGAGATTTGATTTTCTCTATCTCCTAAATTGTTACAACAAAAAAGGAAGTATCATCTAAGTCAACAATTCCTTTTATTCTAGCTGACAGTTTGGCCTCTAATTCCTTAAGCCACACTTGTTTGTCCTTCAGTTGATCTGGGCTGACAAATACTCCTAGGAGCAATTGAAAAACTTGATCAACATACTCCTTTTTGTACAAGTTGATTTTCCTGTTAGCATTATCCCCCCCTTCTGTCAATTTTACTAAGTCCTTGGTGGTTTCACAAGTGGATTTGATGATAGGATCAACCCCTGCTTCATCATTTGATACACAAATAAGCTCCAAGTCCTGCTCTCTACGCTTCCACTTGTCAAAAATAGGTGTCAAAATGGCCTTATCTCCATTAAGTTCATTCCACATATCCAAAATCTTGCTTATGTTATTATATAACAGTGAGGCATTCATTGTATCTGCAAAAATTGAAATGGTAGCCCTTACTCTTTCCTCAAACTTCTTAGCATACAAGGGCTAAGCCTGTTTTAAATTCTCTAACTCTTGAGGAGTAATCTCAACCATTTGGGAGCTAGAAGGTGCTAGAGATGGTGGGAACTCAATGATGGGGCTGGTAGGTGGAGGTCTTGCAGGAGAAGAGGAGATCATCAGTGTTGAAAACTCACCTTGATGGTACTGTCCTATCAACTGGCTTTGCAGCTTGGCGATGATGCTATCTTTACCTCTTACCTCTTCCTTAGCACTATTATAAGCCTTCAAAATTGTCTCCAACTTGACTTGGAGGTTTTCTTTTTCCTTAGCCTCCCTTTCTGCTACTATAACACTAAATTTTGTAGTCTCTAGCATAGTGCTAGCAGCTTCCACCACCCCTATGTTCTGCACTCTCTTCACTATCATTCCACCAAGGTAGCTTGACCCTGGGGTGTCCTTACTTCTCTTATTCTCATCTCTCTTGAGAGACCACATGACAAGTGCAGCATTATCTTTGCTAAAAATGATTCCCTCCATGGGCTTGGTTTCTTTTCTCACTGCCTCCAGTACCAGGGCATATGTTATGTCCCACTCAGGGAGAATAAGTACTCCAGCTTGTGCCACCATATCTCTTCCTTGCTCAGGAGTGATGGTCTTAAACTCATCCATCATTTCTTGCTTTATTTCCTCCTCCACCAGAGCTGGATCTTTTTGAGGCTGCTCACCTTTTCTCTTCTCACATCTTGCATTGTATTTGTCTATATTTTGCTTCCATACAAACTGCATAAATGCTCCTAATGTAACAAAATTGTTGTCAGCCAAGAAGTCATCACTAGCCTATTTGATCTCAGGATCCCACTCCTGGCCCTTAAATTCATTGGTAGTGATGTTCATTTTAGCAGCAAGGGGCTCTTCTGGCAATTCCCTCTTCTACTTCATCATAAGTGTAGGCTATTTCTCCTAGACTACCTAACTGTATCAGTTGTTCAGTTGCTGCCTGTTCATCTCTTATGTGAATAGGGGATTGGGATGGAGAGTACAAGGGTGTATCAGATTGTGTGTGTGTGAAAAAGTGAACCTGTAGCTACAAGCACAACACTTCAATTAAGTCATTATATGCATGGTTAGTAATCAATAATCAATAAGAAATAAACCATAGCAAAGCGACTAATTGCCTTCTAAAAGATGTGAGTATAAGATTGCTCTCAGATTTTTATAAGCAATACCAGTGACTAGACTACACCAAGACGAAGGATTTAATCTATATGATATCAAACAATAATGAATGTAAAATGGATGAGTAATTCAAGCAAATTCAAGCAACAATGCATGCAAGAAATAATGAATGTAAAATGAATGCAAGTAAAAAGATCACAATGATTTCAATGACTCCAGAGCGAAATTAGCATGATAATAATTTCCAAGCGTGTTCTCAAAATCTCTGGGGTGAATTGGAATGAGAGCTGAAGACTGAATTTATAGAGAATTACAAAAAACTCAATTTAGGATTAATTGAAAATAATTGAGAAATCAGGTTGAGTTAACCTTGAGATAGATTCCAATTATAGTTTAATTGAAATGCATTCAAATTAGAAGTCCGAGTTGCATTGGAAAATAATAATAAATTAATTCCATGCACATCTGATAAAAATAGATAATTCTTTAATTTAATCAAGAAAAGAGTTTTCTTAATGCAACTGAACTTCTTTTTCTAAAAAGCTTTGAGTTCCAATTTTAGAGAATAATTCAACAATTCAATTAAATTGCTTTTCTGATTTCAAGTTCTAAATTTAGAAAAAGAAATAATATCTCAAGTTTGATTTCTCTCTCTCTTCAATTCTTTTTTTTTTTTTACTTTTGTTTTGTTTCAATTCAACTCTTTGTAATAAATTAATTCATCTTTTGTAATAAATTAATCCTTTCGCATGATTGAATGACAAATTTATTAATTAATTAAATATGCAAAGATATTTAATAAATTAAAATGGGATAATTGATCAAAATGATTATTCTTGAAATAATTTAATTAATTAAATAAATATTTAAGTAATATTGAGTGGTTGATTTGCCATGTGATTTTTGATAATTAAGGAATTAATAATGTGCTCAAGATTGATTTAATTGCCTTTGGTTAGGACCTTGGTGATGTTGTCAAGATTAGGGGCCCATGGTTTAGATGACCAATTTTAGGGTATTACATCTGCCCCTCTTTGAATTAATGTGCAAGCAGCGCTTTGATTCAAAGAATGTGTGATGTCCAGGAGATGCCAGTTCTTAACTTGATTGATCACGAACTAGATAAAAAACAAGGTGTTAGCTTGATTCGAAGTGACAAAGCTAAATGAGGTCTGATTAAAGTGATACCGATCTCGAACTTGGTTGAACTGAGGAATGATAGAAAACAAAGATACCGAACTTGAACTTGATTGATCAAGAAGCGGATCTTACTGATCTAGAACTTGATTGATCTTAGATACAGTGAATAATGATAAAAATCAATCTTGAACTTGATTGATCAAGACACGATGAGCGAAGAATAAACCGTCCATCTTGATCAAGAAATGAATACTGAACACCCGCTTAGATTTAGAATGACCAAAGAAACTCTTTAAACTTTTGATTGAGTTTAAACGAATAATCAGTTTTATTTGAAGCAATGAAACTGATTAATGTTAAGAGATTAATTCAGATGAAAGACAAATATCAGCTTGAATAAAGCGATGAAACTGATATGCCCCTAGCGATTGATTGATTCAGATGATCGAGAGATTTCAACTTGATGTGAAGTGATGAAGTTCAGATGCCCCTTAGCAATAAGGATTTTTTTTTTTTTAATTAGAAAGATTTTGCTCGACTTTTGATGAAGATTTGAAAAAAATTCTCGACTTGTGAGATGTGAAGTCATAAGGTCATGAGTATGCCCCCTCATGAGCGAAATCAAAAGATAGCGAGGGTAGTTGATTATAGGCAATTGTTTGGCGAAAATAAGTGATTTAAGCACAAATTGATTTTGAGGATTTTTCTGAAGATTTGGCAATGATTGATGAGAAATTGAGCGTAGAGTTAATTGGTAGAATTGAAATGTGGATGTGTAGAATTGAAATTGAATTAAGATTCAGCGTTGAAATTGAGCGCAATTTGAAGAAAGAATGAGCATTAATGAAAAAAAGTGCTAAGTGGTCAAAATTGTGAAATTGACTAGCAAGATGATCTCGAAGTTTGATTTCAATCCCGAAAATGGAATCAGAGCAGGCACATTAGCCAAGGGTACAATTTTCATGTCCATTGGAGCAAGTTGAAAAATTAGGTTTTAGGCTATATATAGGACAAAAGTGTCATTTTCAATTCATTTTAACCCTCCAAGTTTGAAAATTCAAAAAACCTTCTATGAAGAAAAATGGTGGTCCCTACTCGTTAGCATGGATTCGAGCGCTAGAGATGACATAATCGACCCCGAAACTACGAGCCAGCGGTAAGTGATCAATCTTTAGCCTCTGTATGTTTCCAAATTTGAATTTTTTTGTGTATTTTTCAAGTTTTTGATGGGTTTGAAGTCGGGTTTCTCGGTTTATCGTGCGAGATAGGATCCTGTCTCGTATGAGAAACTGACAATTTTTTTTTTATCATTTCAACCCATTAGAATTGTCATACGAGAGCAACCCTTGTGTCATATGACAGGCCGGTTAAAAGACCATTTTGTCGTGCAGTTTATAAAACTTTGTCGTTTGAGGTTGTTTTCTCGTACAATAGTCATTCCTGACTCGTACGAGATCTTGTTTAACTGTGTTTTGTCATTCGAAAAACAGTGACAATTTTTTAAAGTGTAAACATGAAATTTTGGTTTTGTATTTAACTTATTTGGATTTGTGTGATGTTTAACTTCTCTTGCAGGCTAATTTGGAATGTTTTCTATTGTTCATTGTTGGGTTTTGCAGATTTGTTTGCCTCCTATGCTCTTCAGATGTGTATATCCGCCCATGATGGCTTTAGTTCAGGATTTGTCTGAGGTTGAGCAGGCTCATGTTGATTTATGTGGCTTGGCTCATTTGATGAGGTTACCTGATATCCGTGTGAACCACAGGATGCTCATGTCATTGGTAGAACGATTTCATTCGGAGCATAATACTTTTCATTTGCCGGTTGGGGAGTTGACCATCACTCCTGAGGATATGTACAGGATTCTTCGTATCCCTTTTGCTGGGGATAAGGTGGACTATGATACTACATTGTTACCTGGACTGCAGGCACTGAGGAATGTATTCAGGGATCCAGATATCTTGACTCGTTCTATGAGTTGGGATATACTGATGAGCAGGTACAGTGAGGAGTATCCGTTGGCATGTGTCTTAGCAGGGTTTATTGGGTGCTTTTTGATACCAAACTGAGGGCAGCAGGGTTTCCAGAGTGGATGGGGCCGGATGCTTGAGTGATTGATAGATTCCCCTCAGAGACTTGGCTGGGGTTCTTGCTTACTGGCCCACATGTATCGAGAGATGCATGAGATCATTTATAGAGAGGGGTGGAGCATGGCTGCTGGGGTGTACATTTTGTAGGTGTGGGCTTGGGAGCACCTTCCCGTGTGTCAGCCGATAGTGACAGACAGCAGGGAGCCAGGACAGCCGATCATTTATAGATATGCTGGATATATCATGCAGCCCCATCTAGGCCAGACAGACTTCTAGAGATGGCAGCTTGATGACTTGATAGCTATTGTATGGCGACCATATAGAGGGTTAGAGCCATGGGATGATTGGCAGGCAGTGTGCAGAGATCTATTTGTCAGACGCCCACTGATTGGAAGATCGCAGATTGTTGTGGAGAAATTCATCGTTTCACGAGTGATGAGGTAGTATGGCCGGCCTCAAGGGATCTCACAGGAGTTTACAACATATGCTAGGTATGCTGATGAGGAGAGGCAGGGTTGGGCACCTAGGCTATCTTATGCTTTGGCTATGTAGCAGCTGACAGGTTTACCCCACCTGAGGTGGGATTACTTGGAGGATATAGCAGATGCGGGGGTATTGCCCCAGTACAGGGATTATTTGTAGCAACATCCATTCCCTCGATTTACAGATCTTGGAGAGCATGCTCCTCATATCGAGGATGTGGAGGATGATGCCCCCGCACTGGCACAGGGACACGCACAGAGACAGGGTCATAGGCAGGGATAGGGCCAGAGACCAGATGCTCCACGACGGACTGGTGGTGATCTTGGTGCCAGCAGTAGCGAAGTACGAGCTGACATTGGATAGCAGAGGGGTGAGGGTGGATCCCTTGGGAGAGTAGGTGTGAGGTTGGGTGGGGGAGAGGAGGAGCGAGCAGCTTCGAGGTAGGTCCGTCAGCAGCGAGAGGAGCAAGGCGGAGCCATAGGTGGAGATGGTGGTGGAGATGGCGGTGGAGAGCCTACGAGAGAGCGAGGGGCTAACACAGGTCGGTCGATGAGAGCACGTCTTGCAGAGCTACAGTCATAGTTGTTAGTGGTGTAGACTCAGCTGGCAGAGCGAGACCGAAAGCTGGCCGAGGTGAGGACTAAGCGTGATTGCCAGATTGCGGCTTTGAGAGCAGAATCGAGAGCAAAGATAGAGTCTCTATGATAGGAGGTCCTTCTCCAGAGCAGTAGGGCATCTTATTATGTAGCCGCGTATAGTGTTGTAGTTCCTATTGCACAGCAGGTGCAACCTTATTCGTAGTATATGGCTAGATTGGAGGGAGCGTGAGAACCTCGATAGGATCCCAAGCATCAGGCTCCTCCTCCTCCACCAAGTGATGAGGGAGAGGGTGCCAGCTAGATGATTCTTTTTGTAGCTCGGATATTTATTTTTTTTGTAGACACAACCATTTTTTTTTGTAGCCTATATGATTCTTGCTCCGATGGGAGTTTGTACATGTCATTGGACATCATTTTGTACTCTTAGACTTGAGATGATATATATATATATATACGAGATCCGATTTGACTTCATTGTACTTGTGTCAATTCGATTATGAGATGTTTCTATATGCTTTATTCTATATGTATGCATTTCTTTTTCAACATGAATGTATGTATTACAAATGATAATGAATGTCTATGTTTTTGTTTCTTTTCATATGCAAATAAATGAATGAAAATGAGCAATGCAATTTTTTTTTTGTTTTCTATGTAATAAGATGAATACAAATGATTAATAATAAAATGAATGAATCTATATGAAATGTTATGTATGCAGCTAAACGTCTCAAAACACAAGTACTCGATTGGAGAAATAATGATAAATAGACCACTTAGCATAAGAAATGATGATGCTTTCAGCTTGCATTCTGAAGATAAAGAGATTATTATTATCACACCAAAATCACCCTAGATTCACTAAAATGCAGAATGAAATGCAAAATGATATGCAAAATGCAACCTAAACCTAGTCACTGGATTTAAAATACTTAAGATTCATCACTAAGCATAACGAACACAACAGTCAAGGTAGAGTTCCTTTCTTTTTCAATGTGCAATATTAATTATCTTGTCCACAATGACCCTTTTTTTGTTCATATCCTTGGACAGATTTCGTAGGGACCCGAATTGCATCATAAAGAAATTCCCTCAAAACAGACAAAGAAATGACATGGACCTCCCTGTAGCATACAATTAAGCGGAGTCGAGGTATGTGAGGCGATTTCACCTTAATGTGAAGGCTCTTATCACAGACACCTAGCTAATTTATATGTTTCCAGATCATCGGGATCATTCCTACAAGCAGAAAACAAAGAAAATATTATGCCCCCAATCCTTGTACCTCTTAGTCAATACAAACTTCCTCGAGTTACTCAGGGGGATAATAATCGAAAACCAATATAAAAGATAGTATACAAAGAAAAATTTCCATTCATAGCTCAAACTGTTTAGTAATTGTTCTTTGTTATGTTGTTTTGCTTGTGAACTCAGTGATAAAAAATCTGTAGTAGTCAGGAGATAGGTGACTGACTCGAAGTGGCTGACCAGGTTTCACTGACGAAATAATGACTTGGTTGACACTGCTTAGGATATTGAATGTGCTCTGTCGAATAACCTAAGACTAGGACATTGATCTATTTCAAGTCATGAGGGTTCCAACGAACTAGGATGTCACAAAAGTGACTGAAAATATGTACAAGCAAAAGCAAAAGATACTTGAAAGCGGAAAATGCCAACGTTGCATTGATAGATGGAGCGCTTGAGTACAAGAGGCACCTGTTTACCAGGTTTTCACCTGCTTGGAAGAGATTCTTTTTCTTTTTTTTTACCAAGGTGCCTGTTTACCAAGTTTTCACCAGGGCATTTTCTCTCTTTTTTCCTTTTTTTTTTTTTCTTCTATTTTTTTTTTTTTTTTCTCTTCAGGACTTTTTCTGGTTTTTAGGATTTCTTCCGAACATTTTTTGATTTTTATGATTTCTTCAGGAGATTTTCTGATTTTTAGGATTTCTTCAGGACATTTTCTGATTTTTATGATTTCTTTAGGGCATTTTTTGATTTTTATGATTTCTTCAGGGCATTTTCTGCTGTACAGTTTGCTGAAGCAGAGAATGCTAAGTAAAGAATCTTTTCAGGTGAATGGTGTTAATCGGTTCTTGAAGCTGTTCTCCTTCTGATGTTGAGAGTTGATAGGCACCAAAGCCGAAGACTGTAGTAACGATATAGGGACCCAGCCAGTTGGGTTCAAACTTCCCTTTGTTGTCTCGAAACTGTTGATTTTTTGGATTTTCTCTCAGAACTAGGTCACCAACTTGAAATTCTCTTTGTTGAACTTTCTTGTTATACCCTCTGGACATTCTCTTCTGATACACTTTGAGATGATTAAACGCCACTTGTCGACGCTCATCCAGCAATTTGAGTTCTTGCAATCTAGATATTCTACGATCTTCATCAGTAACAAGACCTTGCAATGAAACTCTTAGAGATGGTATTTCTACTTCAATAGGTAATACTGCTTTGGACCCATACACCAAAGAGAAAGGTGTAGCCCCAGTAGGTGTTCTGATACTTGTTCTATAAGCCCATAGTGCCGGATTGAGCTGCAGATGTCAATCTTTCTCGGATTTGTTCACTGTTCTGTGCAAGATAGTCAATAGGTTTTTGTTAGACGCCTCGGCTTGTCCATTACCTTGAGGGTAATATATTGATGACCAGTGTTGCTTTATTTTGAATTTCTCACAAAGTTCATCAAGGTCTTTATTCTTGAACTATCCTCCATTATCAGTCACGATGGACGAAAGTATCCCATACCTGCAAATTATATAGTTTAGGATGAATAAGGCGACTTGTTTACTAGTTGCTTTGATGAGAAAAATTGCCTCTACCCACTTGGTGAAATACTCATTGGTCATTATGATGAATTTATGTCCGTTAGATGAAGCAGGATATATCTGACCAATGAGATCAAAGGCCCATTGCTGAAAAGGCCAATGTGTAATGAATGGTATGAGATCCCTCACTGGGGCATCTATGAGATTTCCATGAAGCTGACATTTCTCACAAGTCTTAGCAAATTTTATGGCATCTTTTTCCATATCTGGCCAGTAGTAGCCAGCCCATAATAGTTTTCGAGCTAAAGTAAAACCATTCGAATGAGATCCACAAATACCTTCATGGACTTCTGATAATGCACGTTCTGATTCTTTAGTTTCTAGACATCTAAGAAAAGTACCGTCCAAACCTCATCTAAATAAATCGTTAGCTATAATAACATTTCGCGAAGTGTTTCGAGTTAGGTTTCTTTTCTCGTTACGAGTAAGGTTTTAAGGGATAATTTGGTCACAAAGATAGGAATAGATGTGGCTGTATCGGGATGAATCGTGTCCAATAATAGAATAGACTATTTGGGTCTCAGGAGAATCATAAGCAGGGTAATATAACTCTTCCACCAGGAAATCAAAGTGAAAATTGGACTTTTGTAGCTTAGGTATAGATGCCAAGGTAGCCATAGCATCGACTACTCTATTTGCTAATCTAGGAATTTGTTGGAATGATACAAAAGCAAAATACTTCTTGAAATCATCTACCATCCTCTTGTAAGGCATCAATTTCTCATCCCAAGTCTGATATGTATCATTGATTTGATTGATGACCAGCTGAGAATATCCATAAATATGTAATTCAGCAACCTTCCATTCAATGGCTAGTTTTATTCCATTTACCAGTGCTTCATATTCTGCAATGTTGTTTGTGCAAGGGAATAGAATCTTATAAGATTTTGGAATTGAGTACTTCTGAGGAGTAAAGAATAGTATGCTAGCACCTGAACCATTTTGAGTAAAGGACCCATCAAAGAACATCTTCCAGGGTTGTTGAGTAAGATGCATTATTGATTCATCTAGGAACTCAATGTGTAGTGGTTGAGTATCCTCAAGTGGAGCTTCAGCAAGTTGATCAGCAATTACCTGTCCTTTTATGGCTTTGCGTTCCACATATTCAATGTCAAACTCTGTAAGGATCATTACCCACTTTGCCAATCGTCCGGTGAGTGTTGCTTTATTAAGAAGATACTTGAGTGGATCAATTTTGGCCACTAGCTTGACCGAATGTGTGAGCATATAGTGCCTTAGTTTCTTTGATGCAAAGACTAATGCCAAGCATGCTTTTTCTATTATACTGTAGCTCATTTTGTAAGACACCAATGTCCTGCTAATGTAATAAATAGCTCTTTCCTTTTTGTTGTCATCCTATTGCACTAGAAGTGCCCCCAATGATGAATCAGTTGCTGATATGTATAAGATTAATGGTTTACCTTGAATAGGTGGCATCAATATCGGTGGAGTTGATAGATACTCTTTGATTTGCTGAAGATGTTGTTCACATTCTTGATCCCAATTATATAATACACCTTTCCTTAGTACCTTTGTAAAAGGTTGAGCTTTGTCTGCTAGTTGAGAAATAAATCTTCTAATGGATTGGAGACGTCCCTATAGACTTCTCATTTGACTGATGTTCTTTGGAGGCGACATTTCCATTATAGCCTGGACCTTCTTAGGATCAACCTTGATGCCGTTCTTTGAAATGATGTAGCCAAGTAGTTTACCAAATGTCACTCCGAATGCACACTTCTTTGGATTTAATCAGAGCTTGAACTTTTCCATTCTGTCAAGTATAGGACCTAACTCTTGAATATGCGTTGATCTTTTCATAGTCTTCACTAAGGTGTCATCAACATAATCTTTCACATTCTTATGCAACATGTCATGAAAGATAGTTGTAACTGCTCTTTGGTAGGCTGCTCCTGCATTCTTTAACCCAAATGGCATAACGTTCCAGCAAAAGGTTCCCCATGCACAGGTGAAAGCTATCTTTTCTTGATCTCTAGGAGCAATTTTAATCTGATTGTAGCTGGAGAATCTATCCATTAGTGAGTACATCTCATACCCAGCTGTCATGTCGACTATCATATCAATATTTGGCAATGGAAAGTCATCTTTTGGACATGCTTTATTGAGATCTCTAAAATCTGTACAAACTCTGATAGATTTATCTGCCTTTGACACAGGTACTATGTTGGAAATCCATTCAGCATAATCTATCGCTCTGATAAATCCAGCTTTGAGTAGTTTCTCTAGTTCAGCTTTGACCAATAGTGTGACATGCGGGTGCATCTTACGAAGTTTTTGTTTAACTGGTTTTACTCCTGGTGTGATTGAGAGATGGTGCATAATGAGATCAGGATCCAAGCCTGGCATATCAGAGTATGTCCATGCAAAATTTATTTTCTTCTCTAGGAATAGCTGAGTGAAATCCTTCAATTCCTCTGCTGATAGTGATTGAGCTACGTGAATAATTTGTGGTGTGTCTTAATTCCTAATATTCATTGGCTGAGTTGGCTCGATCAATATGGAAGACTGCTCCTGAAAATGACTGGGTAGTATACCAAGTATCTCACCTTCAGGTGCCTCAGAGAGGTTTTCACCTTTGGGTACGTCCTTTATTTTCTCTTTTTTAGATTCTGACACCGCCACAATGTGGTTTTTGCCATTAGATCTTTTATTTTTATCTTTCTTGTTTTTGCGACTAAGATACTTGATATCCTCTTTAGTCATATTTTCACTCCATTCACTGGTGGAAGAGTTAATAGGTTCGACTGCATTGAGATAATAGGATAATGTATAGTCATTGGCAAAAATAGGTATATCCATGGGTTGATTTTGTAAAGTACTGTATATGGTGAAAATGGATAGCAATAAACAACAATATTGAAAGACTAAAATGGATTCAACCACCAAACCCTAGCCTAACAATGAACAAAGATCCACCATAACATATGAAGATAACCTAAGACAATGCAAAATAACTCAAAATCACAAAACATTATACCATCACATGTCCACTAGGGTTTTGATCTCCATTCTTCCTATCTCCATTGATCTTGTTTGATATGCTTGCTCTCAGATTTTTGTATGCACAAGAGCTCAACAAAGAACGCAATGTGGTTGCAAGTAGAATTGTAGTGTAGTCAATTGATCAAGTAGTTAGGGTTTGATAATGAAGAAAGCATCTCCTTAAATAGAAGACACAATAGAAAATGGAGGGTTAAGATTGAGAGGTGTAAAAAGAGAGGTCGGCTAGGATTAGAGGGTAGGTATAAGAAATACCAAAATAATGAAAGAGGTAGGTAGTGTATGAAATAAGAGATGAATGACATGTGTCATGTGTAGAAAAAGATAATGAATTAATTAAATAAATAAAGATTTATTTAATTAATAGAAGAAGTAGGACAATTAAATAAATAAAATATTTATTTAATTTAGGAAAGGGATAATTTAAATAAATAAATGTATTTATTTAAATGAGAAATAAGGCTAGAAGAGGATAAATGAATTAATTAAATAAATAAAAATTTATTTAATTAATAGAAGAATTAGGCTTAGATAATTAAATAAATAAAATATTTATTTAATTAGACATGACAAATTTAGGTGTCTACATTTTGCCCCTCTTTGAGACAATGCGGCTTATCGCGTTGTTTCAAAGAAGATAAGATGACTGATACAGAGTTGCCCCAGAATAAGGAATTATATGCCCCCTCGAGAGATTGGATGAAAAAGTCTGGAAAGAGTGCAGACAATCTCTCGATAAGAAAGACGGGATAGAATGGACTGATCAGATAAAGTGACAAAGTCACGGGATAAGGAAGACTGACTCGAGAAATGAGAGCTAGGGCAGTCTATAAGATAGACTATGGGGGAAAATACATCCTCATTGTCATCTACACCATCACAAGAGCATAGTGCAAAGCGAAAATAAAGCAGCAACAGTCAGCAGCGATGGCTTTTGTTCACAGATTCGACCGTGTTCGTCGATTCTAGAGGCCAACGGAGGCAAGAGAGCCAGTGAGTACCACAAAACCTCCTTGTACTTTGATGCATTTATTATTGTCATTAATTCATACTAGGTAATGTAATAAATGCGCATTTATGTCAAGAAAATGTATTTGTGTCCAAAAATGCGAATTTGTGTCTTCCAGGTCAAATCGGCAGTTCTGTGATGAACATACGTTGTCGATTGGATAAGCTGCTAAGAGGATACACTCAAGAAGGTCCTCTAGGGAAGACTAAGATAGATCAAGGCACTTTGTGATGAACAGTGAGTACCAAGATAGAGTACTTTGTGATGAACAGGGAGTACTAAAATATGAGCAGCACTTTGTGATGAACAGGGAGTGCAAATGTGAGTAACACTTTGTGATGAACAGTGAGTGTCACACACGTAGTACTTTGTGATGAACAGTGAGTACCACTAGGATAAATAGCAACACTTTGTGATGAACAGTGAGTGTCACTAGGATAAATAGCTATGTGCATTTAGATAGCGAGTAGCATTTTGTGATAAACAGTGAATGCCACTATGACTGACATGATTTGATTTGCTTGACTGCAGGAGTACTTGCTGATGCTGGAGTCATGGGAGAGATTCCCATCGACTCAGAGGTTGCGACCTAAGTTGACAGTTGAAGACCGAGCCACAATTGAGGCTATGGAATTGAGATACATTCTGTATGTGCCTAAGTTTCGGGTGAACATGGGATTGCTGACTGCACTGGCTGAGAGATGGCACTCAGAGACTTGTAGTTTGCATTTGCCGATGGGTGAGATGACAGTCACCTTGGAGGATGTATATAGGATTCTATGGATACCGATCAATGGAGAGTTGATCTTGGGGTGGGTCCTTCTAGGGCTCAAACTCCGTCGAGGCCAGGCGGCTCCGAGGGAGGGAGTTCATCATAGCCTTAGAGGGCTCCCTATGTATCAGTATTGTACCATTTTTGTATTGTAGACACCTGCGGGTGATTTTGTAGCCATATGATTCTTTTGACATCATTGTATCATGACACTTTTGATTATATATGAGATGAGTCACCATTTTTGCGGCAGCTATATGCACGTGTACCTTATGTGATGAAATGTTCTTATGTGATGCATTTATTATGATATGGATGTTTATATGATGCAATGCAATATATTTTTGTTCTTTTATGTTGTATATGTGATGCATGATGCAACTGTAAATGTATATAATGCAAATGAATATGATAATGCAAATGATTATTCATATAATGAAAATGTGAGATGTGCTAACATGTGTTGTACGCAGGATGTGATGCAATTGTGATATCTAAATGTATGTATGAAATGCTTATATGTGGTGATGCAGGTGCAACTACATGAAATGCAAATGCTTTTTTGGTGTGTCATTATACTCAGTCATGTGATAGCGGGCTACACGGACTCGAGAAGGACAATGGAAGTCAATCAAGAAAGGGGGATGAAAGACAGAAGATATGAACATGAAAGAGCTTTTTGTGCGTTATCATCATTGAGCTTATTATGACAGAATAGGTTATGACAATCGAGGCATTTGTTCGGCCCAGAAAGTCATTGTACCTATTTGCATGGAGATAAGACAGTCACAAACAAGGAATGCCCCAGTTCATACTAGACTCACAGTGTCCTCATATCCTTGGACAAGTCATAGCATTACTAAAAGACAATCCACAGACAGCAAATGCAAATAGGTGACGATACCCCATCCTCGCCTTTCTAGTCAAAGACATCCTGGAGATAGAATCTCTAGTCAAAGACATCCTGGAAAAGCTAAAAGACATGTCACCAAAAGATAAAATCAAAAGAAAACCAAGACTCGACACCAACATCCACTGTAGTCCTCAGGTTTAGTGTCTCTTGTCACTTGTTTAAGTCTTATTCGATTGTGGTCACAATGTTCACTTTCACAAAAGGATAGATAGCACTGAACCATATGTTGTCTGAGTCTGTTGAAAGATTTGATTTGTTGAAGCCCATTGTTGCTGCTGTGTCTCCTTGGAAACTGACTGAATCCATGAAAGTGATACTTTATTGTGGAGAAGACGAAACTTTATTGCGGATCTGCGATGCATATGTTGCTTTATTGCAGATTGTGCGTGGATAGACTGAAGAAAGCTGAAAGAAACTGTACTCCTCGAAACATGTGATGTTCTCAGTTCCACCCCCATCACTAGACGTAGGAATTGGCCGTAGTCACAGATAGGATCTGATTTATTATGGATGGAAAAGGGAGTGAAAGGGGAGATTTATTGTGAATGGCTAACCAATCTTGGGTAGATCAATAACAAGCCATGATGGGAATGGGGAAGTTTATTGTGGGCGAATAAGTTGTGAGTGTGTGCAAAGTGAAAGGATGAAAGTGAATCCTGAAGGAGGGAGGAGCAAAGTCCCTACGCATGGCGCTGGTGACCCAGTTTTCACCATGGTACTTGCCCAGGGCGCCACCGAAGTGGTTTTCACCGTTGGACGAAATTATTTCTCTTTACTTTTTTCGATTTTTCAATTTTTTTGTTGTCACAAGGCGCCTGTTTGCCAGGTTTTCACCAAGTAACGATTTTTTTGTTTTTATAATTTTTTTGTATTTTTGAACTTTTTTGATTTTTTTGTATTTTTGCATTAGGATACTCAAAAAGAGCTATGTGTAGAACCTGCGAAGGTGCATGTTATTGATAGGATCCTCCAAAGATTCCCCTTCTGTAGTTGAGAGCTGATATGCCCCAGATCCATATACTGCTGTGATGATGTAAAGACCAAGCCAGTTGGGTTCAAATTTGCCCTTCTTTTCTCTATCTTGCTGATTCTTGGGGTTCTCTCTGAGGACTAAGTCACCTACCTCAAATGTGCGAGGCTTGACCTTGTGATTGTAACTGCGACTCATTCGTTGTTGGTAAGCCTTGAGATGATTAAAAGCAGTGTGTCGTCGTTCCTCCAACAGTTCTAGTTCTTGTAAGCGAGAGACCCTGTAGTCTTCATCGTTGATTATGTTTCTCAAGGAGACCCGTAAAGAAGGCAACTCGACCTCAATAGGCAAGATGGCTTCAGCACCGTAGACAAGTGAGTAAGGTGTAGCTCCTGTAGGTGTGCGGACACTGGTACGATAGGCCCAAAGTGCGGGATTGAGTTGGACATGCCAGTTACGGCCAGCGTCGTCGACTGTCTTTTTAAGTATTTTGAGAATTGTTTTGTTAGACGCCTCAGCTTGGCCATTACCTTGGGGGTAATATGGTGTGGAGAAACGATGAGAGATATGGAAGCACTCACAGAGTTCACGAACATCCTGGTTCTTAAAAGGACGCCCGTTATCGGTGATAATGGAAGTAGGGATCCCGTATCGGCAAATGATATAGTTCAGGATGAAAGTAGCAATTTGTTTCCCGGTAACTTGTGTAAGAGGCACGGCTTCAATCCACTTTGTGAAATACTCTGTGGCTGTGATAATGAATTTATGTCCGTTGGAAGAAGGAGGGTGAATCTTGCCTATGAGATCGAGTCCCCACTGACAAAAGGGCCAAGGAGATGCCAGTGGCTGTAGTTCCTGCGCTGGTGCATGTATGAGGTCTCCATGAATTTGACACTGCTTACACTTCTTGACAAACTGATATGCATCTTTTTCCATAGTAGGCCAGTAATATCCAGTCCTGATGAGTTTCTTGGCCAAGGTAGGACCACTAGTATGCGGACCACATATCCCTTCGTGCACTTCTCGTAACGCAATCTGAGCTTCGTCACTCTCTAAACATCTAAGGAGGGTGCCATCTAGACCTCGTCGGTATAGGATATCAGCTAGGATAATGTATCGGGAGGATTGGCGGATGAAAGTGCGGCGTTGGTTGTTCGATAAATCGGGAGGTAAGATGTTGTCGCGAAGGTATGTGAATATGGAACCATATAACTGGGATTCAGGACCAACAACACATATCATTTCCGTAGGAGTGATCTCATATGACGGAACCAGCAGGTTGTCCACCAGGAACTCATAGCAGGTCTCATTTTGCAGTAGGTCAATGAGCGAAGCAATTGTAGCCATGGCATCAGCAGCACGATTCTGTTCTCTTGGTATCTGCTCAAACTCTATCTTTGCAAAGTGCTGTTTCGGATTATCTACCAGTTGTTTGTAAGGCATTAGCTTTTCATCTTTTGTTTGATAATCATCAGTTTCTTGATGGATGACAAGTTGAGAATCCCCAAAAACACGAAATTCTTGGATCTTCCACTGAACTGCAATTTTTAGCCCCGTTGTTAATGCCTCGTATTCCGCTATATTGTTGGTGCAAGGAAATGATAAGCGGTATGACTTTGGTATAGAATCACCTTGGGGAGTTATAAAGAGTATACCCGCTCCTGCCCCATGCTGTGTGTATGAGCCATCAAAGTATAGTTGCCATGGCTTTGCAGGTGATATTGTTAGAATGGACTCATCTGGAAATTCTGACTGTAGAGGAACATCATCTATCATGGGAGCATCTGCCAGTTGATCTGCGATGGCTTGTCCTTTTATGGCTTTTCTGTCCACGTATTCAATGTCGAATTCACTCAAAATCATTACCCACTTGGCCAGTCGCCCAGTAAGTGTAGCTTTGTTGAGAAGATATTTTAGTGGATCAATTCTGGCAATCAACTTGGTCTTGTGAGTAAGCATGTAATGTCGTAATTTTTGTGAAGCGAAGACCACAGCAAGACATGCACGCTCAATTGGTGTGTAGTTTAGCTCATATCCCACCAATGTGCGACTGATATAGTAGACTGCTTTTTCCTTGCCGTCAGGTATTTGCTGTGCTAGGAGTGCCCCCAGTGCTGTCGGAGTAGCTGATATGTAAAGTAGCAATGGTTGATCTTGAATTGGTGGCATCAAAACTGGCGGGTTCAAAAGATAGTCTTTGAGCGCCTGAAAAGCCTGTTGACAGTTCTCATCCCATTTGAACTTGATGTTTTTGTGTAGCAGGTGCTGGAAAGGATTGCACTTATCTGCAAGTTGTGCTATGAATCTTCGTATGGACTGGAGTCTCCCTTGTAAAGACCGAAGTTGACTGATATTCTTGGGTGGCGGCATGTCCAAGATAGCCTTGACTTTTGCTGGATCCGCTTCTATTCCTCTTTTAGACACAATGAATCCTAGGAGCTTCCCGGAGGTTACTCCAAAGACACATTTCTTTGGATTTAATCTTACCTTGTATTTTTCCAGCCTATCAAAAGTAACTGAAAGTATATCCAAGTGTGTATTTCTGTCTATTGATTTAACCAAAAGGTCGTCAACATAATCTTCCACCGTTACATGCATGAGATCATGGAAGATAGTAGTCATGGCTCGTTGATACGTGGCACCTGCATTTTTCAGCCCAAAGGGCATGACATTCCAGCAGAAGGTTCCCCATGGACAAGTGAATGACGTTTTATGTTGATCTTCAGGTGCAATCTTGATCTGATTATATCCATAAAATCCGTCCATTAAAGATAACATCTCATGGCCTACTATGAGATCAACAATTAAATCAATGTTCGGTAGTGGAAAATCGTCCTTCGAACATGCCTTGTTGATATCCCTGAAGTCTGTACATATCCGGATGTTGCGATCTGGTTTGCTAACAGGTACTAAGTTGGAAATCCATTCAGGATAATCAATTGGGCGTATGAATCCGACATCTAGTAATTTCTCCAACTCTGCCTTGACTAACAATGCCACCTGTGGATGCATTTTCCTCAATTTCTGTTTTACTGGTTTTGCCCCCGGTTTGACTGTTAAATGATGCATTACTAAGTCGGGGTCTAGTCCAGGCATATCAGCATAAGACCATGCGAAGTTGACTTGTCGTTTCTTAAAGAAGCTTATGAACCTTGCTCTCTCGGCCTCTGTCAATGATTGAGCCAAAAATATGTTGTGTGGAACCTCTGCTGTACCAATGTTTGTCTTTATAGTCTCCTCTACCAACATGGATGATTTTTCCTCGTATGATGCTGGGAGGATGTCAAGCCTTCCATCTTCAGGCGCCTCAGAGAGGTTTTCACCCTCAGATACGTCCTTTCTTTTTACTTTTTTAGAGTCGGAGAGCGCCACAGTGTGGTTTTCGCCATAAGACCCTTGTTTTGTTTTTATTTTCACATTTTTGCGACTAGAAGGCCCGACACCCTCACCAAAGTATGCCATGTTATTTAGCTCTATGGCGTATCCTGCTTTATGGTCTCCAAGAGGAAGATCTTCGTGAATGCCTAGATAATCAACAATAGCTTCGTCATTTTGAAATGTATCAAACTGTGGTGGTCCATCCTGATCCCAGTCAATGAGTTGGGGGTGAACGAGGGGAAGGTCTTTAGTGGTTTTAGAGTCCGCAAGGCTAATAGTGAAGATGTGGTTATATTCAGGTATGTCAAGATAGTCATCGAGGTTGTCAATGGCACTCTCCTCATCAGTGTCGATCGTGAGTGAGTCCAAATTATCATCGCTAGTAGCACCCTCAGGGACAGGTGTCCTCATCCTATGTGATCCTGACCTAGGGCCTTGAAACGACGCTTGTGCGGGATCCTTATGGGTCGGTTCTTGACCAACTCTGAATTTCTTGTAAAACTCCTCCTCCTCTGTAGGTTCATCTGGCTCTCTAAATGTCTCATTGAGTTCATAGTCGCTGGAGGATTTGTCTGAACCCCATTCCCACTCATTAGAGTCTGTGGAATAATTATCCTCTTGTTGAACTTCAGCCACTTTGACTCGCCATATCTGTTTTGTTCTCTTATTTTGAATCTTGGGATTTAGAAAACCAAGCCCCTTGGCGCGTTCCCTTCTTGTAGTTAGCTCAGGTTGTAGAGGCTCTATGACACCTTCTTTGCGTAGTCCGAGAGGGCTTTTTCCATCATACCCAAATCTCTGCAGAATTTTGAAACCTTTACCATAGTTTTCACAGGGTATTATAATTTGATCATGTGTATCATCTTCAGCGTCCTTATATAGCATTTTATATAAATTTTCTTCCTCTAGTTCGCCCCATTTTTGAAAGACGGTAGGATCCCATTTGAGTAGCATGATGGAGATTTGCTTATTAGGATGTGGCCTCCCATATTCCTTGGGGGAGTTCATGACTTGTCGTAAGAACATTGTTTGATTCAGAGTGTATTCTCCCATGCCTTTGTCTTGAAACTTGGCTCTAAGTTCACCTTGTTTGGATGTCGAGGGCTTTAATGACTCAGGATCAATATATGCTGAAGAAGGAGTAGCCTCACGATTGCTGGGAATGATAATCTCAGTATGTGATCTCAAGTTATTGCAATATATGAATGGATTTGGATCACCATTGACCGTTACCTCGACTCCATTATGAGGAAATTTTATGCACTGATGGTACGTTGATGGGACTGCTCTCATTTCATGAATCCACGGACGTCCTAGCAATATGTTATATGTGAGGTCTAGATCCAGGACTTGACAAATCATGTCCTTTGTGACTGGCCCTATTCTTAGTGGTAAGATGACCGTGCCCTTGGACGAACGCTCTTCATCATCATAAGCCTTAATAGTGATTTGGTTTGTAGAATTCACAGCTTTGTCAGAATATCCCAATTGTCTAATGGTGCTCAATGTACAAATATTAAGACCCGCTCCTCCATCTATCAGGACTCGTTTTATTCAGTGTTTATGTATGAAGGCTTCAATATGTAGAGGTGCATTATGAGGCTGACTTATAGAGGCGTCATCGGCTTCTGTGAATGTGAGGGAGTGTGGAACAGATAGGTATCCCACCATGGCTTGAAACTGATCCACGTTCAGATCAGTAGGGACAGCAGTATCTCTCAAGGTTTTATCAAGGATAGCTTTATGTGCAGGAGATATACGCAAGAGCTCAAGAATAGAGATGAGTGCGGGTGTTTTCCCTAATTGCTCTACAAGATCGTACTCAGGCTTAGTTGACGGAAGATTGGTATTCTTAGTAGAGGTACCTAGCAATGTGATCTTACCTCGACGGGTTGTAACATGACATTCGGAGGTAGATGTGGATGAAGATCCCACACCTTTTAGGACAATTTTAGGTCGCTGAGGAGGGTTCTCAGGATTTTTATTTTTGATAGTAATGGTAGAGATATGATTGTGCATTGAGATGTGATTGATGGTAGAATCATAATTGTAAGGTGCTCTAGTGTAATTGGCTTGATCATCTGTGACTTTGCCTTTTCCTTTGTCATGTTTTGGGAATGGTTCCTTAAACACCTCATGCTCTTGGTTAGATGAATGTCCCTCAATCTCAATATCTCCTCTGTCAATGAGATCTTGTACAATGTTTTTCAATCGATGGCAATTACTTGTCTTATGACCCTTGCTCTTATGAAACTCGCAATATTCATCATCATTCCACCAATTCGGTTTTACCTTCGGTTCATATGGAGGAAAATCTGGGACCGTGATTACCTTGTTTGCTACAAGCTTTTTGAATACTGATTCAAGTGGTTCTCCCAATGGAGTGTACTTCCTTCGTGGTTTAGCGGCCGTTTGATTGTTCACTTGATTGTTGGTAGAATTTGATCCAGAAAAGATGAACTTTGGTCTCACTGTGTTGGCATCAACAACACCATCATTAACTGTATTCTTGTTCTTGTTCCAAAACTTTGGTTTGTCCTTTCCCTTAAAGTCCTCTTTGTTTTCTTTGAATAGTTTGATAACTCCTTGTTCAATCAAGACCTTTTCTGTTGCTAGGCCCTTTTCAATGACATCCTTAAATGTAGACAAACAAGCTTTTCTGAGATCATAACCAATAGCCTTGTTAACATTTTGTGTGAACATCTCCACCATTTGTTTTTGCGGGATTTCACAAGAGCATCTCCTAGCTAAGTTTCTCCATCTTTGTAAAAATGACGCAAAAGATTCTCCTTCTTTTTGTTTCGTATTGCACAAGGTAGTAACTGAGACATATGTTTCAATGTTGTAAGAGAAATGTTGGATGAATGCTTCTGCTAAGTCGCCCCATGACTTAATACCGGGAGGTAATTGAGAAAACCATTCCATCGCTTGATCTCCTAAGCTCTGTGGGAACAACCTCATTAAGTATGTTTCTTCTGCGGCTACCTCAATGCAAGCTGTGAAGAATTGTCTTATATGTGCCTTGGGGTCTCCTCTCCCTCTATATTTGTCAAATTTCGGCATTGCAAAGTGCGGAGGAAACGGAGGCATTGGAATGCTCTTATCAAATGGATAAGGGCATATATCTCTCATAGTATATGTGGGTTTTGATATGCCCATGTCTTCCACTTTCTTTTGTAGATCTCTAATTTGTTGCTCCAAATTATTTTTGGGAGGAGATGGATTTCTTGTAGCGTACCCCATGTTTGAAACACCCATTTGAGGAGGAGCTTGTTGCATGTATGGATGATACTGATCGTAGACATGTCCATATGGAGGTCTATATTGTTGCGACATGTATGGAGCACTTGGCATAATTTCTTGTTGAGGGACCCCATATCTGTTTTGTATGTATAAACCATATTCAATAGGCCTTTCATTTTCCATTGTGTTGCCCCCAATTTTGACATGAGGTCTCCTTGTGTCAAAATTTTGAGGATGTCCTTGAGTATCCATTTGTCTTGGTTGACCCATATCTTGAGCATGTGTTTGAACATAAGGCCTCCAGGATGGTCTTTGAGTGTAAGTATCATGCATTTGAGCTTGTGTATGTGGGATTGCTGGTTTTTGAAGCAAAACTGATGGTGACTCCGGCATCATATTATTTGGTCCTCCACTATTAGGTTGAGTTTGTTGTGAAGGTCTACTTTCCATAAGTTGAGATAAGTCAAAATCATGTGGTATTTTAGCTCCACTTTGTGCCATCATGTTTAGAAAGTATTGACGATCTCTCCTCATTATCTCTTCAACCAATCTATTGAATTGAGGATCCATTATAGATTCTTGTATGTCTGCTGATAGTATTGAAGAATTGTCCACATTATCATTGTGTGTAGCGTTGTGTATAGCGTTTGCGCTTTCCATATTTGGATTGTGTCTATAAACATTCATGTCTGGTAATGTAGTGTGCTCAGGATTGTAGAAGACATCATTGTCATACTCATAAGAACTCATGTTTGCGGACCCTTGAGCTTATTTAGCTTTTCTCCTAGATTTTTGAAGACGGGTTTCAACCATGAACTAGGTGTTTAGCAATATGTGAGAGACTAGATGAAAATGACAAGAGTATGTAAGACCAAGAGTTGTATGGAATGTAAATGAATCTGAAGTTTACTTGCAATGTCCAAAGTGTAAGACCAAGTATGTATGTTGTAGAGTAGGTGTGACTTCCAAAGAGAGGATAGTTTCTCTTGATGAGGTAAGCTGACCTTGACTCTAAGTAAGACCAAATGAGACCCAAAGGTAAGAAACCTTGATGAGGGATCACTTAGCAAAGTGTTGTAGTATGTTGACAAAGTATGATGAGGACAAGCAAGTGACCTTTTGACTCAAGTTTAGACTAGTATGAATGTAAAATGAGGTGTGAAGCAATGATGGATTGTGTAAGACCTTAGAACAGGCTGAATGCTAGATGAAATCTGAAGAGACAACCTAGGAAGCTCAAGTGTGCCGAAACTGATTTCTTTGTTTGCTTGACTGTTAAACTTTTCAAATCCTGACACAGACGCCTCTGTATACTTCACATACGCGGTTTTAAGACACAGACGCTATTCTGTTTGACGCAGACGTGATTCTGAGATTTCCTGTTGATGTTTGCTGTGACTAACATTTTTTTGCAATTTTGTGGACACAGACGCGATTCTGTACTTCACAGACACGCTTATCAGACATAGACGTGCCTCTGTTCGACACAGACGCTGATAAAAACACAGACGCTATTCTGTACTTCACAGACGCGTTTATCAGACACAGACGCGATTTTAACCGACACGGATGCGTTTCTGCAACCTTAGTGCAATCTTTCCTATCTGTGAATTTGTTTTGCTGTGACCAAATCTGATTTTTCGACTGTTTTTCATGACAAGAGGACACAGTGTTGATGACCCAATGTTTGCAGACTGTTTAGACTCCAAAAAGTGTGTTGTTTGATGTAAAAAAGTTTTTGCATACACTTGAAGACACAAAAGACACAATGTTTTGCTGTTTTGTCTTGATTGTTTGAATGTTTATCATAAGTCAAACACAATTCTTATGGCTAGCCAGGACAATAATTGTTGATCCCACATGGGGTTTTACCCCCGAGGCTACGCTATTCAGAGCGGATACTTAGATGCTTGACCTCACTGGCTCCACCCTCGGCACTCACTTCTCGGGTCAGCCAAGCATCAGTCCCCATGAAAACTCCCCATGGCGAACTTTGTATCTCTACTAAGAACCGTATGTGTGTGGGCCGCTACCAGAGGTCCGACCTCCTGCCTCAACAACTAGAAGGATTTGGGCATCTAAAACAAAATGGTGCTAGTAAGGGCATCCGCTCGTGTGGCCATACATGCGGCACTTTCAGCTCTGTAAATACAGAAGGCTCCCAGCCGGTAGGGGTTACGCCCTACAAATGATCAAATAAATTTGATCAAACGGGTTTATGGGGAGACATAGTGTCGGTATGAACTAATCAGCACACGTTATTCATAGTTTTCACCATGAATACATTTGATTATAGTGGCTTGGAAGAAGATGGCTTTTCTTTTGCTACCACTTGGGTCGTTCTCTTCTCACTAGTAGTCCTAATGACCACACGGGAAGACAGGCCCTCTAAAGAGTAAACAAAAAGAGCCTATTGCTCAAGACACAAAAGACAATGGTTCAATTTTAGTGCACCAATTGAAGTGTTTGCTAAGCTATGAAACAAGGCACATAATAAAAAATTACAAAACCCTAGCTAAGGCCCTGCAACAAAATTGTTAGTAGTTTGGGTTGTTTCACATAATAACCCCTTCCTGCAAGAACACAAGTTAGGTAAATTTTAGAAAACCCAAAAGACTTTGTGAAAAGGGGCCTTCAACAAAAATGTATTTGCCTCCAAAGCAAGCTGCACAAATCAGGTTAGCTAGATCTGCAAAGGTTAGCCAAAAATAAACCAGATCTGAAACCCTAAGTACAAAATCCGAAAACCCGAATCGAAAACTTGAAAAATTTGCAAAACAGAATGCACAGACGCTGTTATACCAGACACAGACGCGTCTGTCTGACACAGACGCGGTTCTGTGATTCACAGACGCGGTCACAGAACACAGATGCTTCTTTCTGTTACAAACGCGATCAGATGGTGCACAGACGCGATTAGGGATCACAGACGCGACTTCCAGAAACCTGCAAAAATAAAAATGACAGAAACACAGACGCGATCCAAGATATCACAGACGCCTCTGAAATACAAAAACGCGATCCGAACACTCGCAGACGCGAAAAAAAAACCTAAAATGTCGTCGAAATCGTCCGATCTACAACTTCAAAAATGCAAAATCTGCAACAAAATGTTAAATGCAAAGGGACAAGCGTCCCACCGGGCGTGCCAAAATGTATATGGTGAAAATGGATAGCAATAAACAACAATATTGAAAGACTAAAATGGATTCAACCACCAAACCCTAGCCTAACAATGAACAAAGATCCACCATAACATATGAAGATAACCTAAGACAATGCAAAATAACTCAAAATCACAAAACATTATACCATCACATGTCCACTAGGGTTTTGATCTCCATTCTTCCTATCTCCATTGATCTTGTTTGATATGCTTGCTCTCAGATTTTTGTATGCACAAGAGCTCAACAAAGAACGGAATGTGGTTGCAAGTAGAATTGTAGTGTAGTCAATTGATCAAGTAGTTAGGGTTTGATAATGAAGAAAGCATCTCCTTAAATAGAAGACACAATAGAAAATGGAGGGTTAAGATTGAGAGGTGTAAAAAGAGAGGTCGGCTAGGATTAGAGGGTAGGTATAAGAAATACCAAAATAATGAAAGAGGTAGGTAGTGTATGAAATAAGAGATGAATGACATGTGTCATGTGTAGAAAAAGATAATGAATTAATTAAATAAATAAAGATTTATTTAATTAATAGAAGAAGTAGGACAATTAAATAAATAAAATATTTATTTAATTTAGGAAAGGGATAATTTAAATAAATAAATGTATTTATTTAAATGAGAAATAAGGCTAGAAGAGGATAAATGAATTAATTAAATAAATAAAAATTTATTTAATTAATAGAAGAATTAGGCTTAGATAATTAAATAAATAAAATATTTATTTAATTAGACATGACAAATTTAGGTGTCTACAAGTACAATCAATCAATTTGGGATGTATTAGGGACAAATTTTGGATAGGTTCAAGAGCATTCACGGTATTGTTATCACAACAGCGGATCGAAAAGTCAAGTTCCAGAATGATACCTTGCATAAGTGTCTCAAGACCAGGAAGAGTCAGATCATGATTATTAAAGTTCATGTTAATATTTAATCGATCTAATCCAATAGGCATACTTATAACATCATTGACTAAGTCGGACTGGATGTCATGTCGTGGTTTAACAGCAATAAGACTAGTGGGCAATTTTTCATTGTTTGTATCAGATGATTTAGAATTTGAGGATGAGTGGGTATCATCATGAACAAGACTGTCATTAGAGTCATCAGAATCATCAGAGTTATCTGATGAAGTTTCCAAGTCTCTTTTAGGTGATTTAGTAAGCGTATGTATGGTATCAATACTAACATCTTTAATGCTACAAATTCCTTCATATTGTAGTTCATTTGTCATTTGTATCTAACACACCTGTTGACATGGTCTCATTGTTTCTGCGGCTTTCTATCGTCTACTCCATTCAGCTTCTTCTGGACTGACAACTGGTTCTTGTCATGCTACTTCTAACTCTTCCTGTGTAGTGCTATAACTGATTTGTTCTGTTTCAGGATAAGAACACATAGATGAGAAGCTTTCTGGTATTGTTCCTTCTTTCAATGCTTGTTCATAATTTGCTTGCCTCTTTTGTCTAATTTCTTGTATTTCCTTCTCTAGTTTTAGGCGCATCAACTCTTGAGTATCATCTATGATACCACTAGATTCTTCTGGAGTTTCTGTAGCGGATGTGTCTGAAAGATAGTCAGGACCCCATTCATACTCATTTGAATCAGTCTCAGAATCATCTACCTGTTGCCTGACAGTATATGTGACTAGAACTTTTAATGGTGCAAACAATTCTCTGATTCTTACAAATTCATCTCTTATATCTTCAGGAACCTCAACTTCTTGTATTATCAGAGCTGATACTGTCGAAGCTTGAGCACTGACTATTTCTTCTTTCTTGACTGTTGATTCCTCTCTCTCTTTTCTACGCTCTTCTTTCATTTGTTTAGCATTTGCTTCATGTAATATTAAAGGCGATATCTTTTTCAAGCCTTTAGACTTAGAAACATGTTTTTGTTCTGATGTCTTTTTAGGATTGTATCCCAGTCCAGCTTTATCATGTGTGGATTTGGTTTGTAGCTGAATTGGTTCAGTAATACCTTCTTTTTGTTTGCCTAAAGGACTAGTACCTAAGTACCCCATGCGCTGAATCATTTTGTAACCACGACCATACTGGTTTGAAGAAATCTCACAATGTCATACCTCCTCATTTGGACTATCTTCCTTATAGAGCCAATTAAGCACAGCATCCTCTTCTATTTCATCTACCAAGGAGGTAGAAGACTATATAAAGAGACCATCATATATAATATTCGGAGCTGGAGTTTGGGTTCTCATAGCCTCTGATGGCTTTCCTAACTATTTTGGCGATGGAGGAAAAGAAACTAATGATAATATTGGTTCTATCTTGTAGCTATCCATGCCGGTATCTGTAATCTTCAATCTCTTTTCTAAGTCTTTGATCAATGTTTCTAGATCTTCATTTGGAGAGGCTGCCCTATTATGAGGCACAAAAGCATCTGCACCTTTTGTCAATGCACTATAGATGACATTTGTATCAGCCGGAATATTGACTTCAGCTCCATTATAAGGAAACTTTAAGCATTGGTGATATGTTGAGGGTACTGCCTTCATTTCATGAATCCATGGCCTGCCCAACAATATATTGTATGACAATGGAATATCAAGAACCTGGAAAAGGACATCTCTCTCTACCGGTCCCACTCTAATTGGTAATGATACCAAACCTTTGGAGGTCCTCTCTTCTTCATCATAGGCTTTAATTGTTATTTTCTTGCCTAGGTTAATGACATTTTTAGAGAATCCTAGTTGTGTAAGCAAATGATAAGTACAAATATTCAACCCCGCGCCTCCATCTATCAAAACATGTTTAACTCTGTGTTTGTGGATCATGGCTTCAATATGCAATGGCTGGTTATGTGGATGATTAAATAAGTTGTCATCTTCCTCAGAGAAGGTCAAATAGTGAGGTGAAGTCAGATGACCCACCATAGACTGAAACCGATCAATGTCTAAATCTTTTGGAACATTGGTAGTGAGCAATGCTTGGTGTAGAATTTCCTTGTGAGCAGATGAGAGCTGTAGCAATTCAAAAATTGAAATTTGAGCATTTGTCCTTTTCAACTATTCAACCACGCTATATCCAGAGGATGATGATGAGGAGGTTAATCATTTAAATTTGTCCAAGGTTGATTCCTTTTGTTTATTTGGCACAACTGTCGAATTTGATGTTTCCTGAGCCGGTTTGGAAGAGCTAGCTCCTTGGAGGGTGAATTTCTTTTGAGATCTGGTCAGAGCTTTTGCATATCGTGATTCATTTGGCTTATCTTGAACTATAATCACATTGTAATATTCTGAGTGTGAAGGTTCAATCATGTTGATAATGTTGTCCTGGCTGGCATAAGCATAATTTACCTTGGCACCTCCTTTGGTCTTTGAGGAATCACCTTGTTCATAAGCAGGCAAAGGGTCTTTAAATGCTTTATGATCAGCATTGGTTGGGTGATTCCCAACAACAACTTTACCAGCGTCTATGAGATCCTGAATCTCATGTTTTAGCTTCATGCAATTGTTTATGTTATGATCCTTATTCTGATGGAAGTCACAATATTCATTTTCTCTCCACCATCTTGGTTTGACATCTAGATCATATGGTCTGGAGTTATCTGGTAGTGTTATCAAGTTGTTTGCCAATAGAGTTTTGAAAGCCGACTCATATGATTCTTCAAGAGGAGTAAAATCATGCTTAGGTTTGGAAAGCCAAGGCTTTTCTTTGAACCATTCCTTTGTTTTCTTTGGCTGATTTTCTGTTGCAATTTCAGCGGCTTTAAGCGCTTGTGTACCACTGGCCAGATTGAATATTGTTGATTTTGAGTTGGTTTTGATAGTGTCTACTACTCCATCATTAACAACATTCTTGTTGTTGTCTTTGGCAAATTTCCAATACTTGTTCTTCTCTTTAGAACTGGATCCTGTTTGTGTTTCTTTCCAAGGTGTGATATCTCCCTTTTTTATGAGCACATCTTCCGTTCGAATGGCATTATCTACCATTTTGTTAAATGATGGGTGTACTTGCATTTTTACACTATATTTCAGTTCGGGGATCAAGTTATTGACAAGTATATCCATTTTCTCAGAGTCTAGGATAGGTCGTGGGTACCTAGAGAACATCCTTCTCCAGCGTTGGAGAAAAGTAAGAAGAGGTTCCCCTATTTTCTGTTGAGTATTAAAAAGATCGATCATAGTCACAGGATGTCGAATGTTGTATGAGTATTGTTGTAAGAACAGTTGCATTAGTTCTTCAAATGTTTTTATTCCTTTGGGTAGACTTGAGAACCATTCCATTGCTTGACCCCCTAAACTCCTTGGGAAGAGAAGCATAAGGTACGTTTGATCATGCATGAATTCCATACAAGCAGCACTAAATTCCCTAGCGTGATCTTCAGGATCTGAGGTACCATCATATTTATCAAATTTTGGGATTTCCACTGGTGAAGGGAATGGAGGCATGTGTAAATTCTTGTCAAATGGGAAGGGCCATATTGCTTCCAGAGAATATTGGTTCGGGGAATTGTCCTTATTCTTTAGGTCTATGAGCTCTGCTCGCAAAGCTATTAACTATTTATGTACCATGAGTATAGGTGAGTCTTTCCTCTTAGTAACAAGTGTCTGAACATCATATCCAACAGGAAGTTTAGCACCTTGATTTGCTAGTTCTAAGAAATAGTCTTCCTTTTCTTGGAGCATGATAGTTTTCATCATTTTTCTAAAGTCTTTGTCTTTCTAACAGTCAAGGATTTCTTTTTCTGGAGGTTCAGTAGCTTCGTCAGTCTCACTTGATGATGAGGAGTCATTATGATTTTCAGGAATATTACGGTCATTTTTGTTTCCATCATTGTATTCTGTCTCATGTATAGTGGGAGATTTCAGTTCATCAAAAATCGGTCCGCCTGATGAGGATGGTATGTCAGTGAGGGGATCCTTCACGTAGAATGGATTATCTTGATAAGTGAAGGTTTGCTCTTTGGCTTTTGTCTTACGAGAACTCCTGGTTTGAATAGGCATTTTTATGGATTAGTGTGATCTAGAGTTGTTTTGTGATGCAGAGTTCAAGATCAATTTTAGAGCTAGTTTGTTCTGTTTAGTGTATTGTTTTGGGAGAAACAACTAAGATTTTATCTTATTTCAGGAATGATCTATCCTGTCTAAGACGTTTTCCTGGGTTGATTCTAAAATTGTAACTAAGATTCAGTCTGATTCAGGAACGATATATCCTATGTAAGACGTTATCTAAGTGACTTGAGTTTGATAGGTAGTTTTGATTGAACTAGCTGAAGGGTGATCGACCAAATCATGCAACAAAAAATGGCAGAGGTACACTATCTTGATCTATTTTATGCTCAGGAAAATGATAACCAGTATTATGCTCATTGTAGACTATGTTCCTGGCAATTTTGAATGTTCTGTCTGACAAAACCAGAGACTCGTACGACTAGGTTTTCTGAACCGAACGATAATTTATCAGTTACAGGATGACAAAATTTCTGGTTCGTACGAGTTGATGTCTTATACTGTACGACTGATGGGCATCTTAAGGACGGCAAAAGACTGAGGTTGATTCTATCTCATACGAAACAGACTACAGTGTAGGATGATGAATGATTTAGACTCGTACGACAGAGAATCTGCTTTAGAACAACAATTGAGTAGATTCGTACGACACAGGACTAGTACAGCATGATAAATTAGCAGACTCGTACGACTGTTCACAGGGCAGAGACTAAAAATTTTGAGTTTTTTGACTGCTAAGTATGACCAGCTGAGTATGACAAATTTTGAGATGGACTGATTTTTGACTAGGATTGACACAGACAGAGTTTTGACTTAGGATGGACTAGTTTCTGACACGGACAGAGTTTTGACTTAGGATGGACTAGTTTCTGACATGGACAAAGTTTTGACTTAGGATGGACTAGTTTCTGACATGGACAGAGTTTTGACTTACTGAGTTGTTTCTGGTCTTTACTAATTTTTGGTATTTCAGTTTTTTTGTTTCAAGGATGAAAAACACAAAAAATAAGTAGTATTTATAGTGACTTCAATCACAGCATGCAAACCCTAAGGAATTTGGTGAGGAAAGAAAACCTTTTCTTGTAGACTCAGGTGCACACCAAATAGCTAATCAGAATATGGTCGCTGAGTCTCACACAATCGATTCTCAACACCGTATTATCCAACTCCAAACGCTAATGGGGGCACGAAATGACAAGTATCTTGGGAGAGTTACTATCTCTCTTGCACAAATATTATCCCCCTTTCAGAGATGAACCGGGTAGCTTCTAATTTTAAATTGGATTTAGTCAGGGATCCGTTCGGTGCGTCGAGGTATAAACTCAATTAAGAGGTCTCCCAGCCTTGAAAACCAAGGTTTAATATACCTGAAGGTACAAAGGAGGGTTATTCCCAAGCATTGTCGTTGACTTGATTTTCATCAAATCATGTTTATTTTATAGTGGGTTGGAGTACTTGGCATCTAGCCATTCCCACTTAGGTCATTCCCCTCACACCGGCCATAACGGCTTTAAGAGTTTTTCAACCCCTCGGGAGGGCAGGCTTGCTAAAGACGTACAAATCTCAAACAAAGAAAAAGCTTCAAGGGTCTGGATTTCTGATTGTCTAGAAAAAGACAAGAGCATACTCTCCTAACTCTCAGAATTTTCTAAAAGCACAAAAGACAGATTTCTTCCTTAACTAGATAGCAAGTTAGGTTCCTAAAAAATGAATTTAAAGAATACACGATGTTTAGTTGATTCTCCTTAGGCAACCTACAAAGACAACGAATTAGTAGTCATATTGTCTTTGTGCGACAAGCAATATTCTTCGACAAGCGTTCTGCAAAAACTAGTTACGCTGTGAAAAACTCTGAGACAGACAGATAAACAGTCAAGGTCAGTCGTCAGAAATAAAAAATATGAAATTTTGCCTCTTTTACCAGAAAATACAGAATCGTACGATAGAGTTTCGACTCGTACGAGACAGAAAATAGTATAGTACGAGACCAGATTGCTAATGATGTTGACTCGTACGGAAGATGATTACTACTCGTACGATAGAGTGTATGCTCGTACGACTAGCGTGTCTACTCATATGATAATATGTTTGTAATTCATGCGACACCTGCAATTTTTCATTTCAGCCTATAAGAATTGTCGTACGAGATGTATGGACGAAAAACCAAAAAATCTAAAACCTGGAAAATAAGAAAAAATAAAGCAGTCAGTCTTGGAGGCCGAAAAAAATGTAGTCTTCGGGCCCCACGGTGGGCGCCAGAAATGTGTGTGTGAAAAAGTGAACCTATAGCTGCAAGCACAACACTTCAATTAAGTCATTATATGCATGGTTAGTAATCAATAATCAATAAGAAATAAACCATAGCAAAGCGACTAATTATCTTCTAAAAGATGCGAGTATAAGATTGCTCTCAGATTTTTATAAGCAATACCAGTGACTAGACTACACCAAGATGAAGGATTTAATCTATATGATATCAAACAATGATGAATGTAAAATGGATGAGTAATTCAAGCAAATTCAAGCAACAATGCATGCAAGCAATAATGAATGTAAAATGGATGCAAGTAAAAAAAGCACAATGATTTCAATGACTCCAGAGCGAAATTAGCGTGATAATAATTTCCAAGCGTGTTCTCAAAAATCTCTAGGGTGAATTGGAATGAGAGTTGAAGATTGAATTTATAGAGAATTACAAAAAGCTCAATTTAGGATTAATTGAAAATAATTGAGAAATCAGGTTGAGTTAACCTTGAGATAGATTCCAATTATAGTTTAATTGAAATGCATTCAAATTAGAAGTCCAAGTTGCATTGGAAAATAATAATAAATTAATTCCATGCACATCTGATAAAAATAGATAATTCTTCAATTTAATCAAGAAAAGAGTTTTCTTAAGGCAACTGAACTTCTTTTTCTGAAAAGCTTTGAGTTCCAATTTTAGAGAATAATTCAACAATTCAATTAAATTGCTTTTCTAATTTCAAGTTCTAAATTTAGAAAAAGAAATAATATCTCAAGTTTGATTTCTCTCTCTCTTCAATTCTTTTTTTTTTTTTACTTTTGTTTTGTTTCAATTCAACTCTTTGTAATAAATTAATTCATCTTTTGTAATAAATTAATCCTTTCACATGATTGAATGGCAAATTTATTAATTAATTAAATATGCAAAGATATTTAATAAATTAAAATGGGATAATTGATCAAAATGATTATTCTTGAAATAATTCAATTAATTAAATAAATATTTAATTAATATTGAGTGGTTGATTTGCCATGTGATTTTTGATAATTAAGGAATTAATAATGTGCTCAAGATTGATTTAATTGCCTTTGGTTAGGACCTTGGTGATGTTGTCGAGATTAGGGGCCCATGGTTTAGATGACCAATTTTAGGGTATTACAGATTGTACTTCTTTTCCTACTCTTTGCTTCTTTGGGCTCTCTTGGATGTCAATGACATCTTGTATCTTACTCTTTCCTTTGGAGGTAGAGGGCTCCCATGTTGTAGGAATCAGCACACTATAATTAGATTTCTTGTGCAATGTATAGTCACCAGGAGGGATTGTTCTGGTGGAGGCAGACCTACTTAGAACCATTCTTGCCTTTTCAGGGTTTCTTTTAATCACAACCTCCCTCTTTTCTTTCAGAGTCTGCATTACATCCTCAAAGAAAACAATTAGGAACTTTATTTGTCTGAGGACTTCTGCAATTCCCACTTTGAGAGGGACCTGATAGGGCAATAACAATGGAGTGCCTCTGAAACCAAAAACTCTGAAAACTGTGGAGACAGGGTATAAGTAAATATCACCCCAATTATGAACAATCTTTATACTTTCTAAAAATTCTTTTGGTCTAATAAATTCCAAAAGAACCTTGGGGATTCTTGGGTTTTCTGAACAGAGGAGAGTCCTAATCTTTTATGCAAAATACTTATCAAATTTTAAGAGACTGGCATCATCTCTGTCCCATGATAGCACAGTACTCCATAGTTGCACTGTCATCTTTTCTCCCTCTTTCTCTTTTATAAGGTTCATTCCACTTGCAAAATAATCACCACCTTTGAATAGAAATAGATGCATGAGGAGTGAATACTATCCAAAAGGCCTATCAACCTTCCCATTTTTTATTCTTATTAACCCTCCATGGATAGCATCATTAATAAAAGAAGCATAATCAAATGTTACTGCAAGAGAAGGATTCAAAATCTGACCAATCATTAGCATGTAGTGATTGGGCATATTTGCCTCAGCATCCTCTCCCAAAATCTGGCAAAGTGACCAATACATTCCCTTAGCTCTAAGGGTGAATAGATTCAATGAGAAGGGCTCTTCAGTGTTGGGTCCTTCAACTGTCAACCCACCTATCTTCACAAAAAATTCCTTAAGAGGGCCATTTCTAAGGTGGTTCCTATGTGCACTGTATACTTGAGCTAATGATTTGAAGTTAATGGGTTCCAGAAAATTGGTAAACTCATTAAGCCCAAAAGCACTTCTAAATTCTTCATTATTGATTTCAATGAGGGCTTTCCCATTTATATCCCTAAGGCTCCTTGTGACTGGATCATAATTATGTGCAATTTGAGTCAATAGATCCATATCCATGAATACTCTTGGAACTACCAACTTCCCTACATCTAACTCTCGGATGCTATTCTGTGGGGCTGGAGAATTTCTCATTCTGAATCCAACTTTGAATAACCCCAACCCAGACAACCCAACATGTGGATCTCTCAACCAGTTACCCTTATCATACAACCCTTCTCCTATTTACAAACGAGGAGCTCTTGGCACCAATTCTTTTACTTTTGATGCCTGATTAGTCGACAATGTCAACTGCTCAAGAAAATCATCACAAATGGCCCTCTCCTGATAATTAACTTTCCCAGAAAATTCTCTCTTAGGTGCCATTTTAAGATATGCAAGCAATTAAAATACTACCCCCAACTAGTTCTGTGACAAATCAAGACCCCAAATAAAACACACTACAAAGGAATTACCACACAAAAGTACAAGAAAACTTGTTTTTAGCTCGAAGGAATTCGCTCTGCATATGAATTGACTTGCTCTGTATTTGAAGAAAATAGCTCTGCAATCGCTCTTCTGCAACAATTCTTTTGAATGATACCTTTACTCAATCGACAGGAGATCATATATGGTACCCAGGCTCTTAACTGCAACATTGATACTGCATGCTTTGGTCGTACCTTTAGAATTGAAATCATGAGAGAATTCAAATTTTTCACTCCAATGGGTCAAAAAATTCCTGCACATTCTTTCCTTTTGCTCTTTCGCTGATTCTCAAAGCATAACCTTTAGGAAATTTCGTTAAACGAAATCACACCAACCGTCTGATCAAAAGAAACTTAATCGGCCTTTACACTGACTTAACAGCCTTGCCTTCGCGCTGGGCCCTACCTCCTTTTCGCCATTTTGCGGGCTTTATCCTTCGAGCACTTCTCCTTTGCGAAGCCGGGCCAGATGTTAGATGGAACTCTAACTACTCAGCATTTAACTCTTACTGAAACCATCGACTTCTTCATTAACCACGCCTTTACCTTGACTGCTAGCAGTCTTTTGCTATTTCACAAAGCTTAAATAGCTTTCAACTTTAGGCCATGAAAAAACGCAAAGCGTTGGATTAGATCGGAGATGACTATCCTTTAAAGGAGACCTTTATGCTTGCTTTACTTATGCCGCCTTTTCATTGGTTACTGACTACCACATGGCACTCAACCATTAGCTTTAGAAAACCGTTCAAGCCTAGTTCAACATCAGCCATGTGTCTCTCCCTTATACCGCTGGTTACACCTTGGTGGGCCCTCAACTTCTTCTGAAACCACATGTCAATCGACACGTCACCATCTAGCATTACACCTAGACAAACCCTTTTTCCTTTCGCTATTTCGCGAAGCATATCCTTCGGTTGGTTCACAACCGCGAAATAACGCGAGCCCTTGGATCAAAATGGAGTTGATCCTCTTTTAACCTCATGCTTTATCTATCTTTGGGGCCGAAAAACCTTTTCGTCATTTTGCAGGGCATAAAACATGAGCATTTTACCTTTGCGAATTCACACGGGATGTTAGATTATTTTTGACTTGCTCGATGCTTAACAATCTTAACTGAATTCGACAGACGTGGGCCCTCTGACTCAACTTCATCCACCTGGCATCTAGTCTCTTTTAAACTGACATGTCAACCTTTCATTTACTGAGAGAAAACACTGGGTTCCAACTCATCCTTGCCACCTGTATCTACCAAGTCACTTCTTATCCCGCAGCATGACTCACCTCTGGGACCCACCTTTTAACCCTTAGACCCGCCTTACTGACTATTGTGGCCTCTGCCACGTGCCATCATCTTACTCGCCCTCTCGACTAGCTGGACCATTTGCTTGGAGTGCCATGTCATTTCGCTACTTCGCGAAAGCTAACTGTCGAGCATCTTCATCCTACGAAACAACGTGAACTGTCAGATCAAATTGGACTTGATCCCCTTTTAGTCGCTTAGAAAGTCTTCGCTGTAGGGTCCCACTAGATGCTTTCACCATTTCGTGAAAGGTATTTCACTTGCAAGTTCAGGCTGCGAAATAACTCCAGCCATTGGATCTTGGACGAGATGAAGTCATTTTAAACCGGGCCAAATGTGCCATTTAGAATGCATTTCCCTTTTGTCATTTCGCGAGTCTTAAGCCACGCATAACTTCACCTAATGAAATAGCAAAAACCGTAGATCCCCCTGAGAACTGCGCACAACTTATTGGGCCCAACAACATTAGGAAGAAAACATAAGGCATAAAATTTTACGATTAATTCAACAACCGCCTAGGCAAATGACAAGGGGGGGACACCTCCCATGACCCCAAGACCCATTACTTAAGTGGATAAAGTAACAAAGGAATAGAAACCAGAGGGTTTTTTGATAAAACATTGAACAATTTAAAATTAAAACCCTAAACCCCTAGGACCTAACACAGAGCTGAAGCAATTGATACTATGTCTAATTCAAAATTTCAAAAACTTAGCCGATTATCCAAAAGGAAAACCCATTTTTTTAATAGTGATAACAGTGGCTCTGATTGGGGATGGTTGATTGCAAGGTCGACACAAGAAAACTTAGAAACTCAGGAGAAATAGACCAAAACACAGACCTAAACAAAACAACAGGAAATAAATAAAATATATACAAACAAAGGACCTACTCTACATGGACATCAAGAGAAATAATGTTTCAGGAATTGTCCATGCACTGGGAATTCCTATATTTCATCATTCATATTCTTCACAAAATATGAATCCTTACCATTTAACTCATAGACCACAAAAGGGCCAATCCATAATGATTCAAAATTTTTATGCTTTCCCTTGTCCTGTCCTTTTGCATTCCACTGAAGAACAATGTCATCAACTTGAAACTTCCTTAATGATGTCGTTTTATCAAAAAGGTATTTGGACTGCAATTGAATCTTCTGATTTCTCTTATGAGCCAAAGTTTTGAGCTCTTCCACCTCCACAATTTGGATCATTTTGTTTTCCATAGGTTCAGATAGCTCTATGTCCTCATCTTGCAAGAACTTGTAAACTGGAAGAAGATTATTCACTAGCAATCTGACTTGAGTACCATAAACCAGTTCAAAAGGTGACATTCCAATGGCCTTCTTGACTGTTATTCTGTCTGCCCACAAAGCTAACTTCAATTTTTTATCCCAAGATCTCTTATTTTCTTCCAGGATTTTCTTGATGATGTTCAAAAGGGTTTTATTGCTGGATTCTACTTGTCCATTCCCCTGAGGGTGATAAGGTGAAGAGTAAGACATGAGTATTCCATGACTGGTACAAAATCCTACAAACTCTTTCGACCTGAAACTCATGGCATTGTCCATTACCAATTTAGCAGGTATTCCAAACCTAGTTATTACATTATCCATCAAGAAATCAATGACAACCTTACTTGTAGCTCTTCTTGTAGGAATAGCTTCTATCCATTTGGTGAAATAGTCAGTGGCTACTATGATCCATCTGTGACCTCTTCCTGACCTCTCAACAATCTCTCCAATAAAATCAATGCCCCACTGGACAAAAGGGGCTTCCACTGTGACTGGATTTAAGGGTAAGGCTCTTTGAATAAGGTAGGCCAAAAGTATCCAGCCTGGATTATCTTACCAGCAGTTGTCTTAGCAGAGTAATGACCCCCACACACTCCATCGTACATTTCAGTCAATACTTGTTTAGCCTGGAATTCATCCAAACACATTAGTAATTCTCCATCTCTTTTTCTCTAGAACAGATCACCTTGAATGAGCACATATTTTTGTGACTTGAGTTTCAGAGTTCTTTTCTGATTATGTGTCATTCCTTCTGAGAATGCAGCATCTCTTAGGAATCAGACTATCTCTGAGTACCAAGGTTACCTTTCAATGCTAGTGACTGAAGTATCTCTGACTTCAACATTATGTATTTCAAAATTCATAAGATTAGACTCAGTCATGAGCTTAGCCAAACCTAAACCTCTCACCAATTTGGTGATCTTTATCTCCAGGTCAAAATCTTGAATTCTATTAATCTGTCTGCATCTTTTCCTTGTAACCTCGGACTGGGACAGAATATCCTTAACTGCAGCATGTGGGACATAGGCAATGATATTTGCATTTACCAGATATGGCCTAAAAACCTTGACAGCTTTAACCAAAGCATAAGCTTGTTTCTCCATGGTCTCATATTTTAATTCTGCTGCTTGCAAAGACTTGCTATAGAAAGCTATGGGATGTTCATATCCCTCATTGTCCTTTTGTAACAATATTGTAGCTACTGTATGATATGAAGCAAAAGAAAACAGAGAAAAGGGCTTACTGTAATCAGGAGATTTTAACACTGGTGCTTCCTGAATGGCCCTTTTAATTTCAGCAAAAGCCTCTAAGGCTTCTTGATCCCAACAAAATTTGGTATCCTTCTTGAGCAACTTGACAATGGGCTTCACTATTTCTGCAAAGTTTGCAATGAATCTCCTAACAAAATTTACTTTACCTAGAAAGGATTGAATACCTTTTACATTCTTAGGTTCAGACACCTTGTTTATTGCTTCAATTCTTTCAGGGTCTATCCTTACCCCTTCCTTGGAAATAATGTGTCCCAATAGTTTTCCTTTAGTGACTCCAAAATGACATTTCTTGGGATTTAGTGACACATCGAATTCCAAGGCTTTATTGAACACCTTTTCCAAATGTCCACAATGATCATCAGCCCTCTTAGAAAAATAGGTTAGATCATCTTGATAAACCACCATGATGATGTTAATGAATTATTTGAAGGCTACATCCATAGCTCTCTGAAATGTAGTTCCAGCATTTTTCAATCTGAATGGCATTCTCACATAGACATATGTTCCCCATGGAGTAGTGAAGGTAGTTTTAAACTGTTTAGATTCCTTCACTAATACTTGATTGTATCCTGAAAAACCATCCATCATGGATAAAAGATCACAACCTGTCACTCTTTGTAGCATGGCTTCCATATTTAGGGAAGAGTAGTTATCTTTCAAAGAAGCCACATTCAAATTTCTAAAATCTACACACAATCTAATGTCCCCATTTTTCTTTCTTACTGGGACCAGATTGGAGACCCATGAAGAATGTCTTATAGGTTTGATAATCCCCCCTTCTCTTAATTTAGTCAACTCTTGCTACATCTTAGTTTCTAACATGGGATTGATGGGTCTCTGTTTCTGTCTAAAAGGCTTAGCATCTGGAAGTAAAGGAACTTCATGCTGAAAAAGATCTTGTCTATATGCTTTTAGGTCTTCATAAGACCAAGCAAAAACATGTTTATATTTCCTCAATAAATTAATAAGGTTAGTCCTGACATGAGGGACTAATTTCTTCCCAATGTATACTAACTTAGGGGATGATTTAGTCCCCAGGTTTACCTCCTCTAATTCTTCCAACTTGGTGGTAGACTGCTGATGTAAGTGACTGTCATTGTAACTGAACATGCTTTCTAGCTCTACCAGCCCTTTAGGTATTTCATTGGTTTCCAACTGGACCAAATTATTTCCAAACATTGTTTCCCTATTATCAACCACCTCCACCAGTGCATTGCAATCAATCTTATGTCCATCATAATCATCAACACATTGGATGAACCTAAGAATGTCTTCATCATCAACAAAAACTTGCCAATTGTACACATTATCAGGAATAGCAGGCCTAGATTTTATTTCCACCGTGGAAATACCGGTTAGTGTTGCATCATCATTTTTCAAGGCAACATTAGCTAGGAAATCTGCCATAATATTCTTTGATCACTCTATCCAATTAATAGAAAATGCACTAAAATGATCAATAACATCCCAAACTGCATGTTTATATCTCTTTAATTTATCATTCTTGGATACATATTTGGATCTTACCTGAGATACAACCAATTCTGAATCCCCTAACATTGTCAACAGCTGGATTCCATGCTTCTTTGCAACCTCAAGCCCCAACAATAGAGCTTCATACTCTATAGTGTTATTTGTGCACTAGAAGGCTAATAAGAATGAATACTTAAAAGTTATACCTAATGGGGATACAAAAAGAACCCCTGCTCTAGATCCTTCTTTGGAGCAAGCTCCATCAAAATACATCTGCCATAATCCATACTGTTGTGCTTCTAATTCGACCACAATGGGGTCAGTATTCTTCAATTGGGGTAAAATTGGTTGAAGTCTAAAGTTATCAAGATCTACATCAATCATACAATTGAGCATATTAGGGTCTACATTTTCAATTACCCTAGGAGCATGTGGCTCTCTATACAATTTGACCTGATTTCCATTGATTGGAATGGTGGCATAAGATAAGTCCAGTTGAACATTTCCTCCTACTACTGTTGTCCATTGCGTGGATAGTAACATACCATAATGGGGCTTGGTATCAGTAACAATAACATCCATTTTATAAGTTGCCTCAGGGAATGCTGCTATTTTTACCTCAACATCTTTCATTGTACCTATCACAAGTACTTCCCTGTTATCCATAGCATAGCATTTTCTATATACAGTGGTTACTGACAGTCCCAATTCTTTCAAAACACCATAGGGCATTACATTAGCAACAGCTCCTGAATCTATCATGCAGTTTTTTATCAACCGGTTGTTTACTAACAAAGTAACATAGAAAGGATCTACCTGTGAGGGCTCTTGAGTGATAGTGGTTCCAACATAAACCTCTAGGGTTTGGAACTCTTGATCCTTTCCAATTCTAGCTGAACTGGTGGGTAAGACTGTGTCACTATTAGATATACTAGAAAATAAAGACAAAGCTGCATCCCTATGTTCTTTAATCTTCAGTAATTCTACTAATAGGATAGTGACCTTCATCTGAGTAAGAGCTTGAGCCATGTCAAATGTAGAACTATTGCTTATTTAAGAACTAGCTCTAACTCTTTCTACCTTAAATTGACTTGTCTTTTTTTACTATGGCAGCTCCTCGTATATCACTGGTGTTTTTATCATATGTACTCTTGGGTACATCTTTAACTTGTTCCCTTTTTTCTTGACCAATCTTAGGAACAGTAGTAGCACTACTTGTTGCCCCCTTTTGAGTGACCTCTTTTATGAACATGGAACTGGGTTCACCCTGATCAGTGTCCTTCTTAGTGCTCCTCAAGTTATAGTTGTGTTTTGCTTTGGCAATGGCAACTTTAGTGAGATTTTTAACTTCTTCATCCTCAATTGTTACCACATTCAATGTAGGATGCCAACCTAAGGTTAGTTGTCCTTGAACAAACCTTTCATTATCTATCACATCATTGTATTCACTTTGTATAGACTCCTCATCACTTTCTATGATGGTTTCAAACATATTGATGTCAGGCTCAACTTCTTGTCTCATAGATTCTTCGAGAGCCTGAGCCATTGCACACTGATGAGGAGAATGTGGTCCATCACAAGCAATACACTAGGGAGTATTTTCTATATTATGGACAGTTTTCCCTTTCAAGGGATCTAGAGTGTCCTGATTTTGGGCAATTTTAGGCTTCACATTTTGGGGTTTGCCATCTTTCCAGTTGGTATTATAAGGCATTTCATGCAATCTAGGGGGTCTATCTTGCCAATTATAATGGGGTTTGTCATTTTTGTTTACCTTGGCAGTTAGATCTTTCATTGCAATAACCAACTTCTCTATCTTCTCTTCCTCCTTAGCAACTTTATTAGGTTGTTGTTTTGTTTCTTGCCATAATCTACCATATGTTCTTCTTCCTAACTTCCCAGATGCTTTTCTATTACTTTCTACATTAATGGCAATTCTAAAAGCATCTCTCAAGTTATGTGGATTCTTATCTCTCAGGATATAGGTCATCTTAGAATCAAATGCATTGTAGTAGGTATTTAAACACATGTTATCATCTAATCTTATCACCTGATACAATCGATGCATGGCCTTTTGGAATCTGGCATTGAAGTCAGTGACCATTTCATTATTAGACTTTCTGATGTTATTGAATTCATTGAGCATGAAGCTCACATTAGTCTTATCACCATACTGTTCTTGAAAACAATTTTTAAAATCCTCCCATGACCCTATGCTATTAACTGGAAGACCTCTGTACCAATCTCTTGCATCATCAACCAGGGATTGGACGAACAATTTCATGATAACATCTTCATCCACTATCTCATAGTCATTTATTAGGTCCCCAAAAGATTTTAGATGTTCCTCAGCACTAATTGCATTGTTCCCAACAAATTTATGGAGCCTGTCTCTTAACTCAGTAGGAACATGATTGGGATATCCTAGGATCCCATCAAAGAACAATTGTCTATATTGTTCTAAATTGATTAGTCTCCTTTGAAAAGGGGTAATAGCATTATTGTTTCCCATAGTCATTCTAACTTTTGGAATTGGAGACTGAGATATTTGGGTGTATTGACTGTTCACAAGAATTTGACTCGCTAATGCTATATTAATAGACAGTGTAGGTTGAATTTTAACTAGGGGAATGGAAATTTGTTGAGGATTAGGCTTACTAAGGTCTTCTGATGGAAACGTGATAGGGGGAGCCTTTAAGTAACTAATTTTTCTTTTAACTTCCTGATTTGCTGCTTCCAATTCAACTTTCTCTAGTTCCATTTGGAGATCCTCTTTTTCTTTCCTCATTCTTTCCATTTCTCTCTCATGTGCTGACAACCTATGAGAAATCTCCTCTGTAGTTTTAGATTCAATTCCATCATCCACCCATTTCTATTTTCCTTTATCCACATTAGTCATAGGAAGCTGAGAATCACTAAATACTTCCCTGTTTGGTTGGACTACTGACCTGTATGCTTGCTTGGTTTTGGGTATTAGAATTTCTCTGATCACAGGGCCTTCCTCATCACTCTTTTCTTTTTCCTTAGCTAGCACTTCAAGATCAACTATTTGTCTAAGAAGCCTATCTTTCTCCATTAATTTAGCTTTGACTTCCTTCTCCTTATTTGCTTCCTTTTGGACTCTTAGGGAGATTAGATGGTGAACTCTCTTATTCAAATCTTCAATTTCTTGGGATACTTTATCTTCATTAGGGAAATTTTCCTCAGAATCTGATATATTGACTTGATCTATGTCAATCAAACTAATGTTTCCATCAATTGTTCTAGGCACAAAGTGTCTAATTGCATTTGAACTAGTTCTATCTCTTGTAGAGACACTAACATGGGATAAATCTTGATTTAAAACATGTGCATTATCAATATTTCCAAACAATCCAGAATGGAAGCCTAATATATCTTGTTCAGAATCTCTGGAAGAAGAATTAGACTTTGTATAAACAGGTCAATCAGGCATCTTACCATTATTATTGTTCTTTTGTACCCAAATAGCATTTGATGGCTTCTGTAACATTGATCTCTTCTAGCCTCTTCGTGACTGCACGGGCAAACCCTCTTGCAAAGTTTCATGAGGATGTTTCTTCATGAATGATCTGGTGTCTTTTCCTCCTTGCATTACGCTTGTTTTCCTTTTAGAATGATTTATAATTCACAAGGACTAGTTCCAAGATAACAGAGTCACCACCCACAAGAATATGGGAATTATGAAAATAAGCTTTAGAATAATACATAGCAATTCAAAACACACAATTATTTTCTTTACAACTTAAGCACAAATCTGTGACTGGATCCTTAATATGACTCTCCCCAGCAGAGTCGCCACTTTTGTTGTCTTCAAAATCTGATTCACTTCAACATCCTTATAATAAAATGATTAAACTCTATGCAGAAGAGATATTAAAGGGAAGGAAACTCTTAGGACAACATATGACAAGGTTTGATTTAACCTTCTACACTTCGGACCTACTCAGAGTCCAGGCTGGTATACCTTTGTGAACTAAATTCACACTTTCAAAAGATAAATCCACAGCAAACCAGTCCAGAAAACCAGTGGATCTAATCACCTTGAGACTAACTGAAACAAAGGAATGAAAATTATACTCATATTTAGTATTTTGACCTACAAAACATGTAATAGGCAACCTCTATCTATACCAATGCCTTATCCAAGGTCACAGAGTCATCTAAATTCAAACAATACTCCCCAAACAAAATATCTTTACACATCCCATTGGCTCGGCTTCTGTTGATCCCTATATATGCCTGACACACATAAGAATTTATGCATACTAAATTAAACTATGCTCATAAAGATTCAAAGTATCCTCCAGAGAATTTACTGGTAGAAATAATTCTTGCATATTTAATTCCCCTCCTAAAGAGAAAAAGCCAAGGAAAATATCTATTGAAAGTTGCCTTGCAACCCTATTCAAACAAAATAACCCTGGATCGTTCAGAATGAAACAGTAAACAAGTGCAAACACATTTGAAGATGACACAAAGTTTTTACTCAAAGCTGATGGTCTGTATATTGATATTATCTTCAAGAAAGTATTACAAATTTTTTTGAATATTCTCCATTAAACTTAGAAAAGCTCAGATAAATTTCTGCAGTGTTTTCTTACAATTCTTTGCAATCCTTTTTTCTATTAGTCCTGGTATCCATTTATAACAATATGGATGCACATAGCTTCGGACTTTCCTAGGAGAATTTGTTACAATCATTTCTTTTCTAGAAGAAGTTACAAAGCCATTTACAAAAATAGTTACAAGTCCTTTTTGACCTCTACAGCTTCTTCTACCTGCTGTCCGATTGCAACCTCTTCTAACTATTCAGGAGCACCCTCTAACTGATCTACATCCTAGATGGCATATTTTCTCATCCACTCATTGTACACATCATCTATTGGCCATGCGAATTTAATCACTTTTGCCTTTGCCTTGGTTAACCTTTTCTAGGAATTTCTCATCTTGTTGACCTCTGAATTGAGAAAACCATAATGAGATTTGATTTTCTCTATCTCCTGAATTGTTACAACAAAAAAGGAAGCATCATCTAAGTCAATAATTCCTTTTATTCTGGCTAACAGCTTGGCCTCTAATTCCTTAAGCCACACTTGTTTGTCCTTCAGTTGATCTGGGCTGACAAAAACTCCCGGGAGCAATTCAAAAACCTGATCAACATACTCCTTTTTGTACAAGTTGATTTTCTAGTCAGCATTATCCACCCCTTCTGTCAATTATACTAAGTCCTTGGTGGTTTCACAAGTGGATTTGATGATAGGATTAGCCCCTGCTTCATCAGAAGATACACAAATAAGCTCCAAGTCCTGCTCTCTAGGCTTCCACTTGTCAAAAATAGGTGTCAAAATGGCCTTATCTCCATTAAGTTCATTCCACATATCCAAAATCTTGCTTATGTTATTATATAATAGTGAGGCATTCATTGTATCTGCAAAACTTGAAATGGTAGCCCTTACTCTTTCCTCATACTTCTTTGCATACAAGGGCTGAGCCTGTTTTAAATTATCTAACTGTTGAGGAGTAATCTCAACCATTTGGGAGCTAGAAGGTGCTGGAGATGGTGGGAACTCAATGATGGGGCTGGTAGGTGGAGGTCTTGCAGGAGAAGAGGAGATCATCAGTGTTGAAGACTCACCTTGATGGTACTGTCCTGTCAACTGGCTTTGCAGCTTAGCGATGATGCTATCTTTACCTCTTACCTCTTCCTTGGCACTGTTATAAGCCTTCAAAATTGTCTCCAACTTGACTTGGAGGTCTGCTTTTTCCTTAGCCTCCCTTTCTACTACTGCAACACTAAATTTTGTAGTCTCTAGCACAGTGCTAGCAGCTTCCACCACCCTTGTGTTCTGCACTCTCTTCACTATCATTCACCAAGGTAGCTTGACCCTAGGGTGTCCTTACTTCTCTTATTCTCATCTCTCTTGAGAGACCATATGACAAGTGCAGCATTATCTTTGCTAAAAGTGATTCCCTCCATGGGCTTGGTTACCAGGGCATCTGTTATGTCCCACTCAGGGAGAATAAGTACTCCAGCTTGTGCCACCATATCTCTTCCTTGCTCAGGAGTGATGGTCTTAAACTCATCCATCATTTCTTTCTTTATTTCCTCCTCGACCAGAGTTGGATCTTTGTAAGGCTTCTTACCTTTTCTCTTCTCACATCTTGCATTGTATTTGTCTATATTTTGCTTCCATACAAACTGCATAAATGCTTCTGATGTAACAAAAATTTTGTCAGCCAAGAAGTCATCACTAGCCTGTTTGATCTCAGGATCCCACTCCTGGCCCTTAAATTCATTGGTAGTGATGTTCATTTTAGCAGCAAGGGTCTCTTTTGGCATTCCCTCTTCTACTTCATCATAAATGTAGCTATTTCTCCTAGACTGCCTAACTATATCAGTTGTTCAGCTACTGCCTGTTCATCTCCTATGTGAATAGGGGATTAGGATGGAGAGTACAAGGGTGTATCAGATTGTACTTATTTTCCTAATCTCTGCTTCTTTGGGCTCTCTTGGATGTCAATGACATCTTGTATCTTCCTCTTTCCTTTGGAGGTAGAGGGCTCCCCTGTTGTAGGCATCAACACACTATAATTAGATTTCTTGTCCAATGTATAGTCACCAAGAGGGGTTGCTCTGGTGGAGGAAGACCTACTTGGAACCATTCTTGCCTTTTCAGGGTTGCTTTTAATCATAGCCTCCCTCTTTTCTTTCAGAGTCTGCATTACATCCTCAAAGCAAACAATTAGGAACTTTATTTTCTCCTCAAAAGGGAAAAAGCTAGACAATGGGTCATAGCTGGCATCAAACTGATGTACAAAATCTAAGGCTTTCTTATAAGCCACCCATTTTTCCTTCCTCAACTCTTTCTCATCTGGATCAAACTCATTTCTAATGAGGTCTTCAGGAAACTGAAAGTGATGGAGTCTACCGCTACACACTTCTCTCTTTCTAAACATGCCATTGAAGAAGTCTTCTGGATCGGCACACCTCGATATTGTAGTTGACAAATGATAAGGTTTGAGAAAATCCTCAAAACAATTCTAACCTCCCTTGGTCATTACAAATTGGTGGGCTATAGTGACCGTAGGGAAAATAGTCCCTTTATCCCTGCCTGTCAGCTCTGCCTCTTGCATTGTTGGCATTATGTGAACCGGCATGAAGACATAATGACATTGTATGTTGTCATTGATGTCAATATGTGTTATGAAGTGAACCGACATATGTGATATGTGAGAGGAGGGAACTGGGATATGTATGAACCAGTTTACATGCAAAAGTGAAGCAGTATATTTGTTCAAGGAGAACCGACATGTCAAGATCTACTGGCATGTAGTTATGGGAACTGACACATGGAAGCATTGTATGACGACCGGTTGGTAGGTAGCTTCCACTTCAGGATTTTTGATTGGAGTACCTCAAGTCTATGTGACTGAATCGGTGATCTTTGTGTGATGAGTTAGTAGTATAATGGAGGATAGATCATGTTGCCACGTAAGCTCTGTGCACATGAAGGATCTTACATAAAGAAGACTACTCCTATTTACCTTGAGAATGTGCGAAGTCTGTCAAACGGTGATAACACATGATGGGTTATCAGCTGCCATGAAATCGGTGGAAAATGGATGATGGAGAATGTCTTGAGATCGATTCAAGACTGTTGCATTTAATACAGTATGATTCAACGGTCAGGATTGAACCACTTAAATTGCTTAACCTAACAGGTTTAGGGTTTAGGGTTTTTGCTACTGACTTGTCTGTTTCCTATAAGGTAGATGTTGTGTTTCTTTCTAGGGTTGTTGGCAAAAGTTGTGAATGTGTATCTAAGGGAAGTGATACGTGATTCTTGCCAGACCAAAGGAGAGAAGAGATACCTGCAAAGTGAATGTTCAGAAGGAGAAGAGGAGCCTAAATAGATCTACATTGGCATTGAGTGCTATTAACAGATCATTGTAATTCCTATTGATCTCTAACCACTTCAATAGTTGTAAAGTCCCCTAACAGGGTAGCCTTAACTGGCTTGATGCAAAATCCCCTAACAGGGTGGTCTTAATAGGCTTGATTCAAATCCCTTAACCAAGTAACTCGAGGTTAATGAGTTCCGAGAAGCTATAGAGCTGTGGAGATCCTTTAGCTATTGAGTTCTTGAAATCCTCTAACAAGGTGACCCTACCGGGTTTAACCCTTAACCGAGTATTATAGCTATTCCTAACAGGATTGGTTCCTAGCAGAACCTATTGTAATGTCTTTAACCGGACAAGGCTCCTAATAGAGCAGACTTCAAAAGAGTTCAAAAGTAGCTTGTGGGTATTCATCCCCACCGTGGATTTTCCCAGTTGGGTTTCCACGTGAAAAAATATGTGTGTCATGTGTGATGCTTTGTTATTACCTGTTGAGCATATGATGGTTCTGTGTTTTATGCCTGTCTATAAAGCATACTGAACTAACTATTATGATGATCAGAGGATAGTTTACCTGTTCATGCATGAGGGTGAAATGGTAGTGTTGTTTTGAGTTAAATGAAAAGCTAAGTGTTGAACTGGTCAATGCTTGTTTTAGACACTCTTGGCTTTACTGGTTGCAGTCTGTGTTGAATAGTTATTCCTGTTTGCCAGTCGTTTGGAGTATTTGCTGTCAAACTAGCTTTAGACTATATTTGTGTTTGTACTGATTCACCCCCCCTCTCAGTACTGTTTTGGTACTAGTGGTTCATCATTGAGTTATCAATTGGTATTAGAGCGCCTCCAGGTCCTCTGTGTTGTAAGCTTAACCGCTTGAGGAAAAGATCCTAGTCAAATGATGAAAAGGGAAGGTCCAAAGTTTAACAGGGAAAATTTTGGTATATGGAAAGATAGGATGAAGATATTCATCAAAAGCATGGGTGTTCAACACTGAAGTTATGTTGAAAATGTATATGTTGTTCCTACCGGTACTCTCACCGATGACCAAAAGAGAGAGATATAAGAAAATGGGCAAATCATGGAAGCCCTCAATAGTAGTCTATCTGACATTGAGTTTATTGATGTTCAGGACAAGGCAAATCCCAAAGAGGTATGGGATGCTCTTGAAAATATCTATGGTGGTGATGAGCATGTAAAACAGGCTAAGGAAGAAAACCTAAGAGGGAAGTTTGAAGACATGCAAATGGTTGAAGGAGAGACCATTCAGCAGTATGGAATAAGAATTAAAATGATTGTTGGAGAAATCAAGAGTGCAGGTGGCAAAATAGAAGATTCCACAGTAGTAAGTAAAGTTTTGAGATCCCTGTTGCCAGTCTATGCAATAAGAGTCACTACTATTCAAGAGCTGAGATCAATAGACAAGTCTAAAGTGTCCTTGGATTCCATCATAGCCAAGTTGATAGCCTATGAGCTGAATAGTTTTGATGGCAGTGTTCAAAAGATAGAATCAACATTTAAAGCTTCTGCTGTACCATCCAGAAAAGGAAAAGAGGCTAGCACTAGTGGGGAACCTAATCAGAGCAGAGAAATGAATGATGAAGAGTTTCTGATGGAATTTGAAGCTCTTCTTGCCAGGAAATTTTCAAAAGGAACTGGTAAATACAAAGGTAAGCTACTTTTGAAATGTTTTTCCTGTAACTGGATAGGACATATTGCTATGAACTGTCCAAATAGCGACAACAAGGATAAACCGAAGAAACTATTTTGTGGTAGTTGATGAAGCTGTCACAGATCAGGAATCAGAAGATGAAGAGAATGAAGACATTGTGTTTGTTGTTGTAAAGGAAGATGTGGCAGATAAGAAGGCTTTTGTCTCCCAGTTTGATAATTCAAATGAGTGGATCATTGATAGTGGCGGTTCTCATCATATGACTGGTGACCGAAGCAAGTTTCTATCCTTGGAGGTGTATGATGGTGGTGTGGTTCGCTTTGGCAATGATGCACCATGCATGGTCAAAGGCAGAGGGTCCATCTCTTTGAATGGAAAGAGTAGTGATGACAATATGTACTGGGTTGATGGTCTCAGACACAACCTTCTAAGTGTTGCCCAGCTAAATGACAGTGGCCTCACTCTACAATTCAAGAATGGAGTTTGCAGAATCAAAGGAAAAGATGGTAAATTGGTGGCCACTGGCATGCAGACCAAAGGTAACTTATTTCAGTTGAATGCAAATGTAAGTACCTATTTTATGGCTAAGCTTGATGATAGTTGGATATAGCATAGGAGACTCTGTCATATAAACTTTGATAACATTGTAAAGGCTAGTAAGATCAAGGCAGTTAGAGGGTTGCCGGTGCTAAACAAACTGGATAATACCTTGTGTAGAGAGTGTCAATTAGGGAAAATGTCTTCCTCAACTTTTAAAGGTAAATCTTTCACTACTGACAACTTGCTTGATCTTGTACATACTGATTTGTGTGGTCCTATGAAAACTAGAAGTGCACAGGGTGATAGGTACTTCATGATCCTCACTGATGACTGCTCAAGAATGATGTGGGTCACATTCTTGAAAGACAAGTTTGAAGCTTTTGGGAAATTCAAAGCTTTCAGAGCATTAGTGGAGAAGGAAAGCGGTAAAAGGATCAAGTGTCTCAGAATTGATCAAGGAGGGGAATTCACTTCCAGTGAATTCAACAAGTATTGTGAAGAATTTGGCATCAAGAGATAGTTGTCTTCCCCCCGGACTCCACAGCAGAATGGCCTAGCAGAGAGGAATAACCGGACTATGGTTGAAGTAGCTAGAACCATGTTGATTCAAGGAAAGGTTGCTCACACCTTTTGGAGAGAAGCGGTGAGCAGTGCAGTCTACACTATGAACCGAGTACTCATCAAAAAGGGTAAGGACAAAACTCCTTATGAGTATTGGACCGGTAAGACACCTGTGGTTAGCTACTTTAAGATATTTGGTAGCAAATGTTACATCAAGAGGAGTGAACATCAGGGAAAATTTGAAGCTAAATGCGATGAGGGAATATTTCTAGGATATTCCATCAAGAGTAAAGCTTTCAAGTGCTACAACAATAGGACTCAGAGAATTATGGAAAGTATCAATGTAAGAGTTGATGAATCCTCTGAGAAAACTGAGGAAACCGGTGGTGAGCAAGCTATAAATGAACAGGTTGCAAGCTTCTGGGAACCAGTTGTTAGCCAAACAAGTACCACTAATAGTGTCCCTGAATCGGAGAATGCTGATACTGATGAAGATGAGGATGAAGAAGAAAAGCAAGAAGAACTAGTTAAAACCATTCCTTGGTATGTCAAGTTGAATCATGATCCTAAGAAAATCATAGGTGATAAGGATGTAGGAATCCTTACAAGAAGAAAGATCAGAGAAAACTCATGTATGATCTTTGAATTTGAGCCTAAATCATTCAAAGAGGCTCATAAAGATGAAGACTGGATCAAGGCAATGGAAGAGGAACTTGATCAGATAGAGAAAAATGGTACATGGTCCTTAGTACCCAGACTTGAGCATAAAAATGTCATTGGCACCAAATGGGTGTTCAGAAACAAGTTGAATGAGGATGGCACAGTGATTAGAAATAAAGCTAGATTAGTATGCAAAGAATATGCTCAAGAAGAAGGAGAAGACTATGGGGAAACCTTTGCTCCTGAAGCTAGATTGGAAGGAGTTCATATGGTTCTTGCATATGCAGCTTTCAAAAGGTTCAAAATATATCAAATGGATGTAAAATTTGCATTCCTAAATGGTGTACTTGAAGAGGAGGTATATATAAAGCAACTAGATGGGTTTTCCCTATCTGAAGACAGTGATATGGTGTGCAGGATACATAAAGCTTTATATGGTCTAAAGCAAGCACCTAGGGCATGGTATGAGTGCCTACATTCCCATCTTGTGAAGATTGGATTTGAGAGAACAAGTGAAGATAACAATATCTACTTGCAGTTTGAAGGAGATCAGATCCTGATCTGTGAGGTTTTTGTTGATGACATTATCTTTGGAGGAGATGACAAGATGAGTCATGAGTTTGATGATGAGATGAAGAAAGAGTTTGAGATGTCACTCATAGGGGAGATTAAGTTCTTCATTGGACTGCAGATCTAGCAGATGGAAGATGGAATCTTTATCACTCGGTCCAAATATGTCAAAGAGGTACTGAAGACCTTTGGCATGGAAGATAGCAAACCGGTTGGTACACCAATGGTGACCGGTTGCAAATTGACAAAAGAGGATGATTCTACACTGGTTGATGAGAAGGAATACTGATCAATGATTGGTAAGTTGCATTATGTAGTGCATAGCAGACCAGATATTGCACATGCAGTTGGCATTACTACAAGGTTCCAGAAAAGTCCAAGAGAATCCCACTTGATTGCAGTCAAGCTGATTCTTAGGTATCTAAAGGGAATAGTTGACTATGGATTGTGGTACCCATACAACAATGATTTCAATCTGAAAGTGTTCACAGATGCTGATTGGACAAGTAATGTGGATGACCAGAAAAGCACAACTGGTGGTGCATTCTTTCTCAGTGGTAGACTGGTCTCATGGATGAGTAAAAAGCAGAGTTGTATCTCTCAGTCTATAGTGGAAGCGAAGTATGTTGCAGCTTTCATGAACTGTACTCAGACAATTTGGATGAAGTATGTACTGGAAGGCTTCAAGATCCCTGTATCTGAACCGGTAAGTATATTCTGTGATAACACAAGTGCTATCAATATATCAAAGAATCCAGTCTTACATTCTAGAACCAAGCATTTTGAGCTTAAGTATCATTTCTTGAGGGAAAAGGTTCAGAATAAAGAGATTGCACTACAGCATGTGTCCAGTAAGGAGCAGTTAGTAGACATATTCACCTAGCCTCTCCCAAAGACTACATTTGTGCATTTAAGAGGTGAATTGGGGGTACTGCCCCTTCAGGACGTGAACTAAAAGTAATTGTTCCACATCAATCAGGCATTGCAAGGTCAAATTTTTTTGTTGATTGATGTGTTGAAGGATTCTACTCCTCAGGGGGAGCAACATGATGGAACAAAGATGCTTGTACCTTCACTTTGGCATTGTTGTCAAAGGGGGAGAAGGAGTGAACCGAAAAGATATCTGCAGCAAATGGGGAGAAGATGTGAAGCGGAGAGGATATCTTTGTATATTGCCATCAATGCCAAAGGGGGAGATTGTTGGTATTATGTGAACTAGCATGAAGACATAATGACATTCTATGTTGTCATTGATGTCAATATGTGTTATGAAGTGAACCGACATATGTGATATGTGAGAAGAGGGAACTGGCATATGTATGAACAGGTTTACATGCCAAAGTGAAGTAGTATATTTGTTCAAGGAGAACCGGCATGTCAAGATGAACCGACATGTAGTTATGGGAACCGACACATGGAAGCATTGTATGACTACTGGTTGGTAGGTAGCTTCCACTTCAGGATTTCCTGTTGGAGTACCTCAAGTCTATGTGACTGAATCGGTGATCTTCGTGTGATGAGTTAGCACTATAATGGAGGATAGATCATACTGCCACATAAGTTCTATGCACGTGAAGGATCTTGCATAAAGAAGACTATTCCTATTTACCTCGGGAATGTGCGAAGTCTGTCAAACGGTGATAACGCGTGATGGGTTATCAACCACCATGAAATTGGTGGAAAATGAATGATGGAGAATGTCTTGAGATTGATTCAAGACTGTTACATTTAATACAGTGTGATTCAACGGTCAGGATTGAACCGCTTGAATTGCTTAACCTAATAGGTTTAGGGTTTAGGGTTTTTGCTACCGCCCTGTCTGTTTCCTATAAGGTCGATGTTCTATTTCTTTCTAGGGTTGTTGGAAAAAGTTATGAATGTGTATCCAAGGGAAGTGATACGTGATTCTTGCCAAACCAAATGAGAGAAGAGATACCTGCAAAGTGAATGTGCAGAAGGAGAAGAGGAGCCTAAATAGATCTGCATTGGCATTGAGTGTTGTTAACATATCATTGTAATTCCTGTTGATCTCTAACCACTTCAACAGTTGTAAAATCCCCTAACAGGGTAGCCTTAACTGGATTGATGCAAAATCCCCTAACAGGGTGGTCTTAACAAGCTTGATTCAAATCCCTTAACCGGGTAACTTGAGGTTAATGAGTTCTGAGAAGCTATAGAGCTCTGGAGATCCTTTAGCTATTGAGTTCTTGAAATCCTCTAACAAGGTGACCCTATCGGGTTTAACCCTTAACCGGGTGATCCCTAACAGGATCGGTTCCTAGCAGAACCTATTGTAATGTCTTTAACCGAACAAGGCTCCTAATAGAGCGGACTTCAAAAGAGTTCAAAAGCAGCTTGTGGGTATTCATCCCCACCGTGGTTTTTCCTAGTTGGGTTTCCATGTGAAAAAATATGTGTGTCATGTGTGATGCTTTTATCTTGTGATGCTTTGTTATTACGTGTTGAGCATATGATGGTTTTGTGTTTTATGCCTGTCTATAAAGCATACTGAACTAACTGTTATGATGATTAGAGGATAGTTTACCTGTTCATGCATGAGGGTGAAATGGAAGTGTTGTTTTGAGTTAAATGAAAAGCTAAGTGTTGAACTGGTCAATGCTTGTTTTAGACACTCTTGGCTTTACCGGTTGCAGTTTGTGTTGAATAGTTATTACTGTTTGCCAGTCATTTGGAGTATTTGCTGTCAAACTGGTTTTGGACTATATTTGTGTTTGTACTAATTCACCTCCCCCCTCTCAGTACCGATTTGGTACTAGTGGTTCATCATTGAGTTATCATGCACGCAACCAATTTGTCTGAGGACTTCTGCAATTCTCACTTTGAGAGGGACCTGATAGGGCAATAAGAATGGAGTGCCTCTGAAACCAAAAACTCTGAAAACTGTGGAGACAAGGGATAAGTAAATATCACCCAGTTATGAACAATCTTTATACTTTCTGCAAATTCTTTTGGTCTACTAAATTCCAAAAGAACCTTGGGGATTCTTGGGTTTTCTGAACAGAGGAGACTCCTAATCTTTGATGCAAAATATTTATTAAATTTTAAGAAACTGGCATCATCTCTGTCCCATGATAGCACAGTACTCCATAGTTGCACTATCATCTTTTCTCCCTCTTTCTCTTTTATAAGGTCCATTCCGCTTGTGAAATAATCACCACCTTTGAATAGAAATAGATGCATGAGGAGTGAATACCATCCAAAAGGCCTATCAACCTTCCCATTTTTTATTCCTATTAACCCTCCATGGATAGCATCAGTAATAAAAGAAGCATAATCAAATGTTACTGCAAGAGAAGGATTCAAAATCTGACCAATCATTAGCATGTAGTGATTGGGCATATTTGCCTCAGCATCCTCTCCCAAAATCTAGCAAAGTGACCAATACATTCCCTTAGCTCTAAGGGTGAATAGATTCAATGAGAAGGGCTCTTCAGTGTTGGGTCCTACAACTGTCAACCCACCTATCTTCACAAAAAATTCCTTAAGAGGCCCATTTCTAAGGTGGTTCCTCTGTGCACTGTATACTTGAGCTAATGATTTGAAGTTAATGGGTTCCAAAAAATTGGTAAACTCATTAAGCCCAAAAGCACTTCTGAATTCCTCATTATTGATTTCAATGAGGGATTTCCCATTTATATCCCTAGTGCTCCTTGTGACAGGATCATAATTATGTGCAATTTGAGTCAATAGATCCATATCCATGAATACTCCTGGAACTACCAACTGCCCTACATCTAACTCCCGGATGCTATTCTTTGGGGCTAGAGAGTTTCTCATTCCAAATCCAACTTTGAATAACTCCAACCCAGACAACCCAACCTGTGGATCTCTCAACCAGTTACCCTTATCATACAACCCTTCTCCTATTTACAAATGAGGAGCTCTTGGCACCAATTCTTTTACTTTTGATGTCTGATTAGTCGACAACATCAACTGCTCAAGAAAATCATCACAAATGGCCCTCTCCTGATAATTAACTTTCCTGGAAAATTCTCTCTTAGGTGCCATTTTAAGATATACAAGCAATTAAGATACTACCCCCAACTGGTTCTGTGACAAATCAAGACCCCAATTAAAACACACTACAAAGGAATTACCACACAAAAGTACAAGAAAACTTGTTTTTAGCTCGAAGGAATCTGCTCTACAACTGAAATGACTTGCTCTATATTTGAAGAAAATAGCTCTGCAACCGCTCTTCTGCAATAATTCTTTTGAATGATACCTTTACTCAATCGACAGGAGATCATATATGGTACCTAGGCTCTTAACTATGACATTGATACCGCATGCTTCGGCCGTCCCTTCAGAATTGAATTCATGAGAGAATTTGAATTTTTCGCTCCAACGGGTCACAAAATTCCTGCACATTCTTTTCTTTTGCTCTTTCGTTGTTTTGCAAAGCATATCCTTCAAGTAATTTCGTTAAACGAAATCACACCAACCGTCCGATCAAAAGAAACTTAATCGGCCTTTACACTGACTTAACAACCCTGCCTTCGCGCTGGGCCCTACCTCCTTTTTGCCATTTCGTGGGCTTTATCCTTTGAGCACTTCTCCTTCACGAAGCCATGCCAGATGTTAGATGGAACTCTAACCGGTCGGCATTTAACTCTTACTGAAACCGTTGACTTCTTCATTAACCGCACCTTTACCTTGACTACAAGCGGTCTTTTGCTATTTCATGAAGCTTAAACAACTTTCAACTTCTGGCCACAAAACAAAGCGAAGCGTTGGATCAGATCGGAGATGACCATCCTTTAAGGGAGACCTTTATGCTTGCTTTACTTACACTGCCTTTTCATTGGTTACTGACTACCATGTGGCACTCAACCATTAGCTTTAGAAAACTGTTCAAGCCTAGTTCAACGTCAGCCATGTGTCTCTCCCTTATACCACCAGTTACACCTTGGCGGGCCCTCAACTTCTTCTGAAACCATGTGTCAATCGACACGTCACCATCTAGCATTACACCTAGATGAACCCTTTTTCCTTTCACTATTTCATGAAGCATATCCTTCAGTTGGTTCGCAACCACGAAATAACGCGAGCCCTTGGATCAAAACAGAGTTGATCCTCTTTTATCCTCATGCTTTATCTGTCTTTGGGGCCAAAAAACCTTTTTGCCATTTCGCAGGGCATAAAACATGAACATTTTACCTTTGCGAATTCACGCGAGCCGTTAGATTATTTTTGACTTGCTCGATGCTTAACAATCTTAACTGAATCCGGCAGACGTAGGCCCTCTGACTCAACTTCATCCACCTGGCATCTAGTCACTTTTAAACTGACATGTCAACCTTTCATTTGTTGAGAGAAAACACTAGGTTCCACCTCATCCTTGCCACCTGTATCTGCCAGGTCACTTCTTATCCCGTGGCATGACTCACCTCCGGGACCCACCTTTTAACCCTTAGACCCACCTTACTGACTATTGTGGCCTCTGCCATGTGCCATCATCTTACTCGCCCTCTCGACTAGTTGGACCGTCTACTTGGAGTGCCATGTCATTTCGCTACTTCGCGAAAGCTAACTGTCGATCATCTTCATCCTGCAAAACAGCGCGAACCGTTGGATTAGATTGGACTTGATCCCCTTTTAGTCGCTTATAAAGTCTTTGTTGCAGGATCCCACTAGACGCTTTCACCATTTCATGAAAGGTATTTCACTTGCAAGTTCAGGCTGCGAAATAATGCCAGCCATTGGATCTTGGACGAGATGAAGCCATTTCAAACCGAGCCAAATGTGCCATTTAGAATGCATTTGCCTTTCGCCATTTCATGAGTCTTAAACCACGCGCAACTTTGCCTAACGAAATAGCGAAAACCATAGATCGCCCTGAGAACTATGCACAACTTACTGGGCCCAACAACATTAGGAAGAAAACTAAAGGCATAAAATTTTACGATTAATTCAACAACCGCCTAGGCAAATGACAAGGGGGGGACACCTCCCACGACCCCAAGACCCATTACTTAAGTGGATAAAGTAACGAAGGAATAGAAACCAGAGGGTTTTTTGATAAAACATTGAACTATTTAAAATTAAAACCCTAAACCCCTAGGACCTAACACAAAGTTGAAGCAATTGATAGTGTGTCTAATTCAAAATTTCAAAAACTTAGCCGATTATGGGAAAGGAAAACCTATTTTTTAAACAGTGATAACAGGACCTAGAGGTGGAATATGGAAAATCAAGAAGGGTTCGGTGGAAGGTATGGAGTATTTTTTATGAGGTCTTCCTCACCATTTTCTTTCGTTTGCAAGGAAATACTCTTCTTTCTTTCCTTGTTTGACAGATTTCTCTGCTTGTATTTACTTTTCGTTGTGTCTCACATAGTTTTTGTAGAGATGATTTGGTAGTGGGATGCCTCAAGAAAATGACAAAAGGGGAGGAATATTATAGGAATATTTCTTTTGCATATAACATGTGATCATAGAATTTGGAGGAGACCACGTTTCTTTCAATAATGGTAAACAAATCTTCAGGATGATATTCTTAGCAAGAGGGAGAATGTTGGAAGGAAAACCTAACCTTTCTCTGTCATTTCCACTCAATGTTTGTAATCTTCCCTAAACAATCACTATAATTTATGTGTAGGTCCAAACAAATTCTATGTGGTTTGAGCTTAGATTGGGGGTTTTTTCATAGTGACTTGTACTGGCTAGATTTCTCTCTGCAAGTGGAGGCATTAGGATACCTACAATTTCTCTCTGGCACCCAAAATTTACAGGTCTATGTATCTTATTTTTCTATTCTTTATCATTCCTTCCTCTGTAGCATGCAACTTCTTCCATTTGCAATGACAATATACTCACATTTATGCAAAATATCAATAATTAAGTACTACATTTTGTAGAACACAAGATGCCACTGAGAGGGGGGGTGAATCAGTGGTTTCCAAACTTAACCCTTTTAATCCTAAATGTGAGTACTGGTTAACATATCAAAGACCAAGAGGACATACTGATGAGATAAGGGAGAGATCAAGATGCAAGCACACACAAGGATACATCACATAACATCGGATATATGAGGAAAACCCAATGTGGGAAAAACCTCGATGAGAAAAGTTGTTGGAGTCTACTACTCCAATCCAACCTTACAATAAACAATTGTATTACAATGTTTAGGGCACCAACCCAAAGAGAACCAACCCTTGCTGATTTAGGGCACCAACCCCTGCTGATTTAGGGCACCAACCCAAGGAGAACCAACACCTGCACCGAGCACCAAATAAGTGATTACAATGACTATAAACAATACAATAGTAAAAACCTGGTTACAAATGAGTTATGTAACCTCTACAATTAATTCTCTCTTCCGGTTCAGCTCTTCTCCTCCAGTTCAACCCTGCTCTATTCTTTGTCGGTTCTCTACTCACCCTCTCTTCTTGATTCTCCTCCTACTCTGCTTCTACCTTCTTGGATCTCCTCTTACTCACACTATCTCTTTACTTATTCACTCTTCTCAGTCTTACTGCTTCTATTCTCTATCAATTCTCTTATCACTCTAACCCACTGCTACTTGTCATCACCTGCACTCTACTCACCCTCTCTGAATCTTCTGATACTCAGGATCTATCATGTCTGACCTCTTCTCACTCTCTCTTTTCTCTCCTTTTCTCACTGTTGTTGCCTTATCAATTCAAACTCTACCGGTTAGATGAATTGTCATACTATGCACCTAGTTACCGATTACTTTGCTTACCGGTTTAACCTTTCTTACTGGTTCTCTCTTCAAGCACTCAATCACTTTAATGTTTTTTGATGAACTCTCTGATACACACTCACGCTCTGATCTCTTTCATCCAGCTTCATCAACCTAGATCATTGGTCTGCATATTTATATTTGCGCTTTCCCGCTAAAGCAGAAAATCAAACATGGCGCGCTAGGGTTTCCTCCACCAACCCAGATCCATAGCAGATCAAATCAGATCTCCTCTCTGAGATTCACACCCTACATCAGAACAAGCAATACTGACATATTTCATTCTTCCAAAACATGTTTGCTATCTTTAGCAAACTGCAACCTGTTTGTCGGCCTCACTCTTGTCAAAACACATTAAATGTCTCACAATTCCTTACTCTAAATCAAATCTACAACTTGATGTCCTACTTCAATCATGATGTCAAGGAATCAGATCTCTGTCCTTCACCAGACTATTTCGAGCCGCAAACCTCTGCACTCAACCCATGATTTCTGCATAAATACTGACTTAGTCGACAACTACCTCATCGACGCACTCTTCACCACTGCATGTTAGCCATCTGGATCCTACGTGTCATCTTTGTTGGCATCCACCTTAGTTCACTATGTCGGTTCAGGCAAAGGCACTGACCAAAAACACACTACTGGTATACACCTACTAGTTCATCTTACCTTACTGCTTACACTAACAAGTTAACCTTCTTTTTGGCTCTTCTTTGTCCTTCCAGTTAGGTCATGATGACTTAGACAACTCTCGGTTCAGAGTTCATCACTTCACTATGCACATCTCCATTCGATGAGAGCTCTTCATTGTGTCTCTTTTTATTTTACTAGTTGCCTTGCCTAGCTGCATGCTGGACCGATATTCATTCTTCTTCACAAAGCACATATCTCAGTCAATTATTAAAGTGCTCTCTGATTCACCAAACTTGATGTGGTTTCAATCACAGACACATGCCAATGTGGTGAACATATATTCTAAACTGCAATACCTTGATCTTCTCCAATCATTCGTATCGGTTGCTTGATCACCTCTCTATTCTTGTTTATCGATAACATCCTTAATGACTCCATGCCATCAAGCTCCAAGTTGTATGCACCAATCTATATTTGCATCTTGGTTGCCCACTTTGTTTGCAATTCTTAAACTTTCCTTTCTCTTCATTAGACCAGACATCATCTCAACCGGTTTGCCAAAGTTGCAAACTCATCACTACTTACTCTTCCTCTTCTATCCTGGTAGCTTATCATACCTTCACTTGTTGATCTAGTGCACATCTCTGATTTCACATACTGGAGACTCATGATGCATCCCCTACATGTAGTGGGATAAACTAAGTATTACCAATTACCGGTGGGAGTAGATGGACCCATGCACTAAACCTGACTTTACTGAAATTGAGTAGACATATCTTCAATCATGCACATAACCCGGTAGACATCCCCTTTGTCTACCTTACTATCTTGATGCAGCATAATTTTTGTCAGTCTTTTCTTCATCTTGTGACAACACCTTCATCTAGTGGGAGTCCTGTTGAATGTCATCAAACAAATTGCATACCGGTTGCCTGCACATTCTTTATTGGATCAACCTTGCTTGCATACTGGTCGCAAGCTTACCGGTTGGAAACAACACACTACCAACACATCACTCACTGGTTCACATCAATGATACCATTACTAGTTGTCATGAATGATAACACAATACCAACAATCTCCCCCTTTGGCATTGATGTCAACACATGTAGTATCTAGTATACTACTGGTTTTATCTCCCCCTTTGACAACAATGACAAAGGAGACTTCTATCGGTTGCTTCTCCCCCTTTGACCATTTCACTCTACATCTTCTCAAACAACAACACTTGAGATAGAGGGACCAGACACCAACTGACACCAATTGTATATACCAGTCTAATACCAATTGTTGAAAAGTGTGTTAGTTAATTTCACTTACCTACCGGTCAGATTGCATCTTCTCCCCTTTGATATGCAAAAAGTTATTCTGACATGATTTTGCTAATACCAAGTGTTGATGATGATACTAAAGGAAATCATAAATAGGGACTGATGAGCACTTCCCAATGTCTCACCCTTGCCAGTACAACAACATAAACACCTGATCTTCCCCTGTGTCTAGCATGTCTGATACAAATAAGAAGATATGGATGTGAACTCCCCCTGAAGAAATTGATCTCATATCTTCTTTTCCTATCAGGTCCTAAACCGGGGCTCCTATTTGCACCTTGTACTGATAGAGTTGAGCATACATGATCTACAAATGGTCTTCCACTTCCATGATATCCATCACATCTTGTGACATGATCTTTCATGACCACAATGCCAAACCGCATCACCATCATGTCAACTAACAAAACGGTTAAATCAAAATGATGTATGCATATAGGATCAACTACTAGACCAACTCATTGTCATTCAGGACTTCTCCAATATCACCTGAGACATAATTTCTTCAATCCAAGCCACAAGAGACACTGCACTGATCCCGAAACACATTGACTCACACAATCTGCAATACCGGTCAATATCCATACTAGTAACATACTATACATACCGGTTTACCACACCAGTCCAATATCTCTACTGAAACACTTTGTCCATCAGCCTCTGTCTTCTTGTGTCAAGTGCCTCTGATCCCAATTTCAATTTTGAGCCATCCATTTGACACTTGCAGCAGTAATCCATCTTACATGTGTAAATGTGTAGCCAAGGTAGTAACTTCACACACTGTCATCTCATCTTTTTCCTTGTGTCAGTAGCAACTTGTCGTCACATATGTCCTTTTTCAAATTTGGGGGTGAATAATATGATCAATATGTAACTCCTCCTAAGGTCCTGCATCTCATTTAAGCCCTAGGAGATATCACTTGTGCATTGAATGCACAGTGCAGGTTCATGGTTCTACTCTCTTGCTTCTTCCTCCATACCTGCTTGATCTCCCTTTTCTCATTTGCAGTATTTGGAGCAATGCTAATTTTCCTCTGCTAATTGGTCCTTGCATTACAAAATTTTGCAGCATGATTAGAAGTATTGTTGTAGAAGCATACTATGTTCAAGCCAGACAAGTGATTGGAGGACTTTCTATCAAACCAGTTTGATCTTCTTCTCCTGATCATGCTATTGTAGCCAACTAGCAGTTTCAATAGACTTCTTGATCTTGCAGTAAAATTTCTCCTTTGGTTCCATGCAGGTCTTTGACTCCTATACATTATGTCATCTCTTCCATGCTAACCATAGTTTCTACATCTTGCAATTTTGTTGGAAGAGAAGGTGGAAGGGCTGCCATATGTCTAAAACTTCTCCTTCCTACACTCATGACTTCTATGGCCAAATCCATTGCAGTTATAACATACATAATTTACATTTCTTGGAATTGCTAAATAATTCTTGTTTGCATGACCAGGAGAGGGCATATGCAGGTTTCTACATTTTGAAGTCTTATACCTATATGCATTACATCTTTGACAAACTAAATTTCTATTCCCGAGAGAAGCACTTTTTCTACTCCTAGACCTCTTTTTACATTCATCTGCCCTATGACCATAATATTTGCATGAAAAACAATAACTGGAGAAGGAGGGCTTACAACTTACAAATTTATTCTGTCAAACATGAGATGATCTTACCGATTTGGCTTCTTCATTTCTACTTCTCCAAGGACTTGTCTTGAGCTGTCTAGTTTCTACAGTCCTTTCATCTGATCCCTTTTTTTTCCACACTTGCTTTGTCTTGTGGGCAACAACATTTCTTTGTCTTCCACCAGCTGTAGTTAGGTCTATCTTCCTTCTTGGATCATTTATGACTATGAAGGTTTGTCCTTTGTTGTTTCCATTTGAGGAGACAAACTGAATCTCTTTATTGGAGACATCCTTGCTTGTGGAGCACTCACCGGTATCAAATCCTAATCCTCTGGTGTCCTTGGAGTGTTTTTTTTTGTTCAACATTTTGTCCAATCCTTTAGTGCTACCATCATACCAGATCCTCACCTTGAGCTCATCTTGGCAATTCTCAAGGTCTTTCTGGAGATTCTCCACTTCTCCTTTCAACTTTTGAAACTCTTTATCTTTTGTCTCCACTTCTAGCTCTAACTCCTCACATCTTCTTTTTTTGGCATCAAAGACTGATTTTAATTCATCAGTCATTCCTTTGGCTTCTTCTAGTTGAGCTATCAATATGCAAATATTTCTATTTGACTCTTCAAGGCATATTCTCAACCGACTGCATTCTTCATGAACTGATTTTTTTGTAATTATTAAATTCATTTATAACATTTTTCAGCTCATCTAGGGCACTTACCAGCTCCCCTTCAAGATCAACTTGAGTCTCAACTTCTTCTTCATCATCTTCATTGTTACTACCAAACACATCTTGTCGGTGGGACTGATCCGTGTTATCCCTTTTTGATGCGCGCATCTTACTTTCAGTCTCTTGAGCCATGAAGAGATGGGTTTCTTCTTCAACATTGTTGTTGCAGCTGACTAATTTATCTTCATCATCTACACATGTGTTTTTTCTATTGTCCTTATTACTTTTACAATCCGATTCAACAGTGCTAGGTCCATTTCCATATAGCTCTTCAATCTATCCCACAAGTTCTTTGCAGAATTGCACTTATCCACTTTTGAAGAAACATCATCGGAGAGTCCACTGAGTATAGCCTTCATTGCTTCATCCTTACACCTGTATCTTCTTTCTGCTTCAGGACTGGTGGGAGGATTGACCGGATTAGAGATACCATTAACAACTGACATCCATACATCATACCCTAAAGATGACAGGTAGACTTCCATTCTATAACTCTAATTGAAATAGTTTGACCCATCAAACACTACAGTAGGGGTTGACTCACAACTGACCATTGTGTTCTCAAACTAGAATCTACCCAAGATGGAGAAATCTTATTTAACTGGGAATCTAAGCTCTGATACCAATTGTAGAACACAAGATGCCACTGAGAGGGGGGTGAATCAGTAGTTTTAGAACTTAACCCTTTTAATCCTAAATGTGAGTATCGGTTAACATATCAAAGACCAGGAGGACATATCGGTGAGATAAGGGAGAGATAAAGATGCAAGCACACACAAGGATACATCACATAACACTGGATATATGCGGAAAATACCCAATGTGGGAAAAAACTCGGTGAGAAAAGTTGATGGGGTCTACTGCTCCAATCCAGCCTCACAATAAACAATTGTATTACAACGTTTAGGGCACCAACCCTTGTTGATTTAGGGCACCAACCCAAGGAGCACAAACCCCTGATGATTTAGGGCACCAACCCAAGGAGCACCAACCCTTGTACCAAGCACCAACTCAGTTATTACAATGACTGTAAACAATACAATAGTAAGAACCCAGTTACAAATGAGTTCTATAACCTCTGCAATTAATTATCTCTTCTGGTTCAACCCTGCTCTGTTCTTTTCCGGTTCTCTGCTCACCCTCTCTTTTTGATTCTCCTCCTGCTCTACTTCTACCTTCCCAGATCTCCTCTTACTCACACTATCTCTTTACCAGTTTCACTCTTCTCAGTCCTACTACTTCTATTCTCTATTAGTTCTATGATCACTTTGACCCACTGCTACTTGTCATCACCGACACTCTGCTCACCCTCTCTAAATCTTTTGTTGCTCAGCCTCTATCATGTCTGACCTCTTCTCACTCTCTCTCTACTCTCCTTTGCTCACCACTGCTGCCTTACCAGTTCAGACTCTACCAGTTAGATGAACTATCAGACTATGCACCTGGTTACCAGTTACTCTGCTTACCGGTTTAACCCTTCTTACCGGTTCTCTCTTCAAGCACTCAATCACTTTAATGTTCTTTTATGAATTGACCGATTAACTCCCTGATGCACACTCACGCTTTGTTCTCTTGCATCGAGCATCACCAACCTATATCATTGGTCTGCATATTTATATTTACTCTTTCCTGCCAAAGCAGAAACTCAAACATGACATGCTAGGGTTTCCTCCACCAACCTAGATCCGTAGTAGATCAAATTGGATATTCTCTCTGAGATTCACACCGTACATTAGAACAAGCAGTACTGACATATTTCATTCTTCCAAAACACGTTTGCTATTTTAGCAAACTGCAATCTTTTTGTCGGCCTCACTCTTGTCAAAACACATTAAATGCTCTCGCAGTTCCTTACTCCAAATCAAATCTGCAACCTTATGTCCTACTTCGATCATGATGTTAAGGAATCAAATCTTAGTCCTTCGCCAGACTGTTTCGAGCCACAAACCTCTGCACTCAACCCATGATTTTCGCAGTATACATAAATACTGACTTAGTCGGCAACTACCTCACCAACACACTCTTCACCACTGCATGTTAGCCATCTAGATCCTACATGTCATCTTCATCAGCATCCACCTCATTTCACTATGTTGGTTTAGGAAAAGGCACTGACCCAAAACACACTACCGGTATACACCTACTGATTCATCTTACCTTACATGCTTACACTAACCGGTTAACCTTCTTTCTGGCTCTTCTTTGTCCTGCCAGTTAGGTCATGATGACTTAGACAACTCCTAGTTCAGAGTTGATCACTTCACTATGCACATCTCCATCTGATGAGAGCTCTTCATTGTGTCTCTTGTTATCTTACTGGTTGCCTTTCCTACCTGCATGCTAGACCGGTATTCATTCTTCTTCACAAAGCACATATCTCAGTCAATTATTAAAGTGCTCTCTGGTTCACCAAACTTGATGTGGTTTCAATCACACACATGCCAATGTGGTGAACATATATTCTGAACCGCAATACCTGGATCTTCTCCAATCATCTGTATCAGTTTCTTGATCACCTCTCTATTCCTGTTTACCGGTAACATCCTTGATGACTCCATGCCATCAAGCTCCAAGTGTTATGCACCAATATATATCTGCATCCTAGTTGCAAACTTTGTTTGCAATGCTAAAAATTTCTTTTCTCTTCATTAGACCAGACATCATCTCAACCAGTTTGCCAAAGTTGCAAACTCATCACTAGTTACTCTTCCTCTTCTATCCCGGTAGCTTATCATGCCTTCACTTGTTGATCTGGTGCACATCTTTGATTTCACATACTAGAGACTCATGATGCATTCCCTGCATGTAATGGGATAAACTAAGTATTACCAATTACCGGTGGGAGTAGATGGACCAATGCACTAAACTTGACTTTACTGAAATTGAGTAGACATGTCTTCAATCAAGCACAAGACCCGGTAGACATCCCCTTTGTCTACCTTACTATCCTGATGCAGGACGATTTGTGTCAGTCTTTTCTTCATCCTATGATACCACCTTCATCTAGTGGGAGTCCTGTTGAATGTCATCAAATAAATTGTATACCGGTTGCCTGCACATTCTTTATTGGATCAACCTTTCTTGCATACTGGTCACAGGCTTACCGGTTGGCAACAACACACTACCAACACATCACTCACTGGTTGACATCAATGATACCATTATAGGTTGATATTAATGACAACACAATGCCAAGACATTTGTATGTGGTATTTGTGCTTGCAAAAAAAATCAAGTATCAATTTGAAGTTGCAACCTCTCAATGGAGACATAGGTTGTGCTCCATTGTATGTTAAAATATGATGGGATCAATGAATGCAACCACCATAAGCGTACTTATTGCACACTAAAGTGTGATTGATACTTATAAAATTTAGGGTGTCCTCAAGATAACCAGTACATGGATGTAGGTTAGCATGCTCACATAATGATCACCTATGGGTGTAATGCAACAAGGTTACCAATGTGGTTGAAGTGTTTATAACCCTCATCCATTAATAAACCTCTATTGCTACATGCACCTAAAACACTAACAAAGCTTACAATGTTAGGATATGTTCTAGAGTGCATCATTAATTCAATTATTGTGAGTGCTTACTTACAAAATCAATTTTGTGCATATCTTGCAATCATTACATTCCATGAGATGACATCTCTTTGAGGCATTATGTGAAACAGTTCAAGTGCTTTGTCTATGACTCCACATTTTGCATGCATGTCTACTAGAGAATTTCCAACTATAATATATGGAATAAATCGTCTTAGTATTATGATTTGATGGATGTAAATACACTATTCCAAAGCTCCAATTTTGGCACAGGCAAGGAGGATGTTGCGAAAGGATATGTCTTTACACCTACCAATCCTTTTGGAGATTTGAGACTAGAAATCTTCCATGTACTTACCTTGTGATTCCTTTCTTTGTTAAATAGGATAAGATTGGTTTTTGGGATAAGATTATTTCAGTCATTTCTAAAAGAATTCTCTCATGGAATCATAAATGGTTAACTTTGGTGGGTAAAATTGTTCTCATCAAGTCTGTTTTGAATGTTGTTCCCATATATCTCATGTCTATTTTGAAGTCTCCAAAAGCAGTCATTGTTAGTTTATAGGATACTCTTAGAGATTTTCTTTGGAACAATAATAAAGATGGCAAAAAGAAACTCCCTTTATTTGCATGGGATAAGGTATGTTTGCCTAAGGAACTTGGGGGAACAGGAATTTGGAGTCTAGAGAATCAAAATTTAGCCTTAGGTGCTAAGTTGGTTTGGAAATTATATGACAAGACTGGCTCCTTATGGGCACAGATTATGTTTGCCAAATATTTAAATAATGGACCGAGAGAGTACATTTTTAAAGTCTCAAATTTGCCTTCGGGTTCCGCTATTTAGAATTTCCTTTGTAAATGTAGATCAGTTATTTTGCCTCATCTCTCATGGATTGTTCATAATGGTAGAAAGGTCAGATTCTGAGATGAAGTATGGAATGGACACACACCTTTGGTGAATATTAGGGATTGGTCTCCTCTGATCACTAGTCTTTCCTCCCTTTGGGGTGTTTTTGTAGCAGATTATTTTGAAATTGTGACTAGTGGACCCCTTAAGCTAGCTAGATGGAAGTCAATTGATTTCTTAGATGTTGATCAAAGCATGAAATTAGATTTTGAAAAGATTTTGGGGGATAGAATTGTATTTCTTTCTGATTCTGAGGATGAACTTATTTGGACAAAGAATATTTCTGGTAAGTACATTGTTAAAGATGGTTACAACTCTCTTATGGTTGCTAAAGATTTATCTTCTTGGCCTTATAAGTTGTTTTGGCATTCAACTTGTCTTCCCAAAGCTGGAGCCTTTGCTTGGTTGGTAGTTCAGGATAGAGTCCTTACAGGTATGAGACTAGACAGGCTTGGTATTACTGTTGTTTTCCCTTGTGTCCTTTGTAACAAAAATTTGGAATCTTCTTCACACCTGTTCCTACATTGTGATTATGCTTATGAATATTGGCAGTGGTTGTTTGAGAAGTTAAATATATCCTTTGTTATTGGTAAGGATCTCATTTCCCATTTTAGATCTTGGCCCTTTATGTTTGCCTCATCTTTTTATGCATGTCTTTGGATCATATCTCCATCTATTGTGATTTTGAATGTTTGGCTAGAGAGAAACAACAAGATATTTAAAAAAACAAGGTCTCCTATGTCTGAGGTTCTATTGAAAATTGAGTCTTCAATCTCTAAGGTTGCTTTGTCATTTATTTATAAGAATTTGGAAAATTAACTTCTTTTTCACACTGGGATAGTAGAGTTACTAGAGTTTGGAAGTTGCTGTCAGTTTTACCCTCTCATGGTTCAATTTTAAAAAAGAATGATGCAATAGGTAAGAGATGCTCTGCTAGATGGAAACCTCCTCCGCAAAAACACCTTAAACTGAATTTTGATGGGGCCTCTCGTGGTAACCCTAGGCCGGCTGGGGTAGGCATGGTAATTTATGATCACAATGCAAATTTTATTCGAGCTAAGTGTCATGCTATTGGTTTTAAAACTAACAATTATGTGGAATTTCATGCTTTGTCTTTTGGATTGGATATGGCAATCTCTTTGGCAATTAAGGACTTAATAATTGAAGGTGATTCTATGGTGATTATTCAATGTGTTATGAAAAAGAAATCGAATTGTTGGAATTTGAGGTATATACTTGATCCCATTTTACAAAAATTAGAATTGTTTGAATCTTTCTTGGTATCCCATTGTACGAAAAAGTTAATAAGATTGTAGATTATTTGGCAAATTTAGCCATTGATAGCAATGCTAATAAGTGAGAGGTGGGTTTTGAGGAAATTCCTTCTAGGGTATGGGAAGGTTTGCAGCAATAGTCATATGATTTTCTTGAGTAATGTCGATGTAAATTTTTATGATGATAATTATTCACGCTTTCCCCTTTCATTTCAAGTATTCATGTTCATTATCTGGAGAAGAGTTCGAGGTCATGGTATTTGATATAATAGTGTTTTTCCAAAGGTTTTTTGATACTTTCTTTTTTGGCAGGAAGGTTTTTGGCTCATGGGATTTGGCACAGGGCTTTGGAAAATTCTGTCTTCTTCCATTGATAGTAGCTATGGAGTCTACATTTGAAAATTATTTGATGGATTTTTTTGGCAAATTGTCATATGGGCTCTATGCAAAAGTGATATTATACGTGTTGTGACCGCATTTTGTATGTGGTTTTGGGCGGGGTGTATAAATTGATCCGTTAGATACTATAGGATTATTTTATGAGCTGTGACCGAAGGTTTTCTTCCCAGGGTTCTTTCCTCTGGCATGCTCTTTGAATCCTGTGTAAAAAATAAAAAATATCAATAAAAATTTTTAGTTGAATAATCCACTTTTATTGAAAAAAAAAAAAAATTAAGACAAAAGAAATATACATTTTTAAGAATGACTGGGAGTCAAGCAACATAGCATGCATTTCAGAAACATGCATTTTCAAAAATGGCGGGAAGTCAAGCAAAATAGCATGCATTTCTTTGTTTAGATCGATAATCGCAGGTGATTTTCCAAGTTCTTTGTTTCATTTTTATCAAATAGGTCATGGTTTTAATTGTGGTTTTACTATTGATGTTTTTGAATTTTATTGAAGCATAAATTTATCGATGGTTCTTTCACTGGTGTGGAAGAAGTCGTAACCAACCAGATCAGGAGGAGGGTTTTCATACTGGACTCAATTCAAGGTATCCCATCTTAAGAATTTCTTGGAAATGCATTACATTTCTAGTGATTTTTAATTAAGGAGGGATATTTTGTTGTAATCGTCCATTTAGGGTTCAATTTTTTGAATAAAGATAACTCATGTATGATAGGTTTAATAAGGGATTTCAGTAGCCACCTCTTGTTCGCAACACCACTCCTTCACTAGCAGAAAATGGTAGAATCTGGAAATGTTGACCTCTCACATCAATATTGCTCTCACTAAACATCTCGAGGATTCTCCTAGTGTTTCGGATCTGCCCATATGTTAATGAACACTTTGCGGGGATAAAATAACCATCTATGCTGCAATCCTCCCAAACCCTTTGTCAATCTTGAAACTAGATTGAAGCTTGGGATGGCTCCGCTTGTTCTAGTCTGACCCGAGGAAGGGAATCCCTATCTCGACCCTGGTATCGCACCATGATGGTTTCATGGGATGAACTACACCACCTATTTGTCGCTGCCTATTGCTGCAACCATTGACCGAGGAAGAAAGCAACTATTAATAAACAAATAAAGACTATAGTTGTAAATATTTCTCTTTCATTGCGGGATAAATCTGTAAAAGTTGGTGGGGACTTTGATAGGAGAACATTCAAGGCACCTGTATTCCCTAATATGGCTCAACTTTCGAGGGTAAGCTGTGCATTATATCTTTTGTTGATGATCTCAATCAATGCGAAGAAATGGTGATATTACCAATATGGTTTTTTCATCTAGATTAATTATTAGCATTCATTTTATTATTCTAGCTTGTTGTTGATTAATGATTATCCCTGCTTTTCAAATGTTATGGGCTATAAATGTAGTATTTAGGGTGTGTAAAAACAACAGCTATTAATGAATATTGTGCTTAGGGAGATCAGGATATGAGACCTGTAGACTATTTACTATTTTAATTCATATCTGTCCCAGTTAGTTTATCCCAAACTTTGCAATAATATTTTTGGAGGCTCTAGTCTCTCAGATGCTTCATGCTATGAGATAAAATGCCTAAGCTAAAAAATTCCAGAGCACACCATCATCCTCATTGAATTCAAAATCCTGATGTTAAGTGCTACTATAAATTCATGCAAGGACGGGGGTACCCACTACGAACTATGTATCCTTAAAATCATAAGCTCATTTAAACTGATATTACTTTGCATTTTACTGCCCACTTAGATCACATGTTGAAGCATAATGATAGGTAAGTACAGTATTTCATATCTTGTTTAATTCACTTCTAGAACCACCTTATGATTCCTCTATGCTTCATCGTCAACAATATCAACAAAGGTTGTAGAGAAGCGAAGTTCCTGCCAAGTAGTAAAAGAATAGTTGTACCAAGGAGTACAAGAGCAGCTGTGTGTTTGTTTTGTTGTGTTGCTGACAGGCTTAAAAGAATAACCCAGCTTGTTGTTGATGTCACTCACGGAAACTCAGTGCCTGTTTTACTCGTATCCACCGAAATTAATAAACTTTCTAAAACCAAAAATATAGATGTGCGTTTGTTTTGTTGTGTTGCTGACAGGCTTAGAAGAATAACCCAGCTTGTTGTTGATGTCACTCACGGAAACTCAGTGCCTGTTTTATATTGTCTGACATTGTAGGTCTCTCTGCAACCATAAGGGATAAGTTTGAAGACAATGCTGCAGAAAAAAAAAAAAATGTTTGACATTATCAAAATTACACAAATGATTCCAGAAATTTCACCGAGCCTAATTAGTTGAAGATTGTAGATAAAATGTTATTATGTATATAAAAGTTGATTACTTACAAATTATTGTAGCCCAAAATAACATCCAATGGACCAAAGATGATGAAAAAGTGATCACTCTAGTTTGCAGTTCAGAATGTAGTCAACACATATTAGCACATATTTTAATGATGGGGTTCATATAAAGATATATTCCTAATCATCGGGAAACAACAAATATAAACAAGGTTAAAAGTTATAAGAGAAGGATTGTCAGCCATGCACTTGGGGCCTAAGGAAAAGTCAAAGATGACTGACAATAAAAATGTTGCCTAGGACTCCAAGCTTGACACATTGGTAAATAACTTGGGGCTCTGCATGATAGTTTAGAAATCTCAAGGGGTGAGTGGCAACAATATCAAGACATACAGACCTACCAGGCAGATGTTACTATAGGTATATTCTATTTGTTCATTCATCTTAGGATGCTAACGGAGTTAGAATCTAAAGACATATAGACCTCCTATGCAGATGTGGCTATAGGTATATTCTATTTGTTCACTCATCTTAGGATGCTAACGGCGTTAGAATCTGCCCCAAACATCTAACACCCCAAACTAAAAGCATATAAGTGGTTAGTTTGTGAAAATCTTGCAAACAAAACAAGATCATTGCTTCAGCATATAAATTACATGATAAACAAATGACACATTTTAATCCACTTGGATTTAAGTCAAGCTTTTCCTAGGAAATCCATCGGACAACCATTTGTGAACTATGTTTTCTACAATTGTTCTCTCATTTTTGCAATTAGGATAATGTTCTAATTCAAGTATATTTCCAAACTAGATACCTACTTTGGTTGTTTGTAATTGTTCAATAGATTTTTCTATCATTAGGAAGGACTTAATAGGCAATTAGCTGCCAATGTTACATTTTCATAGTCTAGCGCTTGACCACTGAAAAAACATACTCTTTCAACACAACAAATATATGTAAATAATATTCAAAGAAAAATCATTCTTTTTTAAAAATAAATTGATAATAATCTATATGTCTCAAGCATTTCCTTACATTTCAATTTGATTAAACTTCCCAAACATTATAATTATTCAGACTCTGGAATGCAACTTCTATTTATTTTTTCAAACAAGAGAAAAGTACATAGAAATCTCCATTTGAAAAGATAAAGCTATACAAAACACAAATTCAATCCGATTCCATTTAACAAATGGAAATGGTAAAACAATTCCCTTGTAAAATACAAAAATTAGTAGCATGTCCATTGCTGATCAAATGAAATTGGTGATGCATTTGTGCTCTAGCCTTATTTTAGACATTTACAATAAATTAATATGCTCTTGCCTGATTTTAGACAGATAGAAATCGACAACAGAGCACTTGACTAATAAACAATGGAACAATCACAACATGAGCTTAATAATGTGAGTTTCTATCATTGCTAATACAGTCCTTTAATGGAGCAGGGAAATTGTCCCTATCATACTTTGGAGAGGATAAACTGGAATATTTCTTTAATATATTTCCTCTTACACCATGAGCTACGTATTTTCATGTGGAGCATAATTTTTATAGATTTATCATCTACTTTTTTAAATAATTTTTTTTTTGTCTAAAGCATTAGTGTTGGGGTTTGTTTGTATATTATTTTACTTTGGGCTTGGGAAACAATAATTGGGTTTTTTTTCTAAACTGCATCATTGAGGCCAAACCTTCTTCGTATGTTAAAGTTATTCCCTAGGATATTTTGAACGGTGAAATGAATTTTATGTTTAGCTGAAAATTTTAAGAGATGATACATTTGGATAAATGGGTGGAAAAGTAGATAAATTATACTTTGGAAAGAGTTTAATATGTGCTGATTAAAATCAGCCACCTCAATTTAATATGATTTAATAATTATCAGTGTCTATTGATTTCAACCATCTAAGTGATTTGATTTCAATGAAACATCTCCTTCTAGTAATAGCTCATAATCACTGCATGGATTTCTGTTATAATTTAAGACTGTATTTACTGAAAAATGCTAACGTGTTTCTTCAGGAAGCTGAAAGACATCAATATGTTGTGGGGGCATTCAATGTATACAATATTGAGGCAGTTGCAGCTGTTGTAGCAGCAGCTAAGGCTGAAAAAAGCCCAGCCATTTTGCAATTTGAGTTATTTACAATTGTATTATTTTACTTGTTATAGGATAGTTTAGCCAGCAAATTCAAAAAGGCTAAATAAAAGAGGATTCAACAAAAACAGTGATTTGGATTAGGGTTGTCAGCATCTAGTAACCTCCAATGCTACTTTAATACCAAGCACAACTATAACAATGCTTAGATGTCATATTCTTGTGTAGACAGCAGGCAATGATTAGAAACATTAAACAATACATGTACATAAATATATATATTTTCAATATGTAAATTATTTTTACCGCTTAAAATACATATTTATCCTAACTAGTGGGAGTGATGAAAGGACACGTCCATTCCCAAGCCACCTCTTGAATAGACGCCATGTTTCAAGGGGAATCACGTGGTTTCAAATAGGTATAAACCCGCACCCCAAGGAAACACGGGAGAGGAGGTGACAAGGAGAGAAGCATCCAACAGGTAACTTCATTACTCAGCAATAATATTTATTTCAGTTTTCATAATTTATGATGCCTAGACAACCATGAGGACTGCCCTGGGAACGCATCAGTCAATAGATGATGTGAAAGGGCTAGTCACTGGTTCTTCCTAGCGATGAAGAACCAGTGCCTAGTAAGCATCCCTCTCCATCGCCAACAGGCTGGTACATCCCCAGGCCAATCCACTTAAATGTCGAAATGATGAAGTATGTCTCTGTGCAAGTTGTATTAAATCTTCTTTCATTCCTCATATAACAGTAATGAATATAATTTAACTAGTGGCCCAGATTAATTGCTAAATCAGTTCCATGCCTAAAAATTTCTTGCCAAATGAACTAAGCACATCTGTAATGTACAAAAGGGTAAAATGAACTTAATCTTCACGCGAGATAGGTAACCTGCAATATCAGGTTTAGTATGCTGTATCAAAATACACTTTAGTGACAGAGAGAAGAATAAAAATAATTCATTCATTCTCAAACACAACTAATAAGTAAAGAAAAGGAATACTAATTAATGATAGTCATGTTTCTGCAACTAGGCACAAATATAATGATTTAATCCCTACAAATTTATATGTAATGGATAAATGTTAACTAAGTAATGTAGTCATGAATCTATGTTTTCTATAGGCATTTATTATCTTTTTGATATCCTCTGTTTGTTAGTACATTCAAGATAATGAGTGCAAGCCAGGGGTATGTTGGGCCCATCCTCAGGTGGCCCTATTAGCCCTAAGAGAAGGGATGGGTCTGGATGGGTAGCCCAGCCAACCTGGAAAGTCCTCAAAATCTAGAATGGGTCGTGTATGTCTTTTGTGCTGCAATAATTATGCCACTGATCTAATATTACTGCTGACATATAAAATGAAATATCTAAATATTGTAGGAAAACGTAAATCCTTTTGTGGCCCTAAATCCAACCTTCGGTGGATAGATCAAGCCCTAATTATCAGGAAGGCGAGGTAGGTACAACAAAGGTTCATTACAGTGGTATCCGAGCCTCCTTCATGTCGCCTTGTGGAAATAGTTGATGCAACAAAGCCAAAGATCTCGTAGGGCCTTAGAAAGAGAGAGGAAAAAAAGGAGCCAACAACATGAGTGAACAAGCTAGTAATGAACTTAGGGCCTTCATGGATCAAACCGCTCAAGCACTGAGGGAACAAACTAAAAGAACCATGCAAGCCTTCATTGAACAAAATGAGAGGAACAACCAACTAGTCCTTTAGGCCCTCCAAAACATAAGCAACCATAACACCAAAGAAGCCCAATCCAATCATTCTGAAAAACCACCACCCCACCTTTTCAAAGGACACCAGCTCAAGGCCTACCCGACCTTCATTCCTACTTGAGGAAGTACCAATAAGTGACGATAACCATGACAGACCCATGGGAAATGTATATCAGATCCTTGCAGACTACCATGGGTTGGATCCCGAATTACGAGATCTTGTAACCTTCAAAGACTATTGTGATGCCAAACTAAAGACACTAGGCCGTAACGAAAGACATCCTCCAGCCCACAAAGAGCTTCAAAACAAGCTTAGTAAGGTGACTATCCCCAACTATGATGGGGAGGGAAAGGTATCGGCTAGGTCATGGGTCCAAAAATCAAATACCTAATTATCCCTCAGCCCCATGACTCAATCCAATGCCATTAAATTTTCTATTTCATCTATTTGGAGTTGCCCATGAGTGGTGGCACCATGGCCTCATCACTCAAGGACATCAACTTATAAACACATATGAGGAGTTCACCCAAAAGCTCATAAAAAGATTTGACCAAAAGCATCCCGAGTGGTACTTTCGAGAGCTCGACCAACTAAGATAGCAGGGGACTATTGAAAACTATGCCACATAATTCCAGAAATTAGCAATAATGGTACCGGGTCTAACACAAGAAAGGCTTACTTACCTATTCATAGAAGGGCTGAGGGGATCAATCAAAAGCACAATAAGTGCCCATGAACCCCAAACATTAGATGAGGCTATACAAAAAGCTATGAAATTTGAAGAAAGCTCACCCAAGGACAAGACCAAGCCCTTTGGCAACTCCTCCAAACCTCCACCCAAGGACAATAAACACAATCAAGAAGCGATTGTAAGGTCTTGCACCTATTGCAAGGGAAAGAGAGAAAGGGACATATGTGTTCAGCCTTGGAGGATCTTAAAAATAAGGGACTTTGTTTCACATTGCCCTATAAAGGAAGGAGCCATAAATGTCAAGGCCGGGCTCATAGAATAGAAGCCTCACCATATGAGGATGGGGAAGAGCCACCTAGCAAAAGGATGAGACTAGGGGAGGAAGATCAGGCCATAGTTGCCACTATCACCCATGCTACTAAACACAACCTGTTTAGAATCAAGAGTTCACTTAAAGGGAAGAAAGTAGTCACACTTGTGGATAGCGGAGCCTCCCATAACTTCATCGATGAAAGGATTGTCAAGAAACATAAATTACCCACATAGACTTTTAAGGGGTCCGAAGCAGCAACAGCCACAGGGGCAAGGGTCCAATGCACTAAGTTGATACCTAAGTTGGAGTTCATAATAGGTAACCATCTGGTAAGGGAAGATCTCTATGTGGTACCATTGGACACAGATATCATAGTGGGGACTCCATGGATTTATTCCCTAGGATGTTTCATGTTTGATCTCCCAAACCAAATAATTTGATTTTAGCATGAAGGGAAGGAAGTTACTCTCAAGGGCTTACCTGATGGTAGCCCTAAAGTGGTTTCTTGTAATAAATTGGAGCAAATTTTCAGAAAATGGCGAGGAGAATGGGTGGGCCAATGCATGATACTAGATAAGAGCAATAATCATGAGAAATCCATGCATATGGACATCAAACCCATCATGGAGAAATATAAAGGGGTGTTTGGGGAAATTCCCCAAGGTTTGCCTCCCAAACGGGGGTTTGAACACACTATAGAATTGGAAGAGGGGGCAAATCCAGTCATCACTACCCTGTATCGCCACCCTCACAAATATAAGGAAGAAATTGAGAAAACCATTAAGGAACTACTTGCTATGGGACACATCCAACCTAGTTCCAGCCCTTTCGCATCATTGGTGGTACTTGTTAAAAACAAAGATGGCACTCTAAGAATGTGTATTGACTATAGAGCACTGAATATAAAAACCATAAAAAATAGGTACCCAATCCCAAGGATAGATGAGTTGATTGATGAACTACACGGAGCCAGATATTTCTCCAAGATCGACCTTTGATCAGGATATCATCAAATCAAGATGAGGGAAGAGGACATCCACGAAACAACTTTTCGGTGTCACTATGGACATTTTGAATTCTTGGTTCTACCTTTCGGTCTAACCAATGTGTTAATGCATGATAGCTTTGGTAAGATAAATGAATGAATGAGAGATAAATGAAGTCTCTCATTCAATCATTTATCCTATCGATAAACTATGATGAAAAACTTCAAGCTATTGTTCCTTCATTTGATGATCATTCTTCATTTGTATATGTTCAATCTACTTAGTTTGATCAATGCTTAACTATCGATAATCATCCTATAGCATAGAATATCGATTAATATCGGTTTACACTATAACGTATGGACCCTGATTAATATCAATTATCATATTAACTGTGATCACTGATTATTATTGGGCTAACCAATGCATTCCAATTTATATCGGTTGATATATTAAATAGTGAACAATAATGGTTATCGGGATTAACTAGTATACACCGATTGGTATCGAGTGGCAAATTAAGTATACACCGATTGGTATCGGGTGGCAAGTTAAGTATACCCCGATTAGTATCAGGTTGTTAATTAAAGCATACACCAATTGGTAATTGCCACGATGAGTCAAAGGGTGCAATCAAGTAATGTCTTGGTCGGTCATATCTAAAAGACATGACAGGTCAAGGCATTGCTTGATCCTCCCTGCTTGCATATACATATCAATCGACATTTGTGAGAAGGACATCAAAATCAATAAATGTTCCTCTCACCTGCAATATAAAAGAAGATAATTAGATTTATCATATTAAATAGATAATACATAGTTAAAAGAAAAGATAAACTAGAATATAACTTGCATTTTGAATTGAGAATTGAATAACATTTACATGGTATCAGAGCTATAGTTAAATTGAACCTGATGTTGTTCAATTTTGTGGAAAATTCAAAGCAAGCATATATTCAACATCACAATTCTTCTAATGACTAGCGCTATCAGATTTGAAGATAGACTCGAAGGAGGTGATGACTTCTCAGCATGGAAGTTTAGAATTCAAATGATTCTAAAAGAAAATAAAGTCGAATCATTTGTAAAAATTGAAACTGAAGAACCTGAGATTGAACCTGACAAAACAACTTGGAGAGAGGGAAATGAAAAGGCCATCAAAATCATAGTTGATGGGGTGAGAAATAATATTATGCCCATCATAAGGAAACATGAAATGGCCTACAACATGTTCAAAGCACTTGAAGATGCATTTGAGATATCCAATGCTAGCACAACCTTGGCTTTAAAAAGAGAAATAAATCACATAGCCATGATCAAAGGAGAATCAATCAATGTCTACTTCATGCGAATATCAGCCCTAAGGGATGAACTAGAAACTCTTGGATATAACATCCAAAGCAAAGAATTAACACTCATTGCTCTAGATGGGTTGCCTAGTATATGGGAAACATTCATCCAAGGCATCAGTGCAAGGGATGAATTTCCAAAATTTGATAGGCTAAAGGCAGACTGTCTCCAAGAAGAATCAAGGTTAAATAAGAAAGGGATCAAGGAAAAGAATATAGATGAAGATCTCCAAGTTCTAAATACAAACTCAAACAAGAAAAGCAAGCAGAAACAATTTAGGAAGAGAAAAGGTCGTCATGGCAAGAACACCTTCAAGAAGGAATTTTCACAGATTCAATGTTACAGATGTGACAAATTTGGGCACTATGTTGCCAAATGTCCAGAAAGAGCCAAACAACAAGCCACATTTTCCAAAACAAGAAAATCTAAAAGGGAAGAAAACCCCGAGAAGTATGTACTCTATTCGGCACTTACAAACCAAGCATCAAACAAAGTTAACTCCTGGGTGATCGATAGTGGCTCATCCAGACACATTACAGGATTCAGAGAAGTGCTAGACTCCATGATAGAGGAGAATGATGAGGAAGTGACTATCGGAGATGACTCCACACATCCAGTCAGAGGAGTTGGAACCTACACCATCAAACTAAAGTCAGGTGTATCATTACAACTTAAAAGAGTACTATATGTCCTAGGCATCAAGAGAAACCTAGTCTCCATATCAGCACTATCCTCCTTCATGGACAACAGAGTGTTGGCTTGGCCAAAGAATTTATCCATCAAGAAAGCTAAAACTATTGGTCAAAGACAAGGCTACTTGTATGAGCTGTGCATAGAGCCCAACTTAGTCCTAATCCATGAAACTGCAGATGCCAATGAAGTCTGGCATAGAAGACTAGGCCACTTGAATTTTAGAGCTTTATCATCAATGGGAAACTTTGTCACGGGCCTACCTAAGTTAAAGCAATATCATTCAGGGGCATGCAAAGGATGTGCTCTAAGTAAAAATACTAAGGGTGCTTTTCAAAATAGTACTAGGAAAATAAGTAAAATTTTAGAGTTAGTTCATTCTAATGTATGTGGACCCATGTCAGTACCTTCTTTAGGGGAATTTTTGTATTATGTAATATTTGTTGATGACTACTCTAGAAAAACTTGGATCTACTTTCTGAAGTGCAAAGAATCAGAAGAGATCCTCAATAGGTTTAAAGAATTCAAATCACTAACAGAGAACTACTTAGGAAATAAAATTAAAACCCTGAGAATTGATAATGGGGGGGAATACACATCAGAATTATTTAAAGATTTTTGTAAAAATTTAGGGATTAAGAGGGAGTTAACAATACCATATAATCCTCAACAAAATGGGGTAGCTGAAAGGAAAAATAGGACAATCGTAGAAGCTGCCAAAGCTATGATTCTTGACCAAAATCTAAATGTCAATCTTTTGGTAGAAGCAACTAGCACTATTGTATATATTCAAAACATATGTCCTCACTTCCATCTGAAAGATAAAACCCCTGAGGAAGTCTTTACTAAATCAAAACCAGATATCAGCCACCTTAGGATATTTGGATGCCCTATCTATATTCATGTACCTAAGGAGAAAAGATTAAAATTAGAGCCTTCTGGAAAAGGGGGAATACTTGTAGGATATAGTGAAACCTCCAAGGCCTACAAGATCTATATGCCCGGTCAAAAGAATATTGAACTAAGTAGGGATGTGATCTTTGAAGAAGACTTAGCCTTCAAAAGAGTCCAAAGCTCACTAGAACCTGAAGTCTATATCCCTACCCCTAACATAGATGAAGACCCTGCTACTGAGCTTTAGAGGGAGAGTCTTGAGGAAAATGAAAATGAAACTCAAAACCTGCCTAGAGAAAATTTCAAGAAAAGACCACTATGGGCCACCAAAATTGTAGAAGAAGCTCAAATGTATGCTGCCCCTTTAGGGACTTTCAAAGAAAGCAAAAGGCCTAACAAACTAACAAACTATGTCGCTCTCTTGAATAATCTCTCAAGAGAAGAACCTACTAATGTATCAGATGCACTTAAACATCAAGTATGGAAGAATGCCATGACTGAAGAATACCAATCCATTATGAAAAATGATGTTTGGGAAATTGTTCCTAGGCCGACTAGCAAATCTGTTGTCACCTCAAAATGGCTCTTCAAAATCAAGCACGCTGCAGCTGGTAGTATTGAGAAACATAAAGCTAGATTTGTAGCCAGAGGGTTTTCTCAAAAGGAAGGAATTGATTATGAAGAAACATTTGCACCTGTAGCCAGATACACTTTAGTAAGAGTAGTCTTAGCAATTGTAGCATCAAAGGGATGGAAAGTTCATGAAATGGATGTTAAGACAACATTCCTTAATGGAGAGATCTCAGAAGAGGTATACCTCGAGCAACCTGAAGGGTTTAAGATTCATGATGCAGAGTCACATGTGTGTAGACTCAAGAAAGCTCTCTATGAGCTTAAATAGGCTCCCAGGGCCTGGTATGAAAGAATTGATACCTATCTCTCAAAAATAGGCTTCTCCAAGAATGATGCAGATCCTAATCTCTACTATAAGCAAAACAAAGGTGATATGCTAATATTAATTTTATACGTTGATGATTTGTTAATCACAGGAAAAGACCACCTCATAGATCAGTGTAAGAAAGACCTTGCTAAATAATTTGATATGAAGGACTTGGGACTCCTTCATTACTTCCTAGGGTTGGAAGTATGGCAGAATACTGATGGCATTATACTAAAATAGGGTAAATATACCTTGGACATTTTGAAGAGATTTGGAATGCTAAACTGCAGACCCATGACCTCTCCAATGGAAACAAACCTTCATAAACTTAAGGAAGCAGCAATAGAATCACAACCATTAGATCCTACTCTATATAGGCAAATGATTGGGTCTTTGATGTATCTTGTAAATACAAGACCAGATATATGTTATGCAGTTAAATTCCTTGAGTTAGTTTATGTGTGAGCCTAAGGAGATCCACCTGATTGCAGTAAAACGCATTATGAGATACTTACAAGGTACTCTAAACCTTGGTCTCAAATATGAGAAAGTTGATCTAGACCTACATGGATTTACAGACTCAGATTGGGCTGGAAGTGTGACTGACAGGAAAAGCACTTCAGGGTGTTGCTTCAATTTAGGCTCAGCCATGATATCCTGGATCAGCAGAAAGTAGTCTTCTGTGGCTCAAAGCTCCACCGAAGCCGAATACATTGCAGCTTCCATGGCTACCCGAGAGGCAGTATGGATTAGGAAGTTTCTTGTGGGATTGTTTGGAGAGCCAATGAAACCTACTATCATACATTGTGACAATCAAAGCTACATAAAACTTTCAGTAAATCCAGTGTTCCATGACAGATCCAAGAATATTGAGATTCCATACCACTATGTGCGAGATATGGTAGATAGGAATGTGATCCAATTAGAATATGTTTGTACAGGAGATCAAACTGCAAATATTCTGACCAAACCTCTTTCCAGAGTGAAGGTTGATCACTTTAGAAAAGGTTTAGGTATGATAGAAAGGTAATTTTCTTTGTAATCTGTATTTACATATTAATAAGATGTTTAATGTGTAAACTTCTTTGTCATGATAGGACATTGTGGATTTTATCCCGTGGGTTCATATCTAAAAGGTGACGATCTCTTAAGATAATGAACACTTGTATGTAGATATTATAAGTTGACGATCTTATGATGTCCAAACTAGTTATCATGTTGGATCTCTGGTATGTCATGGAAGTGCCACGATTGTGTTGTGGTAAAACATTTGTATAAGATGTTAGTGCACATACCACAACTTGGATAAGATGAGAATTTAATCATTCTCATATGTTTAGCCTTAAGTATTGCATGTTTAGGCAATACTGATATCACATGCTTAGGTGATATCCTGTGATCACAAGATTGATGTGATGAACATATGTATCATGTGTTTAGGTGATACTTCATATCATGTGATATGATTTTCTAAAGAGTCAGATTGTGTAAAGAATACTAACCATCATTTGAATTGTGATGGTTGATATATTGTTTTCCATTTATCTTACCTAGCTAAGAGGGAGTGTTAATGCATGATAGCTTTGGTAAGATAAATGATTGAATGAGAGATAAATGAAGTCTCTCATTCAATCATTTATCCTATCGATAAACTATGATAAAAAACTTCAAGCTATTGTTCCTTCATTTGATGATCATTCTTCATTTGTATATGTTCAATCTACTTAGTCCGATCAATGCTTAACTATTGATAATCATCCTATAGCATAGAATACCGATTAATATCGGTTTACACTATAACGTATGGACCCCGATTAATATCGGTTATCATATTAACTATGATCACCGATTATTATCAGGCTAACCAATGTATTCCGATTTATATCGGTTGATATATTAAATAGTGAACAATAATGATTATTAAAATTAACTAGTATACACCGATTGGTATCGAGTGGCAAATTAAGCATACACCGATTGGTATTGGGTTAAGTATACACTGATTGGTATCGGGTGGCAAGTTAAGTATACCCTGATTAGTATCGGGTTGTTAATTAAAGCATACACCAATTGGTAATTGCAACAATGAGTCAAAGGGTGCGATCAAGTAATGTCTTGATCAGTCATGTCTAAAAGACATTACCGATCAAGGCATTGCTTGATCCTCCCTGCTTGCATATACATATCAATCGACATTTGTGAGAAGGACATTGAAATCAATAAATGCTCCTCTCACCTACAATATAAAAGAAGATAATCAGATTTATCATATTGAATAGATAATACATAGTTAAAAGAAAAGATAAACTAGAATATAACTTGCATTTTGAATTGAGAATTGAATAACATTTACACAATGCACTAGCAACATTTTAGTCATGTATGAATCATACTTTCCGCAAGCAACTAAGGCAATTTCTACTATTTTTTTTTACGACATTTTTATCTACAACAAAAATTGGGAGGAGCACCTCAAACATATTGAGGAAACATTAAGGATCCTAGAGCAAGAGTCACTTTATGCTAAGGCATCCAAATGCGAGTTTGGAATGGAGGAAATCCTATATGTAGGGCATAAGATTAATGCAGAGGGGGTCAGTGTGGATGATGAGAAGATAGCCACTATTAGAGAATGGCCTAGACCTAAGTCCCTCACACAATTAAGGGGGTTCTTGGGGTTATGCAGTTTCTACAGAAGGTTTGTACGGGGTTTCACAAAGTGGGAACCCCTCTCACCGATCTAACTAAGAAAAGGGCTTTCGCTTGGAGTGAAGTAGCCCAAAGAGCTTTTGAAAGTATGAAGGAAGCAATGAGCTTATGCCCCGTCCTAGCTATCCCTGATTTTTCCCTTCCTTTTGAACTACAATGTGATGCCTCCGGAGAAGGGATTGGAGCTATTCTCATGCAAAACAAACACCCCATAGCCTTCAAAAGTTGTAAGCTGACAAAAATAGAAAAACATTACCCCGTCTATGATAAAGAGATGTTAGCCATCATGCATGCCCTAGCCGAATTCCGCCTGTAGACACCTAAAAATGGTCAAACGCTTGCGAGGTCATACTTTAACATTTGCGCATTGCCTCATTTTAGGTTTTTGCGTCGCATTAACATTTCTCCTATGATTCGCACTTGATCTTTATCATTTGCGAGCATCGAGTCATTCTTCTGCATTCTTCAGTCATCTCGTCCTCAAATTTGGTCTTGTCGACAACACTATCTAGTCATGATTTTGATCGATTTTATCCTATTGCATCAATGTGCGTGCTAATTTGTCATCATTTTGGACATCGTCAATCCTAATTAGGGTTTTGTCCTCCTGTCAATCTTGCGATCGATTTGTCATCAATCGTTGCTCTCTTTTCAATCTTATCATTTTGGACATCATCAATCCTAATTAGGGTTTTGTCCTCTTTTCAATCTTATCATCTGGCGATCGGTTTATCAATCTTGTCGTTTTACAATCGATTTGTCATCGATCATTGTCATGTTCGATCTTGTCATTTGCGATCGATTTATCATCGATCGTGGTCATTTTCAATCCTGTCGTTTTGCGATCTATTTGTCATCGATTCTTGTCTTTTTTTGTCAATCTTGTCATTTTGTGACCGATTTGTCATCGATCGTTGTCTGTCTCAATTATGTCAATTTGGATCAATTTGTCATTGTTCCTCGTTAATTGGCACATTTCTCAATCAAATTGTTTATCGCATTGGTCATTTATCAATTCAAAATCATGACATTAATTATCTTCAATCAACACCTAATTGTCATTTTCGCATTTCTAATTTGTCTTCTAGGGTTTTATGATTTATTCATTTAACCTAATTTGTCATTTCTTCCTCTAGGATTACTAAATTATTTATTAATCCTAAGTCTTCTCATTACAATTAAATCTTTATTTAATTGGCTAATTATTCTTCCTCTTGTAAATTAATTAATAAATGACAAATTATTAATTAATTTACCTAATTTCTTCTAGTTCCTAATTTCCTATTTTTCCATCAATTTCTAATTCCTAATTGTCATCAATTTCAATTTTCTAATTTTCTTAATTTCTAATTTCTTTTCCCTCCTATTTCATCTCCTAATTCCATGGGAATGGCATGTCAATTTGTCATAAATTGTCATAATTGATAATCAATCAATTTTGACATAGAATGTGTCATAATTTGTCATCAATTATCAATCAATCAAATTGTGCATGGAAAGTGCATAATTTGTCATAATTTGTCATATTGATTTGCAATTTCCATTTGAATTGCATCATGCTAATCTTGTCATTTATCCAATTCTTCTATAAATTGGATGATTTTCAATCAAAGCTAATCCGAATCCTTAATCAAACTATCGAACTTACGCTTCTAGTACTCTTGAGCTTTTCATCAATCTTGCTTTCAATTGTATGTGCACTTGTAAGTGAGATCCACAAATCCATTGAAGAGGAAAGAAGAACAATGGAGCCGCATGGAAGAAGCATCCAAATCGTCATCTGGTTTGCATGAATATTTGCTTTTGAATGCTTTGTTTTTATGTCTCTATTGAGTGTGCTTAGGATTAGATCATTGCAATGTGTGTTTGGGATTGAGCTAATAATGAATAATATGTCCTTTTATATATTGCTTTGATGATTCCTAATTCCGATGCTACACCGCCAATACGTGGTTTGCACCAAATTCCATGTAAAGACAGATCATAACAGCCTAAGATTCTTTTTAAACCAAAGGGATCTAAATGATAGGCAACAAAAAGGGGTCAGCAGGATACAAGCTTATGACTTTGATATTGAATACGTTAAAGGAACAACCAATGTGGTAGCAGATGCCTTATCAAGGAAGCCACAAATAAATACCATAACTTCTATAAATGCTGATTGGAAATATGATCTTTTGGCAGAATACGCCAAAGACCCTTTTGCTAGCGAGATCTTGAGGGACCCATCAAGTCATGCAAAATACAAAGTTGTGGAGGAGCTTATCCTATATAAGGACAGCTTGTACTTTGTGCCCAACTCTAAACTCAAGGAAGTAATAGTTAAAGAGTACCATGATAATCCATTGGTAGGACACCTAGGATTCTATAAGACATAAACAAATCAGAGAATGGTATTCTTTGAAAGGACTTAAGAAGGAAGTCCAAAAATACATACAAGAATGTACACAGTGCCAGAAGAACAAAGTAGAACCCAACCACCCAGCCGGGTTGCTACAGCCATTGCCCATTCCTGAACAGAAGTGGGAAAGCATTCCGATGGATTTTATCACCGGCCTACCCAAGGCTGAAGGAAAAGATTGTATATATGTGGTCGTGGACCGTCTCACCAAATATGCACACTTCTTTGCTATAACAAACAAATTCCAAGCATCTCAAGTTGCATAAGTGTTTTTTAAGGGAGTCTTTAGACTTCATGGGCTTCCCCAAAATATCATAAGTGACCGAGACAGCCGGTTTATGGGGCAATTTTGGCAAGAAATCTTTAGGATGGCAGGCACTAGTCTCACTTCAGAACTAGCTATCATCCCCAACCAATTGACAAACTGAAATCGTCAACAAATGGATTGAAGGATATCTAAGAAATTATGTCACTGGGCAGCAAAAAGCTTGGATCAAATGGTTACATTTAGGAGTATACTGTTATAACACTACACATCATATGTCAAGCCAAATGAGCCCATTCAAAGCACTTTATGGTTATGAACCCACCTCTTTTGGATCACTAATTACTCCAGAAAGTCAAGTAACATGAGCCAGGGATTTTATTCAGGAAAGCATGGCCATCCTAAGGGCTCTAAAAGATCACATACATCAAACCCAAAAATCAGCAAAAGATATACGCTAATCGTAATCATATTGAAATATCATTTAAGATAGGAGACTTAGTCTTCCTATGGTTGCAGCCTTACAAGCAGTCTTCGCTAAATCTAGTGGGGTAGAGAAGTTGAAGCCACGGTTCTATGGACCCTACCCAATATCAAGGAAGGTAGGAGAGGTAGCATATGAACTTGAGCTTCCTCCAGGAAGCCACATCCACAATGTATTCCATGTGTCTAGATTAAAAAAAGCATTAGGGTAGTAGATATCCCCATGCAAGGAGTTACCTCTGTTAGATGACGAGAGAAAATTAACACTGGAGCCAGAAGCCCTTTTAGACGTAAGAGAAAGGAGAATAAAGAGTAAAAACATTTTAGAATACTTGATCTTATGGAAAGGGTTGCCGGAGGAGGATGCAACCTGGGAGGGTGAAGAGATCTTCAACCACCCAAATCTCCACATCGCTTGAGAACAACCAATGTAAGGGGGGAGGACTGTCATATTCTCATGTAGACAGTAGGCAATGATTAGAAACATTAAACAATACATGTACATAAATATATATATTTTCAATACATAAATTATTTTTACCGCTTAAAATACGTTTTATCTTAACTAGTGGGAGTGATGAAAGGACGCGTCCATTCCCAAGCCACCTCCGGAATAGATGCCATGTTTCAAGGGGAATCACGTGGTTTCAAAGAGGTATAAACCCGCACGCAAAGGAAACACGAGAGAGGAGGTGACAAGGAGAGAAGGGCAAGGAGAAGTGTCCCACAGGTAACTTTGTTACTCAGTAATAATATTTAATTCAGTTTTCATAATTTATGATGCCTAGACAACCATGAGGACTGCCTTGGGAATGCATCAGTCAGTAGATGATGTGAAAGGGCTAGTCGCTAGTTCTTCCCAATGATGAAGAACCAATGCCTAGTAAGCATCCCTCCCCATCGCCAGTAGGTTGGCACGTCCCCAAGCCAATCCGCTTACATGTCGAAATGATGAAGTATGTCTCTGTGCAAGTTGTATTAATCTTCTTTCATTCTTCATATAACAGTAATGAATATAATTTAACTAGTGGCCCAGATTAATTTCTAAATCGGTTCCATGCCTAAAAATGTCTTGCCAAATGAACTAAGCACATCTGTAATGTACACAAGGGTAAAATGAACTTAATCTTCATGTCGGATAGGTAACTTGCAATATTAGGTTTAGTATGTTGTATCAAAATACACTTTAGTGATAGACATAAGAATAAAAATAATTCATTCATTCTCAGACACAACTAATAAGTAAAGAAAAGGAATACTAATTAATGATAGACATGTTTTTGCAACTAGGCACAAATATAATGAATTATTCCCTACAAATTTATATATAATGGATAAATGTTAACCAAGTAATATAGTCATGAATCTATGTTTTCTATAGGCATTTATTATCTTCCTGATATCCTCTGTTTGTTAGTACATTCAAGATAATGAGTGCAAGCCAAGGGTATGCTGGGCCCATTCTCAAGTGGCCCTATTAGCCCTAAGAGACAGGATGGGTCTGGATGGGTTTGGATGGGTAGCCCAACCAACTTGGAAAGTCCTCAAAATCTAGAATGGGTCATGTATGTATTTTTTACTACAATAATTATGCCACTGATCTAATATTACCACTGACATATAAAATGAAATATCTAAATGTTGCAAGAAACCGTAAATCCTTTTGTGGCCCTAAATCCAACCTTCAGTGGATAGATCAGGCCCTAATTATCAAGAAGGAGAGGCATGTACAGCAAAGGTTCATTACATTAGACTTCCATCTCTTCCACAACTACTTGTTTCTTTTTGAGATCTACATCATATGAGCCACAATGAAATAACACCCAAGTCGATGTTTATTTGTTAGTATAATAATCAAACCTAATGATAATTTTACTTGGTAAGTTAATTGTACTAGGTAACCTTTCTTGAATGACACATTTTGTTTGGTCTATGTTGAGCTCGAGTTATTCTTATTGTATTCAGAGATCCATCCAAGTGCACTGAAGCATGGGGGAGCATCTTTGGTTGCATGCTATATCTCTGTTGCAGAGCATGTTGTTGTATGTATCTGGGAAGCTTATGATATTATGTACATAACTCGAAAGATATTATTTAAAAAAAATTTGAATAGTTTTGGCATATTGGAAATTTTCATTTTATGGAGCAAATAGGTCTTATGAATAGTAAAAGTACTTTTAGTGTTTTCTTCCCGAACCGATAAGGGTTAATATTTCAACATTGCTGACAACAGCAGGATTAATAATGTCATATTTCAATGCTTAAAAAAATGTAGATTTTTATTTCCACAAAGGCTTTTGTTATAATGCAGTTTATCCATGCAATACAGATAACTTTCATACCCTCTAAAACTATATAAAAAACACAAAAGCCTTCAAATGATACAAGCTATTATCCTCACATTGTCAGACAGGTGGAGGGAAATTCTAATTGAAAATTCTACCTTACTGTTGGATTTATACAGTTGAAAAGGCGAATGAAATAGAGTACCTTGAAAGATCTCATAGAAAGTAGTAGGAATCCCATATTGCAGAGTATGAAATGTGCAAACTATAGAGAGAAGGTTATATACTACATTTTCTTCCTTGCATAATTATTAGATTTGAATAAATAATATACATAGTTTTGTATATGATCTATATTATAATTAGGATAAACTTCTAAGTGCTCATAAATACATGGCCAGCTAAATCTTTGTATTGATAAAGCGCTGGCCATCTATAATCTCGTATCCTTATGATGTTGTCCTTTAAAAGAATGTTGCTTCCTTTTGTCATGCCAAAATCATGTCTTCACGTGACTGTTATACTTGTCTTCATTGTGACTGCATTCATCATGGATTTTTGGTTGCAATAACTATTTTCTGTTATAACAGTGATCCTCATGAAACCTTCTCATTGTTCTCAACTTCTAACTTTGTCTTTGCTACTTAAATCTCTGCAACATTTAGTATCTTGTCTAAACCCATTACGCTGAGTGCCATCATTAGGGGTTTGTCATTGCTTCTTCTATGCCTGATCACAATAATCCCTGCTCTTAGCTTCCTCTTTGGACTAATTATCGAACAATCCCTGCATTTAGGATAAACAATTAAGTGTGAGGTGTGTAATAATTATCGAACACAGGAAGATTACTTACAATTTTGTCTTTCTTTATATTTTGGAAAAGGATTTAAGTCCTTGGGACTTGCTTAGGGCTGACAAAGTATAGATTTGACTTAGCGCCTGAAACTTACTGATTTTCCAGGTTATGACTTTTTTGTTTTGTTTATGACAGACATCTATATTGAACGGTGCTCATAATTTGGTTTCTATTATAGAAAGATGATCTTTCAAGGATGTTTAGAATGTTTGATAAAATATACCAAGGCTTGGATCCAATCGCATGTACTTTTAAATGGGTTCCTCTCTTTTGTAAACATGCTTTTGGAGTGTCCATTATTATATTTAGGCATCTAAAGATTTTCTAGCTGGCTTGTTTGTATTTTGCAGTTTGTCACTGCAGAAGGAACATCACTTGTTAAACAAGCAGAAGATGCAGCGGCTAATATTGTAATGTTTCTAGCTATGATTTCAAATTGAGTTGTTAATAACAGTTAAAACATAGTTCTAATTTAGTTATAGGCATAATGCTCATCATCTAGTTGGAACACTAATATCTGGTTCTGTGACATGTTTATGTAAACTTGCATGACTTGCATGTTCTTCAACAAGGGAGAAGGGATACTAGTGGAACTCGAGATCAGGTAAAGTTTTGTCCATCCTTATTTAGTTCACCACATTAACATTACATTAATGGAAGATAGTCTTTTATAACATATCTTTCAATTATGTCATGTTTAAATAGAATGTTTTAAGATTTGATTTGTATTGGTGGTTTATTAAATCAAATTAATAAGTGGGTCTTAGTTTTTACTAATAGAACAAATTTGATTTCAGATAAGGCAATCAAATTAATAGGTGGGTCCTAAATTCTACTGAAAGAATAATGTGATTTTAGATGAGCCACCTAAACAAGTCAAAGCTTAAATCAGAAATTCAATTATAAATTAGTGTTAAATTCAACATCATATTGCACTAATAGAAGACAGATAGTCTTCTGCAATACATCTTTCAATCAAGTCATGTTTAAACAACACGTCTCAAGCTTTGACTTATTTAGGTGCTCATTTGAAATTACACTTGTTTGTTCTTTTGGTGGAGCCTACCTATTAGTGTGATTTAAAATGAGCCACCTAAAAAACTCAAAGCTTAAGCAAGATTTTCAATTCTAAATTAGTATTCTTTTATACTTTGTAAGGAAAAAAGTGTTATTTAGTTCACCATATTACACTAATGGAAAATAGATAGTCTTCTGCAATATATTTTTCAATTATATTAGGTTTTAACAGCATGTTTCAAGCTTTGACTTGTTCAGGTGGATCATCTGAAATCACACTTTTTCTTTTAGTAAGACCCACTTCTTAGTGATTTAAAATGGACCACCTAAACAAGTCAAAGCTTAAACCATAATTTCAATTATAAATTATTGTTAAAGAAGTCCATCTCCATGGTAATCAGTAGTAATCACTATATCCATGTAATTGATTGAAATTTTGTATTTGGATGGTGACAAAAACAGTAAGAACTCCTCTTTTCCTTTAACCCTGGCACTGTGACCCTTGCGTTTTCTAGTGTTGTAGCTCCATTATGACTGCTAAAATGACTTCTTGGACTATAAAAATGGACTTTATTGAATGGGCTGGAACAAAATATCTATCAAATGTACTATTGACTTAGCCCTATAATTGCTACTTCATGTCTTTATGACTGTATTTAAGTTGAGAATAATGGGTTTTGACTGCAACAAAAGTCTTCAAGACTTCTAATCCTGGTGAATGTCTTTCTTTCCTCTGTATTTCTTGCTCACAACATGTGATTGTGTCTTTGCTTGTGGGTATTAATCAATGTTCATAAATATAGCCTCCATGGGTTAGACATATTTATGATGCTACTCCAATCATCATTGGCTGCTACCTTAGGCATATTTATTGATCACTATCTTGTTACTAATCACTATCTTCCAATGGACTGTGATCTTTGTGATAGGTTATGTAGTATGCTTTGTGTGGCACTCATAGAGTGTTATTATACACTGAATAACTGTGATTGGCCATGGCATTGTAGTATGATCTTCATTTGACTGTCCTCCAACCCATGGCTCAATTCATTGACTGAGAATGATGGGTTATTGTGATATTTATAAATGGTGTATCATTGGAGTTTCAAATCTTTGAAAATTTATGGTCTCCAATACTCTAATATCTGACACTATATTGTAACTTTATTGTGAATAGAATTCAAGGATGACCTCGAGCTCTATGTATACCCTAATTTTAAATATATTGGAATTGAGTTATTGAAGGTTCGTATATGTATTTCATCTTTAAAGCTGTCAACTTAGCCTACTTGCAGTGTCTTGGTTGACTTTGAGTAATTGATTTCATTTTGACAATCTATGTTCTCTTATTTTCTTGTACCACAGGTTAAATTAGGAACCTTATTTGATAATATTTTAGTGTCTAATGACCCTAAATATGCAAAGAAGTTAGCAGAGGAGATATGGGGTAAAAAAATATGAGTCAATCTTGTTATTTTGAGATCCTCTCTTGTAGATATTTTAGCGGATTGTAGAGTTGGTCATTGCAGATATTTTAGCTGAGTGTAGAGTTGGTCATTGGTCATTGAAATCCTCTCTTGTAGATATTTTAGATAGTGATGTGATGTCCTTAAACATTGATTATTTGTCATCAAATACTTGATTTTGTATTATGTAGAAATCTATGTTTATAGGCTAACATAGGATACATGGTATAATTATTCTTTAAAGGGTTCTAGTTCAATGGAAGAGCACCTGCTTTGCAAGCAGGAGGATGGTGGTTCGATTCCATTGTGCCCTAATATGACTAAATATATGACCAGTTGAAGTCAAAATAATGATTATAATGACTAAATATAGTACCAATTGATAACAATTAATGACTAAATAAATGACCAAATCAATAACTAAATCAATGACTAAATCAATGACTGGTCAATAAAAATCAATGACTAAATTAATGACTAAATCAATGATTAAATAAATGACTAAATCAATGACCAAATTCAATGACTAAATTAATGACCAAATTGATCAATCAAACAACCAATAAATAACTAAAATTTGTTAGTCATAAATTTGGTCGCATTATAAATGACCGGCAATAAACTACTAATGGTCACGTGATCAAGATTAGTCATTTATATGCAATTTTTAGTAGTTTTTTAGTCATTTATTGTTGTTTTTCTACTAGTGTATTACTCATTCATGAGCTCCATACAAGGTCCCGTAGGTTTGAGTGTGTCTTTAAATCCCAATGGTGGTACAAGAGATAATACAAGGCCTAAAATATATCTAGCCCTAGGGAACACTTAGAGGGGTGAATTAGTGTTCTACAATCTTTAACTTTATTTAACTGCTTATTCAACCACTTAATACATATGAACAAAAGAAAGATGCAAGAACATAAAGCGAATAACCACAACACCATAACACCAAAAATTTTGTACGTGGAAACCCGGTTAAGAGAAAATCTACAATGGGGATGAACCCACATTATAAATATACTCTATAAAAGTATATAAATATTACAATGGGAAATGCACATGCATTCAGACACACTAGCTAGAGCTAACTGCTCAAATAAAGAAGGTTCACTGCCTATAAATCTATTACAATAGATTACTGAAGTATATGAACTAAAAGGTAGCATCTACAAATGCTTGATGATAGTTTTGGTTAAGCTCAATAATCACACTTATCACACTCTGCCTTATACTGCACCAATCCACTATTCTATAATAATCCGGAGCACAAATCTGTAACTTGCACATGTGAAACTGTGCATAATCGATCACCAACACCTTTCACATACCCAGCGATATCCAAAATGATCATAACAATCAATCTTATATATTTGCAACATGAAATCTTATCCATCGCTAGTTGACTCATCAAGACTTAACACATTTTCCAAATGTGTACGCCCTATCGGCAAAATCCAATCTCAGATACTAATACGGACCAAAAATAATTGTCCACATGCTTTTGAAATGTCGGCTAAACATCCTCAATTACAAAAAAAATCACAAAAAATGCTCCATCAAATCGACACAATAATCAATTACACAAGTCGATCATACTTCAGTGTTCAACCCAAAAACCGGTACACCGGATCTTTTAACATGCACAACAATTATCACCGGATAACAAAACCATGGAAATAAGATGTTTCAAACATTCAACTACCGTCCCTTAGATCTTCAACACAAAATATTAACTTGAAGAGTAATTGGGACCAAAATACTGAACTTTGCCATATGCTCTGTTCTAGCTTGTCAGACTTAACCAAATCTTCATTCTAACTTTTTGAATAAGCAAATCACATATTGCGGATGGGATCACTGACTTGGGTTGCCATCAATGACAACACCAGATGACCTGCGCAATGTCTCTTGCCAACAATCTCCCCCTTTGGCATTGATAGCAACACTTTGTGAAAAATGATTATGTTGGAACCTATCAATACACTGCAAAACTCAAAATTCCAAAACTCGCGTTGAGATGAACATATCATTTTTCACTTCCCTACACTCCCCCTTTGACATGAATGGCCAAGGTAGGGATTTGCAAGCCAAAAATTAACACAAAACTCTCTATACATATGCCATATGTACAAACAGACTTTACTAACTTACATAAGCTTAAAAATATTTGCAAAAATATTTTTCAATGAGCTCAAATGGCTGTCCCAGTCATTTTTTGAGACACTCTAAGACTGAGATTATACCACTAAAAAGGAATGTCTGCATCTCTGTCGATTGAAGATCTGAAGGTTCACTTGTGGCTATAGCATCCTCATCTTCCTTCAAAGCATTGAGCATAGTGTCCATCTTGGGAGCAATTAGACTTTGAAGTTCACTAACTCTGCCAACAACCTTATCCCTATCATCACTTAAGATCTTGATTTTGTCTAGCAATGATATGACCTGAGCTTCCTTACTAGCTACAAAAGTGGACAATGGATCAAAAGATTGAGAAATACCCGCCAATTGCTTCTCATTTTCCTTGATCTACTTATCAATGTCTTCAACAAATGTAGAAAATAATAGACAAGATTTGTAGACATTGCCTCCTTTAGATAAGGCATCTTGAATTCTTTTCACACATGTCTAACAAACCTTTACTGACTTCTCTAAGGACTCAAAATGAGTACTTACTGAATTAATGAGGCTCTTCAGCTGTTCGGAGGGAGAATATGATGTGTCCTTGACATATGTGGGCATTATCTTTTCTAGGACACTAGAAGAAAGATTCAACAGTTCACTATCCTCAATGTGAGACTTCAACACCTCCTCTCTTGCCTTTGCTTGAGAAAACAATGTTGATAACACAATGATGAATGAATAGTACCAAACAGGTACTAAGAGGGGGGGGTGAATCAGTACATACAAAAATACACTCTTAAACCGGTTTGTCAGTAGACACTGTGCATTGATAGACAAATAGTAACACCGGTCCTAAAATAGAGTACAACTGGAAAAAACCCAAAATAGCTAAGACAAGCATAAACCGGTTGATACCTATCTTCTCATATACTCTAACACTTCATTTCCATTTCACCCTAATACATGAACAAGTAATCTACCATCAAAGATATACATATGAGCAACTAGATCAACATGATTTACTGCTTGATAGAAAACAACAAAGCATCACCTGAGGAAGACATCACACATAACACACATATTTTTCACGTGGAAACCCAACTGAGAAAAACCACGGTGGGGATGAATACCCACAAGCTTGTTTTTGAACTCTTTAGAAGTCCACTCCATTAGGAGCCTTGTCTGGTTAAAGACTGATACAATAGGTTCTATTAGGAACCGATCCTGTTAGGGATCACCCGATTAAGGGATGGAAAGAATACCCGATTAAGGGTTAAACACTGTTAAAGGTTACCTTGTTAGAGGATTTCAAGAACTCAATTGTTTTGAGTCACCCTGTTAAAGGATTTACAGCAAGCCAGTTAAAGCTACCCTGTTAAGGGATTTTCCAACTGTTGAGGTGGTTAGAGATCAACAGGTATTACAATGATCTGGTAACAACACTCAATGCCAATGCAGATATGCTTAAGCTCCTCTTCATCTTCTGCACTTACACTCTGCAGGTATCACTTCTCTCCTTTTGGTCTGGCAAGAATCACGTATCCCTTCTCTTCGATACACACACACAACTTTTGCCAACAACTTCAGAAAGAAACACAACATCGACCTTATAGGAAAGCAGATAGATCAGTAGCATAAACCCTAAACCCTAAACCTATTAGGTTAAGGATTTCAAATGGTTCAATCTTGACCGTTCAACATACAACATTAATCTCCATCGTTCATTTTCTATCGATTTCATGGCGGCTGATAACCCATCATGTGTTATCACCATTTACAAACTTCGCACATTCTCAAGGTAGATAGGGACAATCTCCTTCATGCAAGATCCTTCACATGCACAAGGCTGACGTGGCAACACAATCCATTCTTTGTTATCATGATAACTCATCACACAAAGTCATCGGTTGAGCCACACAGGCTTGAAGCACTTCAACCGGAAACCCTAAAGTTGAGACTACCAACCGGTAGTCATACAACGCTTCCATGTGTCGGTTCCCATAACCATATGTCGGTTCACCTTGAACAAGCACACCGCTTTACTTTGGCACAAATGCTGGTTCACAGTGTTATACCAGTTCTCTTCTTTTCATCATATTGACATCAATGACAACACACAATGTCATTATGTCCTCATACGGGTTCACATAATGCCAACAATCTCCCCCTTTGACATTGATGGCAATATGCAAAGATGTCTCTCCGCTTCACATCTTCTCCCCCAATTTTTGCAAATATCTTCTCTACTTCTCATCTTTCTGCAGATATTTTCTCTGCTTCTCATCTTCTCCCCCTTTGACAACAATGTCAAAGTGGAGGCACAAGCTTCCCTACTCCATTATGCTGCTCCCCCTAAGGAGTAGCATCCTTCAACACATCAATCCTGAAGAAAAATTTGACTATGCAATACCTGACTGATGTGGAGCATATACCTTTAGCTTACCTCCTGAAGGGGCAACACCCCTAATTCACCTCTTAAGTACATAAATGTAGCCTTTGGGAGAGGCTTGGTGAATATGTCTACTAATTGCTCCTGACTGGAAACATGTTCCAGTGCAATCTCTTTGTTCTGAACCTTTTCCCTCAAGAAATGATACTTAAGCTCAAAGTGCTTGGTTCTAGAATGTAAAACCGGATTCTTGGAGATATTAATTGCACTAGTATTGTCACAAAATATACTTACTGGTTCATATACAGGAACTTTGAAGCCATTTAATACGTGCTTCATCAAAATTGTCTGAGTGTAGTTCATGAAAGTTGCAACATACTCTGCTTCCACTGTAGACTGAGAGATAGAACTCTGCTTCTTACTCATCCATGAGACTAGTCTACCACCGAGAAAGAATGCACCACCGGTTGTGCTTTTTCGGTCATCTATATTGTCTACCCAATCAGCATCTGTGTATACTTTCAAGTTGAAATCCTTGCTATATGGATACCACAATCCATAGTCAATAGTTCCCTTCAGATACCTAAGAATCCGCTTGATTGCAACCAAGTGGGATTCTCTTGGGCTTTTCTGGAATCTTGCAGTAATGCCAACTGCATGTGCAATATCTGGTCTGCCATGCACTACATAATGCAACTTACCAATCATTGATCGGTATTCCTTCTCATCGACCAATGCTGAGTCATCTTCTTTGGATAGTTTACAACCGATCACCATCGGAGTACCAACCGGTTTGCTATCTTCCATGCCAAAGGTCTTCAACACCTCTTTGATATACTTGGACTAAGTGATAAAGATTCCTTCTTTCATCTTCTAGATCTGCAGTCCAATGAAGAATTTAATCTCCCCTATGAGTGACATTTCAAACTCTTTCTTCATCTCATCAACAAACTCATGACTTATCTTGTCATCTCCACCAAAGATAATGTCATCAACAAATACCTCACAGATCAGGATCTGATCTCCTTCAGACTTCAAGTAGATATTGCTATCTTCACTTGTTCTCTCAAATCCAATCTTCACAAGATAGGAATGCAGACACTCATACCATGCTCTAGGTTTCTTCTTTAGACCATATAAGGCTTTATGTAGCCTACATACCATGTCACTGTCTTCAGATAGGGAAAACCCATCTGGTTGCTCAATATACACCTCCTCTTCAAGTACACCATTTAGGAATGCAGATTTTACATCCATTTGATATACTTTGAAACCTTTAAAAGCTGCATATGCAAGAAGCATACAGACTCCTTCCAATCTGGCTACAGGAGCAAAGGTTTCTCCATAGTCTTCTCTTTCTTCTTGAGCATATCCTTTGCACACCAATCTGGATTTGTTCCTAATCACTATGCCATCCTCATTCATCTTATTTCTGAAAACCCATTTGGTACCAATGACATTTTTATGCTCCGGTCTGGGTACCAAAGACCATGTACCATTTTTCTCTATCTGGTCAAGTTCTTCTTCCATTGCCTTGATCCAGTCTTCATCTTTATGAGCCTCTTTGAATGATTTAGGATCAAATTCAGAGATCATACATGAGTTTTCTTTGACCTTTCTTCTTGTAAGGATTCCTGCATTATTATCTCCTATGATCTGCTTAGGATCATGATTCAGCTTGACATACCGAGGAATGGTCTTAATGGAATCCTCTTGTTTTTCTTCTTCATCCTCATCTCCATTAGTATCAACATCTACATCTATCGGTGTAGGAACACTGTTACTGGTACTTGGTTGACTGGCAACCAGTTCCTAGAAGGTTACAACTAGTTCATTTACCGCTTGCTCACTGCCGGTTTCCTCAGTTTTCTCAGAGGTTTCATCAACTCTTACATTGATGCTTTCCATAATTCTCTAAGTCCTATTGTTGAAACACTTGAGAGCTTTGCTCTTGGTGGAATATCCTAGGAATATTCCTTCATCACATTTCGCATCAAATTTGCTCTGGTGTTTACTCCTCTTGATGTAACATTTGCTACCAAACACTCTAAAGTAGCTAGCCATAGGTGTCTTACCAGTCCAATACTCATAAGGAGTTTTATCCTTACCTTTCTTGATGAATACCCAGTTCATTGTGTAGATTGCAGTGCTCACCGCTTCTCTCCAAAAGGTGTGAGCTACCTTTCCTTGAATCAACATGGTTCTAGCTGCTTCAACCATAGTCCGGTTATTCCTCTCCGCTAGGCCATTTTTCTATGGAGTCTAGGGGGCAGACAATTGCCTCTTGATGCCATGTTCTTCATAGTACTTGTTAAATTCATCGAAGTGAATTCCCCTCCTTGATCAGTTCTTAGGCACTTGATCCTTTTACCACTTTCCTTCTCCACTAATGCTCTAAAAGATTTGAACTTTACAAAGGCTTCAGACTTGTCTTTCAAGAATGTGACCCACATCATTCTTGAGCAGTCATCAGTGAGAATCATGAAGTACCTATCACCTTGCACACTTCTAGTTTTCATAGGACCACACAAATCAGTATGCACAAGATCAAGCAAGTTGTCAGTAGTGAAAGATTTACCTTTGAAGGTTGAGGAAGACATTTTCCCCAATTGACACTCTCTGCACAAGGTATTATCTAGTTTGCTTAGCACCGGCAACCCTCTAACTACCTTGATCTTACTAGCCTTCACAATGTTATCAAGGTTTACATGGCAGAGTCTCCTATGCCATATCCAGCTATCATCAAATTTAGCCATAAGACATGTACTTATATTTGCATTTAGCTGAAATAGGTTACCTTTGGTTTGCATGCCGGTGGCGACCAATTCACCATTCTTTCCTTTGATTTTGCAAACTCCATTCTTGAATTCCAGAGTGAGGCCATTGTCATTCAGCTGGGCAACACTCAGAAGGTTGTGTTTGAGACCATCAACCCAATACACATTGTCAACACTACTCTTTCCATTTAGAGATATAGACCCTCTACCTTTGACCATACATGGTGCATCATTACCAAAGCAAACCACACCACCATCATACTCTTCCAAGGATAGAAACTTGCTCCGGTCACCAGTCATATGGTGAGAATAGCCACTATCAATGTCCACTCATTGGAATTATCAAACTGGGAGACAAGAGCCTTCTTGTCTGACACATCTTCCTTGACAGCAACAAACACAATATCTTCATTTTCTTCATCCTCCGACTCCTCATCTGTAACACCTTCATCAACTGCCACAAAACAATTTCTCCGATTTCCTCATTTGAATTTCTTGAACCTTTCTAGTTTGTCCTTGTTGTCGCCATTAGGACAGTTTATAGCAATATGTCCTATCTGGTTGCAAGAAAAGAATTTCAAAGGTAGCTTACCTCTGTATTAGCCGATTCCTTTAGGAAGTTTCCTGGCAAGGAGAGCTTCAATTGCCATCAGAATCTCCTCATCATCCATTTCTCTTCTCTGTCTTGGTTCACCACTAGTGCTAGCTTCTTTTCCTTTTCTGGATGGTACAACAGAAGCTTTAAAAGTTGATTCAGTCTTTTGAACACTGCCATCAAAACTATTTAGCTCATAGGCCATCAACTTTGTAATGATGGAGTCTAGGGATACCTTAGTCTTGTGTATTGATCTCAGCTCCTAAATAGCAGCAACCCTTATTGCATAGACCGACAATAGGAATCTCAGGACTTTGCTTACCACAGTGGAATCTTCTATTTTACCACCTGCACTCTTGATATCTCCAACAATGGTTTTGATTCTTATTCCATACTGTTGAATGGTCTCACCTTCAACCATCTGCATATCTTCAAACTTCCCTCTAAGGCTTTCTTCCTTAGCTTGTTTTACATGCTCATCACCGCCATAGATATTTTCAAGAGTATCCCATACCTCTTTGGGTTTTTCCTTATCTTGGACATCAATAAACTTAATGTCAGATAAACTACTAATTAGGGCTTCCATTACTTGCCCATTCTCCTGCATCTCTCTCTTTTGGTCATCGGTGAGAGTACTGGTAGGGGCAACATAGGCATTCTCAACATAGCTCTAGTGTTGAGCACCCATGCTTCTGATGTATATCTTCATTCTGTCTTTCCATATACTGAAATTTTCTCTGTTAAACTTTGGACCTCCCCTCTTCATCATTAGACTGGGATCTTTACCTCAAGCGGTTAAGCTTATAACATAGAGGACTTGGAGGACGCTCTGGTACCAATTGATAACACAATGATGAACAAATAGTACCAAATAGGTACTAAGAGGGGGGGGGTGAATCAGTACAGACAAAAATACACTCTTAAACTGGTTTGTTAGTAGACATTGTGCATTGACAGACAAATAGTAACACTGGTCCTAAAATAGAGTACAACCGACAAAAACCTAGAATAGCTAAGACAAGCATAAACCGGTTGATACCTATCTTCTCATATACTCTAACACTTCATTTCCATTTCACCCTAATACATGAACAAGTAATCTACCATCAAAGATATACATATGAGCAACTAGATCAACATGATTTACTGCTTGACAGAAAACAACAAAGCATCCCCTGAGGAAGACATCACACATAACACAAATATTTTTCATGTGGAAACCCAACTGGGAAAAACCACGGTGGGGATGAATACCCACAAGCTTGTTTTTGAACTTTTTAGAAGTCCGCTCTGTTAGGAGCCTTGTCTGGTTAAAGACTGATACAATAGGTTCTGTTAGGAACCGATCCTATTAGGGATCACCCGGTTAAGGGTTAAACCTTGTTAAACGTTACCTTGTTAGAGGATTTCAAGAACTCAATTATTTTGAGTCACCCTGTTAAAGGATTTACAGCAAGCCGATTAAAGCTACCCTGTTAAGGGATTTTCCAACTATTGAGGTGGTTAGATATCAATAGGTATTACAATGATTTGGTAACAACACTCAATGCCAATGCAGATCCGCTTAAGCTCTTCACCTTCTGCACTTACACTCTGTAGGTATCACTTCTCTCCTTTTGTTCTAGCAAGAATCACGTATCCCTTTTCTTGGATACACACACACAACTTTTGCCAACAACTTCAGAAAGAAACACAACATTGACCTTATAGTAAAACAGACAGGTCGGTAGAATAAACCTTAAACCCTAAATCTATTAGGTTAAGGATTTCAAACGGTTCAATCCTGACCGTTCAGCATACGACATTAATCTCCATCGTTCGTTTTCCACTGATTTCATGGCGGCTGATAACCCATCACGCGTTATCACTGTTTACAGATTTTGCACATTCCCAAGGTAGATAGGGACAATCTCCTTCATGCAAGATCCTTCACGCGCACAACGCTGATGTGGCAACATGATCCATTCTTTGTTATCATGCTAACTCATCACACAAAGTCACTGGTTGAGCCACACAGGCTTGAAGCACTTCAACCGGAAACCCTAAAAATGAGACTACCAACCAGTAGTCATACAACGCTTCCATGTGCCAGTTCCCATAACCATATGCTAGTTCACCTTGAACAAGCACACCGCTTTACTTTGGCACAAATGTCGGTCCACAGTGTTATACCGGTTTTCTTCTTTTCATCATATTGACATCAATGACAACACACAATTTCATTATGTCCTCATACTAATTCACATAATGCCAATAGATGCTAGCTTCAATTTCTGAATAGGAGAGAGAGTATCCAAGTTGATTGGCCCTTGGGACAGTGTTGGATCATCAAAGATCAATTTATCTTTTTCAAGAAAGTCCTTTACATCCTCATCAGTGTCTCTTGCCTTAGGGACAACACGAATGATTTCAACCTTTTGGTCCTCTATGTCAGTTTCTACCTTGACCTCTTCCGGACCTTCATTATCAATCAAAGCTTTGGTCTCCATAGATTGCATGGTCCATTGGCTGATCCAAAGGATTTTGAGTATCCTCAACTGACTCTCCTTCTCCTGTCTCTTTTCCACCCTTATTTATCACATCTTCCTTATCTTTATGTACACCTTTCTCTTTTAGAAAAGAGGATACATTTTCTTCAACCTGATCAACTTTTGATTGTACTTTTTGCACTTTTGAAACAAATGAGACAACATCATATTGATTCTTTTCCAAATTTGGCTTCAAAGTTCTTAGTATCTTTAATTACTTTATCCATTTTCCCAATCATGAGCTTATTGATTCTATTCTTTCTTCTAAAATGCTTTTGGACTTCTTTAAGTATTCTATTTGCTTCTACTACTATTATCAGGCATAGAATGACTATCACATTTTCTTTCAACCTATCGTCTTCTTATTTTGCACTACTTCTCATTTCCAAAAGGTTATACAAGCATTTAGGGATCTCAAACATAATTTCTACAAGCGCCCTATTGAAAATGTTCAAATATTTTACTGTGGCTTCTTCTAGAGTCCTTTTTCTAGCATCATCAAATTTGTCATAAAACTCAGAAAGTGGTTTTAAGTTACCTTGCACTGTTATGGCTTCTTCAACCTCTTTAACTAACATGCTAGGCTTGTCTGCATCCAACTTCACCTTCTTGTTGGCTTTCTCTTCACTAGAGGGCTTGACTTAAATTTTTTTTGATGCTTTAGTGCCCTTGGTCTTTATTTCCTTCACTGCCTCATTGGACTCAGTTTCCTCATCATCCTTAATAGTGACATACACCTTAGAGCTTTCATCCTTCTTTCTCTTATCACATTTTCTAGATGGCTTGGTTGTGATTTGACTGTCTTGGCAGAACCGGAGGAGAGTGTAGTGCTTCTAGTTTGTCTTGATTTTGCAAAGGTAGCTTTCATATTATCTTTCTTAACCTTGACTAGCTCTTTACAGATATCATATTCCTCTTCCTAGCTTCTCAGACTATTTCAGCAGTAATGCCAATGCTTTATGCATATTGTTCCACTTCCTTCCTCACTTTCCTTACAATTTTTGGCTTCTTGAATTACTTATGCAATTGTAAATACTTATCTGCAAATGTGCCAAATATTTCTTCAGAGGGGTCCACAGGCTTTCTCAAGAGATGTTGAGCATATAGTTCAAGAATTTGTTCATTATCTTCATACCCCATGGGCGTGATCCATACTATCCTTGGCTCTGTTTCTTCCATCAGACATTGACCAGTGTCAACCATGAAGCATATTGTGTCCTTATACTTTTCAACAATTGACTTAGGGATTCTCTCCCTATCATGCATCATACTTTGAAAGTTCTTGAAATATCCCTAGAGAGTAGCTTTCTGGGCCTCATTGTCACCAATGTTGTATAACATTTCAATGATGTGAACAACTATCAATCTGTCATATGCTCATTTAACTTGAACTATTCTTGGAACCTCATTCATGAAATAGAAAAATAGGCATAGGATCAAAGTATCGTATTTGAATGTATTCTTCTTATCCTACTTAATCTTTGTCAAATTCTTCATCACTCACTCCAGAGTAACTCACATAGATCATATTTCTTGTTTTCCTTGCCCATCTCATATGTTACATAAATTGCAGTACCAGATACTGAATTTTTCTTGCTAGAGTGGTAGATTTTGTAACCAATCACCATGGACACAAATCTCACATCATGCTCAAGTATGTCATTTATTGTCATTGCCCTCTTGTCAAATTTTGAATTTGTATTTGTGACTATCTGGTTCTTCATGGACTTTAATGTGGGAAGATCACCATATGAGCATAGAATAGTTACAACTCTAATGGAATTCTTGGTTATCTTAAATGACTTTTTCAACCACATAAATTCATCATGCATCTTGTATAGAACATATCAGCCCCACTTGTGTTCATCGAATGATGGAAATTTGACAAACTAAGCAAAACTCCTCTCTTCTAGCACTTTATATTTTGCCTTAAGCTTGCAATTCTCATCCAACATCTACTTGGAGTAGAGATTTAATAGATGTGAGATCCCAAGCTCCTCAAGGTTAGCATGAATATAAACCCTAATATCTTCAACATGAAAAACACCATATGGAACTGATGAAAATGCACCTTGCAAGTCTAATTCAACAGATATGAATGGATATTTCTTGAAATTTAGATGACCTCTCTCAGTGATATCAACAACTAGTGGTGTATCCATTTTCAGAAATTTCCAACTTGAAAAGTTTTGCAGATAAATACCTTTTCATTGGATTAGGGTTTCGCATGAAAATCTTCTTCATACTTCGATCTCTCAGAAAATATTCTTGCAGAGAGCTCTCCTCTTTTCTTTGAATGCAAAGTGACAAATGAAGAGGCAACATTTCTTTTTATCACTCGCATATCTAACTTTTAGGGTGCAATAAATGTGTTTTGCCCTAAACCTTTCAAATACCCTGCTTTCATAGACTACTCACAAAGATTCATCTATAGATCTTTAATGTCGCCCAATATCTTTCGAAAAGCAATCCCAATCATCTGTAATTCCCTAATACAGTTTTTGCCAACTTGCCAAATCTAGGTATCATCTACTACAAGGGGGTATGGGATTTTTAAGGAAAACTCCCCCTAGGCCAAAGGCCTTAAATCAATTCTTGGAGGAATTTCCAGCACCGAATTTAGGTGCAGATCCTTTTCCTGCATTAAAATCACTCTTCTTTACCCATGTCTTCTTCATTTGATTTCTGATCTCCTTCACTTTAACTTTTCCTTTATCATTTGCCTGCACATTTTTGTTCTTATTTGTCGAACCATTCATATTCACATTTTTGCTTTTGTAGAATCTTGCAATGTGACCAGATTTATTACAATTGTAGCACACAACATTTCCTTGCCCAAACCTATAATTCCCTTGATTTCCTCTTGATCTACACTGATTAGCAATGTGTTTGAACCTACTACATGCATAACATCTAATATTCCTTCTATTGAAAGAGTCATTTATCATACTTCTGCATTCATTTGATTTATGTCCATATTTATTGCATTTGAAACATTGACCAAAGAAGGATGTACCATTATGATTCATTCTATTTTTGCATTGAATAGCTGTATGACCAAATTTATTGCAAACAAAGCAATTACCATTGAACTTTTGAGCATTATATTGTCCGGTTTGTTCTTCTGATTTGCTAACTTGCGATTGCTTCAACTAGATTTAGAGATTTCACCTTTCTCAAATCCAAGACCTCACTTGTCATCTCCACTCTTCTGGTTTCGGAGCATTTCATCAAGCTTATCTAAGCTAATCTTGAACTTCTCCTTGTACTCTTTTGCAGTAGCAACTTCATCCCTAAGAATGACAATATGCCTTTCAAGCTCTTCCTCATTGTTTTTAGATTGTTGCAGTTCAAGCTTTAGCTGATCATTCTCACAATAAGTCTGTAACATTCATCAGATCTATCTTTCGAGGACTGAGAAAGATTATCTTCACTCTTCTTTCTTCCTTCAATTTCCTTGGTCAACCCCATCACTATAGATTCCATTTCATGCTTCAGGGGTACATTTTCTTTTGTAGGTTTTCCACATTCTTCTATCTTATCTTTCAAGGTTTGATTCAGGTGTCCATCTTCCATGATTTTGCTTTCTTTCTCTTTCAACTTCTCTCTGAGTTCCTTTCTCTTTTCCCTGTACTTGTTCAGTTTCTCTTTCAATGATCGAATGAATTTTTCAACATCCTTAAGATTCCCTTGCAATTCCTGGACTTCAACTTTGGATTTATCAAGATCATCAAGTGCAATCAGGAGCTAATGTTGAAGACCACCGGAATCCACTCCCGGATCCTTCTCAAGCTATTAGACTTCTTCTAAGGAACTAGGCTCTGATACCAATTGTTACAATCAAGGAACACTGAGATGGGGAGGGGTGAATCAGTGTTATGCAATCTTTAACTTTATTTAATTGCTCATTCAACCACTTAATGCATATGAACAAAAGAAAGATGCAAGAACATAAAGCAAATAATCATAGTACCATAACACCAAGATTTTTGTACGTGGAAACCTAGTTAAGGGAAAAACCATGTTGGGGATGAACCCACAATATAAATATACTCTGCAGAAGTATAGAAATATTACAATGGGGAATGCACATGCATTCAAGCATACTTCCTAGAGCTCACTACTCAAATAAAGAAGACTCGCTACCTATAAATCTATTACAATAAATTATTGAAGCATATGAACTAAAAGGTAGCATCTACAAATGCCTGATGGTAGTTCTGGTTAAGCTCAATAATAAGACTTATCACACTCTACCTTATACTGCACTGATCCACTATTCTGCAATAATCTGGAGCACAAATTTTTAACTTGCGCAGGTGAAACTACACACAATTGATCACCAACACCTTTCGCATCCCCGTCGATATCCAAAATGATCATAACAATTGCTTTTATATATTTGCTACATAAAATCTTATCCATTGCTAGTCGGCTCACCAAGACAACACATTTTCCAAATGTGTACACCTTGTTAGGAAAATTCAATCTCAGATATTAATGTGGACCAAAAAGAATTGTCCACACACTTCCCAAATGTCGGCTAAACATCCTTGATCAAAAAAATAATCACCAAAACTGCTCCATCAAATCCACACAACAATCAATTACACAAGTCAACCATACTTCACTATTCAACCTAAAAATCGGTACACCGGTTCTTCTAACATGCACAACAATTATCACCCGATACCAAAACTATGGAAATAAGATGTTCCAGACATCCAACTACCTTCCCTTAGATCCACAACACAAAATATTAACTTGAAGAGTAATCTGGACCAAAATACTGAACTCTGCCATATGCTTTGTTCTAGCTTGTCAAACTTAACCAAATCTTTATTTTGACTTCCGAGATAAGAAAATTACATATTGCAGATGGGATCACTGACTTGGGTTGCCATCAATGACAACATCGAATGACCTGTGCAGTGTCTCTTGCCAACATTCTGTAAATCCCAATGGTGGTACTAGAGATAGTACAAGGCCCAAAATACATCTAGCCCTAGCCATTGTCCTAACCTAGGGACAATTATCTAATCTTTATTTTTATCCCATCAGATTTTTCATATGGACCATATCTAATCACCTTGTTGTCTGTGGTAAGTCTTGTTTTGATATTGATATTATTTTATGATTTACTTGATTGTGTGAGATTTTATGTTATCTTAATTATTGATATTAATTATAGCCTAAAGTGTTATAAATTAATTAATAATGAATTGTTGTTTATTATTGCTTTAATTGTGTTTTCGATTTAATAAATACATTCCCATTCTTGGATATTATTTATTTAATGATTTATTATCGCGCATGTGAATATTTTTAGTGGGAGTTATCTTGAGTGTAAATAATGCTTTATTGTGGAACTAATTATTCTATTTTGGTGGAACTAGTTGTTCTTTTTGGTGGATAATTATATTTTTAGTAGGAAATAATTATTTTTTGCATGTTGTTGAGTGGGAGTTAACTATTTTTAGGGAGATTTTTAATTGGTGTTTTAATATTTAAATATTATTGTTTAATTATTTTATGAGGATTTATTTTTGAAAATTAATTTAACATTATTCATTTAATGTTTTTAGGTGATATTTTTATGATTTTCAAAATTAGGGTTTTGCTTTTCTTTTGTGCATGTTTTTGTGAAGCTTTATTTAGGTTGTAGTTGAGTTTTATATATAATTTATTTATGAGACTTTTATTTTATGTTTTTATTTTCACAAAGTTTTGGGAGAATAATTATGATTACGAATTATGAATAATTTTGAAAGAGAATTTTGGATTGTGAATTTCGGAGAAGGGTTTGTAGTTTTTTTGTATTGATTGGAGGATTGTTTTCCTAAATTTTGCTTGGAGCTTGGATTGGATTTCTTTGGGCTTGAATGCTGAATTTTTTCTATTGATTGGAAGAGGATTCATGCTTCAGACATTTGTCAACAAATTCTCTCTTTCTTTTCTATATTTCTGCAAAGGTTTTCAAGTAAGTTTCTATCTCCCAGTTTTGATTGCAACTTTAATTTTTTTAATTGAAATTTCTCATTAGGGGGGAATTGAGAATGTTTTTTTGATTATATTTATTGTCTAAAATCAGCTCTTTATTCATGTTTTGAAAAGAATGATATATGCTTAAATCGGGCGTGGGGATTAATTGTTTCAATTGATGAGTTTTGCTTTATGCTTGATTGAAAAACGTGTATGACTCCCTACATTTGGTTTTTCTACATTTCTAGGAAGTTATCAAGACTTTTTCAAATGGGTTTCTATAGGAATCCAGTTCTAAGTTTTATTCTATATTTTCTCTTTTTTTTATACAATTTTGAGCAACTGCGCAGGTTGAGTAACCAATTGTGTAGGTTTTCTAGGTTTTAATTTGGTTTGTAATTTTGGTCAATTTTGACTCTCGGTGAGTTCTAAAGGCTTAGGATGACTATGTGTTCATATCAATTTTGTATTTCTATGTTTGATTCAACATATTTTGGCGGGATTGGTGTTCATATGCCCTTTCTTGATTTGAATCATGAGAAGTGTAGACACCTAAAAATGTCTGATTAATGGCTTACTAATTATTCATCTTATTAGATAAATAAGTATTTAATTATTTAATTAATCTTATTCTTCTAAATTAATTTAATAATCACCTTTATCATCTTACTAATACTCAATTTCTATTCTATTTCTATCTTAATCAATTAATCATTAACCCTTTTCTAATATTAATTAAATATTTATTATTTAATTAATTACAAATTAAACCTTTAATTGAATAATCTTTATTATTTAATCAATTTCAATTTCTAATAGTTAAATAATTTCTTTAAACTATTTAATTAACTAAAATTCAAATTCCAAATCCCCAAATTCTAATTTCGTCTAGTTTCAATATTCTTCTAACTAAAATTCAAATTCCACATACCCAAATTCTAATTTCGTCTAATTTCAAAATTCTTCTAATTCAAATTCAAATTTTAATTCCCCCAAATCCCAATTTCAATTAATTCCAGTGAATGTGCATTTCAATTTCATGATTTTGAACATCTAAATCCAAATCAAATTTAATTTCTAAATCAATTTCAATTGAATATCCTACAACACATGCTAAAATTATAACTGATTAATCAATTATGTTAACTCATCAGTTAACTCTTTAATCTCCTTTTTCAACTCTCGATCAACTTTTTCTAACAATGCATTTAATTAGTCATCTCCCTAGTTAACTCTGTTAACTAATCAATCTATCTAGTCATCTATTCAATCTATTTACTTAACAATTCAATCCATTGAGTTCCACCTCCCAATGAATCCAGTTCAAATATCAATCAACATGTGAGCTCACTTGAGTTCCACCTCTCAATCAATCTTCTCCAAAAATCTATAAATTCAGCATCAATTCTCCATTTTCAACAATCACTAACTTTGAATATTTGTGCCATTTTGCAAGTTAACAGTGCACTATTTGAGAGCCAGCATTACTTAAGGAAGAGAAGGACAATGGAAGAGATATTGATTATAGAGGGTTTTTCATTTGATTAATTGTTTATTTGTAATACTTTCATTTATTTATGTTTTAGAATTGTTTTTGATTAAAAAAGAAACGTTAAAGAGGGCGCTGACCCTTTACAAAGCCAAAGGTTATCAAATTAAAAAGACCAAGCAGGGGAGCAAATCCCAAAAGAACAAAGTTAGATAGGCCAAACTGACCTGTCAAATCATCAACAACCCAGTGCAAATCAAGAGGGGGGAGAAAAACCCGAAACTTGACCAGGGGGGCTTGGGAAAGGGGGTTAGATTTTCCTTTCCTCCTATGACAAACAACCGTCCAAGCAACACTATTATTAGGAACTTTCAAAGAAGAATCAAGCGGGGAAGACCCTGCAAGGTCACTGCCAGATTGCAGATGCAGAGCGGCAAAAGGCTGTTGCAGCAAAGCAACAACAAGAGAACAAGCGCTAGGAGCAGAGTGAAGGTGAGGAGCAGGAGCAACGGGTGTAGGAACCAAGGGGGAAGGATCTGCCACTACAGTAATATCAACCAGGCCTTTATCGGCAGTAAGGGGCACCTCATCATGAGATGAAACCAAAACAAAATCTAAAGCATTAATCGTCAAGTGGTCATCTGTAGCATCTTTCCACCAAGTAGCAACACCTTTGCAACAAGAGAGAGAATAGTCAGAAGCAAGGTGACCCGTTGAGAAGCACCTTCGACAGCGAAAATGGAGGCCCTCATAATCCAGTGGTTGGGTCCAAGGCCTATCTCCAACCATAAGAACCACATCCCTAGGGAGGGCCAGAGATAAATTAACATCAATTAAAAGGCAAGCAAAGGTAGAATGACCCATGGAGAACATGGTGTCATCAACCTTCAAGAAGCTACCAATGGAGTTACCGATGGCCTCAAAACAAGAATGTTCCCAGAAATGGAGGGGGAGATTGGGGAGGTGGATCCAAACTGGACAAACAGAGAGGGATTTTGTAAGGGGGTTGAAGGAAGGAGTCCAGGGCTTGATAGAGAGGGAGTGATCCCCCAAGTCCAAATCTTTTCCAAAATCAAATCATGCTCATGAGTAGAGGTAAAGGAGGCAACAAAAAACCCCTTAGCACAAGTGTAAAGCTCAATGCCATGAGAAACAAGGGGCTTCCAAGAATCACTCACCCAGCGATGAAGGTTTGGGAGGGAAGGCCAAAACCCAATAAATATGCATACCAAAGCACTGCGTTGATAGAATTCAACATTCTCCATAACCTCTCAACCATAGACCACAACAGGAGAGGTCTTGGCACAAAGGAGAGGAAGAACACCCTTAGAAGGCTTGGCAGCAGATTTAGTCACATGGGCAAAGCTACGCTTTCCAGCAAAGGGCTTGGGTAGAGCATCTTCACCCTAAGCATCACCCGCAGCAGCAGCAAGGGCCCCCAAATCCAAAACTAGGTCAGTACCAGCCATGGGGGACCCAACCCAAAACTCCCGCGTAGAGGGCGTGGGTGAAGGTGGAAGGGAACCATTGTCAGCAACCACAAGAGGAGGGAGACCAACATCCTGCAGACCAACAACGACAGAGGCAAAGTGATGAGATGAGGCATCCACAACGCCCACCAAGGAGGAGGCAGAGCTACCAACAGGGGATGTCAAGAGAGATTCCAGCGAGGGCCACAAGGATCTGCCACCGGGAACGTCCGCAACAACATTGCCCAGCACAGGGTCCAGGTTTTTCAAAATCGCCTGGGCGGGAGACGTTGCGGTAGCCATTTTTTTTAATTGTAATGAAAATCGCTTTTAGAATTGTTAATTAGTTAAGGATTCATGATTTCCTTTTACTCTAATTAGTTTTATTATTCAACAATGATTTTAGATGTGAAAACTGTTGATACATGATAGCTTCGGTAAGATAAATGATTGAATGAGAGATAAATGAAGTCTCTCATTCAATCATCTATCTCATTGATAGACTATGATAAGACTTCATTTATCATTCCTTTGTTTGATGATTATTATAATTGCTCTTCTATATGTTATTGCATTATCGGTTTTTCTTGTACCAATAATGATGATCGTATGCATGATCATTCAAACTTATGTTGATATTTACATATACGATCTTCCGATGATCATATTCCTTGATTTGTATATATATATAACCTTGCAAACAAATCCCGATTAATATCGGGTTCTTAACCAATGCATAAATACCGATTAGCATCGGTCATAATTCATAATGCACAAACACCGATTAGTATCGGTTGTATTTGTTAAATACATTCACACCAATTGGTATCGGTAAAGTACGATTATGGTTTTGAAAAAGCATGATCAAGTAATATCTTGATCGACCATGTCTAATAGACATGATCGGTTAAGGTATTACTTGATCCCCTTGCTTGCATATATATATATATATATATACTGATCGGTGGAATTTTGAGAATCATTGAAATTATTAATGGTCTCTCTCCACCTGCAACATAGAATATAATAATCAGATTTATTATATAGTGAATTGAAAATTACATGAAAAATACAATAACATTATATATCTTGCTCATTGAAGAGATAATTGAAAACATTTACCAAAAAAATGGTGAACTCGACATGAACTATAGCTATTGATATTTTTATTCCGATTTTTGTGTTTTGCAGGTTTTTTGTAAGGAATATCATAGGCATATTAATCATTTCGTATTAGTATGAGCATAATTTTGCATACATTGTGATACTGTTTCACATTCGTATAGATAGTGTGTCACATTCGTACATTAGATGTTTCGCATTCGTCTAGGGTGAAAACCTACTACAAAGATTGATTCATTTATGCTCGCAACTATTTTACTTTTCTATTCATCTTTCTTTCCCATAAATTTGGATTTTTTTATTATTACTTTCATATGTTGTCTAATATGCATCTAATCCTATGGCACACAAACTGATATTCAAAATTTTAGGATCTAGAAGGCAAGCAGAGCAGAAAAGACAATAGGAAATTTTCCAAAAAACCTTGAAGGCAAAATTGATAGAAAGAGAGAAAAATTACTAAATTGCTTTTATCGCTATTGAAAAATTGTTCTAGGCTATGTTCAGATATAAAAGACAATACAAGGGAAAAATTTGAGATTCTAGCTCTCTGTTTTTTTCTAAGTTTGGTCTAACCCTTTGTTTTTGCAAGCTTTCTTAAATTTTTGTTTTTTCTCTATTTTCTATTACGCAATAGTTTTAGCATCATTTCACATTTTTCCTCTCAGCATTGCGCATCCATCTTGTCAAAATTTCACATTAGTTATGTCAGAATTTTGCATTAGTATAGTGAACATTTCGTATTCATCTAGATAGGATTTCACATTAGACTAATAAGATGGAAAATTCTTTATTTCTGATTTTGTCCTTCTATTTTGGATTTTTTAATATTGCTAATGTTTTGTCTATAGCATGTGGCGAGAAAAACAAGGAAGAATCGATCGGTCTGAGAAATTATGTGAAACAACTAACATGTGTGATTGCAGGATCTTTTAGATTTTAATTCACACTTCAATTTTTGGTGCTTAAAATGGACATGCAAGCAATTCACATTTCATTTAGTGCTTAAAAATGGACATGCATGAAATTCACACTTGGACTTTGGTGCTTAAAATGGACATGCATGCAATTCACACTTCTCTTTAGTGCTATCAAATTGACATGGTAATGCAATTTATACTATAATTAAAAAGGACATGTATGCAAACTCACACTTCAATTTGGGCTTAAAATTGGACATGAATCTAACTTATGGTTATCTTAGCTCACACATTGCAATATTTTAAAGGGAATAAATCATTGTTCACTGTGTTTGGAGCGCTTGCTTAACTTGTAGAGTGCACCTACTGCTAGCACACACTATGCTCTCCCCTAGCTTTCATAGACCTGGGTGCAAGAGAAAAGTGTTAGTGACACTTGAATTTTTATTTTAATTAGTTGAGGGATATCTTTGATTGGGGATTTCATCACCTCATAGAGATATTTCAAATTAGGATGTGTTGGGGATATCATCTCTCCCAGCGTACTCTTGATCGAGGGCTTTTGAGCTGCCATATAAAAAACTTCGTCAGACGGTTCAGTTGTTGAGTGAATTCAACATATGTGGAGGCCTTCTCTACACCAATAAGCTCACCTAAAGTCTTAAGTGGCTTGCTTCAAAATCCATTGTTGGACTGGACCTGTCGAAATATTACTAAGAACCAATTTAGTTGCCAAAATCTTTACATTGAATGGTTCAGGGTGTGTGGATTGTACCTCGTAGATACATCCCATGTACCCTTCCTAATGAGACAAAAATTCCCAGTGATAAGATCTTCAAATCTTTGGGGTAAAAGAAACTGACATGCCCAAGAAGTGTATACTGTGGAGGGGAGCTAGTGCTGCCAGATTATCTATCTATCTATTTTTCTTGGGTATTTCATAGAGGCTCCATTGAATGGTTTCAAATTTACAACCTAGACAAGTGTTTTCAATATTTGATAATTGTTCATATTTTGACCAATAAAAGATCTATCAAATCTAGGCTAATTTAGGCCCTTACCTACATAACTCTGATTTTTCATGGTGTATGAAAACAATTCTATATACTGTGTTTTCAAGATCTCTTATTAAACCCAAAAAAATGTCACTCAGACAAAGTCACCTTAATTAACAATCAAACAAGGTCCACATTTTCAATACAAAAACATCTTAAGTTTTGTGATCATAGGTTTTCCTAGAGTCTATAGGGCTCATAAAATTGCATAGTCCTTCCATTTGCATAGTCCATGCATAGTCCTCATATTGTATAAGTCCTTATACGGTCCTCACTTTGCACTTAGCACTAAGTTCAAGCTTGTCAAAATTGTACTAAGTATAACATTGATTATAGGTGACAAAGCATGAGTCAAGATGGGCTTACCAGGTGATGGTTTATTCTTGTTTGAACAACCCAATCTAGAGCTAAATGATGGTCAATGAGAAATGATTGATGGCTTGGATAACCTTGCATGGGAGTCAAGAACAAGTACTCATTAGTATATGGGAGTTGAGTTTGTCATAAACGCTGAATTTAGGAAAGGCTATAGAATTGAGAGAGAAGTTTCATAAGAAATCATTCAACAAAGGCTTGAAAGGCTTACACTACAACAACAAAATTCTCAACAACATCCTCAACAACCTCATCATCCTAATCCTTAGTAGAGCATCCTCATATCATTTTAGTTTGTATACATAGCTAGTCTTAAAGTCAAGTCTTTCATTTAGATCCTTAGTAAGTCATCACTAAAAATTTAAGTCTCACATTGCACTCCTCCAAGTCCAAAGTTTACGCCTTAGGTGCATGTTAATATGTAATAGGTTGTAGTGTCATCTTAAGAGTCCTTAATTCCCATAACATAATCACAAAAGGCTAAGAATTAGATGAACCCAAACAATGACCCATTGTTTAACCTAACTTGGAATATGGAGATGTCAATGTACCCACACTCGCAACCCCGAAGGGGTGCGACATTACCAACAAACATGAGAAACATGTCATCAATACATGAAATCCAACACAATTTAACAACAAAAGAATTGGATGCTTCCCAATAGGACCCATAGGTTCTTATGATCCTAAATTCTCTTATTAATCACAACTGGGATAGATATATTTCCCTCTTAATACAAAATGGAGCTAAGTTACCCCCAGACTTTGACATTACAACAATCTTGCCACCAAGGGTAACTTTGAATCAAAGTGTGAATCAAACATCGAATACAACATAAACACAAGCTATAGCTTCAAGCTCCACACAAAATGCTGCTCAAAACACATAAGTATCATCAACACAAGCAACTGCAACTCAAGCCATTATGGCTTCAACACAAAGCTCTCAATTAGGTACTGTATCATCAACTATAAATGTAACATCTCAAACAACTACTAATGTCACCTCACAGTCCACATTGAATCTCTCAAGTATCTTAGCACAAAACTAGGGAAGCATTGCTCAAAATGTGATTCCTACAAGTACTTCCTAACTGGCAATATCAATTTCCATAGGATCTACCTATAGTAATCAAGGGTTGAATCAAGGTTACACCAATCTACATGGGTCAAGTCAACCCAATGTTAGGACATAGTTTGCCTACTTTACAACAACCAGTGGAAGTCATAATACATAGCTTCATAATTAATCAATGTTTCAACAACTTCCAGTATATGCAAACACTAATCCATTTATGGGGAACACATACATGACAAGTACACCTTTAACCCAAATAGATATTTTGGATCAACAAGTACAAAATTTACAAAAGCAGATGGTAACCATGCAATCTAGAACTAAAAAGAAGAGTTATACCATGGAGGATCTCCATCCTTATCCTTTTGAAAGGACATTATACATGCCACCCTTTCCTCTATATTTCAAAACTCCTAAATTTGATAAATACAGAGGAAAGGGTGATCCAAAAGATCATATCAGAGAATTTTTCACCACTTGTATTGAGGTTGCTAATGAAGACACGTATTTGATGCATCTTTTCCCTAATAGTCTTGGAGGATAAACATTAGAATGGTTCTTACACTTACCACCTAAGATCACTTCATGGGGAGAGTTATTTGAGTAGTTCATAACAAACTTCTCTCACAACATAGATAACCCAATAACTTTGATGGATTTATGTACTACAAGACAAAGGGAAGGTGAGAGTTTTTTGCATTCTTCTAACTATGGAGATCTCTTTACCACAAATGTCCAAGTCACATTCCAAAATTAGAACAAGTAGACATCTTCATTGAAAATCGTTTTCCTCAAGTCAAATACCCACTCCAAATGCAATGTCTCAGGAATTTCAAACAAATTACAAAAAAAAGGTCTAAAGTGTGAGAATGGTCTTGTGGAACAAGGTATCTTGAAAATAGTAAGGAAGGCGATGTTGGTTCCTAAAACAAGGTTTACACTAATGACTAGTAACCAGGGAGGGTGATCCCTTAATGCACTTTCAACATCTGGACCATACATGCAAATGTCAATACAAATCCAACATTAAAAAACAACAAATAATCTCATAAAAAGGCTCAACAAAGAGGGAGAATACTAAAGAATGACTACTTCTCAGTGATCCTCAACCAAATTTGGAGCATGAGATGATAGAAAATACACAGACCCACTTCCAAATAATAAAGCAAATAAAGTAATATACGGGTGTTTGATGTATTCTGAAAATGAAAAGAGCTTTGCATAGACCAGTGCTTATCCTAGGGCATGTAGTCAAACAAGAGAAAGCAAACATAACTCCATTAGTGAATATAACATAGCTAGTAGATCTTTTATTTATTAATGCCTTACATTAATAGATCCACTCTTGCTATTACATAATTTTTCTTATAGATCCCAATTATCTACTCAAAATACTACAAGTTGTTTGAAACAATTTAATTCTCGCCTTGGAAGAAAGTAGCAAACAACAAACACATTTCATGAAATCTGAAATGATGAACTCAAAACACCATCGATGCTTTGTATTCAAATGAAAATGAGTACATAATTTTGGACATAGTCCTACAACATTAAACTCTAAACATATAAACTGGTTAACATTCATTCATGGAATCACAAATTTATAGTCAACGAGTTTTACCTATGACCTTCAAATTCTACACTAAATCTATTTACAAACAACTTCCTTGCAAAAAGTTCAGAAACCATACAATAGAGAAAGAAGAATAATTAATAGAAGAGAAGAATTTAGATTTGCTCTAGCTTTGCCACATGTCTTCTTCAATTCTGTTCTGCAAATTACACTTGTCCTTTCTCTCCTCTCTTTGCAACTGAAAAACATTCCCTGTATTTTTTCTTGATCTGCACTTTCCCTTTTGAATAACAAAAAATATTCCCTTTTTGCTGCTTTATTTTCCAACTGGAAATAGTCTCCCGTGAAGACATTTCTTGACTTGAAAATATTTTCTTTGCTGCACTTTAGCTTTATTTGATTGAAAGATATCTCCCGCTCAACTTAAGAACATTTCATGTCTTTCAAATGAATATATTTCACCTCCATATGAGAAAAAACTTGTTCACGTTTGGCCTTTATGAAAATAACCTCAGAATCATTTATTATTGCATCTTACTTTTCTCATGAAAATTATTTTACTTTCAGTGAAAATGAGTTTGGCTAACACAGAAGTATTACTTCTCTTGAAAGTAAAAGATTTTAACCCTTGCTTTGCCTCTACATTTTACCATCTCTTCATTTTTCATAAAAATAATACTACACTCCTTTTGGGTGAAATCACTTCACGTTTACTCTGCATCTTGCATTTATAAGTTACTCACCTCTTTATGGAAATATTTTCACCCCAGTGAAAATGAAATTTCACCCCTATAGTGAAAACTATTTAGATTCACATATGCCACTACTTGAAAATATTACCATTGATATTCTTTGTTTTATTCTGCAATAATTCTTTGTTCCCCTTGTATATTATTTCCATTTATAACTTTTACAAGACTTCCTTTATCCTTTGATGATTGCAGATTCATTGTTCCAGAACTTCATTTATGTTCTAATGGTTGTCCATATTTTGTTCATTACTCACACATTGGATGTTGCAACTTATGACAATCATATCTTTTTATTTCCAATCTGGGTTTTTCTGTTCCTTTGAGAGTTTTTAGAAAACCTGGACTTTTAAAAAATATCCGAAATCCAGATAAACTTAGTTCATAGTTTTGGAAATACAAACAAATTTGTGACGAGTATATTTTATATCTGAAAATTTCATTTGCCTGGAGATTTCTATTTTTTTATTTATTAAATCTTCATTGAACATTCCCTGCAAATATTTCCCTCCATGAGATCATATCTCCATGAAATATTTTGGATTGTTCACTTGCCATTACATTTTCCTTAGAATCTGTAAAAGTCTTGCAACAAATTCTATGTGCATATCCTATAATCATAGCGGCCATGAGACTATGGAAAACCCTAAACTTTTCTCGCCCTACAAATTAGGGAAAATCATTTCACCACCCCGCAATGTTGTGATGCCTAATGGCCTCCCTTCTTCCCATCACAGGATCACAAGATTGCAAAGATTAGAAAAGAGTTGCAAGGTATTTAATTTCAAAATGCAAAGCAAAACTTTAATTTACTTTTAAAAAATTTCATCGCTCCTTACGACATTTAATTTTGAAATTTTATTTTCGGGCCCACCATACACCTCATTCATTTGAAATCATTATAAAATGATTTAAACAATATTTGACTCAGAAATAATAAATTTAATAATGTTATATCAAAACATTATTAAATGATTTCTTAAACCAATTTCCCCAAATTACCTCATATAAACTATTATTTAAATTATAATAATGATTTAAATAATAAAATATTTCTACTAATCTTGCGAATATTAATTCATTGTTTGACGTGGCAAGTCAGGTCCCATGTGGGCCCCACTTAATTTTTTTTTTTACTTTCAGACAGCTGGGTCCTAGAAATATTTTAAGACCATTGAAGAAATTATTTGGAGCAAATACGTGCAAAATTTAGTGACTGGAAATTGATTTTCAACACTTTGCAAAATTGATCAAAACCACGTGTGTACCCCTAGAGACTGCCTTCACAAATTGCTCAAATGGCCACTTAAGAGCATGCCATATGATAGGCACATAGTCTGGCATACTGAGAGTTAGCCTGTAAAACCATTTTGCTTGACTACACTCGAGGTGTGAGATTTTAATTCCCAAATTTGGTAACTTAGTTGTTTCTACATTGTATCCTACCAGGAACCTCTTCAAACACAGTTTCAAAACAAATTTGAAAACATATCAGATGAAATCATGAAGAGCTAAAACTTGGCACATAAACTTGTTTCACTAAAAAGAATATTAGGGATCAACTGGTTTGATGAAACAATCATCCGGGGGAAAGATATTAATGCTCAAAGTGAGCCTCCCTAAAAACCATTTCATTGTGCAAAATGCAAAAACCAACAAATTGCAAAAGATTTGCCTTTGGCAAATAGGTCAAACGAAGACTTGGGAATTTGAAAATAGGTAGAGAGTACATAAATTTATAGGGAACACAAGGGAACATGAATTTCCTCATGACAATCAATCAGGTGCAAGATATAAGCCTCCAAAGTAGGCTACTCAAGCTTTTCTAAAAACATGCAACATGCAGATTTGTGTAAACCCCTAAAAGTAGGTGCATCAAAAAAATGTCAAAACTAAGTGTAGGGGCTCGCAAATGGATATATGGACAATGAAATGTGTCCAACACATTCTCCAAGTGATTGTTCATGAAGTTTACTGGATCCCAACTTATTAGCTCTCAAAAGGGCCTTCTCAAATAGGTTTCAGTGGTGTACTTTTTCATGCCTTAGTAAATTTTAACATGACAACCTTGAATTTTCTTCAAAAATTTGTAGGTGCCAACAGGTGGCATGACCAACAATACAAATAATGAGAAACCAAAATTCTGGTCAAGAAACAAGAATGTAACAAATGAAGGGGTTGTAGATGCCTATGTGGTCAAAAAAGCTCAACTAGTGGTGTCAATACAAGGATCAATTAATTCCTTTTTGCAAAATAAAAATCATTCCCAAGATAACAATGCAGTATCAATAAATGTGAATGTAGTGTAATCCAATAACTTTAGGCCTCCAAGGAATAATGCACCAAGGAGAAATTACACGCTACTAGGAGAACCAAATGAGTCGACACTAAAGAAATTGGTGTAGACTAATGTTATAAAATTGCCTGAGGCTTGGTCATATGAACCAGGTCCTTTTAAACCAACTTGGTGGAACAACAATAATTTCTGCAATTATCATCACACTGAAGGCCATAAGACATACAACTGTTATAAAATGAAGAATTTAATTCAAGATCTCATTGATCAGGGTGATATCACTATTGACACCAATAAAGGATCTACCAATACAGATCACACTATCTTCAAGGATCCCTTTGTCAAACATGATAAAGGAAAAGCCTCTAGCTCCGTAGCTCAAAACAATACTACAAACTACACCAACATGGCATATGATTACACAATCAACACCCACAGTGCAGGAGATGCAGTAGTTGCTACAATTGTCACCAATCCAAGAAAGAGAGATTGTGCAGTTGTTACTTACCAATCAAAGGTCACATTGTAAGGAGTGCCTTCCAATCCACCTTCACCAACAAGTAATTACAATATTGTGGATCAATTAAAGAAAACTCTGGCTTAGATATCACTCCTCGAATTGCTCCATAATTCAACAAACCACAAAGCAATCTTAGATAAAAAAATTCAAGACTGTTGTTTCCAGAGATATTGATGAAAACACATTCCAAGCTATGGTTGGAAATCTAGCTGCTGCTCCTTGTGTTGCATTCACAAAACTAGATGTACCGATAGACAGACTTAGACATAATGATCCCTTGTATCTAGAAGCTTTTGTGCACAAGAAAATGGTCAGAAGGGTATTGATAGATGGTGGGGCTAGTCTCAATATATGTACTCTCAACTTGATTAAGGCTTTGGGCTATTCACAGTTTTATATTGGTCCAATAAAAAGGATAAATATCAGAGCATATGATGGTGAGGAGCACCCATTGAAAGTGTGGTTAGATTTCTTATGCAAGTAGGGCCCATATCTACAAATGTCACTTTTCAAGTGCTAGATAAAAAAGTAGGGTACAACATGTTACCAGGTCACCCATTGATACATACCATGTAGGTCATACCATCAACATTCTATCAATTTTTTAAGTTTCCATTTAATGAAATCAAGATAACAATATAAGGTGACCTAAACCCTTTTTAGCATTGTAATTACTTGAGGGAAAGCATTGATAATCAAAAACCCATTAATCAAGCAACTCTGATCGCATCACAAATGGAATCACTAGTAAACATAGATACACAGGCAACTCCATCTCATATACCTACTACACCTTTGCAAATCAAAGAAGAAGGATTTGGAGAATAATCCATTTCATACACATCAGTTATTAGAAAATTATCCCTCTCCCCAAGATCTTTTGGGAGGCCTCTATCTAATCCAACAAGATATGACAAAGGGAAAGAAATAGTTAGATATTTAGACTCTTGTTCATTTGTTCTTTGGGGAGACTTACAAGAAGAATCCTTAGATGAAGATATGAACAAATGGTTATACAAAGATGAAGAAGACTATCATGTAATAAAAATACCTTTAGATCAATATGGAAATGGCTTCAAGATGTTGCAGAGACATGGTTACAATGGTACAATAGGATTAGGGACACACGCTCAAGGAATCATGAAACCCATATAACCTTCAGAAAATCCAAAAAATCAAAGTTTGGGATACAAGAGCATGACAAAGAGATTGACTAATCGGCCAGATACCCCAGTAGTACTAAACATGCCAACTCCAACATCACATCAATTTACCAATGAAATTACCAATCTATATTCTTCTACACAAAGTGACTTGTCAATGATTGTATGTGCACAATAGTCACATGCCAATGTGGTAATAGAAATAGGAATAGCACCATCAAATGAATCCAATACCCGCTTCACATTATCATCTTCTATATCTCCATCGATAGAAATCAACATAAAACTAGCTAGTGTACAATTATTAGAAGACCATAATCTATCCATTGGGGGATGGACAATAACTTAATTACAAAAGTAGGATCCACAAGATATGGGAGTGTTCCACCAATAATTAGTACTACATAGTTTTCTCTTGCTCCAATAGAAGAACCTTATGAAAGAGGGTTAGATATATACACATATGTGGAAACAATAACTAATTCCCATGATTATAAATTCATATCCCTTCGTAGTAGCAACACAGGAGATAAATTTTATGATCATCTATCACCAGTAGATGATGACATCACTTATGAAGACAAGGAAATAGATCCAAACTCTTGGAAGAGCCGGTATGACACTCGGGTTCACATGATATGAATGACACCTTCTTTTGACAAGGGTAAGGATCTTTGCTTCATATATCCACACTTGATAGATTGGGAGCAATAGAAACAACCTCATTTGGATTGGTTCAAAAATGGTGAAGTCATAACAGAGTTTCTAGGTGCTAGAGATGGACTCCCATATGACGATCAAAAACTGGTTTTGCAATAGACCTAGATAGAACAACATATTTTGGAGAAGAAAGCTCATATAATCCAGAAGACATTGATGAAATAGAAAACATAAAAAAACAAAAAATGGATGATCTTCCAATTGATCAAGAATAGTCAGAATTGCTAGTAGAGGAAACTGAAGAAGTCAACATAGGAGAAGGTGAAACTCTACACAAAATACACTTGTCTGAATCATTGAATCCTAAAGAGACAAAAATTCATCTAGTTCTTGAAACAAAGACTAATAAACTTTGCATGGTCATACGCTGACATGCCAGGACTAGATCCAGAACTAGTACTATATCATTTGCCACTGCTACCAAAGATAAAGCCATATGGACAAAAACTTCGTAAGATGCATCCATAGATTGCTTTGCTAGTAAAGGTGGTATTATAAAATTTGTTAGTTGTAGGCTTCATAAGGCCCATAGATTATGTGGAATGGATATCAAACTTGGTACGAATGACTAAACCCACTGGGGGCATAAGAATCTGTACATATTTTAGGGATTTGAATAAAGCTTGTCCGAAGGATGATTTCCCACTTCCCAACATAGACATGATTGTAGATTTAACTACTAGAAATGAAATGTTGTCACTCATAGATGGTTTCTCTAGCTATAACCAATTCATAATTGTGCCAGAAGATCAACATAAAACAACATACACTTGTCAATGGGGGACTTACTGTTGGAACATAATTCCTTTTGTCCTCAAGAATGCTGGTGCTACCTATCAAAGGGATATGACAACATTGTTCCATGACATGATACATGATATCATGGAGGATTGCATTGATGATATATTAGCAAAATAAAAAAATAGAGAGGATCACCTTGATGTCCTTGCCAATATATTTAATAGACTTGAATAGTACAAAGTAAGGCTAAATCCAAAAAAATGTGTGTGTTTGGTGTAACAATCGGCAAGCTCTTAGGTTTTATTGTCTCTAATAGAGGTATCGAGGTAGATCCTATAAAAGTAAAGGCTATTCTTGAAATGTCAGCACCATCCGCACTCAAACAATTGAGAAGTTTGCAAGGTAGGTTACAATCCATATGACGCTTCATTGCACAATTGGTAGACAAGTGCCAACCATTTCAACACCTTCTCAAGAAAGGTGTTGTTGTTCACCAAAAGTGATAACCCAAGTATACCTGCAAATCTATCTATGAGATAGCCAATCTCAATCAATGAAACACCTCAGGGCTTGGACAACATGACAAGGATATGAATCCTTCTACTCTTCAGGCTCTGCAAAACCTAGGCGGGTATACCTTTGATGCATTTAATCAGACCTATTACACACAAGACTGCATCAATCAAAAGCAGATGGATCTCAAAAGGTTCAAAAACTAAGAGATAACTGCAGATGGGCTAGATCCACACTTGCAACTCAACATTTTGAATCATGAGATGGAGGGATACTTCCACATAACATAAAATATAAAAGATATTCTGATTTTGGATTTTTAAATGGTGTTCTGACAACCTTTCAATATTACAAGAGACCAGTGCCTTATCCAGGCCACAGAGTCATGCATAAAACTGGATGAGAAATCTCAGATGCAAGTTCTTTTCAACATTAAATTTTCATGTATCAATGCCTTACATTAATACAATCCTCTGCTCTATCACAAAACCATACTTATATGTAGATATCCAATATGCATTCAAAATCATTAATGCTGGGTTTTAAGATTTAAATCCTTCCTTGAAGAATACCCAAAAGACAACATTACACTCTTAGAGGAATCTAAAAGAGACAACTCAAATTATCCTTGATAAAATGAAATTATATGAATCTGAGTACATTTTGGAGACAATTTCATGGAAACTCACACATGCCTTGCATATGTGTGAACCTGCAAACTTAAACTAAACCTACAGTAAAGACAACAATGAAAACATAGACGAACACACTGTCATTTGCATTGATAAAAGGATGCCATCACTGGAACCTGCAATTTTGGATTTCTCCCTTGGAGCAAATCTCTCAAAAACTGGAACCCCTACAACTGAGAAGAATGGGGAATAAAAAGGGAGAGGGAACCAAATCAAATCTTCAACTGAATTGCCAAGTGTCTTCCCTCTAACTGAATTTTGTTCCCGTGGAAACTGCTTCCAAAATATCCCACATTTGTCAAAATTAACCTCATAATCAGATTCCTCACTCCGAGAGCTTTCCGGCGATATATAATACTTTATATTTTGGCCAAAATTTAGACCCTGGGCGAATTAATCCTCAACATGGATCCATCATTTAAATTTTTCGAATTTTAATATAGTTTGAACTATATTATTTATGGATTTTAATTTTGATTTTTGCCTCCATTTGGTCTGACGCTTTTTGCCACGTGGCGGCCTCCGATTGGTCGATGGGGTTAATCGGACGCCACCTGGGATGACACCTCATCATCGCCACGTCATCTGCTTCGTCACTGCCACTTGGCTGCCATGTCATCGCCACTGGACTGCCACCTGTGTGCCACCTCACCGGGACCCGCCTACTGGACTGCCACCTATCACGACACGTGGATGGCTCTCGTTCACTTTCGCTATTTTGCTGGTTTAACTCGCGTGTATCTTCCCTACGCGAAATAGCGCGCACCGTCGATCCATCTCGAACTTGCTCACTCATTAACTGACCTTTCTCTGCAAAATTTCGCCTGTCTGCCCTGGGAAGCGTGCCTGCGTGGGGTCCACCTAGTCACCATCCAATCAACTCCTCCGTCGCCTCGGGAAGCATGCTCACGCGTGGGCCCGCCTTGGGCACCCATAGGCACCATCTGTCAAAAGCCTTTATGGCTTAGACATTATAGATGGGTTTGTTTTTGCTTATAAACATTATAAAATTCCCTTCCATAGTCAATGTGGGATATTGCTATTTGCCTAGGACTGCGTTTTTGAAGCTTTTCTCCTGGGTTTTCATGGTGTCTTCTGAGTGTCTTCATTTTCTTGAAACCCTTTGTTGCCTTATTTGAAACACCACAAGGGAAAAATATTGGTTTTGCCTCTGTGAATGCATTTGTTTCAAACTTTAATGGCATCCAAACATCACTTCTTACACCAGCCAATTTGCATTTTGCTTAAACTTTTAATGGTCTGCTGTTAAACTACCATGCACAGCAAGAAGGAGATTGGCCAAAAAGCTACCAATGTGCATTTATTTATTTATTTGGCCTTTTCAAATGCCAAATTGGGCGGGTTTTAAATCCTTTCCTAGCCACTAAAGCAGAGGGAGAACTTAGCCATGGGCTTGCCAATTTAAATGCTGCAGACTTCAAAACTCCATACAGGGCTGAACTTGTATTTTCTATTTGAATTTCATTGCCTACTACTAATTGCATTAAAGATTTAAAAAAAGCCTATTTGTTTTACCAATTACCATGGCTGGGAACATTGACACTAAACTTGCCAATTGCAAATCTTGAAGTTTTTAATATGTATGCTGAAGGAGGGGGTTTTATACTTGCCAAATGCATTTGTTTTAAAACTTTATGCTGTCTCTTTCCATCCACACTCCACGAGCTGCTATTTCATTTTGCCTGGAGTTACATTACTTGGAAGTTTTAATGCTGCTATTGCAATTGGCTGGAGTTTTATTTGCTGTAGTTTAAACTTCAGACTTTCACCATGCCACACAAGAGGAAGTTAATGCTCTAAATGCATTTGCTTGGAAGCCTTTCATGATGATCTTTTAATAGCCATGCGAGGAGGGGAAGTGTTGGTTTTACACCTACCATAATGCCATTTGCTCCTTGTTTCAATGTTTCAAACATCTACTCCAAAACCATTTCCTTCCATTGCATAAGTTTATAAAAGATTGGAATCTCTAATATGCCAATGTAGAACATTCAACTTTGAGTAAGCCATAGCATCAATCACTTTCTTGATTATCTCTAGGGGTTGAAATATTGTGAAATTAGAACATTCTGCCACAAAATTTTATGCACAGGTGTGAGCCAGGTCGGGCCCCAAAGTGGGTCCGACTAAAAAAAAATTTCGTTTTCATGCAACTGACCCCTGGAATGCTTCACGGACCTCAAACATACCTCTGGAAATGATCGGCACCATTTTCGGATCATAAAATTGCATTTTACATCCTTCAGGCAATTACGCCACAATTTTTGCATTTAATCGCGAAGACGTAATTTTCAAACCTATCAAAACACCTTTTTGGAGCTCGCCATCTGACAAGAATGTACTTTGATATACAAGGATGACATCTACCAAATGGTTTCTCAAGACAAGTCCCAAGCGAAGAGATATTAATTTCCGAAAACGGCCAACTGGCTTTGTCGACACTGCGGACCTGATGAAGTCAATGTTCTGGCAACACATGATGCCTTTCTCAAAAATATCAAACGACCTCCGTAGGCCTTCAAATTTGGAACACAAGTACCTTTAAGTACATACTAAAACTTTGGATTCTCAGTTCGATCACTAGACTGACAGGATGCAAACGACATGCTCACCAAAACGGCTACATTAACTGATATAACACTGGAAGTGCGGATAACTGCATTTGATGGCAAAATGAGCTCTTTTGAAAACCGATCAAACGGATTGGTAGAGCCTTGAAATTTGAAACGTATCTCACCATTTATACCAACATTAGCTCGGAACAAACATTCTGACATGACGCTCACCAGGACATTTTTACACTTGTGCAAACATCACAAACTACAAATGGATTTGGCTTCAAAAACTGAGCAAATGGATTCGTAAAGACCTGAAATTTTGTAGGCTGACTCACATTAATACATACAATTGAATCCATTTTTAATTTCTCCATGACGACCAACAGGGAAAAAGATATAATCGGTCAAAGTAGGCTACTCAATAAAATTTGCACTTGTGCCTAGAATGCACTTTCAGCTCACCCCTCGAAATGGGTACTCGATAAACTTCTCCAAACTGAATTCTGAGAGTTGCAACACACTGAATAGGCCAAATGAAAGGTGTGGGACATGAATCCCGAGCCTTACCCTCTGAAAATCAACTGGCTTCACTTTACCCCCTTGCTAACTAGGCATTCAAATTGACTTATTTAGGTGCTTTTCTGACATGCAGAGCAAAATTTTGAAATGGGCCTCTAAAATTTGACTCAATTTCAATCAGTCCCAACAAATTCTACAACTCCAAATAGAATAGTTTTAACCATCAAATACTAGAGAAGGGATAGACACTAAACAAACCATTGTGTCCTTAAGCTAGAATCTACCCAAGTGAGAGAAATATTGATAAATAAGGTACCTATTCTCTGATACCAATTGTTAGACACAATGCGCCACTGAGAGGGGGGTGAATTAGTGGTTCTCAATATTTTCCCTTTATCCTACGAGAGTATACCAGTTCACAAATCTAACTTAATGCAGACATACTAGTTAGTGGGGATACCAAACATAAATTCAATCACACACAAAGGGACATCACATAACACCAATATGTACGAGGAAAAACCAAGATGGGAAAAACCTTAGTGAGCAATGTTGCTGGAGTCTACTACTCCAATCCAACCTCATAATGAAATCTATTGCAAAGTTTAGGGCACCAACACTAGGAGCACCAACCCCTAACTGATTTATGGGCTACAACCCAAAGGAGCTACAACCCCTGCACCAAGCTACAACTCAGTGATCACAATGATAGCATCAAATATAAAAATAGTTATTCTGTTACAAGTGAATCTTGTAACCATTTCATATACTTTACTCTGCTAGTGAGACACCTTCTCTGCTACACCAGTTCACCTCTCTCTATTGTTGCTTTACCGGTTTACACTCTACCAGTTCTCTCTGTTGGCCACCTCTTCTCTCAACTGCTTTATTTCTCTCCATCACCAGTCTTGATAACTCAGTCAGATATCTATCATCTAATTCTTGTCAGTCCTCATCTTCCCTTCTCTGCAATCTACTATGGCTCGTCTATGTCGGTTTAGTCATCACCGATTTCCTCCTTTGTCAGATGCAATGGCCGAATACTAGTTGCCTCGCTCTTACCAATTGAACTCTTCAACCTGATTCTCTCTCACACTCTTGACTCTCTATGAGCACTTGACTAATTTTCACTCTTTTCAAGTAGTAACACTCTCTCCTTCAGAAACAACCTTCAATGATTTTGGATTCTTTATTTATAACCTGGTTTTCCCACCAAAAGCTAATTCAAATCTCAGGCGGTTCGAGTTTCCTCATCATCTTTGAGGAAAACCAAATCCAATCAGATCATATCCGATCTGATCTCCTAGATAGCTAACTACACATCTCTACCATTGTCGTTCCTTCTTGATCATGCCTTCTATCTTTGGCAACCTTCTTTTTACCCTGTTAGCTGATTTCTTGGTCAATCATTATTAATGACTCGATGGATTGCCTCAACAACTTTTATCTACATCCAGACAATCTACATCAATTAGTGCACACCATGGATATAGTCAAATTCATCCTACCTCAAGCCGCAACCCCTCTGCAAACATCCCTCGAGCTTCTTAATCACCATTAATGTTGGACCAAATACCAACTACCTCATCATCACTCTACACCAAATTGTGCAAGTTCGCCACTTCACCTCTATGTGGCATTACTGTCAGTATCCACCTTGGCACACTCACTATTGGTTCAGCCTTAGTCAGCGACCACCCACATAACCAGTACACACATACTAGTTTACTGACCCTGCTGGCACAAATCACTTTGCCGATTATCCTTCCTGCCATCACCTTTTCTATCCTGCTGGTGTAACCCTTATGTCTACACTTCACTGCTCTATCGGTGAAACACCTCTATGAATATGTTCAATTTCTCACAACATAGCTACTCTGACAACTCTCCTTAACCTTTAGTTTGCTGCACTTCTCTTTATCAGTTGAGAACCTTATCTTCCTTGTTTCTTCTCTAATGTTTCACCAATTGACATAACATGTCAACTATCACCAATGCAAATTCCGGTAGATGTGTTTGTTGGTAGAAAACCTACTTTCCTTCTTTCCAGTGAGACTCATTGACGACACCAAGTCATCAAACTACAACTATTCTTCATCAACCTTCATCGATATCCTTGTATCACCATGTATGTTCCTACAGACTCACTAGCATCATTCTTCATCTAACCGGTTCTCCTCTCAATTGGTTTGTCAAGATGACAAACACACCATCTCAACTCCTCATTCTTCCTTCACTATCCTGATAACACACTTTGTTTTCACTTGCTTATCCGGTGTGCATTTCTGATCTCATGCTCTATAGGCTTTCTCATCTTCCACTTTTTCATCTGATCTCTGCATTCAATCACTTGCCTATCTCAGAGAATCATTATGTTGGTACAAGTGTGACTTTACCAAGGGGGGGATACATCTTCAACTTGATATATGTCCTAGTATCTTTCCATATGTCAGCTTGCTCATAGAAGCATCTTACTCTATCAACCTATCACATAACCTATGATAGCTTCTTCATCCGGTGGGAGTTTTGCTAGTTAGCATCATACTAGCAGTCTGGTGGCCTGCCCATACTTCACCTCTGGTGTTGATGTGATTCAAATAACATTTCGTCTCTTCATCACAATTAGCCTCCCAATATGCCTTATCATTCATGTCAGTTGTATGCACCACTATGTCAACAAACTTTTACTCACCAGTCTCTTAACTCCACCACTAGCATACTAGTACATATTGGTTCTTCCTTCTGCATGAAGATGGTCACCTAGTTGTCACCAATGACAACACATCATTTCTTCTCCCTTATCGGTCCATCTTCTATTCCGGTTGACATCACACTCTAATGTCAACAGCCTCTTGTTCACTTAGTTGACATCAATGTCAGTGATATCGGTAACGTCCTATACCGGTTGACATCAATGACAACACATTGCCAACACACACAAATATGTGATAAATGTTTTTTTCCCAAAGGTTAGATTTCATGGGGGGTGTTTCAACATTCACGAGTAAAAATTCAGAGCAATTGTTTTTGTTATGGTAAAAAAAAAATCTCAACGAGAATTAAGTGAAGGAGCAGATTGTTAAAGGTGAACTATTTTTCAGTAGTGGAAAATATTTTCATGGAATATTTTTATGGGAATAAGACAAAAGGTTATGTTGAAATTAAATGACAAATGAGATTCTTTTTTGAAAGAGACAAGATTCCAAGTAAATAAAGTTGCAAGTCTAGAGTGCATGGGGGAAAATGTTCTTGTTAGGAACCAAAAGACAACTAAGAGGCGGGGGGTGAATCAGTTGTCTATGAATTAAAACCCAATTATAACTTAATCAAACTTGATACTTAATACCGGTAAACCAAACTTAATGTCGGTTAACAGATTAACAGTTAATATCAATACCGGTGAAACTTAATGTATGAAATAGAAAGAGAAACAACATTCACAACACATAACACAAAGATTTCAATGTGGAAACCCTGTAAGGGGAAAAACCATGGTAGGAAACCTTACCCACAATCAGATGATACTACTGCAAATAGTATATGTATACAAATGGGGTCTTCACATGCAGAAAGAACAACCGCCTAGAGCACACCGCTCAAATGGGAGTCACAATGACTATAGTAGGATGGTTAAATTCGAGAATAATGTATTGCTCAAAATAGCATCTCCAATGTTGGATTCAGTATCGGTTAAGCTTTGATAATCACCTTCAAACCTTCCTTAAACCTTCTCTATGGTCTACTCATATGATCTTCAATATTCACACATACCATGTTACAATACCATACCATAACCTTACATACCCTATCCCTTCTCTTATCTAAAAAATGAGATCTTACATATATACAAAACCTAAGACCAAATGTGTAGGTCAACTTACTAAGAATATTACAATTAAATCAATTACAAACAAGTATAGATGTGATGCACCATGTCGGCTCAATACATTTACAACAATATCCAATCAATAAATCATCTCCATAACGTGTCGTGCTGATCTGGAATAGATAACGCATACCGGTCCATAACCTAGACCAATCTTCTGATAATAGCTATAATACCCTAAAATTGGTCACCTAAACCATGGGCCCCTAGTCTCGACAACATCACCAAGGTCCTAACCAAAGGCAATTAAATCAATCTTGAGCACATTGATTAATTCTTCAATCATCAAATGTTACATGGCAAATCAATTATTCAATATTAATTAAATATTTATTTAATCAATTGAATCATTCCAAGAAAATCATTTTGATCAATTATCCTATTTTAATTTATTAAATATCCTAGCATATTTAATTAATTAATAAATTTTCCATTTAATCATTCAAAAAAAGAATTAATTTATAACAAAAGAGGAATTAATCACAAAGCAAGAGTTACATTGAAAATAAAATAAAAGAATTGAATTGAGAGAGAAATCAAACTTGAGATATTATTTATTTCTTCTAAATTAAGATTACTTGAAATCAGAAAAAACAATTAAAGGAATTTAATCATTCTCTAAAATTGGAACTCAAAGCTTTTGAGAAAAAGAAGTTCAGTTGCAGTGAAAAGACTCTTTTCTTGAATAAATCAAAGAATTACCTATTTTTATCTCGAGTGCATAGGATTAATTGAATTATATCTCTAATGCAAACTCGAACTTATAATCTGAATGCATTTCAATTAAACTACAATTGGAATCTATCTCAAGGTTAATTGAATCTGATTTCTCAATTATTTTAATTAATCCTAAATTGTGGTTTTTCTTGATCTCTCTTGTGATTCTCTATAAATTCAGCCTTCAGCTCTCATTCAAAACACCCTGGAGATTTATTGTTATTATATAGTTTTTGCTCTGTATTCATTGAATATATTGTGCTTGCTTTTTGAGATTATTGCATCTTAGTTTAGTTTTTTCCATATTTAGTTTATTCATATTTCTTGAATCCATATTGCTTGAATCTTTCATCCATATTGCATCCATTTAGCTTAATCTCATGCTCATATAGATTAAATCCTTCATCTTGGTGTAGTCTAGTCACTGGTATTGCTTATACAAATCTGAGAGCAATCTTATACTTGCATCTTTTAGAAGGCAATTGGCCGATTTGTTATGGTTTTCACATTCAAGCTTATATCTATCTAACCATACATGTAATGACTTAATTGAAGTGTTGTGTCTTGCAGCTTACAGACTTATTTCACTTTTTCACACACACATTTCTGGTGCCCACCGTGGGGCAGGAGACTACATTGTTCGGCCTCAGAGACTAACTTTTTTTTTTTTTTTTTTTTCAGATTTTTTTTAATTTTTGTCCGTACAGTTTCTATGAATTATTGTACAAGTTTTACCATAGTGTCGGATGACAAACTACAATTATCGTATGATCCTATACAAATTATCGTACAAGTCGGTGAAAATTGTTGTACGGATCTGTATTTTTTGGTTAAAAAAAGCAGATTTCATTCTTCAGGCTCTCTATTTAATTTTGATTATACTAATGCTAGCCCTAGCTTGTTATCTATCTATATGAGAATTTTTTACAACCTAATCAGTTTTTGTAGAACGCCTATCGAAGAATATACTTGTAGCACAAAGATAATATGACTACTAATTCGTTGTCTTTGCAGGTTGCCTGAGGAGAGTTGACCAAACATTGTGTATTCTTTAAATTCATTTTTTTTAGGAACCTAATGTAAAGCGGAAAATCGAACCCTAGGTGTTCCCCACTCCAAGGAGAGAGAAAGGAGGTCACTAGGGTTGACGGTTTTCACTTAGGAGAGACTTTACATTCAAAAGAGGGGTTGAAACCCACAAGATCCAATCGCACACAATGTAAGACTGGATTCTAAATGAGTTTCAAGGGTTAAGACATCAAAGATACCCTCTTTTGTAAAGAATGTAGATAGAATGATTGAACTAGGAATGCATGTAAAGTAAGAAAGATTCTCTTATAAATGGAGATTGGGACACGGGATGAAGCTACAGACCTGAAATTAGCAGTAAAATGTCGAGACGATGCTGTTCTGCAAATTTGAGCGAAAGTTGATGGGACGATGGTGCCCGGAGTGCACACAGTCTTCCAAAAAATCCGCGAAACGAAGGGGGATCTGTTCATCTCTGCACAAGGATTCCAGATCTTCAATTACAGCTGCGTACCTGCAACCTACACATAGAAAAGAGAGGACGATTGGGGGGTTAGGGATTAGGGGTTTGCCTTTAGGTCAAACCTTGGTTTTGGAATTAACCAAGAAATGAGAATGTTGTAAATGTAAATGTTTGTAATTGTAAAGCGGAAAAATCGAACCCTAGTCGTTCTCCCCTCCCCAACTCCAAGGAGAGAGAAGGGAGAGTCACTAGGGTTGATGGTTTTCACTTAGGAGGGACTTTACATTCAAAAGAGGGGTTGAAACCCACAAGATCCAATCCCACGCAATGCAAGATTGGATTCTATATGAGTTTCAAGGGTTGTGATAGCAAGGATACCCTCTTTTGTAAAGAATGTAGATAGAAAGATTGAACTAGGAATGCATGTAGAAGTAAGAAAGATTCACTTATAAATAGAGATAGGGATATGATATGAAGCTGCGGACCTGGAATTAGCAATAAAATGTCGAGACGGCACTGTCCTGCAAATTTGAGCAAAAGTTGACAGGACGATGGCGCCCGGCGTGCACACGGTCCTCCGAAAAATCTGCGAAATGAAGGGGGATCTGTTCGTCTCTGCACAAGGATTCCAGATCTTCAATTTCAGCTGCTTACCTGCAACCTACACACATAAAAGCGAAGATGATTGGGGGGTTAGGGATTAGGGGTTTGCCCTTAGGTCAAACCCTGGTTTTGGAATTAACCAAGAAATGAGAAATGCTGTAAATGTAAATGACTGTAATGTAAAACAAGTACTAGTACCTTGTTGTAAGGATGTTTGTATCCTTATATGCGAAGGTATAGATGTTGTTGTTTGTTGTATGTTGTATGTTGTAGCATGTGATCTCCTCTTCAATGGTTGAATCCTTGTCTTGAATGCAACACTTAGCCTTGAATGGAGACTTAGAATGATCAATTGCTTGAAGGAATGCTTAAATGCTTGAATGCTTGAATGTTTGAATATCGTTTTCGCCTCTTGTACACATATGTCCTCCTCAAAATGGGAGAGGAAATGTAGTTTTTATATTTGCCAATTAGGGTTAAAAGACTGATTTTCCCGACCTTAGGCCGACCAGGAAATGTTATTTTCCAATTTGCAAACAAAAAGGCCCGAAGTCCCATAGGAGATCGGGCCCAAAATAGGGCCAGGGACCAGGGCGCTGGGCGCCATGGTCCCACCTCTTGAGACAGCAGGGTGCAAGGAGGATCAGGCCAGGGTGCTGAGAAAAATGCAGTTTTTGGTGTCGTGAGCAAGTTTTGGGGTCTCCATTTAGGTTCAGTGTTGCGTCGCCATCGTGAAGACCCAAATGCGGTCGAAATTGCAAGTGTCACAATTTTAGGACGCTACAGTAATGTAAACAAGTACTGATACCTTGTTGTAAGAATGTTTGTATTCTTACATGCAAAGGTGTAATGAATGTTGTATGTTGTATGTTGTAAGGTGTAAGTTGTAAGTTGTAAGTTATCTCCTCTTCAATGGTTGAATCCTTGTCTTGAATGCAACACCTAGCCTTGAATGGAGACCTAGAATGCTCAATTGCTTGAAGGAATGCTTGAATGCTTGAATGTTTGAATGTTTGAATATCGCTTCCGCGTCTTGCTCTTGCTTACTTCCTTCCTCCCTTTCTAGGAGAGGAAAAGTAGTTTATATACTTGTCAATTAGGGTTGAGAGACTAATTTTTCTGACCTTAGGCCGACCTAGAAGCATTGTTTTCTGAATTGCAAACTTAAAGACTCGATGCCCAATAAGAGACTGGGCCCAAAATAGGGCCAGGGACCAGGGCGCTGGGTGCCATGGTCCTGGGGGACCAGGGTGCTAGGCGCCATGGTCTTGAAGGACCAGGGCGTTGGGCGCCATGGTCCCACCTCCCGGGACAGCAGGGTGCAAGGAAGGATCAGGCCAAGGTGCAGAAATATGCAGTTTTTGATGTCGTAAACAGGTTTCGGGGTCTCCATTCAGGTTCAACGTTGCGCCGCCATCGTGAAGACCCAAATGCAGTTGAAATTGCAAGTGTTGCAATTTTAGGATGCTACATTTAGCCCCCACTTTAGTGGGAGTATAAGCGTACGCCCATACTTCCGGTAAAGTACAAGGAAACAACATTGAAAAACTTTCACCACGTCAAGGAGGCAAGATACACCAAGCCCCCAGTGGACTAAGGATCTTACGACTTCGATTGGCAAAGTAAAAGGGAAGATCATGAGGGACAACCATGACTGTTAGTAGTAAGGTTCCCTCACTATGAGTCATGCAAGAAAAATATCAAAAATTTTCAAGGCAAAGCTAAGTTCGCCAAGAAACTTTCAAGTATCTTGAAGAGATATGAACGGGGTGTATGCCCCCCTATGTTAAAGCGATTGCACACGCCTCATCGGGGGTGAATGCTTTAAGGTAGTGATACATATAAGAAATGAGAAGGGAGAGGAGCACGTTATCACACAGATTTAGCCCCCAAGTGTGAGATAAACCCAAGGATAATAGACACAAAACACAAAGCATGAGGTGACTTCGCTTTCCTTGGGGTCAGTATGCTGTATGATAATTCATGTATATCGTATGTATGTATGCATAATTGTTCTTCATTCCCCAATCAAGGAAGGTCACCTAGAAGAAGGGAACACGTGTCTTTTGAGTCAACATGAGAGAGACCAAGAGAGATCTCAATGCTTTGCATCGTCCTCAAGTAGACAACACTAAGGACAACGAATAGAAGAATGAGGATAACACATAGAAGAAGTAACAAAAGAGATCAAGAGAGGAGGAGAGAGTCTGCTATGCTAATGAAACTAGTCTAGCATGTCATCTACCCCCCAATCTTGCTGATCAATATTTCGGGAAGGCAGGAAACATGCTAGAGGAGGAACATCCAACACAACAGATGGAGCTATCACAAGATCCAAACAAGGGCTATGTTCATGTTCCACGCCACGTTGTTCTTGTCTAGGAGCTAGGATAAGTGCTTTAGAAAATTCGTTAGATAAATGGTTATCAACATCAACATATTCATATTCACTATCAGAAGAAAGAGGAGTAACATTTTCATCATGAATAACATTTTCATCTATATCATCATCAAGATTTATAAAAATAGGATCTTTAACTTGCACAGGATCAAAACCATCATGCATCTTATGTTTAGGAGATTTTGGCTCAATTTTTGGCTGAGGAGAAAATGGAATAATACTAGCTGAAGGTGTTTTTGGGGATTGAAAAGTTTGAGAAGCAGCTGCCTGAGCTTTGAGACGACGCTTTCGTCGGCGTTCACGTGCAGAACGATTCCGTCTAGTCTTAGAAGGAAGTTGAGAAGATTGAGGAGGAGGAATGTTCTCATCCTTATCACTTGGGTGTTTAGGTTGTGGTCTCTTAGGTTGAATAACAGGAGAAGAGGAAGGTCTCTTCTCTCCATAAGAGGAAGGAGGTTGAATAACAAGAGAAGAGGAAGGTCTCTTCTCTCCATAAGAGGAAGGGGGAGGAACTGCTCCATATAAAGGAGGAATATTTGGTTTAGGAGGGAGAACAAGTCCATCATGACGAGGAGGTATAGGTCTACTTTTAGGAAGTTTATTAGATATAGGCATAGTCACATTCATAGGGATGGGTTGGGAATCTTCTTGAGGGAAGACATTAGTTTTATCTTTCAAAGGAAGAACTTCCTTCTCAAGAACGATAGGAATATCAAGTTTGGGTGTTCTAGGTTCACTTAGAGATAGGATCATATATTTTTTCCACTTTTGATAAGATTTGAAAAGATGATCACTCCGTGGTGGAAGAGATTGGAATTGTTTAGGCCAAAAATATTCAATAGGAACGCTAGAAGTTCTTTCAGCTAGTTTAAAGAGACTATGATTGACAGTAACAACTTCACCATTATGGGGAAATTTCAAGCACTTGTGAATAGGAGAAGCAATAGCTTTCATGGAAGATAGCCAAGGGTAGCCTAGCTTCACACGAAATTGTTCGGATGATGGAATAATAGCAAAGTCCACATCAAGGGATTTGTTATGGACCTCAATAGGTAATGTAATAGAACCAATTGTAGGAGAAGAAAATGCATCAAATAATTTCACAACCACATTTGTTTTGTCATAGATCACTTGATTCAATTGCAAAGTAAAAAGAAATTCTTCAGTAATGACATTAACCATGCAAGAAGGATCAATAAGCACTCCACGGCAAGGTGTATTCTTGACTTTTGCAACTATATATAAAGGACCATCAGGTGCCCTGATAGTTTCACTGGAATCAAATGTGATGGAAGGTTCTTTAGGGATTTTCTGCTGCTCTACAAAGTTAATTACATTCGGAGTCATAGACACAAGACTATCAGGTGAGAAAGAGGAATCATTAGTCTCAATCACATTAGAGGTATGAGAAGGTAATGGATCAGTAAAAATCTTAAGATTTTGGTTAGGAGGAGCTACAGATGTGTTGCCTTTATCATTTACACTAGAAACAGAGATAGTATTATTATCAATCAAATCTTGAATTTTACCCTTTAAAGCAAAACATTTTTCGGTATCATGCCCAGGTTGACGATGAAATTGACAAAAAGATTTGTTATCAAAATAGGGTGAATTAATCTTTGCAGGATCTATTTGCCTTATAGGAGGAAGAGTAAGCACATTTTGTTCCAATAACTTATTCATAATACTATGCAATGATTCATTCAAAGGAGTAAACTTTCTTTCTTTCTTGAAAAACTTAGAAATAGGAGGCACACCTGATGCTGCATTCACATTGTTGTTGATGATGTTTTCATTGAACTTAATGGACTCTCTATTCGGTTTAAACTTCCCAAATGGTTGTTGACTACTATCACCCTTATCACTCGGAGCCATAGGATTTGCTTGTTCCATTTGACTCACAGTCAGTTGATAATTGTGAAGAGTTGTACACAACTGTTGGAAAGAAGTAAACTCAGAAAACAAAAGTTTTTCTCTAATATCTTTTTGTAAATTAGAAATAAAGATTCTTTGAATATCATTGTCAGGTACTGGAAAGGAAATTTGAGCGTACAAATGCTTATATCTACCAATGAAATCAATCACTTTTTCTTTAACACCTTGTTTACAATGCATTAAATCAATCAAAGTAACTTTAGGACTTATATTGTTTTGAAATTGTTGAATAAAAGCATTTGCAAGTTGTTGGAAAGAAGTAATAGAATAGGAAGGCAACGAGCAATACCATTGTAGGGCTTTATCTCTTAATGTTCTAGTAAACAGTTTTGCAAGCAACCTTCGGTCATGAGCAAAATCAGTACGTATTGTTTGAAAGGTCTTAACATGTGTTAGAGGATCACCCTCACCCTTATAAAGCTCCAATTGCAGGATTTCAACATGCTTAGGGGGGATAGCTCGAACAATGTCAAGAGAAAGTGGGCTCGCAACATCAAATGTTGGCACACTAAACTTAGATTGATTCATAGAGGCAACCTGTTGCTGTAAAGAAGAGACAATTTGTGCAAGATTGTTAATGGTCGCTTCAGTCGAAGAGTTCATATTAGACGTGTTAGATTGTGATGGAGGTATTATGTTATTGAAAGAAGGTATTGATTGAGAGTAAGGTGGCGGGACACTATGATAGTTAGTCATAGGAGATGATTGGAAAGGAGGAACACTACAAGGAACACTCATTGAAGGAATGAATGAAGAAGTAGGATTGAATGAAGGAAGAGGGTCGATTGAAGAAGAAGGATTGCCCCCATGACTGGTGATCATAGGTGGAATGTTTTGTATTGAAGTAGTCATTATGTTTGATGTAAAAGTAGGTATACTAGCAATAGGAGTTGTCAAAGGAATAGAATGATTGACTTGAGTAGGAGGTTGTGTATAACCTAAAGTTTCAGCACAACTCTTCATAGGCATCACATTTGAATCCACAATGTGTGCAATACTACGTAAAATATCAATTCCATTCTTATCACTTTGAACCATACGTTTTAGACCCTCAATTAATGAAAGAGCTTGACTATCGGGATATTCTTGAGACATCCATCGCTGAAAATCATCAAATTGGTTATCCAATTTCGAAAATTGTTCTACAGGAACCTCATGGAGAGCTTCTTCATCATTAAGAGGATTAGAGGAATTACCCATGTCCTCGTTAAAAAGGCCATTCAAATTAGGTTCCATCTCCTCGGTAATTAAACCTTGGAAAGACTTAATTCTAAGGCTTCGTCTAATGGGAATAGTGTAAGTAGGGCTTATTGTTGTAAAACTCATGCACTAAAGAGAGGGAGAAGATTTTGAATTTTAGAGGTAGCAAATTTCAATAAAATCAGCCAATCTCCTAGATTTAAGCTGTTAAATACAATCAGGACAATCTCTCGAGATTTCAAAAAAAATGTTAGGGACCGTGGCGAATGGAGTGCACACGATCCTCGCAACTTTTTTCAAAATTTTCAGGGATGAAAGCTATGATGATTTTAAAGCTAATATGAAAAAATTGAGTGATTTTACGATCTGTAGATAGGCCAAATTAAAGTTGCAATCTCAAAATTTAACCCTATCAAGATTGTTGAAAAATGCAAAATTTGAATTTTGAAAAAGAGAGGTGTTGGCAGTATTTAAAATTGAGTCAAAGTTTGTAGGCCTATTTCAATTTTTTGCTCTGTATATCAGAAAGGCACCCAAATAAGTTAGTTTGAATGGCCTAGTTAGCAAGGGGGTAAAATGGAGCCGGTTGATTTTCAGAGGGTAAGGCTCGGGATTCATGTCCCACACCTTTCATTTGTCCTATGCAGTGATGTGCAACTTTCAGAATTCAGTTTGGATAAGTTTATCAAGCGAGTTTTGAGGGGTGAGCTGAAAGTGCATTCTGGGCACAAGTGCAAATTTTATTAAGTAGCCTACTTTGGGTGTTTATATCTTTTTCCATGTTTATTATCATGAAGAATTTAAAAATGGATTGAATTTTATGCATAAATGTGAGTCAACATGCAAAATTTCAAGTCCTTATGAATCCGTTTGCTCAGTTTTCAAAGCTCAATCCGTTTGTAGTTTGTGATGTTTGCACAAGTGTAAAAATGTCCTGGTGAGCGTCATGTCAGAATGTTTGTTCCGGGATAATGTTGGTATAAATGGTGAGCTACGTTTCAAATTTCAAGGCTCTACCAATCCGTTTGATCGGTTTTCAAAAGAGCTCATTTTGCCATAAAATTCAGTTATCCGCACTCCAGTGTTATATCAGTTAATGTAGCCGTTTTGGTGAGCGCACCATATGCATCCTGTCAGTCTGGTGATCGAACTGAGAATTCAAAGATTTAATATGTACTTTAAGGTACGTATGTTTCAAATTTGAGGACCCACGGAGGTCGTTTGATATTTTTGAGAAAGGCATCATGTGTTGCCAGAACATTGACTTCATCAGGTCCGCAGTGTCGACAAAGCCAATTGGCCATTTTCGGAAATTAATATCTCTTCGCTCGAGACTCATCTTGAGAAACTGTTTGGTAGATGTCATCCTTGTATATCAAAGTACATGCCTGTCAGACGGCGAGCTCCAGAAAGGTGTTTTGACCACATTGAAAATTACATCTTCGCGATTAAATGCGAAAATTGTGGCGTAATTGCCTGAAAGTTGCGAAACTAAGTTTAATGATCCGAAAACGATGCCGATCATTCCCAGAGGTATGTTTGAGGTCCGTGAAGCATTCCAAAGGCCAGTTGCTTGAAATCAAAATTTTTTTTAGTCGGACCCACTTTGGGGCCCAACCTGGCTCATGCTCACGCATTATTTTATTGGTGACTTGGCTTTATGAGCATTTCTAGAGTAATGTTGACGTCCATTGTTGGAGTCGAATACTTATATGTTTCCCACCAGAGGATAATGCAAAAATGGGAATGCCTCTCTTGATCTATACAGCCAAGGTATTTTGCATGCTAGATGTAAGCAATGGAGGAGAGTGGATTGATCATTCAACAAATATAATTGGCATGTGAAATGCCAGCCAACATCTTCTTGTGCATTAATCATGGTTTTGAGTGATTTTAAAACCTCAAGCAAATTTCGATTGGCATGAAGCCAAAGTCTCCCTGCACAAATGAGAAAGGGGCAATTTATAAATTGTCAGCAGCAAATGCATTGGTAGGTTTGAATGCCAATCTAAAGTTTAATAATTTCTAACAAATGTAAATGGCTGGTACAAAGCCAAATCCTTTTCATTGTTTGTTGTACGTGGTAATTGAAGGGATAGTTAAAACAAATGCAAATAGCAGCATCTTCTTTCCTGCCATGTGATGGCTGAAGTTGAAAGGCTACAACTTTTATGCAAGTGTAATTTGCAGCCACAACCATTTTCCCCTTCTGCATGGGTTTTGAGCAGCAGTCAGAAATTTTCTTCAAATGCAAAGTGCAGCAGGCAAGACTTCAAAATCCAAGCATCCTCCTCCCTGCGTGATGGTTGAGGGGACTGTAATTTTTTAAAAAAGAGTTTAATGCCAGCAATCTTTCCCCAGCGTGGCAGTTGGGACAGGCTGTAGAAACTTAAAAGAAAATCCATGGCAATCTTATATGCCATTCTCCTCCCCCACATGAGTAGAGACATTGGTGTTTGAGCAGCAACAAGGATCAAGGTTACTTGGCAAATTAAATAAGAATGCAGCCCTTGTGTGGAATGGAATTGGGAGCCTTAAAAGGAGTTTCCAATGCAATTTCCATTGGCAGATTTGCCCAGATTAATGTAGTCTTCCCTGTGCATAGTTTGGAGAGGAGGGAACATGAAATGTTTTCAAAAAATGCAAACAGTAAAGCCCACACTCCACGTGACTTGTGAAAGAGACCATTTTTAAACTTTCAAAGCAAATTTAATGGGTTAGTGAACAGCCAAACTCCCTCCTCCCATGTGACTGGTGAAAAGGGAAATTTAAAACTTCAAGCAATTGCGTGGAGAATGGAGGGGTTGCAGTCAAAAGCAAGCAAATGGATGTTTCCCCAAATCCATTAATGCCAATAAATACTCCTGTGTAGTGTGGGAGGTTTGAGGAAGATTTAATATTTTCAAACAATGCAAAAAATTTCAATCAAATGTACAGAAAATCGCCATGAAAACCTAGGAGAAAAGCTTCAAAAACACAGTCCCAGGCAAATAGCAATATCCCACATTGACTATGGAAGGGAATTTTATAATGTTTATAAGCAAAAACAAACCCATCTATAATGTCTAAGCCATAAAGGCTTTTGACGGATGGTGCCTATGGGTGCCCAAGGTGGGCCCATGCGTGAGCATGCTTCCCGAGGCGACAGAGGAGGTGACTGGGCGATGACTAGGTGGACCCCAAGCAGGCACGCTTCCCGAGGCAGACAGGTGAAATTTTGCAGAGAAAGGTCGGGTTAACGAGTGAGCAAGTTCGAGATGGAATCGACGGTGCGCGCTATTTCGCGAAGGGAAGATGCACGCGAGTTAAACCAGTGAAATAGCGAAAGTGAACGAGAGTCGTCCACGTGGCACACAGTTGGCGCATAGGTGGCAGTCCAGTGGCGATGACGTGGCGGCCTAGTGACGGATGAGCAAGCGAACATGTGGCGGTGATGAGGTGTCGTCCAAGGTGGCACCTAGTGGACCCCATCAGCCAATCGGAGGCCGCCACGTGGCAAAGCGTCAGAGCACATATGGAGGCAAAAATCAAAATTAAAATGGATAAATGATATAGTTTAAACTATATTAAAATTCGAAATATTTAAATGACTGAGCACAAATGGGAATTAATTCGCCCAGAGTCTAAATTTTGGCCAAAATATAAAGTATTATATATCGCCGGAAAGCTCTCGGAGTGAGGAATCCGATTATGAGGTTAATTTTGACAAATGTGAGATATTTTGGAAGCAGTATCCACGAGAACAAAATTCAGTTAGAGGGGAGACACTTGGCAATTTTCAGTTGTAGATTTGATTCTCTTCCCTCTCCTTCTTATTCCAAATTCTTCTCAGTTGTAGGGGTTCCAGTTTTTGAGAGATTTGCTCCAAGGGAGAAATCTAAAATTGCAGGTTCCAGTGATGGCATCCTTTTATCAATGCAAATGACACTGTGTTCATTTATGTTTTCAGTGTTGTCTTTACTGTAGGTTAAGTTTCAGTTTGCAGGTTCACACATATGGAAGGCATGTGTGAGTTTCCATGAAATTGTCTCCAAAATGTACTTAGATTCATATAATTTCATATTATCAAGGATAATTTGAGTTGTCTCTTTTATATTCCTCTAAGAGTGTAATGTTGTCTTTTGGGTATTCTTCAAGGAAGGATTTAAATCCTAAAGCCCAACATTAATGATTTTGAATGCATATTGGATATCTACATATAAGTATGGTTTTGTGATAGAGCAGAGGATTGTATTAATGTAAGGCATTGATACATGAAAATTTAATGTTGAAAAGAACTTGCATATGAGATTTCTCATCCAGTTTTATGCATGACTCTGTGGCCTGGATAAGGCACTGGTCTCTTGTAATATTGAAAGGTTGTCAGAACACCATTTAAAAATCCAAAATCAGAATATCTTTTATATTTTATGTTATGTGGAAGTGTCCCTCCATCTCATGATTCAAAATGTTGAGTTGCAAGTGTGGATCTAGCCCATCTGCAGTTATCTCTTAGTTTTTGAACCTTTTGAGATCCATCTGCTTTTGATTGATGCATTCTTGTGTGTAATAGGTCTGATTAAATGCATCAAAGGTATACCCGCCTAGGTTTTGCAGAGCCTGAAGAGTAGAAGGATTCATATCCTTGTCATGTTGTCCAAGCCCTGAGGTGTTTCATTGATTGAGATTGGCTATCTCATAGATAGATTTGCAGGTATACTTGGGTTATCACTTTTGGTGAACAACAAGAGGGAAACTGAAATTTTGAATTTTATGATTTTAGAGGGAATACTGAAAGCAATGCAGGCTTTGAAATTTAACAATTGACTCGATTTCATGCAAAATTCAAATTTGAAAGTGGAAATCAAAGTTGATGCAATTAAACACTTAATTTCAAAAGTCACAAACTGCAAGAATTTGAATAAAACATTGAAATTTTGAATGAATGCCAACACACTTTTCAGATTTAGGACAGTAAGAAATACAATTTTAACACAAATTGCAATTTCAACAATTTTTGAATGATTATAAGCCTTTATCCAAGCAATCACTAGACCAAGTTTGACTTTAATTTTGAAAGTGTTAGAATTGATAAAATCAGCCAAGATTCTGGATTTTAGCAGAAAAATACAGTAAGATCTAGCTCCCGAAATTTCAGAAAAAATGTCGGGGACGATGGCGCTCGGGGTGCACACGGTCCTCGCAACTTTTTTCAAAATTTTCAAGGATGAGAGATATTGTGATTTTGTTGCGGAATCCAAAGTTACAGCCGATTTGGAGGTGTTTTGATCAGTGAAATCATCAGTCAAAGGTTGAATCAAGAAGGTTCTAAAAGTTAGGGTTTTGACACTTAACCACTTAATTTTCAGAATTAAAGCACAAATATGAATTGATAATTTGCAATAGAAGGGTAGATCTGAAACAAGCATTAATAATTAAACATTTCACAAGCTCAAAAGGAAAATTTAGGGTTTTTTATGTAATTAACCTCTAAAATTTGCAAAAGATCAAACATGGAAATGTAATTAAGGAAGCAAATTTTTTGGATCTAACCATGAATAATCAAAATTAGGATGTTCACGTCAGGTTCACCAAAATGTAAAGTAGAAAATCGAACCCTAGGTGTTCCCCCACTCCAAGGAGAGAGAAAGGAGGTCACTAGGGTTGACGGTTTTCACTTAGGAGAGACTTTACATTCAAAAGAGGGGTTGAAACCCACAAGATCCAATCGCACACAATGCAAGACTGGATTCTAAATGAGTTTCAAGGGTTAAGACATCAAAGATACCCTCTTTTGTAAAGAATGTAGATAGAATGATTGAACTAGGAATGCATGTAAAGTAAGAAAGATTCGCTTATACACGGAGATTGGGACACGGGATGAAGCTACAGACCTGAAATTAGCAGTAAAATGTCGAGACAATGCTGTTTTGCAAATTTGAGCGAAATTTGACGGGACGATGGCGCCCGGAGTGCACACGGTCCTCCGAAAAATCCACAAAATGAAGGGGGATCTGTTCGTCTCTGCACAAGGATTCCAGATCTTCAATTACAGCTGCGTACCTGCAACCTACACACAGAAAAGAGAGGACGATTGGGGGGTTAGGGATTAGGGGTTTGCCTTTAGGTCAAACCCCGGTTTTGGAATTAACTAAGAAATGAGAATGTTGTAAATGTAAATGTTTGTAATGTAAACAAGTACTGATACCTTGTTGTAAGAATGTTTGTATTCTTACATGCAAAGGTGTAATGAATGTTGTATGTTGTATGTTGTAAGGTGTAAGTTGTAAGTGATCTCCTCTTCAATGGTTGAATCCTTGTCTTGAATACAACACCTAGCCTTGAATGGAGACCTAGAATGCTCAATTGCTTGAAGGTTTGAATGTTTGAATATCGCTTCCGCGTCTTGCTCTTGCTTACTTCCTTCCTCCCTTTCTAGGAGAGGAAAAGTAGTTTATATACTTGTCAATTAGGGTTGAGAGACTGATTTTTTCGACCTTAGGCTGACCTAGAAGCATTGTTTTCCGAATTGCAAACTTAAAGACCCGATGCCCAACAAGAGACCAGGCCCAAAATAGGGCTAGGGACCAGGGCGCTGGGCACCATGGTCCCACCTCCCGGGATAGCAGGGTGCAAGGAAGGATCAGGCCAAGGTGCAGAAATATGCAGTTTTTGATGTCGTAAACAGGTTTCGGGGTCTCCATTTAGGTTCAACATTGCCCTGCCATCGTGAAGACCCAAATGCAGTCAAAATTGCAAGTGTCGCAATTTTAGGATGCTACACCTAAATTGCTATCTGGTTAAAGAAAAAATCTGTATTTCATGTTTTAAGAAAATTTTGAGAGGTAGGAGAGTATGCTCTTGTTTGTGTATAGACAATCAGAAATCCAAACCCTTGAGGCATTTTCTTTAAGTTTGAGATTTGTATAATTTTAGCGGGTCTGTTCTCCCAAGGAGCTAATGACTCTATAGCCATTACGGTCGGTGAGAGGGGAACAACCCAAGTGGGAATGGCTAAATGCCAAGTACTCCAACCAACTATAAAACAAATGTGATTTGATGAAAATCAAGTCAACGGAAGTGCTCGGGAATAGCTCTCCTTTGTACCTTCAAGTATATTAAACCTTGGTTTTCAAGGCTGAGACAACTCTTAATTGAGTTTATACCTCGACGCACTGAACGGATCCCTTACTAGTTCTAATTAAAATTAGAAGCTACCTGGTTCACCTCTAAAAGGGGGGATAATCTTTGTGCAAGAGAGATAGTAAATCTCCCAAGATACTTGTCATTTCGTACCCCCATTAGTGTTTGGAGTCGGCTAATACGACGTTGAGAATCCATTGCGTGAGACTCAGCGGTTGTATTCTAATTAGCTATTGGGTGTGTACCTGAGTCTACAAGCAAAGGTTTTCTTCTCTCACCAATTTCCATAGGGTTTGCATGCTATGATTGGAGTTATTATACATATTGCATGTTTACTGTGTTTTCATCCCTAAAACTAAAATTAAAATACCAAAACTGGAGAAAACAAGAAACAAACTCAGTGATCAAAACTTTGTCCATGTCAAAACTAGTCTATCCTAGTTGAAACTCGGTCTACCTCTTAACTGGTCATCATCAGTCAGTGAAAACTCAGTCTGCCTCAAAACTGGTCATACTCAGTCATTGAAAACTCACAATTTTGCCTCTGTCTAGTAAATAGTCATACGAGTCTTCTGATTTATCATCCTGCTACATACATATTTTCGTACGAGATTCCATCAATCCTAATAGTCTATCGTTTAAGCCTGCATTTTGTGTTGTACGAGACCTTATTATCTAGCGTCTTGTTTAGGGAACTATCATTTGAGCCTGCATCCTATGTTGTACGATAAACCATTGCATTGATTAGTTTGTCCTTTCAGACATACCCATCTATCATACGGTCTTAGGCAGCAACTAGTACGAAACACTATTGTCATCGTCCTGAAGCTATTAAACTATCATCTGGTCCTGTAAAACTTGTCGCACGAATCTCTAATTTTGTCAGTCCAGAATAGTCAAACTTGCCTAAAATAGCCTATAGCAAGCATTAAACTAGTTATCATCATCCTGAGCATAAACAAATCAAAACAGTATATCTTTGTCATTTGTGTTACATGATTTTGTCGATCATCTTTCAGCTAGTTCAATCAACTACTTATCAAACTTTTGTCACTTAGATAACATCTTATACAAGATAGATCGTTCCTAAACCAGACTGAGTCTTAGTCACTTCTCTTGATTCAACTTAGATAAACATCTTACATAGGATATATCTTTCCTGAAACCAAACTAAATCTTAGTTGCTTCTCTCAATCAATATGTTAACTGAACAACTAGCTTTGAATTTGATCTTGACTTCTGTATCACAAATAGCTCTAGGTCACATCAGTCAATAAAGATGCCTATTCAAACCAGAAGTTCTCATAAGAAAGATGCCAAAGGAAAAGGGCAATCCTTTTCATATCAAGATAACTAGTTTTACACAAAGGACTAGCTCACTGATAAACCTTCATCATCAGATATACCAGTTTTTTATCAACCTTTATCTCCCACTATACCTGGAACATAACAAAATGATGAAGACAACCTCAGTATTCATGGTACCAATAGTGATTCTTCATGAAGTGAATCTGAAGACTTTGAACCTCTAGAAACTGATATTCATAGATGTCAAAAGGATAAATATTTCCAAAAAATGATGAAGGTTATCATGGCTAGAGAAAAAGAAGACTATTTTCTACAACTAGCAAAACAAGGTGCTAAACTTCCTACTGGTTATGACGTTCAAACTCTCGTCACTAAAAAGGAAGAATCACCTATAATAATGGTACATGGACAATTACAAGCCTTACGGATTGAGATCACAGAATTGAAAAACAAGGATGAATCCCCAAAACAATATTCTCTAGAGACAATATGCCCATTTCCATTTGACAAAAATATTTACATGCCTCCATTTCCTTCATGAGTGGAGATCCTAAAATTTGATAAATATGATGGTAACTTAGATCCCCAAGACCATATCAGAGAATTTTGTGCTTTATGTATGGAGTTCATGCACGACCAAACGTATCTCATGTGCCTTTTCCCAAGAAGTTTAGGAGGGCAAGCTATGGAATGGTTCTCAAGCCTACCTATGGGAATAAAAACTTTTGAATAATTAATCCAACTGTTTCTACAACAATACTCCTATAACATTCATCACCTAGTCACTATGATAGATCTTTGTAATACCAAACAAAAAACAGGAGAGCCCTTTCTCACTTTTCTCCAACAAAGGAGAAAGATGTTCTCTAGATATTCACAGCCTATTCCAGATTCTGAGAAGATGGATATCTTCATCAACAACTTAATCCCTGAATTAAAATATAGTATCCAAATGCAAGTGCATCCTTCATTTAAAAAGATGGTAGATAATGCCCTCAGGATGGAAGATGTGCTTATAAAGAAGGGAGATATCTCACTTTGCAAAGAAACACAATCGGGATCTAGTTCTAAAGAAAAGAACAAATATTGGAAATATGGCAAAGACAACAACAAAAACATTGTTAATGATGGAGTGGTAGACACTATTAAAGCAAAAACAAAATTCATGATATTTAACTTGGCTAGTGGAATGCAAGCACTCAAAGCAGTTGAAACCGCAACAGAAAATCCTCTGAAGAAAGTAATAGAGTGGTTCAAAGAAAAACCTTGGCTTTCGAAACCTAGACGCGAATTCACTCCTCTAGAAGAATCATATGAATCTACTTTCAAAACTTTATTGGAAAATGATCTGATAACCTTACCAGACAATTCTAGGCCTTATGAACCCGAAGTCAAACTAAAATGGTGGAGAGAAAATGAATATTGAAACTACCATCGAAACAAAGGTCATAACACAAACAACTCGATGAAGCTCAAGCATGAGATTCAAGATCTCATAGACGCTGGTAAAATTGTTGTCGGGAATCACCCGACAATTGCAGATCACAAAGCTTTTAAGGACCCTTTATCTATTTACGAACAAGGTGATTCCTCAAATACAAAAGGAGGTGCCATAGTAAATTACACTTATACCAATAATGACAACGTCATCAACATGATTGAGTCTTCCCAACCTGAATATTTCAATGTGATTATAATCAAAGACAAACAACATGAATCACGACATGCAAATGCTATGACCTATTCTCAAAAGAAAGTCACTCTCCAAGGAGCTAGTTCTTCAACTTTGGCTCAAACACCATCAAACCTACCAACCTCATCAAACAAACAAAAAGAATCAACATTTGATAAATTTAAACAGCTAACTTCATCATCATCCTCTAGATATAGCATTGTCGAACCACTGAAAAGAATGAATGCTTAAATCTCCATCTTTTGCTCAAAATCTCTTTTGCTCATAAAGAGATCCTAGACAAAGCATTTCTCACAACTAATGTTCCAAAAGATTTAGATATTGATCGGTCTTAATCTATGGTGGTTCATCTAACTTCACCTCACTATCTGACCTTCTCTAAAGAAGATGACAACTCACTAAATCATCCACATAACCAGCCATTGCACATTAAAGCCATGATACATAAACATAGATTTAAATGTGTTTTGATAGATGGAGGCACAAGGTTGAATATTTGTACTTACAGTCTGCTTACACAACTAGGATTTTCTGAAAAACTGTCATTGATCCAGCCAAGAAAATAACAATTAAAGCCTATGATGAAGAAGAAAGGACCTCTAAAGGTCTGGTATTATTACCAATCAGGGTGGGACCTGTAGAAAGAGATGTCATTTTCCAGGTACTTGATCTTCCTCTATCATACAATATCTTACTGGGTAGGCTGTGGATTCATGAAATGAAGCCAGTTCCATCTACATATTATCAATGCTTAAAATTTCCTTATAACGGAGTTCAAGTCAGTATCCCTGCTGATACAAATCTCCCCTGTAATGCATTGACAAAAGGTGTTGATACCTTTGTGCCTCATAATAGAGAAGCCTCTACAGATGAAATTCTAGAAGCTCTGATGAAGGACTTAGAAAATAAATTGAAGATTACAAATACTAGCATGGATGGCTACAAGATAGAACCAGTACTTTTATTAGTCTCTCTCCCTCCATCACCGAAACAGTTGGGAAAACCATCAGAGGCTATGAGAACACAGATTTTAACTCTGAATATCATATATGATGGTCTTTTTGTACAGTCTTCTACTTCCCTGGCAAATAAAAAAGAAGAGGATGTTGTTCTTAAGTGGATTTTCAAGGAGGATAGTCAAAATAAGTACAACATTGTGAGATTTCCCCAACCCAATATAGTCCCAGCTACAAAATGATCCAACGTGTTATGCCTTGCATATCTATTTCCCCATTAGTCTCCTTGCATCAAAATTTGGGTCCCCTTTTTTTGTTTCTTCTTTCTTTTTTTTCTGCCTTTTGACCTTTGAACTCCGGAGTCCCGAGGTCTCTTTGTTCTTTTTGGTTTTTGACCTTGGAACTCTGGAGTCCCGGAGTCCCGAGGTCTCTTTGTTCTTTTTGGTTTTTGACCTCAGAACTCTGGAGTCTCGAGGTCTCTTTGTTTTCTTTGTTTCTGACCTCGGAACTCTGGAGTCTCGAGGTTTTTTGCGTCTTCAGCCTCAGAACTTCAGAGTCCTGGAGTCCCGAGGTGGAGCTTCCTTTTCAAGCCTAGAACTTTGGACCCCCAGAGTTCCGGGGTGGGGTGTTCCCTTCCTTGTGTCGAGCTCAGAACCTCGGGACCATGGAGTCTCAAGGTCATATTCAAAGCATTCGTATGGATAGTCTTGGGATGAGCTATAAATAGGGATGAAGGAGTTTTTAAGGTTCATTTGTGCATTCAAAGCTCCTCTTTCCTAGCTCCAAGAAGTGAACCCCTAGACTCCCAAGCATTCCTTAGTGATTTTGGGCTTTTCGATTCACTAGGTTGGTGATTTTCCTTGCTCATTTTTTTTGGTGTTTATAGATTAGTTTTGTTTTTCTCCTCATTTTGTTTTAGTTGTTGTTTGTTTTCTTGTTTGCATGCCCTAGTTTTAAGCTCGGAACCCCAGACCCTCAGAGTTCCGGGTAGCTGGTTTGACCTAAGACTAGAACCCCGGACCCTCAAAGTTCTAGGCGGCTTCAACCTAAGCCCGGGGTCTGGGGTTCTGGGCGGCTTCAACCTAAGCCCGAAACCCCAAACCCCCAAAGTTTCGAGATTCCTTTTGCACCCAACTTGACCCTAAAGTCCCGAAGTAAATCAAATTTTATGCTTGTTATCAAAGACTGAGGATTTGTGTTCTCCTTGCAGGTTTGAGTGGTTAGATGGACTCATCCTCTAGCAAAAGAGGCAAAGAAATTGATAGACTCCCAGCCACCATGAAATATCATTATCAAGGACAGGTCTATGTTTCAAAGCTAGAGGATCAAGTCAGATGGGTCATGGATACTGAATCGGTCATATAGAAATTGAGGATATCAAGGCTCAATTGGACAAACCTAGTCTGGAGGCCCTTCACAGAAGAATTAAGAGATCTGGCCTAGTTGAAGCTACTGTCTTCCCACAGTCATTATAGGAACCATAGTTCATAATGACCATTGCCCCATTTTATAACCCAAAAACTAGAAAGTGCACAAATGCACAAGGAAAAACAATCATAGACTTGTCTCTAGATATGCTTGGGTTTGTCTTTGGAATCCCACCTAGGGAGGAGGTATTTTTGTTAACCGAAGAAGAGGCCTTAAAGGCATGGAATGATAAAATATCAGCTAGTAAGAGGCACATGAATACAAACTGGTTAGAAGAAGAAAGAAAGATAAGACTCAAGAAAATGAAGATCCTGAGGGCGGATTTCAAAGAGCCTCAAAGAGACAATCATTATGCTCAGCAAGGGCTTTGGCAAGCTAGATTGCAAGAATTTTCATCCCTAGTTGTTCCAATTCATGAGTTCTATTTTAATATGGAAATAATACTTTGATTGGTCGCAAATCCTCTCTGACAATATCTATAAGCAGATGAAAGAAGTTCAGCATACCCAAAAGTTCTTTTTCGCATCATATGTCATCTGGGTAGCTGCTAGAGCTAGAAACTTTTCAGGGCTACAAGTAGAAGGTCAATTGGGAGAGGAGGAAGAATAGAAGAAGATATGGGAGTATTATGCTCAACTCACTCTAGTCAATGCAAAGACTCATTTTAAAAGAATTAATGATGCCTTTGTTTTCCCAATAATAATCAAATTGACAAGAGATACAAGATATCGGATTAGCCCGGAGGCCATGGCTATCATCCAAGAGTGGGCCTCTTAGTTTAACTAAAACCCACGCTCTACTTACATCAGGGTTAGTGGATTTATAGGAAATCCAATGTTGTTGCCTTGATACTGCAATGATAGGATAATTTTGCTAGAGTATGTGAGGCAGCTTGTGGGCCTCTAGTCACTATTGTCATCAAAACACAAAGTGGGTATCGATTTCTCAGTATCTATTAGATACTTTGCATGTTCCAAAATACAAGAAGCAAAATTAGCAGAACAAGAGCTTCAAGATTTGAACTTGAAGGAATATGATCATGCTAGGGAGGTTTATGATCCCTATGGGAAACTTAAACAGGCTATGCCTAAGGCATATGAGGGGCACAGGCCCATCTTGGAGGACTTTTTGGCCAACATGCAAGACAGTTTTGAGGTTAGGGAGAAGAGTTATAACAAGTTATCTGTACCACAGGTAAGAGATTTTGGAATTGAGACTAACCTCCCTAAAGACCTTAGGGATGATGGGGACTTACTTGATCCAGCTTATAGGGAATTAGGGATAGATAAAAGGCCCCTCTCCCCAATAAAATAGTCTATAAGTGAGGACACAAAAATGGAAAATGTCTCCCAAGTGGTCATCAATAGGACAAAGTAATGGTTATGCCAGAGGGTAAGGCCCAACATCTCAAAGGCGAAACAGACAGAATCCACTTCAGGGGTACCTCAATCAAGGGGTCATAAGGAGTACGCTCAGAAGACAAGGTTAGCCTCGAGGCAAAATATGTCCACTGATCCAAGTGAAGAAGACAAACCTCAAGAAAGTACTTGGGAATTACTCAAGAAACTCCAAGAAAAGATGAGGGAGTCTAAATTATTAAAGAAGGTAGCGGACCCGGGAGTGACTAATGGATTGGGAGCGATACCACTTGCGAAACTTCTCCCACCGAGGATGGCTATAGGGTACACTGAAGGAGAAGGTACCCAAGAGAAAGAAGAAAATATAGAAATTACTGAGGAGATACCCACTCAACCACCTTCAATAGATGCCACATAGGCTCCAAGTACTAGTGCCCCTATACCACCACTAGTCAATATACTCGTAGGGTAGCCTGGAGTGCAAGGCTTCAGGTCTACCACTAAAGAAAATAAAAGTTAGAAACATCAAGTCTGATTCAAATCAAGAGGAAGAAGATCTTGAGCAACAATGACCACTGGAAGGCGAGTAGGAAGGGGATGAGGCAAAAGACATATTGAATGAAAGACTGATTCTAACCCCTCAAGATCAAGAGGAGCTTCTTAAGGATATAGGAGCCAGGCAATGGGAAACAAAGGCAGGTGAGGAAGAAATGGAATTTAATGAGGAGATCAGTGGCAAATTAGGAGAGTTACATAAGCTTCAAGCTCTCCAAATTACTCTAGCCCTCCAGATTACCTCACCTCAGGATCCTAGGAAGATAGAAACAAAAGTAAGAGACGAAGCAGAGAAGCGGGTAGAGGTCCATGTTATAGCTGCAAACATAGTATCGCATCAAGGTGACAAAGATGAAAATATACTGCAATGGCTTGAATTAACTTTTGAGAAGAAAAAGAGAAAAGCAGAGCTTCCCAAGGTCACTTTACAACAAGTAATCACTGGGGAGCCACCGAAGGTTAAGAAGCTAAAAACCATTAATTATTTATCAAAAATGAACTCCAGTGAAGTGATTGCAGATGTGGTAGTTCCACTCCAAGTTGAGGGACAAGCTTCTCCCAAGTATCAAATATCCCAGGTAAATTTGGGTAGACAAACCAAGTGGGGAGAGCTAGATACTTTGGAGTAGCCACAAGTGTTGTTAGGGGGCATGTAGAAAAGGAGCATACTTCAAATATGGAGCTCAAAGCACAACTAGGGCAATACAAGCAGCTCCTGATTGAAATGAGCAAACCTCTAGACTCCTATAGAGCTGATGACTTACCTTCAACCTCATTGCTGCCAGAGGGAGAAGTAAAGGAACTAGTGGAGGTGAGGTGAGTGGCTACTACCTCCAAATCTTGGACCCAGGTGAATGTAGCTAAGATTAGATTGTTCTTGCAGAATACGGTGGAGATATATCATAAGGCAGTATAGGCAGGCAGAGCTTTGGCTTCCTGTTCCACGTAATGGGAATGAAAGTCAAACATTGTCAATAAACAGTTCCGAGTTTTGAAAAGGATATTGTAGCTAGGGGAAGAGATAGTGATAAAGGAATACCTCTTAGGGGGTGACATCTATAAAAACTTACAGTCTTATGTATACATCTTGGAGCTAAAGATTGAAATGTTTTAGCAGTATATCAAGGATATGACTGAGGTTCAGGACCCTCTCCTCAGGTAAATTTTGTCATACGAGAATTTTGTAAAGAATATGCTAGGACCTTTTGGCCTTAGATTAGCTGATATAGGAATAATGGACCAGCAGCAAGTTTTGAATCAATGGGATACATATGAGGCATAACATCTAGGACCCGTGGCCTAGTTTAATGTCACCCTTATGGATAGGTACACATATCTGATTACTCAATGTCAAGAGGTGGCAGACACGATGAAGGAGTTAGAGGAGGGGAGAACGCATGTAGATGAAGTTTTGAAGATTTATAAATTTAGAATTAAGCATGTATCTGATCATCTAATTCAAGTAGTTGCATGTATAGTTGATAATTATAGAGCTTTTATCAAGAAATAAAGGATAAGCACACAATTGCTAAAGATGGCAAATCTTTTTTTATAAATCCTTAATCTTGTATTTTTAACTATGGCTCCTACTCGAGTTCCAATTTTGAGAGAAATTCTGCATGATTATGAAAACATGGCTCACCTAGCAGGGTCTTCATAGTGCTCATGCAGTCCCCATTCCATAGTTGTTAAGTGGAGTGTCAAGGCAGAAACTTACAAGTTAATTGCAACTCCTAGTTTCAGTTCTTAATTTAGGGCAGGGTTATTTCCTAGATAGTAGGGTAAAGAACTTCTATAAATTGAGAAGTTGGATTCATTTGTAGAGGTCCCAAATTGATGATTTGTGGCCTACTTAGAGATTTTAGAATATTTTGTAGATTGTTAAGAAGTTTGAGTTATTTTTGTTATATATTCATTGAGATTAATATGAGAAGTAGCTTGTAGATTGCCTGATCTACTTTTATATTCTACCAAATTGTTTTGTGTAATCTGGTAACGTCTATTATTTGGAGTTAGCAACGTGGTTTAATATTTTTGTCTATCACTATATGAATCATATTGTGCACGTCAGTGGTGTATGAGAATTATTGTTATATGCCATATTGTTGATGATTTTATTTCCATAAATTTATGAAATTGATGATTTTGCAGGTTTTCTAGAGGTCCATTGTTGAATGCTATAATATTTGATAATTGCTTGGATTACAGGGAACTAATTGAGTAGTTCATTAAGTTGTTATTATATTGGTCTTTATTTTTATTTTCTTGTTTCCCTTTACGCTTCGCATTTTATTTCCCAGAGAATTTTAAACCATAAAAATACAAAAAGAAAGGAAGTGTAGTTATCCATAACCAACAAGATTTAGTCCCAACCAGCAGGCCCCTTTACAGGTATAACCACATCAACCATTGGGCTGCCCATCATTGTCGAGACCCAACTATAGAGACCTTGGAGTAGTGATTTTTCCAAACTCGTTACTTTTCAAGAGAGGTGGTGAGTGTTTACACTGGCTACCTGACTGTTGGTGGGGGTGTCAAAAATAGTCGTCAACAAAAACTGTTGCTAGAAGGAGGGCCAAGACTAATCCCCTCATTGGTTAACCACATATGGTACTCCCAGGAGATAGATTGATGCCCTTTACCCAACCTAACCTCAATAACGAGCAAGACGACATTCTTACCCAGCTATATGACTTCGCTTGGGATAGTACAAGAGATTATAATGATTGGTTATGAGCATGACAAGTCTTTGACAATGAGAGACAAAAGGCTATATGTATAGAAGAAGAGGCACAAAGACAACTTAATCCTCAAGTGAACCCACAAGAAAATCCACAACCACCTCCTCAACCAGAAAATTGAGGTACTAAGTTGGATCGTATATCATCCTTCTCTCTTGAGAGATTCCACCAAGTCCTTAGGAGTGGTTCTTCACCATCCGACTTAGCATAATTAGGACCTGCCACTAGGAAAAAGAAGAACAAAGCTAAGAAACAACCCTCAACAACCTCACCAATATAGTCATCCATACTCAACGTAGGAGATCAACTGATTCCTAGTCCTCATCCTATCGCGACACCTTTTGCGACTCAACGTCCACCATCACCACCTTCAATGGCCTACTTCAACCAAGACACCACACCACTAGGAACCATACTAGGGGGTATACATGACCTTCCTAGAAACCCGAATAAATTTTGTAGAAAATTTTACTATTTAGGGGGACGAACGGTTGATGAACATATTGAAGCATTCAAAGATGTAGTTGTTTGTAATCATATTGAACACCAAGATGTAGTATGTATATTCTTCCCATATTCACTTGGGGAGAATGAATATAATTGGTACTTAACCTTACCCGCAAACTCCATCACAAGTTGGGACATCTTAGAGAAGGCCTTCATTGATCAATTTTGAGTGTACGTAAACCCCAGGACACTATACCACCAGTTCACTTCTCTTAAGAAATCACCAAATGAGCCATTAATGACTTTTAATACTAGCTTCCAAAGGGAATTCAAGAGGCTACAAGCCCCTTACCAGGTAGTGCCTAACGTAGCCATCGACTCATATCTAAGAGCTATTGACCCTTGGACTACTATGTTTATTAAGATGAGTGTTCCTCAAGATCAAAGGGACACCTTGGCAAAAGTCTTCACATTAGCAATTAGCATGAATCATGAGTTGAATCAAACCCCGGGAGGGATCGGATATAATTTACCTATAGGGGTGAATCAAGGAAACTACAATCAACTCCGAAGTGTACCCTTGTCTCTACCTGTAAGTGCCCCAATGATGAACCCTGTGCCAACCTATGCACCCCAACCTCAGGTGAATCAATAGTTTGCTACTCAAGTGTCGACTTGACAAAATGGTACCAATACCGCCCCCACTCAAACATAATATGCTGGTCAAGTGCAAGTCAGAAATCAACAATTTGACAATACTAATTCAGCAAACCAACCTCCAACTATGACACCTAAGAATCAAGGATCCCATATATCCACTGAAGTAGAAGCCTTAAAGAAAATGATCTCATGGGTTACTTCAGACTTGAGCTAGCTAAAGATGAATCCTCCAGGAGGGTATAATCAATCCCAACCATATAATAATCAGCAGAACTAGTACAATAACCAGAACCAAAATCAAAGGTACAACAACAAACCTTATAATAGGCAGTGGAATATAGGTCCAAATAATGGTGGGGTGAACCATGATCACCCCGACGCACGAGATAACCCAAACCACACACAAAGTGTTAACCTTGTCGATATGAACTTGCTAACAAATTGGTGTAGGTTGCATGACATAATTGCACATTCTGAGATTAATTGTGCTTAGTTCGAGAAAATCATAAGAATTGCTCAAGTTGACTCTTAGCCCAAAGAGTGTTCCAATGATGAACCTGATAAGGTTAATACAGCCATGCTAGTCGATACTTTCTTGTGTAGAGAATTTTAGGCTGAAGCTGAAGGTGAACCATGTGTCTATGATGCTCAGGCCTTTCACACCAGGAACAACTACAATCTTAGGAGTCAAGGCAAAGCTCCATTAACAGAGCCACCTCCCTCGATAGGTGGTTTTGTACCTCCTGATGCTAATGTAAGAAACAATCCTCGCCCTCCTCAAGCTTTCCAAGGAACACGCCCTAGACAAGCTCAAGGGTAAGATTATATTTTGAAAGGATCATTTGATGTTACTAAGGAGATGGAAAGGACTACCACCACTATGTCCTTAATAGAAGTATTGAGATATTGCCTTGAATAGAAGAGGGCTCTCCTTAGAAAGTTGGAATTGTTAAAATCATAGAGCAATGAGGTTAAGATGGCAGACTTTAATGAAGTCAAAGCTAACATCAGTAGTGATGCAATAAAAAATCCACCATTTTTACTGAGTTTGAGGATATGTGGGAAGAATTTACATAACTGTTTGGTAGATTTAGGGGCTTCAGGAAACATAATGCCCTACTCTATATGTCAGTAGCTCGGACTTCAACTAGTACATGCAAATAGTAAGGTGGTGCAACTAGAAAAAACTGAGGTTAATGTTATTAGAGAATTTGAAATATGTATACATCCAGTTAGGTGTTGATCCCTGAATATCTAATTATATTGACATTCAAGTAGTGGATATTCCAAAAGTATATGGGATGCTCCTTAGTAGGAATTGGTCCAAGACATTGGGAGGATATTTCTCAACTTGTTTTACATACTTATGGCTTCCATGGAAGGGGGTAAGCAACCAGAGCCGAATTGATAGTGAGCCTAAATTGAAGAAATTAGTCACGGATTATGGTGCTCTCAATGAAGTGGCATTTGCTGAAGTGAGTCCAGGAGTTTAAAGAGTCAATGAGATTCTCACTTTCTCTACACCAACTCCTCTCCAATTATTTTGAGCAGATAAGACGACATATAGAAGACGGGTCAAAGAGTTTGCTACAACAATGCAACAAGCAATGTGTTTATTGGGAAACACTATGAAGATACAAGATTTGTTGCTTCTAAAATGGTGTCAGATACATCACGAGGAGTACTCAAAAATTTCATGTATTCCATGTCAGAATGAGATTACGAAGTTGATGAGTCTAGTTCCATATGAAGCAGATGATCATACCATTAATATCGAAGAATTTCAAGGCCTAACTTGTGAAAAATTAGAGCCTCAAATAATGGATCCTATAAGTAAGACTACCTTACCTAAAGAATACAGCCAAGAGATTCTTGCAGTTGCGATTGTTAAAAATGAGGAGGAAGATATTTCTCTTGAGCAAGAGAAAGAAGAAACACAATCTAAATTTCAACCTCAATCAGAACAGGTTGTTCCTAACACTATTGAAGTGTTTATGCAACCAGAAATTGAACAACCTCAATTGTCACAAGGCCTCGAGTTTGAGAAGCAGCAATCCCCTCCTGAAGCTAACCTAATCATTGACCCGAAGGTGAAAAATGTAAAGAGACCAAAAGATGAAATATGGTTTTTAAAGTTCGATGGGTCAAGATCCAAGAAAGGCAGTGGAGCAAGCGTAGAGTTAACCAACCCAAAAGGGAAAACCCTTTTAGCTTCTTACCGACTCCAAATCCCTTGTACTAATAACATGACAGAGTACAAGGCCTTAGTTAGAGGATTACTTTTTTCTCATAAGAAGGGGGCAAAGTGTTTGAAGGTGCAAGGAGATTCTGAGTTAGTAGTTAAACAAGTGCAAAGCCAATATACGTGTCATGATAAAAGGTTAGCAGTGTATCCGAATAGATTGTGGGATCTAATTGAGGATTTTGATGCTTTTGATATTCAACTGTTATCTAGGAAAGTCAATGGAATACCTGATGCATTGGCCGTAGCTACCAAGACATTAGAACCAGTAAGCCAATCCCCTTTAAATAAGTTCTTTATGGAATTAGTCTCTATACCTGTTGTACCCAATAATATCAAACACTTCCAAGTCTTCAGGGATGATACCCATATTTTAGCCTTTCTTGCCAATTCAGGGGCTTTTGAAGATCAAATTATTGATGAAGAAGACAAATTGGATGATCTTAATATCGAAGGTAATGCTGATATTTTGGATTTACCAACTAATGTTATTCCTAAAGGGATGGTCACCTTAGAGAGAATTTTTTATTCAAACCCTAGAGTAAAGGAAGACTAACAACAGATTTAGATGTCAGAAAGTATGAGCCCCATAATATTGGTTCAGAAGGACAAGAGAGGATTGTCTATATTGGGAAGATTTGCACTCAGAAAGAGTTCATTGATGTAATAGCATGGGGGTATGAAGATTTAAAGACATTCGATACAATGATTATCACCCATGTGATTCCTTTAAAACCTAACATAAAGCCATTCCGACAAAAACAACGCCCGGCCAATGCACTAATAGAACCCTTGATTTTCAAGGAAGTACAAAAGTTACTTTCTGCTAAGATTATTTTTCCGTTACGACATTCTACTTGGGTTGCTAATTTGGTACCAGTGCAGAAAAAGAATGGAGAAATACGGCTTTGTGTGGACTTTTGCAATCTCAACAAAGCCTCTGAGAAAGATAATTACCCACTCCCTTCTTTGGATGAAGTACTACAAATAGTAAATGGTTCACAAATGATGTCATTTTTAGATGGTTATTCAGGATATAACTAGGTATTGGTGAACTATGAGGATCGTATGAAGACAGTGTTTACGATGAAGTGGGCAACATATGTGGACAAAAGAATGCCATTTGGGTTGACTAATGTTGGGGAGACCTCCCAACAAGCAATGGATACATCTTTTAAAGGACGGATTAGAAAATGCATTATTATCTATATGGATGATTTGACGATATTTTCCAAGGTCAGAGAAGACCACCCAGACCACCTCCAAAAGGTATTGGAGAGATGTCGGAGATATGGGATTTCCCTTAACCCCAAGAAATGTGTGTTTGGAGTGGCTGAAGGAAAGCTACTTGGCTATGTAATTTTTGAGAGGGGGATATCTATAGACCTAGATCGGGTAGAAGCATTATTGAAGTTACACATGCCCGGCAGTAAAAAGGAGATGAGATCTTTCTTTGGGAAGATCAATTTTGTTAGAAAGTTTATTACTGGGTTTGCAGAAATAGTCAAGACATTGAATGAAATGATGAAGAAGGATGCTAAGGTTGAATGGACAACTGAAGAAAAAGCGACTTTTGCCCAGATCAAGAAATCCATCGCCGAAGCTCCTATGCTAACTAGCCTTGATTACGCATTGTCATTTTACATATATTATTTTGCTTCACTACACTCAGGAGCGATTGTTTTGACATAGAGGCAAGCATGGGATGAGAGGCCTATTACATTTATGAGCTCTCCTTTCAAAAGTGTTGAGGTTAGATATTCAACTCTTGAAAACTAGGCCTTTGCATTGGTAAGAGCAGTTAAGAAGTTTTGGCATTACATCCTGAGGAGTAAAATTTATGCAATTGTCCCTGACCAAGCAGTGAAGTCACTACTCATGTAGTCCAAGCTGGGAGAACATCAAGGGAAATGGATGGCAATATTGCAGTAATTTGATTTAGAGATGCATCCAATGAAGTTGGTCCAAGGCTAAGGATTGTCTCAGGCCATGGCGACCGACATCCCTCAAATCCAGTGCCAACAATATACATTGAAGTCATTCACTCAGGACCCCTGGTATATGGATTTGGTATTTGTATTGTTGAATAATAGGTGTCCTGAGGGGTTTACAACCACGCAAAGATGAGTATTAAGGCTCAAAAGTGCCAATTATATGATCAAGGATTCAACACTTCATAGAAAAAATTATGAAGGTATCTACCTTCAGTGCCTTGATCATCAAGAAGCCCATAATATGATTGAGGAATTTCACAGGAAATATGGTACAGGTCATGGGTCAGCTAATGCCACTGCACATCAAATCTTGAAGGTTGGATATTATTGGCCTAGCATATTTAAGGATACTCATGAGCATTTGTCACTACCATACGTGCCAAACTACAGCCTCCAAAGAAAGAAATCTCGCTATGCCTCTCCAACCAGTGTTCGAGGTAAGACCTTTTTCTCAATGGGAATTGGATTTCATAGGTGTTATTAATCCTAACTCATCTATAGGACATAAGTTTATTCTTACTATGATAGATTATTGTACTCAGTGGACAGAAGCCATTGCATGTTGGAATGCTACTGCTGAGGTGGTCTTGAAATTTATTGAAGAGCATATCGTCACTAGGTTTGGTATTCATTCACTCTGGTATGTGACAATGGTCCTCCTTTTACTTCTTCACAGTTGATGCAATGGTAATACGAATATAAAGTGATATTAAAATTTTCATCTAATTATTACTCGCAAGGTAATGGAGTAGCTGAATCTACGAACAAGAACATTCTAGATGTCATCAAAAAGCTACTTGAGAAAAACCCCAGGGATTGGCTTAATCAATTGAGATATGCCTTATGGGATGATCAAACCAGAGTAAAAGCCATCTTGGGAACTTCTCCATATTACCTTGTCTATGGCTAGACCCTTGTCTTCCCAATCAACTTACAAATACTGGTCCTCCAATTAATGAAAGAACTTGACATTGAGGATCAGGTAGAGGTTCGCCTCTTAAATTTATTAAGACTTGATGAAAAAAGGATTAATGATCTACAACACTTTGCCAAGCACCAAGCCATTGTTAAGCAATGGTTTGATAAAAGGGCCAAGATGAAAGCTTTTCGGATCTCTGATCTAGTCCTATTATGGGACAAGGTCAGGGAGAAGAAAGGTGATCATCACAAGTTTGAAAGATTGTGGTTAGGTCCTTACCAAATAGCTGAAATTTTAGGCGAGAACACTTTTAGGTTAAGCTCTTTGACTGGAGAACTAGTACCATTGCTCGTCAATGGTCAATTCCTTAAGCATTACTTCGATTAAAACCTCAATTAAGCTTGGCTTGTTGTATATAGTAGTTGGTTGTTTTTATTTTTATTTTTCTTCATGTTTTTGGGTGATGTTGTTTGTTTGCTATGTTTTTGCTGCGTGCTTGTTTCCCTTTTGTTTTTGTTTGTTTGTTCATTTTTGTTTGTTGAGTTGGGATATACATATTTTTTTCTCAAATATTCTAAAAGGAAGGTATCCTTTGCATAACATCTTTCCAAATTCTAAGAGACTTCAACTCTCTACTATTTATGACTTCATTGTCATTTGGTTAAGTTTGAAACTTTTGTCTATACTCGTTCAAAGTGGTATATGATCATTTAAATATTATTTGAGTTTTAACTTTCAATTGGAAAAGTCTAGCTTGATAAACTCAGCACTAACATCACATTAAGATACATCATAAGGTTTTGTAAGAAATTAGATAAACTGGTTTTCAAGTGAAAAATCTGAAGTCAAGGCGTTTCATGTTATCCACCGTGGCTCCCAACCCAGTTATCGAACTTCAATGTTTGAAAGTTGCTTAAACTTTTTGAAGAAAGAAGTCATTCTCTATATCCTATAATGTTTTCAAAAAAAAAAGAGAGAGAGAAAATAAATTATCCTATTAAGCAACTCAAATGGGTGTTTCAAGTAACCTCCACCAGCGCTATGGACGTCTGGCTGGCAATGGAGCACTATTTGAAAGGAACCAGAGGTATCTCTGTCGGGGCTATAGACACCTGACCTACAGCAGAGCTATGCATAGGATGACCTTGCATGAAACACAGTTAATGACTTCATCTAAGTATCTTGCGCCTAGTTTCCTTTGATTATCTGTATTATTGAAATGATGGAGTAACAAATCATATGCACACACTTAGGAGTTAATCATGTCTATTTCTCTTCTTGGTTGTTTTTTATTGCTTCACTCATCTTTTACTCTTGTACATCCTTTTGAATGATAATAGCCTTAGGTGTCATGTTAATCAGAGATTCTAAAGTTCTAAATTTCCTATAGTCATTTTTCCCAGATAGTCACCATTTGTTATGCCTTGCATATCTAGTTCCCCATTAGTCTCCTTGCATCAAAATTTGGGTCCGCTTTTTTTGTTTCTTCTTTCTTTTTTTTTTGCCTTTTGACCTTGGAACTCTAGAGTCCTGGAGTCCCGAGGTCTCTTTGTTCTTTTTGGTTTTTGACCTCCGAACTCTGGAGTTCCAGAGTCCCAAGGTCTCTTTGTTCCTTTTGGTTTTTGACCTCGGAACTCCGGAGTCCTGGAGTCCCGAGGTCTCTTTGTTTTCTTTGTTTTTGACCTCGAAACTCCAAAGTCCCAAAGTCACGAGGCTTTTTGCGTCTTCTACCTCGGAACTTCGGAGTCCCAAAGTCTTGAGGTGGAGCTTCCTTTTTAAGCCCAAAATCTTGGATCCCCGGAGTTCCAGGGTGGGGTGTTCCTTTCCTCGTGTCGAGCTTGTAACCTTGGGACCCCGGAGTCCCAAGGTCATGTTCAAAGCGTTCGTATAGACGGGCTTCAGATAAGCTATAAATAGGGATGAAGGAGTTTTTAAGGTTCATTTGTGCATTCAGAGCTCCTTTTTCCTAGCTCCAAGTCGTGAACCCCAGGACTCCTGAGCTTTCCTTAGTGATTTCGAGCTTTTCGGTTCACCAAGTTGGTGATTTTCCTTGCTCATGTTTTTGGGTGTTTATAGATTAGTTTTGTTTTTCTCCTTATTTTGTTATGGTTGTTTTTTTTTTTCTTGTTTGCATGCCCTAGTTTTAATCCCGGAACCCTGGACCCCCCGAGTTCCAGGTAGCTGATTTGACCTAAGCCCGAAACCCCAGACCCTCGGAGTTTCGGGCAGCTTCAACCTAAGCTTGGAAGCCTAGACCCCCAGAGTTCCAGGTAGATTCAACCTAAGCCCGGAACCCCAGACCCCCAGAGTTCTAAGATTCCTTTTGCACCCAACTTGACCCCGAAGTCCCAAAGTAAATCAACTTTTATTCTTGTTATCAAAGACTGAGGATTTGTGTTTTGCTTGCAGGTTCAAGTGGTTAGATGGACTCATCCTCCAGCAAAAGAGTTAAAGAAATTGATATACTCCCAGCCACCATGAAATATCATTATCAAGGACAGGTCTATGTTTCAAAGCTAGAGGATCAAGTCAGATGGGTCACGGATACTGAAATTGGTCATATAGAAATTGAGGATATCAAGGCTCAATTGGACAAACCTAGTCTGGAGGCCCTTCATAGGAGAATCAAGAGATCCAGCCTAGTTGAAGCTATTGCCTTCCCACAGTCATTACAGGCACTAGAGTTCATAACGACCATTGCCCCATTTTATAACCTAGAAACTAGAAAGTGCACAGATGCACAAGGAAAAACAGTCATAGACCTGTCTCCAGATATGCTTGGGTTCATCTTTGGAATCCCAACTAGAGACGAGGTATTTTTGTTAATCGAAGAAGATGCCTTAAAGGCATGGAATGACAAAATATCAGCTAGTAAGAGGCACATGAATACAAACTGGTTAGAAGAAAAAAGAAAGACAGGACTCAAGGCAATGGAGATCCTGAGGGCGGATTTGAAAGAGCCTCAAATAGACTTAATAATTATGCTTAGAAAGGCCTTTGGCAAGCCATATTGCAAGCATTTTCATCCCTGGATGTTCCAATTCATGAGCACTATTTTAATATGGAAACAATACTTTAATTGGCTGTAGATCCTCTCTGACAATATCTTTAAGTAGATGAAAGAAGTTCAGCATACCCAAAAGTTTTTTTTCACGTCATATATCATCTGGGTAGCTACTAGAGCTGGAAAGTTTCCAGGGCTACAAGTAGAAGGTCTATTGGGAGAGGAGGAAGGATAGAAGAAGATATGGGAGTATTATGCTCAACTCACTCTAGCCAATGCAAAGACTCATTTTAAATGAGTTAATGATACCTTTGTTTTCCCAATAATAATCAAATTGACATGAGATATAGGATATCGGATTAGCCTGGAGGCCATGGCTATCATCCAAGAGTGGGCCTGTTGGTTTATCTGAAACCCACACTCTACTTACATTAGGGTTAGTGGATTCACAGGAAATCCAATGTTGCGGCCCCAATACTGCAATGATAGGATAATTTTGCTAGAGTATGTGAGGCAGCTTGTGGGCCTCCAGTCACTGTTGTCATCAAAACAAAAAGCAGATATCAATTTCTTAGTATCTATTGGATACTTTTCATGTTCCAAAATACAAGTAGCAAAATTAGGAGAACAAGAGCTTCAAAATTTAATCTTTAAGGAATATGATCATGCTAGGGAGTCTTATGATACCTACGGGAAACTTAAACAGGCTATGCCTAAGGCATATGAGGGGCACAGGCCCAACCTGGAGGACATTTGGGCCAACCTGGAAGACAGTTTTGAGGTTAGGGAGAAGAGCTATAACAGGTTATCTGTGCCACAGGTAAGAGATTTCAGAATTGAGACTAACCTCCCTAAAGACCTTAGGGATGATGGGGACTTACTTGATCCAGCTTATAGGAAATCAAGGATAGACAAAAGGCCCCTCTCCCCAATAAAATGGTCTGCAAGTAAGGACACAAATATGGAAAAGGTCTCCCAAGTGGTCATCAACAGGACCAAGCAATGGTTACACCAGATGGTAAGGCCCGACATCTCAAAGGCAAAACAGACGGAATCCACTTCAGGGGTACCTCAATCAAGGGGCCATAAGGGGTACACTCAGAAGACAAGGTTAGCCTTGAGGTGAAATACGTCCACCGATCTAGGTGAAGAAGACAAACCTCAAGAAAGTACTTGGGAATTGCTCAAGAAACTCCAAGAAAAGATGAGGGAGGCTAAATTATTAAAGAAGGTAGAAGACCTGAGAGTGACTGATGAATTGGGAGTGGTACCACTTGCCAAAGTTCTCCCACCGAGATCGGCTATAGGGCACACTGAAGGAGAAGGTACCCAAGAGAAAGAAGAAAATATAGAAATTACTGAGGAGATACCCACTCAACCACCTTCAACAGATGCCACACAGGCTCCAAGCACCAGTGCTCCTATACCACCACTAGTCAATATACTCGTAGGGCAGCCTGGAGTGCAAGGCTTTAGGTCTACCACTAAAGAAAATAAAAGTTAGAAACATCGAGTCTGATTCAGATTAGGAGGAAGAAGATCTTGAGCAACAACGACCACTGGAAGGCGAGCAGGAAGGGGATGAGGCAAAAGACATATTGAATGAAAGACTGATTCTAACCCCTCAAGATCAAGAGGACCTTCTTAAGGATATAGTAGCCAGGAAATGGGAAACAGAGGCAGGTGAGGAAGAATTGGCATTTAATGAGGAGGTCAATGGAAAATTAGGAGAGTTACATAAGCTTCAAGCTCTCCAAATTAATCTAGCCCGCTAGATTACCTCACCTAAGGATCCTGGGTAGACAGAAACAAAAGTAAGAGATGAAGCAGAGGAGTGGGCAGAGGTCCATGTTATAGCTGCAAACATAGTATCGCATCAAGGTGACAAAGATGAAAAATATACCACAATGGCTTGAATTAAATTTTGAGAAGAAAAAGAGAAAAGCAGAGCTTCCCAAGGTCACTTTACAACAAGTAATCACTGGGGAGCCACTGAAGGTTAAGAAGCTAAAACCCATTCATCATTTATCAAAAATGAACTTCGGTGAAGTGATTGCAGATGTGGGAGTTTCACTCCAAGTTAAGGGACATGCTTCTCCCAAGTATCAAATATCCTAGGTAAATTAGGGTAGACAAACCAAGTGGGGAGAGCTAGATACTTTGGAGCTAGCCACAAGTGTTGTAGAAAAGGAGCATACTTCAAATATGGAGCTCAAAGCATAACTAGGGCAATACAAGCAGCTCCTGATTGAAATGAGCAAACCTCTAGACTCTTGTAGAGCTGATGAATTACCTTCAACCTCATCACTGCCAGAGGGAGAAGTAAATGCACTAGTGGAGGTGAGGCGAGTGGGTATTGCCACCAAATCTTGGACCTAGGTGAATGCAGCTAAGATTAGATTGTGCTTGCAGAATATGGTGGAGATATATCATAAGGTGGTACAGGCAAGTGGACCTTTGGCTTCCTATTCCACGCAATGGGAACAAAAGTCAAACATTTTCAATAAATAGTTTTAAGTTTTGAAAAAGATATTGCAACTAGGGAAAGAGACGGTGATAAAGGAAGACCTCTTAGGGGGTGACAGCTATAAAAACTTACAGTCTTATGTATACATCTTGGAGCTAAAGATTGAAATGTTTCAGTAGTATATCAAGGATATGACTGAGGTTCGAGACCCTCTCCTCAGGGAAATTTTGTCATACAAGAATTTTGTAAAGAATATGGTAGGACCTTTTGGCCTCATATTAGCTGATACAGGAATAATGGACCAGCAACAAGTTTTGAATCAATGGGATGCATATGAGGCACAACACCTAGGACTCATGGCCCAGTTTGATGTCACCCTTATGGACAAGTACACATATATGATTACTTAGTGTCAGGAGGTGGCAAACATGGTGAAGGAGTTAGAGGAGGGGAGAACGCATGCGGATGAAGTTTTGAAGAAGTATAAATTTAGAATTAAGCATGTAGTTGATCCTTCAGTTGAATCAGTTGAATATTTGTAACTACGGCTCCTACTCGAGTTCCAATTTTGAGAGAAATTCTGCATGATTACAAAAAACATGGTTCACCTAGCAGGGTCTTCGTAGTGCTCATGCAATCCCCATTTTGTAGTTGTTAAGTGGAGTGTCAAGGCAGAAACTTGCAAGTTAACTACGACTCCTAGTTTCAGTTCTTAATTTAGGGTAGGGTTATTTCCTAGATAGTAGGGTAAAGAACTTCTATAAATTGAGAAGTTGGATTCATTTGTAGAGGTCCCAAATTGATGATGTGTGGCCTACTTAGATATTTTAGAATATTTTACAGATTGTTAAGAATTTTGAGTTATTTTGTTATACATTCATTGAGATTAATATGAGAAGAAGCTTGTAGATTCCCTGCTCTATGTTTATATTCTACCAAATTATTCTGTGTAATCTGGTAACGTCTATTATTTGGAGTTAGCAACGTGGTTTAATCTTTTTATCTATCACTATATGAATCATATTGCGCATGCCAGTGGTGTATGAGAGTTATTGTGATAGGCCATATTGTTGATAATTTTATATCCATAAATTTGTGAAATTGATGATTTTGTAGGTTTTCTAGAGGTCCGTTGTTGAATGCTAACTTGGATAATATTTGATAATTTCTTGGATTATAGGGAAATAATTGAGTAGTTCATTAAGTTGTTAGTATATTGGTCTTTATTGTTATTTTCTTGTTTCCCTTTACGCTTCGTATTTTATTTCCCAAAGAATCTTAAACCATAAAAATACAAAAAGAAAGGAAGTGCAGTTATCCATAACCAGTGAGATTTAGTTCCAACCAACAGGCCCCTTTACAGGTATAACCACATCAACCATTGGGTTGCTCATCACCATTGAGACCCGACTATAGAGACCTTGGAGTAGTGATTTTTCCAAACTCGTTACTTTTTAGGAGAGGTGGTGAGTGTTCACACTGTCTACCTGACTGTTGGCAAGGGTGTCAAAAATAGTCATCAACACAATGCATGGGATATTCAGGTACTAGTCCCTTGGGCAAACATCAAGAGGGTATTATTGAATCGATTCAGTTGGAAACAAAATCTACAAATGATAAGGTTGGACTGGGATACAATCCAAAAAAGACATCAAACCAAAAATATGCTTCTAAGTCTAAGTGGAAGAAAAGGATATCGCTTTCAACATCACAGGAAGTCAACACTCAACAAACTCAAGTAGAGTGTGGAAAAGTAAAAGAGGAACTAGAAATCAAGAGAGAAGAAACAACCAATACTCAAGTTCTGATGGTTTTAGCTACAACAATTCAAGGAGTTGAAGTTCTAGAAGATATGAGAGACGAAGTAGAAAGAATTAGAGAATTGGTTGCACCATTGAAAGTTCTAGTCACATACACTGGTAGGCAGCAAGTAGACGATTCAGAAATTGACTCAAACGAGTATGAATGGGGTCCAAACCACCTCTCCAATGCATCCATTACAAAATATTCCAGAAGAGTCCAGTGATATCACAAATGACACTCAAGAGCTAATGTGCTTAAAGCTAGAAAAGGAGATATAGGAAATCAGACTAAAAAGACAAGAAGACTATGAACAAAGGCTAAAAGAAGGAAGAATGCCAGAAAATCCTTCATCTATTATATACCCCTCTAATAAGAAAGAACAAATTAGGTATGGGACTACACAAGAAGAATTGGAAGCTACCAAAGCATAACCAGTCATTATTCCAAAGGAAGTTGAATGGAGAAGACGACAGGGACTCACAGAACCATCAAGGATGTCAACAGGTATGTCAGATACAAATGAAAAATGAGCCAAATCTTGAAGGAACTTGTAGCACTAAAGATGTAGGTGTTGATACCATACATACATTCACTCAATCACTTGAAGAAGACTCAGAACCTTCATCCGACGACTCTGATGACCCTGACAACAGTCCTATTTATGACAATGTTTACTCAACATCAACCTCTGAATCACCTAATGCAAATGATGATAATCTGTCTACTAATATTTTTACTGTCGAACCACGATATGAAGTCCCATCTAGCATAGAGAACGGTGCTACAAGTAGGTCCATTGGATTAGCTCAACTAAATATTAACGTGCACTTAAATAATCATGTTCCGACTCTTCCTGTTCTCGAGACATTTATGCAAGGTAGTCTTCTAGAACTTAACTTTTTGATTCTCAGTTGTGATGACAATACCGTGAACTCCCTCGAACCTATCCAAAATCTATCCTTGGTACATCCTGAATTAATTGATTGTAGTCTACAAGACCAACCTACAAATGTACCTACTTTTTCCAATGACTATACACTAGCCTGTTACCTCAATGCAGTTGAACTAATGGACTCTTCCACTAGCGAACAAAGTGCAAACATGACTGAAACAGATATCAAGTATCTTAGTCACAAAAATTAGAAAAATAAAAGTAAAAGATCTGATGGTGAAAACCAGATTATGGCGGTGTCAAAATCTAAAAAAGAGAAAATAAAGGACGTACCTAAGGGTGAAAAACTCTCTGAGGTGCCTCAAGGTGAGATACTTGATATACTGCCAAGTCATTTTTACGAAAGGTCTTCTATATTGTTTGAGCCAACTTAGCTAGTGAACATTGGGAGTCAAGAGACACCACACATCATTCACTTAGCTCAATCACTATCAGTAGAAGAATTGAAAGATTTCACTCATCTCTTTTCAGAAAAGAAGATCAATTTTGCATGGACATACTCTGATATGCCAGGCCTAGATCTTGATCTTATCATGCACCATATTTCTATCACACAAAGAGTTAAACTAGTCAAACAACAACTCTGTAAGATGCACCCTCACGTGGCACTGCTAGTCAAGGTTGAGCTAGAAAAAGTGCTAAAAGATGGATTTATCAGAGCTATAGACTATGCAGAATGGATTTCAAATATAGTACCTGTGTCAAAGGCAGAAAAATCTATTAGGGTTTGAACAGACTTCAAAGATCTCAACAAAGCTTGTCCAAAGGATGACTTTCCATTACCAAACATTGATATGATAGTCGATATGACTGTTGGGTATGAAATGTACTCACTAATGGATAGATTCTCTTTCTATAATCAGATCAAAATAGCTCCTGGGGATCAAGAAAAGACATCTTTCACCTGTGTATGGGGAAACTTTTGCTAGAATGTCATGCCATTTGGGCTAAAGAACACAGGAGCAACTTACCAAAGAGTGGTAACTACTATCTTTCATGATATGATGTATAAGAATATGGAAGACTATGTTGATGACACTTTAGTGAATACTATGAAGAGATCCATGCATATTCAAGAGCTAGGTCTTATACTAGACAAAATGGAAAAATTCAAACTCCAGCTAAATCCAAAAAAGTGTGCATTCAGAGTAACATTAGGGAAATTACTTGGCTACATCATTTCAAAGAAGGGAATCAAGGTTGATCCTAAGAAGGTCTAAGCTATAATGGAAATGTCGCCTTCAAAGATCATTAGTCAAATTAGAAGTTTACAAGGATGTCTCCAATCAATCAGACGCTTTATTTCTCAAATGGTAGATAAAGCTCAACCTTTCACAAAAGTATTGAGGAAAGGGGTAATCTACAACTGGGATCAAGAATGTTAACAACACCTTTAGCAAATCAAAGAGTACATGTCCAATCCACCAATATTGATGCCACCAATTTAGGGTAAACCATTGATCTTATACATATCAGCTACTGATTCATCATTGGGGGCACTTCTAGCACAACAGGATGAAAATAAAAAAGAGAGAGCTATATATTACATCAGTAGAACATTGGTGTCTTATGAAATGAACTACACTATAATAGAAAAAGCATGCTTGGCATTGGTCTTTGCATCACAAAAATTGAGACACTACATGTTAGCACATTCTATCAAGCTAGTAGCTAAGATTGATCCGCTCAAATATCTTCTCAACAAAGCAACACTTACAGGAAGATTGGCTAAATGGGTCATAGTTCTTACAGAGTTTGATATTGAATATGTGGAACACAAAGCTACCAAAGGACAAGTGATTGCGGATCAACTTGTTGATGCTCCACTTGAAGACACTCAACCGCTACATATAGAATTTCCAGATGAATCTATAATGCACCTTACTCAACAATCATGGAAGATGTTCTTTGATGGGTCTTTCACTCAAAATGGTTCCAGTGCTGGAATACTTTTTATTACTCATCAAAATTATTCAATCCTGAAGGCTTATAATATTCATTTCCCTTGTACAAACAACATTGCAGAGTATGAAGCTTTGGTAAACAGGATCAAGTTGGCTATCGAATGGAAGGTTCTTGAATTACACATCTATGGAGATTCTAAGCTAATCATCAATCAAATCAATGATACAGATCAGACTCAAGATGAGAAGCTGATGCCTTATAAGAGAATGATGGATGATCTCAAGAAATATTTTACTTTTGTATCATTCCAGCAGATTCCTAGATCCACAAATAGAGCAGCAGATGCTATTATCACCTTGGCATCCATACCAAAGTTACAAGAGTCTAATTTGCGCTTTGAATTCCTGGTGGAAGAGTTGCATTACCCTACCTATGATTCTTCTGAGTCCCAGATGGTCTATTCTATTATTGAACATGACTCATCTTGCTACAACCACATTTACTCTTATCTGCGTGACCAGATTATCCCTGAAAACCTTACCCATAATGAGAAAAGGAACCTAACCTGAAATGCTTCACGGTATGTCATCATTGCTAATGATTTATTTAGGTGAGGGTTGGATAGTAATTTGCTTAGATGTCTAGAAACTGAAGAGTCCCAACGTGCATTATCGGAAGTCCATGAAGGTATTTGTGGATCTCATTTGAATGGTCTTACTTTAGCTCAAAAACCACTATGGGCTAGCTACTACTGGCCTGACATGGAGAAGGACACTATAAATCTTTCTAAAACTTGTGAGAAGTGTCAGCTACATGGAAATCTCATACATGCTCCATCAAGGGATCTCATACCCTTCATTACACATTGGCCTTTTCAGCAATGGGCGTTTGATCTCATTGGTCAAATATATCCTACATCATCTAATGGACACAAGTTTATCATAACTGCCACTGAGTATTTCACTAAGTGGGTAGAAGTGGTTTTGCTCATCAAAGCAACTGGTAAACAAGTAGCTCTGTTCATCCTTAACTATATCATCTGTAGGTATGGGATACCTTCATCCATTGCGACTGACAATGGAGGACAATTCAAGAATAAAGATCTAGACAATCTCTGTGAGAAATTCAAATTCAAACAACATTGGTCATCCATATATTACCCTAAAGGTAATGGACAAGCTGAGGCATCTAACAAAAACTTGCTGACTATCTTACACAGAACAGTGAATAAATCTAGGAATGATTGGCATCTGCAGCTCAATCTTGCATTATGGGCTTATAGAACAAGTATTAGAACACCTATTGGGGATACACCTTTTTCTTTGGTGTATGGATCCGAAGCAGTATTACCTATTGAAGTGGAAATACCATCTCTAAGAGTTTCTTTGCAAGGTCTTGTTACTAATGAAGACTATAGAATATCTAGATTGCAAGAACTCGAATTGCTGGATGAACGTCAACAAGTGGCATTTGATCATCTTAGAGTGTATCAAAAGAGAATGTCCAGAGGATATAACAAGAAGGTTTGACAATGAGAATGTCAGGTTGGTGACCTAGTTCTAAGAGAAAATCCTAAAAATCAACAGTTTTGAGACAAGAAAGGGAAGTTTGAACCCAACTGGTTGGGTCCCTACATCGTTACTGCAGTCTTTGGTTCTAGTGCCTATTAGCTCTCAACATCGGAAGGAGAATAGCTCCGCGAACCGATTAACACCATCCATTTGAAAAACTTTTTCACTTAGTATTCTCTGCTCCACCAACATGTACAGCTGAAAAATGTCCTGAAAAAAATCTAAAAATCATAAAAAGTTCTGAAAAAAAAAAAAGAAAAAAAAAGAGAAAAAAAAATGAAAACAAAAAGAGAAAAAGAAAAAATTAAAAAAAAAGGAAATAGAGAGAAAATGCCTTGGTGAAAACCTGGTAAATACACCTTGGTAAAAAAAAAGATCTTTGCCAAGCAGGTGAAAACCTGGCAAACAGGCACCTCTTGTACTCAAACGCTCCATCTATCAATGCAACGTTGGCATTTCCCGCTTTCATGCATAATTTCTTTCGCTTGTACATATTTCCTTCACTTTTGTGATATCCTGGTTCATTAGAACACTCATGGATTGAAACTGATTAATGTCCTAGTCTTAGGTTAATTGACGGAGCACATTCATGTCCTAAGAAGTATTAACCAAGTAAACTTTATGTCAATGAAACCTGGTTGTCCACTCTGAGTTAGTTACTTGTCTCCTGACTACTGAAGAGTTTTATCACTGAGTACACAAGAAAAACTCATTACTGAAAACAATCACTAAACAGTTTCACCTATGCATGAAATTTTATTTGTGTGCTATCTTTTATATTGGTTTTTGATTATTATCCCTTTGAGTAACTCGAGGAAGTCTATCTTGACTAAGAGGAGCAAGGATTGGGGGCATAATATTTTCTTTGTTTTTTGCTTGTAGGAATGATTCTGATGATCTGGAAACATCTAATCAGCTGGGTGTCTGTGATAAGTGCCTTCACATTAAGGTGATATCGCCACACATACCTTGACTCTGCTTATTTGTATGCTATAGGGAGGTTCACATCATTTCTTTGTCTGTTTTGAGGGAATTTCTTTATCATGCAATCCGGGTCCTTGCAAAATCTGTCCAATGATATGAACAAAAAAAAGGGTCATTGCGGACAAGATAATTAATATTTCACATGAAAAGAAAGGAACTCTAATCTTCCTACTATGTTGGTTAACGCTTAGTGATGAAACTTAAGCATTTCAAATGCAGTGACTAGGTTTAGGTTGTATTTTATTTTGCATCTCATTTTGCATTTCATTCTACATTTTGTGAGTTTAGAGTGATTTCGGTATGATAACAATGATCTCTTTATCTTCTGAATGAGAGCTGGAAGCATCATCATTTCTTAGCTAAGTGGTCTCTTTTTCACCATTTCTCTGATCGAGTACTTGTGTAGTGAGATGTTAGCTACATACATAAGCATTTTATATAGATTCATAATACATACTTATTTACATTCATCTTATTGCATAGGAAAAAAAAATAATAATTTGCATTACTCATTACTCATTTTTTATCATTTATTTGCATATGAAAAGAAACAAAAAATAAACATCCATATTCATTTGCATACATCCATATTGAAAAGATATGCATACATATATAATAAAGCATATAGAATAAATCTAATAATCGATCAACACAAGTACGATGAAGTCAAATCAAGGTCTCGTATATATAATGATAAAGTCTCAAGGTACAAAATAATGTCAACTGACATATTCAAACTCCCATCGGAGCAAGAAACGTATGGGCTACAAAAAATGGGCGTGTCTACACAAAATCTAAGAGCTAAAAAACATCTAACTCTTAGCCTCTCCCTCATCGCCAAGTGATGGAGGAGGTGAAGCCTAATGACTAGCGTCCTGACGAGGTGCTCGAGCTCCCTCATACTGTGCCATGTACTGTGAGTAGGGTACAACCTGCTGCGCTAATGGTGTTAGCACATATTTTTACAAAATATTTTGTGCTATATGGAGGCCTTTTCTTTTATCATATGAGCATTTATTATTGGTTTGCATGTGCAGGAACCTTATTAGCATGAGTAAAGTTCTCTAAGGATCAGTTGTTTCAAGAATGTCAAGGTATCACTTTGGCACACTAAGGGCATGCACTAAGTATAGACTGCACAAGGAACCCAGTATGGAAGCATTTAATCAGTAGAGAAGTCATTACGGTATAATCTAAGATTGTTTTCTAGTATGTATCAGACCCTGTGGGATAGTTGGATTCACTAATATTCAAGGTGGATGGCTCATTTCTTCAAAATTGTAAAATTTCAATTATCGGCATAAGTAGTCTCGATGAAACAGCATTGGCAAGCAAAAGAAGGATTATCGACATGCCATATACCGATAAATTAGAGGGAAGATTCATTGAGGCACTTAAGTAATAGTCAACACGGTGTGCACTCTTGGAAAATCATACCATCGAGATAGGTTGTTCCGATGAGGCAGAAGGTGGGTATTTTCTATCGGCATATATCGACTTATTGGAAATAATGAAAAAACTCTATCCCGATACTCGATGACTGAAGGGAACTGAAGGTGGGTCCATCAAAGAAAAAGACCATATTGGGATAGTGAAAAAGTAGTTAGGTCGATCCCCGATGACATGGAGAATCAGAAGGTGGAACCATCGGTATTACCTATACCAATAAAATAGGCTCGCAGGTATAAAGCATAAAAGTGCACTAGAGACTCATCGGGACTTCAGGATGAATAGAAAAAGGCTATTATGACCCCCGATGAAGATAAAAGCACCTACAGGGATATCGATGTAAGTTATACCGATAAAATAAACATTAAGTGAGGACTCATCGGGACATCAGAAGAAATTTTTTTATGCTATGCCAAACCCCAATAGGACTGTTAAGGTGGATGGTGAGTTGCAAGGAGTTCTTCAGGGTGAGTTATGTCAATAATGTGGGGGGTTTATTTAGAATGTAGATTGGTATATTGAGATCATCGAGGCATCAGAGGGACATAAAATGACCTATGCCGACACTCGATGGGTTAAGTAAAATAAAACCGAAGGTGAATGCATCAACAAGAGTTATGTCGATGGATCGTGGAAATAAAAAGCAAAGCCAAAACTGAAGGAGTGCCCATTGGGATAAAGTGAACCATCGAGATAGGAGAAAAATTGTTATCCTGAGACCCGATAAGTCAATCGGGATAGTTTGTGCCGATCAAAAGTTAAGAAGCAGTAAAGTCATAACAAACAACCCCAAACAATTGAATCATCTGGAAAAGTCTCACCGATTAGCTATTGAAGGTCTTGATGTGAAAAACTGACAAAATGGCTTCCATTAAATGCATCCATTAAGTAGGTCTGATGCCACATGAAGTAGATCCATCAAGATTGTAGTAATTAAGTACAAGATTAGACTCCTTGGGGATATATAGCTAGTGTTGCATAACAACATTTTGCACAAAGTTATTGTAGAAAGTTATTAGGTGTTCATTAAGAAATATTTTGAGTTGCTGAGCATAGAGCAAAAGAATTTGTAGAGATGGAAGGGTCAAGCTCAAAAGGGAAGTAGAAGGTTGTTGAAATATCCAGTAGCCCGTAAAAAAAATTGAAGGGTGAAGTCAGTAAGGCTTGAAGGAAATTAAATCAAGACATGATAGATCAGATGGGCTCTCTAGGAGCTAGGTCACGTAGAACTAAGGTAAATTTGCCTATTCATGACCAGTTGGAAGATAGATACAGAGAAATTGGAGATGTACTCACAATAGTGCGAGGGCACGAGCTGTTTCTTTTTCATTACCTCCGCAGGGATGAGCCTATGCCAATTTCAAACCCATGGAGTACCAATTTAGGTAAACTCATGGTACCTAATGTCTTTGTAAATATTGATTTATTGAAGCCCCTGGTAAGACATTATGATACAAACAAGTGATGCATTTTGTTGCCCGATGGGACTGCTTTAGTTCACTTTGTAGTAGCCACAATTCAGGAAGTTTTTGCAGTAGATCTGGAGGCAAATGTGCCCTTATCTTTTATGGATTTGGAAGAGGAATATAGAAAAATGGATACTACATACCAGGATTTGAACCTCGCTATCCACAAAGCAAAGAAGGGGAGGCTAATATAGGAAGATGGTCCTCATGATATGAGTATTTTCAAGAAATATTTATAGTATACATATATGGCATGTGGTCAAGTTGGAGAAGTTGAAGCTCCTGATGTGGCAAACATAAGACCGCTGGTTTTAGCAATAGATATTCAGAGACATGAGCCTAGAGCTTTTGATTTTTCTTTATACCTAGTGGATAGACTTCATGAAGGCTTCATGAACTTGAAAGAAAATCCAGACAAGCATTTCAAGCATTATTTGTTGTTAATGCATATTATTTTATTTTATGGGAGATTTAGAGGGTTATGGTCAAAATGTTTGAATGTAAGTACAGTTGGGAAGAATGGAGAAGATCAACCAGTGCAATTATGGGTTTCTCTCTGGGATTATAGATATGTAGATTCTCATTACCTCAAATTTGAAGAATTCTTTGTTAAGACGATTTTCTTGGTCTTTGGTGAGCCTCTGCAAGGATCATTTTTTGAGGATGTGTTAGCACATATTTTGACAAAATATTTTATGCTATATGGAGGCCTTTTTTTTTTTATCATATGAGCATTTATTGTTGGTTTGTATGTGGAGGAATTTTATTAGCACAGGTAAAGTTCTCTAAAAAGACCAGCTATTTCAGAAGTATCAAGGTATCACTTGGGCACACTAAGGGCATGCACTAAGTATAGACTGCACAAGGAATCCATTATAGAAATATTTGTCAGCAGAGAAGTCATTATGGTATGATCTAGGATTGTCTTATAGTATGTGTCAGACCCTATGGGAAAACTTGGGATCACCAATATTGGGCATAATAGAGGTAACAATGACAATTATGGAAGTGGAAATGGTGGAGGTAGGAACAATAATAATGGTGGTGGAAACAATGGGAACAATAGAAATCATGGCAACAATGATAGATTCAATAGAGAAATTATGAACAATCAAAGCAACCATCATGTTGGCAGACAACCCTTAATCATTGAAAGGTACAGATAGTTGGATTTTACTGGTAATGTTGGTTTTCCAAATCATATCACTAACGACTTAAGATTAGAAATCCCAAATTCTCAAGAAATGGAGTTGATTCAACAGAGCAGCATGTAGTTAATGTAAAAAATATCATCAAGGAATTTGAGATTCCTCATGAAGATGTATTTATGAAATTGTTTGTTCAATCTTTGACAGAGGATGCAGGAGAATGGTATAGAAGCCTTTCTAATAGATGTATTTGCAGCTGGCAGGAATTTGTAACGCTATTCTTGGAGGAATTTGGAGATCACAATGATCCTTCATTTGCATCCCATGAATTAACAAGTATAAGGAAGAATCAAAATGAATCAGTTGCTCAATTTAATAAAATATTTAATAAAGTATTAAATAGAATACCCAGAGATGTCAAACCTGTTGATTCATTTTTTATTAACTTTTATTTGAGTGCTTTTGACAACAAAACTCATTATGAGATTTTTTCTCATAGACCTGACACTTTGCAACAAGCATTCAAGACAGTTGCTACTATTAAAAATAATAGGAAGGTGGCTGGGAAGGTTGCTAAGAGAGATGATCCAAAGTTGTACAACTATAAGATTCCCAAGAAAGATGATCTTACTCAGATCATGGACATGCTTAAGGACCTAAAGGGTAAGTAAAATCATAATTAAAGGCCACCATATAGGAATAATAAGCAAATAAACTACAATAGGCTGAGGTTGCATGACATGCCATATAACACAAATTGGAAAGATGGAAAACCAGTAAAACCAAATACAAACAAAGAGACTCCTGACCCACTAAAGAAAGCCACAAACTTTGTAGATGAGTATCCATGGTGTGATGTATGTAATCTGCCTCATGCTATAGAACAGTGCATGATTTCCCAGGGCTTGATAGAAGAAGAAGATAAAAATGAGGATTATGAACCAACTGTGAATGCCCTTTCATCTAATCCATATTAGGGAAGGAATGAGGATTTATCTGAAGAAGAATAATATTCTAATGTGCATTAAAGAAGAGAGAATTTGCAATATAGTATACAACAAGTTTTTTCTGATGATGATGAAGATATCCCTGCTTTCAGAAAATTGTTTCACGAGGAAGCAGTGCCATCTTTGAGAAATTTGACTGAACAGGAGAAGAAAACTTTCACTATTGCAGCTGTGCAACAAGTGAAAAGTAATTACCAGCTGAGGAATAGGAATGTAAATAACGAGCAGGGCAATCTAGCAGGTATCTTTTCCAAGGTCAAAAAATCGGGTGGAACCAATAATAACGCAGCCAAGGGCAAGAATGCGGGCACCAAGAGAGAACTGAAAAAGACTAAACAAATTGAAATGCCAAAATTGGTCAAACCAATGGAGAAAAAATAGATCAGTAAGCTTTCTTCAAACTATGGAATTTTTATGTCTCAAGCGTTGTCTCAGGTAAAAGTTTCTATGCCCTTGCTTGAAGTGATGAAATTTCTAGAATATAAGGATGAGACCTTAAAAATCATATCAAATGTTGGTGATATAAACAAAGATGCTTCTAGGTTGAAAGAGGATCCTCCAGTGATTTACTTAGGCACGTCTATCACAAAAAACCTCACACAAGTTGATCCATTCTATTTGACATTGTTAATTAACAATAAAATGGTCAAGAACTGTATGATAGATTCAGGGGCAGTAGTGAACATCATGCCTAAAGATGTCATGAAGGAACTCGGGATGCACGTTGACACACCTTATGGTAAGTTTTATGTCATGGACAATAGGTCTGTACCTATGGTGGGTATTATGAAAGATGTAGAGTTCAGGTTTCCAGCTTGCCCGGATACCACGTATAAGACATATATCACAGTGGTACAAGTTTCTGCAAATTACAGAATGTTGTTGTCTAGGCAATGGTCAAATTTGGTGGGTGGTCACATTTAGCTTGATCTATCCTATGCTACTATTCCTGTAGAAGGGACAACGGTGAGGATAAACAGAGATCCAAGATCTCCATATCTCATAGAAGAGGTTGATCCTGTTTAAGTAACTTGCTTTTACCATTCTGATACGGACAACTTTCAGGTATGTATTTCTAAATCTTTAAAGATCAATAAAGTTACACAAACAGTTAAACAAAATGAAAACTTAATTTGTAAATTATACTTTGATGGTGCCTGCAGTAAGGAAGGAAATGGAGCGAGAGTTGTACTTATTTCACCTAATGGAAAAAAATTTAAATACTCTTTCTTGTTAACTTTTGAATGTACTAATAATGTTGTTGAATATGAGGCCCTCTTATTAGGACTTAAACTAGCAAATAAACATGGTATTAAGTTACTAATCATTTATGGTGATTTAGAAATAGCCATTTCACAAGTTAGAGGCAAATTTGCTGCAAAAAATGAAAAATTAAGAAACTACAGGAATGCAGTTTGGGATCACATTGAATTATTCAATGCTTTCTCCATCAATTGGACTGAAAGATCCAATAATATTTGGGCAAACTTCATGGCTAACTTGGCTATCAAGCACAATGACATCCCTTTGGATGACATTACCCAAGTGGAAATCACGACCAGACCGTTAGTGCCTGATAATGTAAAAAGTTGGCAAGTCTTTGATGATGACAAGGATTTACTAAAAAAATTGTTTTGTGAAGATCAGTATGAGCACTAGTGGATTGATTGGAATAGACTTGTGGAGGACAAGGATAACAAAGCAAATGTACTTGGGCAAGAAGTATTGTATCTAAAAACCAATAAAATCCTAAAAGGATTGATAGAGCTTGAAAGAATGTTTGATGATAAAGATGTAGTGAATATCAGGCCTAATTTAGGAGGATGTGAGGACGTTGAAAAGGTAAACCTGGTAAGTGAAAGCAACCCAAGAGAAGTATATATTGGAAAGAATCTCACAGCAAAAATCATAACAAAATTGATTAATCTACTGAGGAAGTATAGACACGTTTTCGCTTGGTCATATGACCTTAAAGCATATAGGGAAGATTTGTTCCAGCATGAGATACCTTTGAAGACTGATGCAAAACCTTTCAGACAAAAGAAAAGGCCTATAAACCCTACCTTGGCTCCTAAGATGAAGAATGAGTTAATGAAAATGAGAAATGCAGGGATTATTGAGCCTATAAGGCACTCAACATGGGTGTCAAATTTAGTAGCAGTAAGAAAGAAAAATGGTGATATTAGGTTATGTGTAGATTTCAGAAATCTAAATGTTTCATCTTTGAAAGATAATTATGCTTTGCCTAACATGGAAGCTCTATTGTAGAAAGTCACAGGGAATGAATTGTTATCTATGATGGATGGCTTCTCAAGCTATAATCAAGTCAAATTTAGGGAGGCAGAAAAGTTCAAAATTGCTTTCACTACACCTTGGGGTACCTATGTTTATGCTAGGATGCCTTTTGGACTGACAAATGTAGGAGCTACATTCTAGAGGGTTATGGGCGTGGCCTTTGAGGGTATGATTGATTGTATCTTGGTAGTGTATCAGGATGATATGACTGCTTATTCTAAAAAGGCAGAAAATCATTGTGATGATCTAGGAAAGATTTTTATCAAAGCACTAGAATATGGCATATCTTTGAATCCTTAAAAATGTCATTTTGGGGTTACTAAAGGAAAATTGTTAGATCATATTGTCTCAAAAGATGGAGTTAGAATTGATCCAGAAAGGATTGCTACTATTGATAAAATTCAAATTCCAAAAACTATTAAAGCAATCCAATATTTCTTCGGTGAAATCAACTTTGTGAGAAGGTTTGTTTCAAATTTCTCCGAAATCATAAAGCCTATTGCTAAAATGTTGAAAAAGGGTGCTGAAATAAAATGGACTAATGAAGCTCTTGAAGCCTTTGTAAATATCAAAAGAGCCATCAAGGAAGCCCCTGTTTTAAAATCACCTAATTTCTCTAAACCTTTTCAAGTATTTTCATTTGCCTCATTCCATACTATTATTGTTGTCATGTTACAAAAGAATGATGAGGGTCATGAACAGCCAGTGGCATTTTTTAGCAAAACATTGCAAGCATCAGAATTGAATTATGATTTGAATGAAAAATAGGCTTATGCTCTTGTGAAAACTATGAAATCTTTTAGACCCTATTTAGTTGGTGCCATTGTTATTGCCTATGTACCAAATGTTGTTATTAAGGACATATTCAGATAATTAAAAACTACTGGAAGAAGATGCAGATGGATAAACTAGATCCAAGAGTTCAATATTGATCTACAAATCATAAAGTTGGTAAGAGGTCAAGGTCTAGTGAAGTTGATGGTAGAATCCAATCTTGAAGCAACACAAGTAAATCAGGTAGAGTTGGAGGATGTACAAATTAGCATTGAGAGGTGTCCCTGGTATGCAAATATTGTATATTACTTGAAATACATGAAATGTATGGATAACTTAAATGATAGTCAGAAGAGAACTTTAAAGCTTCAAACATCTAGGTATGTATTACTTAATGGAGACTTATACTAGAAGAATAGAGATGGTGTTCTTTTATTATGTCTAGATGAGTGTCAAGCTTGTGTTGTTTTAAAAGATTTACATGAAGGTGTATGTGGGGGCCACTTCTCAACTAAGACCACTACTCATAAAATTCTTAATATCGGTTATTATTGGCCTCAAGTTTTCAAAGATTGCCATACTTATATCAAGAAATGTGAGGCTTGTCAAAAGTCTTCAAGGAAGCTTAAATATAATGGAGCCATTCCTCTCAGGCCCATGCATAAAGAGGAACCTTTCCAGATGTGGGGTATTGAATTCATAGGCGAGATAGAAAACAAATCTAGTGGTTGGTATAAATGGATTTTGGTAGCTACTGATTATTTTACTAAGTGGGTTGAATCCATTCCCACAAGACAGGCTACCAACAAAGTTGTGATATAGTTTCTTTTGGAAAACATTTTGACTAGATTCGGGGTACCTCAGAAGATTGTGGTAGATAATGGGATGTGTTTCAGGTCAAATGAGTTTTTTAATTTTTGCAAAAATTATGGCATCACTTTTTCATATTCATCACCTTATCATCCCCAGGGGAATGGATAGGAAAAATCTAGCAATAAAAACTTGTTGAAAATTGTCAAAAGGATGTTGGGTAATAATAAAAGAGCTTGGGATTCAAAATTGACACTAGCAGTATGGGCTGATAGAGTGACAGTTGAGAAGTCCATATGAGCTTGTATATGGCAAAGAAGCATGGTTACCCTTGAATAATCTACTCCCAGTTTATAAATTTGTTGTGGAGGAATTTTCAGAAGAAGTAAACTTTATGGGAGACAGATTGATGGCGTTTGCTGAGTTGGATGAATGTAGAAGAGAAGCTCAAGAAAGAAACTTGCAAAGATAGCAAATGGTAAAGGCTTTATATGATAGGAAAGAATGTGATGGGTTATTTGAAGAAGGGAAATGGGTGTTAAAATGGAATGCTAAAGATTAGGATAAAGGGAAGCATGGCAAGTTCGATGTACTTTGGCTAGAACCTTTTATCATTTCAGAAAAAGGTGGAGAAAACTCTTATTACTTGAAGGATATTGATGGTCGGGTGTAGGAGTTCCTGGTCCATGCTCAGTATCTTAAGCATTTTTTGTCTTGATGAGCAGAAAGTATTTTTGTATCATAATAGTTTAAATTTCTTTTTTATTTTAATTTTCATTTTTCATTTTTGATCTGCTTTCTAGAGATAACTAGGATCTTGCTATCTCCTTAAATAGAACATACATCCCCAAAAAGAGCCACTGTTAGCACATATTTTTACAAAATATGTTTTGCTATATGGAGGCCTTTTCTTTTATCATATGAGCATTTATTGCTAGTTTGCATGTGCAGGAACCTTATTAGCATGAGTAAAGTTCTCTAAGGATCAACTATCTCAGGAATGTCAAGGTATCACTTGGGCACACTAAGGGCATGCACTAAGTATAGACTACACAAGGAACCCAGTATAGAAGCATTTAATCAATAGAGAAGTCATTATGGTATAATCTAAGATTGTTTTCCAGTATGTATCAGACCCTGTGGGATAGTTGGGATCACTAATATTCAAGGTGGATGGCTCATTTGTTCAAAATTGTAAAATTTCAATTATTGGCATAAGTAGTCCTAATGAAACAACATTGGTAAGCAAAAGAAGGATTATTGGCATGACATATACCGATAAATCAGAGGGAAGATTCATTGAGGCACTTAAGTAATATTCAACATGGTGCGCACTCTTAGAAAATCATACCATCGGGATAGCTTGTTCCCATGAGGTAGAAGGTGGGTATTTTCTATCAACTTATCAGAAATAATGAAAAAACTCTATCCCGATACCCGATCACTGAAGGGAACTGAAGACAGGTTCATTAGAGAAAAAGACCATATCAGGATAGTGCAAAAATAGTTAGGTCGATCCACGATGACATGGAGAATCAGAAGGTGGAACCATCAGCATTACCTATACCGATAAAATAGACTCAGAGGTATAGAGCAAAAAAGTGCATCGGAGACTCTTCGGGAGGAATAGAAAAAGGCTATTCCGACCCCCAATGAAGATAAAAGCACCTGTAGGGATATCAGTGTAATTTATACCGATAAAGTAAACATTAAGTAAGGGCTCATTGGGACATTGGAAGAAGAAATTTTATGCTATGTCAAACCCCGATAGGACTATTAAGGTGGATGGTGAGTTACAAGGAGTTATTTGGGGTGAGTTATACCGATAATGCGGGCGGCTTTGTCAGAATGCAGATTGGTATATTGAGATCATCGGGGCATCGAAGGGACATAAAATGAACTATGTCGATACCCAATGGGTTAAGTAAAATAAAATAGAAGGGGGATGCATTGGGGAGAGTTATACCGATAGATCGTGAAAAGAAAAAGAAAAGTTAAACCTGAAGGAGTGCCCATCAAGATAAAGTGAACCATCAAGATAGGAGAAAAATTTCTATCTCAAGACTCGATAAGTTGGTCGGGATAGCTTGTGCCGATCAGAAGGTAAGAAGCAGTAAAATCATAACAAACAGTGCCAAACAATTGAATCATCATGAAAAGTCTCGCCGATTAGCCGTTGAAGGTCTTGATGTGAAAAACTGACAAAATGGCTTCCATTAAATGCATCCATTGAGTAGATCTGATGCCACACAAAGTAGATCCACCAAGATTGTAGTAATTAGGTACAAGATTGGACTCCTTTGGGATATATATCTAGTGTTGCATAATAACATTTTGCACAAAGTTATTGCAAAAAGTTATCAAGTGTTCATTAAGAAATATTTTGAGTTGTTGAGCATAGAGCAGAAGAATTTGTAGAGATGGAAGGGTCAAGCTCAAAAGGGAAGCAGAAGGTCATTGAAATATCCAGTAGCCCGTCAAAAAATTGAAGGGTGAAGTTAGTGAGGCTCGAAGGAAATTAAATCAAGACATGATAGATCAGATGGGCTCTCCAAGAGCTAGGCCATGCAGAGCTAAGGTAAATTTGCCTATTCGTGACCAGTTGGAAGACAGATATAGAGACATTAGAGATGTAATCACAACAATGTGAGGGCATGAGCTGTTTCTTTTTCATTACCTCCGCAGGGATGAGCCTATGCCAATTTTGAACCCATGGAGTACCAATTTAGGTAAACTCGTGGTACCTAATGTCTTTGTAAATATTGATTTATTGAAGCTCTTGGTAAGACATTATGATACAAACAAGTGATGCATTTTGTTGCCTGATGAGACTGCTTTAGTTCACTTTGCAATAGCCATAATTCAGGAAGTTTTTGCAGTAGATCTGGAGGTGAATGTGCCCTTATCTTTTGTGGATTTGGAAGTGGAATACAAAAAAATGGATACTACATACCAAGGTTGGAACCTCGCTATCCACAAAGCAAAGAAGGGGAGGCTAACAGAGGAAGATGGTCCTCCTTATGATATGACTATTTTCAAGAAATATTTATAGTATACATATATGTCATGTGGTCAGATTGGAGGAGTTGAAGCTCCTGATGTGGCAAACATAGGACCGCTAGTTTTAGCAGCAGATATTTAGAGACATGAGCCTAGAGCTTTTGATTTTGCTTCATACCTGGTGGATAGACTTCATGAAGGCTTCATGAACTTAAAAGAAAATCTAGACAAGCATTTCAAGCATTATTCTTTGTTAATGCATATTATTTTATCTTATGGGAGATTTAGAGGGTTATGGTCAAAAGGTTTGAATGTAAGTATAGTTGGGAAGAATGGACAGGATCAACCAGTGCAGTTATGGGTTTCTCTCTAGGATTACAGATATGTAAATTCTCATTACCTCAAATTTGAAGAATTCTTTGTTAAGTCGATTTTCTTGCTCTTTGGTGAGCCTTTATAGGGATCATTTTCTGAAGATGTGTTAGCACATATTTTTACAAAATATTTTATTCTATATGGAGGCCTTTTTATTTTATCATATGAGCATTTATTGCTAGTTTGTATGTGTAGGAATTTTATTAGCACAGGTAAAGTTCTCTAAAAAGATCAGTTGTTTCAGGAGTATCAAGGTATCACTTGGGCACACTAAGGGCATGCACTAAGTATAGATTGCACAAGGAATCCATTATGGAAATGTTTGTCAGCAGAGAAGTCATTATGGTATGATCTAGGATTGTCTTATAGTATGCATCATATCCTGTGGGAAAAGTTGGGATCATCCATATTGAGGATGGATGGCTCATTTGTGTTGGATTGCAAAATTTCAATTATTGGCATAAGTTATCCCAATGAAACAGTCTTGGCAAGCAAAAGAAAGATTATCGACATGACTTATGTCGATAAAATAGAAGGTAGATGCATTGGAGCACTTAAAAAATACTCAGCATGGTGCGCGCTCTTGAAAAAGTCATACCATCAGGAAGGCGGTTGTTTTCTATTGGTATATATTGGCTTATCGGCAAAACATAGAAATTGTTATACCGATAACCTATGAAGCCATCGGTGTAACTTGTGACGATAAGGCAAAGTGGATCATGGACTTATAGTATCGGGAGATCGGAAGTAATGAGAAAAGTCTATCCCGATACCCAATGACTGAAGGGAACTGAAGGTGGGCCCATCGGGAAAAAGGACCATATCAGAGTAGTCCAAAAATGGTTAGGCCAATCCTCAATGACTTAAAGAATTGGAGGGCAGAACTATTGGTATTACCTATACCGATAAAATAGACTCAAAGGTATAAAGCTTAAAGGTGCATCAGAGACTTATCGAGACTTCGGGAGGAATAGAAAAAGGCTATTCTGATCCCCGATGAAGATAGAATCACCTGCGAGGATATCGGTGTAGACTACATCAATAAAGTAAACATTAAATGAGGACTCATTGAGACATCGGAAGAAGAAATTTTATGCTATGCCGAGTTCCGATAGAACTATTAAGGTGGATGGTGAGTTGCTAGGAGTTCTTTTGGGTGAGTTATGCCGATAATGCAAGGGACTTAGTCAGAATACGGATTGGTAAATTGAGATCATCGAGAAATCGGAGTGACATAAAATAAAATATGTCGATACCCGATGGGTTAAGAAAAAGAAAACTGAAGGCGAAGGCATTGAGGAGAGTTATGCCGATGGAGCATTAAAACAAAAAATATAGCTAAAGCTGAAGGAGTGCTCATCAGGATAAAGTGAACCATCACGACAAGAGAAAAATTACTATCCCGAGACCTGATAGGTTGGTCGAGATAGCTTGTGCCGATCAGAAGGTGAAAAGTGGTAAAGTCATAACAAATAGCGTCAAACAATTGACTCATCGGGAAAAGTCTCACCGATTAGCCGTTGGAGGTCCTGATGTGAAAAAATGACATAATGGCTTCAATTAAATGCATCTATTGAGTAGGTTCATCACCACATGAAGAAAATCCATCAAGATTGTGGTAATTAAGTACAAGATTGGACTCCCTGGGATATATAACTAGTGTTACATAACAACATTTTGCACAGCTATTGCAAAAAGATATCAGGTGTTTATTGAGAAATATTCTGAGTTGTTGAGCATAGAGTAAAGGAATTTACAGAGATGGAAGGGTCAAGCTCAAAAGGGAAGTGAAATTTTGTTGAGGTATCCAGTACCATGACAAAAAATCAAAGGGTGAGGTCAGTGAAGCTCGAAGAAAATTAAACCAAGATATGATAGATCAGATGGGCTCTCCAGGAGCTAGGTCATGTAGAACTTAGGTGAATTTTCCTATTCATGACCAATTGGAGGACAGGTACAGAGAGATTGGAGATGTACTCACAACAGTGCATGGGCACAAGTTGTTTCTTTTTCATTACCTCCGCAGGGATGATCCTATGCCAATTCAAACCCATGGAACACCAATTTAGGTAAACTCATGGTACCTAATGTCTTTGTAGATATTGACTTATTGAAGCTCCTGGTAAGAATTATGATGCAAACAAATGATGCATTTTGTTCCTCGATGGGACTGCTTTTGTTCACTTTGCAGTAGCTACAATTCAGGAAGTTTTTGTAGTGAATCTGGAGGCAAATGTGCCTTTATCATTTGTGGATTTGGTAGAAGAATATAGAAAAATGGATGCTACATATCAGGGTTGGAACCTCGCTATCCACAAAGCAGAGAAGGGGAGGATAACAAAGGAAGATGGTCCTCCTTATGATATGACTATTTTCAAGAAGTATCTACAATATACATATATGGCTTGTAGCCAGGTGGGAGGAGTTGAAGCTCCTGATGTGGCAAACATAGGACCGTTGGTTTTAGCAACAAATATCCAAAGACATGAGCCTAGGGATTTTGATTTTTCTTCATACTTGGTGGACAGACTACATGAAGGCTTTATGAACTTGAAAGATAATCCAGACAAGCATTTCAAGCATTATTCATTGTTAATGCATATTATCTTATTTTATGGGAGATTCAGGAGATTATGGTCAGAGGGTTTGAATGTAAATATAGTAGAGAAGAATGGACAGGATCAACCAGTTCAATTGTGGGTTTCTTTCTAGGATTACAGATATGTGAATTCTCATTACCTCAAATTTGAGGAATTCTTTGTTAAACCAATTTTCTTGCTCTTTGATGAGCCTCTGTAGGGATCATTTTTTGAGGATTTCAAGAAGTTTCTTAGGCCTCATGAGCACAAAAATCCAAAGGTTAATCACAATTGGGGCGATTGGTACTCATGCCAAAACTTCACTTTTGTTCGATGCTACGGATTTGAGGGTTATCCCTATGTGTTACCAAAGCCTACACTAGACAGGATTTTTTTTTGGAAATTGTAAGGCAATTAAGTGTCTCTAATGCCAAGCATTTTGGAGGTGCACATAAGCAAGCCTTCCTCCCTGGTACACTTCATTTCTAGGATTTTAAAGTTGTATCTACCAGAGCATATGAAGTTATTGACAGGAAGCTGGTGGATGAATACAACCTATTCCAGCACATATCTAGAATGCATTATGATCCTGAGGGTTACATCCATACAAGTAGGAAGAGGCAAGAGTTGGGAGATTATTTTCATCAGGAGGATGAATTTGAAGACATGTGTAGAAATAAGGAGGTGGAATAGCTTGCAGATGTTATGAAGACCTTGGAGAAGAAACTAGAGGAGAGAAGGCAGAGATTAGAAAACATGGAGGAAGAACCAACCCAAAGTGATTCAAGGGAGAATGAAGTAGTTTCCAAGCTCTGGGCACCTGAGAAAGAAAAGGATCCAGAAGCACAAGATAAGCTCATCATCACACTAAAGGAAAAAATAGGTGAAAGAATGACAAAGCATGTTTCTTTTGTATTAGATGATCAATTCATAAAGTATAAGGAGTTCAAATCATTCTTGTACCATTTCAAGGGTAGGAAATTAAAGGAAGCAGTGCCAAATATTACCCCTGAGAATGAGGCAGAAATGAAGAAGAGGTTGAAGGAAGATATCGATATGGAAGTTGAGACTATGACCCCACAAAAGGGGAGGCAACTACTATTAGGTCCCGGAGACAACTGAGAGGGGGGGGGTGAATCAGTTGTCAAATAAATTCAAACCAAAAACTACTTAACCAGCTTAATGCTTAATACAGGTAAACCAGTTAAGTATGCCGGTAGACAGTGTTAATAGTAAATTGATATACTGGTAAAGATTAATGCATGAAACATAAATACAAAGTCATCCACAACACATAACACCAATATTTGTATGTGGAAACCCTGTAAGGGGAAAAACTATGGTGGGAAACCTTACCCACAATCAGATGATACTACTACAGATAGTAAGTGTACATAAATGGGGTCTGCACATGCAGAAAGGCCAACAGCCTAGAGCTCACTGCTCAATCAATAAATGGGAGGCACACTGACTACAGTTGGATGGTTAAATCCAATAAGAATGTACTGCACAAAATAGCATCTTCATATGTTGGATTTAGTATCGGTGTAATGCTGATATGCTTTCACAAAAACCTAGCTTCACCTTCAAATGATGTCTTCGTGTATACCTCTTCTTAATCTCGCATATACCTTCACACAATTCTTTTTCGCATTGCACATTTGATCTTACAAATAAGATCTTACATTTATACCATAACCTAAGACCAATTTTAGTAGGTCGGCTCTACAAGATATTACAATAAAATCATTTTACAATCAATATAATATCTGATGCAATAACCAATTAAACATGTTGTCTTAATGCATTTACAACAATAATAAATCATCTTCATAGTGTGCCATGCTGATCTGGAAAAGATAAACTGCCGGTGTAACCCTAGGTAATCCTAGACCTATTTGTCGATAAAAGAAAATATGCAAGTATGAATATACCAATGATTAATTCTTCAAAACAAAGTGTCCACACGATGTCTTCGACATTACCAGGTGTCTTCCACATAATTCCAAGTGTCGGTGATTATTATATCCTGTCGGTGAACTATATACCAGTAATTGTGCAATAGTTACTTGCTTGCCGGTGAATGTTGCTGGATCTCCAAAGTGCTATTGTTTTAGTAGGTGTTGACATCAATGAAAAAACCATACCAAAATACCAACAACTACTAGTAGAGGCTGGAATAATTGTATTTCCAAGTTGGGACCTGAGTGCCTCGTTTATCTTTGATTCTTTGTTGCACTCAGACAATAAGGACATGAAATTGAATATTCAAGGAGTAAAAGATATTTATATTGGATCAAGGTATGATCCAAACGAGGAAGAAATGTTGTTGTGGGCCTTATACCCTCCCCATAAAAGGCCAAAAATCATAGATGTGGATAAAGCTTTTGGTCACATGATGACCCTGAAAGTTGGAGAGGTGGATCCTATGGTCACGGCTAATATAGGTATTAATATTTCAAAATTCAACAAGTCCCAGATGAAACATGAGATAGAAGAGAAGAATAAATATAAGGCCTTATATGAAGAAACCCTTAAGAGGAGTGGGCATCTGATCCCTCAAATTACTGATTCTGGAGGTCAATGGAAGAAGAAATTTGAAAAATTAGCTTATGAGCATACTAAGTTGAAGAGGGAAATGAAGAGCATCAGGGTTGACATTGCTTGTGTTTTGCTGAGTAAAAGATTTGACAATATGGAGAAGGCGTTGGATGAGTTATGGGAAGTATATCAGAGGAACATGGACAATATGGTCTCAAACACCGGAATTGAAGATAGACTTAACTTGTTGCTACAAGATGCATCGACCAGGGAAAAAGTAAAGAAGACGGTTCAGGGTTTTCTCATCACACATGATTAATTCACAAAGGAATTGAAATCTGATTTCAATGAGTGCTAGCAAATTTTTCAGCATGGGGTTCCCCATTTGGTAGATGATGCATGGGTAATTAAAGATAAGACCATATGGCTTTCTGAGTGCAAGTCTTTACTTAGTGCAGCCCAAGCCATTGCCAAAACAGATATCCTTGATATGAATGACATAGCCAACCAGCTCGAGAAATTTTACACGATCGAGAATGCAGTCAAGGATGTGATCTTCAATGCTACAACCTACAAGGATGCGGGCTATTTGTGAAATATTCAGAAGTGTGGACAGCGGCTGGATCGAAAGTCTTAGTTCATTGTTTTAGTTTTTGTAATGTAATTGATGATTTAGTTAAAGTTGTTTAGTTGTTGCTCATTTAGTTGTTAGGATAATGGAAGGGTTTGTCCTTCCATTCGTATCTCTTATCATATATATTTATAATGAGTCATTTTGTATGAAAAGGTATCTAGCATTCACAAAAAACAGACTACCTAGCAGGACTGCAAGTTATATGTATTGATGAGTAAAAGATATGATAACATGGACAAGGCATTGGACGAATTCTGGGATGTATATCAGAGGAAAATGGACAATATGGTTTCTAATACCACAATTCGAGATAGACTCAACCTGTTGTTACAAGATGCATCAACTAGGGAAAAGGTAAAGAAGGTTCAGGGTTTGCTTGTCACACATGATGAATTCACGAAGGAATTAAAATCTAAATTTGACAAGTGTCAACAAATTGTTCAGCATGGGTTTCCCAATTCAGTAGATGATGCAGGTGTAATTATGGATAAGACCGTATGGCTTTCTGAGTGTAAGTCTTTGCTTAGTGCATCCCAAGCCACTACTAAGACAGATATTATTGATATGAATGACATGGTCGATCAGTTTGAGAACTTTTAGGTGATCGAGAATGCAACCAAGAATGCAGTATTCAATGCTACAACCTACAAAGATGCGGGCTATTTGCGGCACATTCAGAAGTGCGGACAACGGATGGATCAAAAATCTTAAGTCATTATTTAGTTTTGTGTTTATATTGCAATTGATGTTTTAGTTAGGCTGTTTAGTTGTTGTTCAGTTAGTTGTTTAGGATAATGAAAGGGTGTGTCCTTTCATTCATATCTCTTAGTATGTGTATTTATAATGAGTCATTTTGTATGTAAAGGCAACTAGGATTCAGAAAAAACATACTGCCTGGAAGGACTGCAAGTTATATGTATTAGGGAAGTCTATAGGAAGAAGTATCCTTTTTGTGCAAACAGATTGTAATGGAGTATTTTCAAGTGCAACTTATGTATGCAATCATCTCCTAAGGATTAATATATATTGGTTCATTGTTTCTTTTTCTAAGTATTGTGCATACTTCTGTGTTGATGAGTTATCATTGTCCTCTTGATATATCTATCATATGATTTGCTATGATGTGCCATCACATGTTGTTACATTAAATGTGAGATTGGGTTTTTCATTGTTGTGTAACACATACTGAAACCTTCCTAGTTGATGATTAATATTGTCTCAGGAATTGATAAGATTTTTTGTCCATAAAGTGCCATAAAGACCCCTAGATAGAGGCACTGGTCTGTTATTTACCTTTTAAGGTCCTAGTTGGCCATGCATTTAAGGTCCTTAATAGAGAAACATTCTTCCCAAATTTTATATGAACTGATATTTGCATATCTCTTTTAAGTCCTGAAAGCATTCTTATTCTTAATATACTATCATAATCATTTTCATTTCTTTTCAAAGGAATTCACTTAAAGCACATAATAAAGCATAATTGCATAACAAAAAAAATTCAGTTGTTTGTAATTTACTAAAAGGCTTAAATCCACTTCAAATAATCTCTTTTGTGCTTGAGAGGAATAGGTATACCCACCTAGGTTTAGTGGAGCCTTAAGTGTAGAGAGATTTGGTCTTCAAGCATCCCTATTCATTTGCCAAGGCTAGTTGGATTAGTTGAGGATTTGGCAAACCCTTAAGTTTTCCAATCTGTGGTTTTGGGCACCAACAAATGGAACTGCTATGTTGTAAGCTGCAACATAATAGGCCACCCAACTGGTCTGATGGAGAACCTCCTGCTACAAAGCATCTTGCTCTGCACTCATCTCTGCAACCTGACGATTGCGCTCTTCCCTGAGCTCCACTAACTGACAATCGCACTCAACCCTAAGCTCCGCTAGCTGTTGGTCTCACTCCGCTAGCTATGTCTATGCCACTGTCAACTATGACTATAGACTTGCCAAATGTGCTCTCATCGACTGCATTGCATCTACCCCCTACTCCCTCGCAGGCTCTCCACCTCCATTGCCGCCTCCATCTTCACCTCTGACTCCCCCTTCTCATCTCTCCTTTGTCTCACCTTCTTGGGAGATACTCACTCCTCCTCACCTCCACTCCGTCTGACACCAATAGCCCCTAGGGATCTACCCTCTCCTCTTTGTTGTTGCCTACCACCAACTAGTACCATGTTGCTACTCGCAATAGGATCACCACCTGCCCACCTCGAAGCCTCGGCTCTCTATCCCTGCTTCTATCCCTATCCCTGTGCATGCACAGGGGCATCATCCTCAAGCTCCTCTATCAGAGGTGCCTGCTCCACCAAATCTATGAATCGAGGGAATGGATGTTGCTAGAACTAATCCCTGTGCTTGGGCAATACCCTTGCATCTGCAATATCCTCTAAATAGTCCCATCTGAGTTGTTGCAACCTATTCAACTCCTGCATGCCCAAGGTGTATGATAACCCAGGTCCCCATCCTCGTCTCTCCTCCTCTGCATAACGTGCGTATGTAATAAACTCTTGCGAGATCCCCTGAGGTCTACCATACTGCCTCATCACTTGAGTAACCACAAACCACTCAACCACTATCATTGATCTGCCAATGAGAGGCTGAGTCATAAATAGGTCTCTGTGCACAACTCTCTAGTCATCCCAAGGCTCAAGACCCCTATAAGATCTCCATACAACAACTATCAAATCATCTAGCTGCCATCTCTAGTACTTTGTCTTGCCTAGATGGGGATAAGTAATGTATCCACAATATCTATAAACAATCAGTTGTTGTGGATCTCTAGCATCATCCACAATCGGTCTGCAAATTAGGGGGTGCTCCCAGGCCCATACCTGTAATATCAGAATCCCTGCAGCCATACTCTTCCCCTCTCGGTAAACCACCTCATGCATCTCACAATACATGTGTGCCAGAATACAAGAACCCCATCCTAATCTTTGAGGGTACTCCACAAGCCTCTCTAGCATCCTGCCCCAGTCACATAAGAAACCCTGGTGTCCCCTGTCTGGCATAAGGAAACAACTGATGAATCCTACTAGGATGCATGCCAGTGGAAACTGCTCACTGTACCTAGCCATCATGTCATCCCAACTGATAGATTATGTCAAAATGTCTCCATCATGAAATACCTACCTCAAAGCTAGTAGGCCAGGACGTTGTGTTGAATCCACGTTATCCCTAGCGAATGGAATCTGCAGAATCCTATATACATCCTCGGGAGTGATAGTCATCTCCCCAATAGGAAAATGAAATGTGTTATGCTTAGAATGGAATCTCTCTACAAGTGCAGTGAGCATTTTGTGATTCACATAGATATCTGGCATCTGTAAAAGGTGGGTCAGTCTGCACAAATCAATATGTGCTCTATCAATATAAGATAACTCACGAACTAATGTCATAGTCAGTGGATAGACGCATCTGAAAAGAACATGAGGTAGTCGAACCTACAAGAATCAAACAAAAGGTCATCAGAAAACATTTCAAATTATGCTATAAGATAGGTAAAACATCACACAAATCCAAAACAATCAATTGCAAAATCAAATTTCCATGTTTGCACCCTTAAAAATTCTCATTGTTTTTCAAACAACATAACACGGTAGAGGCAAAAACTTGTATGAGTTAGGACTAGGTATAGGATGACAAAAGACTCTGATATGACACAAAACAAGCCTAGGACAACAAAATGGTCTCTTTTACATACACTTGTACGATACAAGGGTAGGTGTGAAACTAAAAAACTAATGGATTGAAACGACAAAACAATTTTAAGCAGTTTGTCATACCACACAGGATGCCATCTCGCACGACAATGCCTGACTTTTACATGCCTAAAAATTCAAAAAAATCAACAAAAAAATTCAAAAATGAAATGATTAAGAGGCTTAAGATCAATCACTTACCACTGGCTCATAGTTCTGAGGTCGATTATGTCGTCTCTGGATCTCGAATCGATGCTCTTGGGTGGGAACCACCATTTTTCTTCACTGAAGGCTTTTTGAATTTTCAAATTTGGAGGGTTAAAATGAATTGAAAATGACACTTCCACCCCTTATATAGCCCAAAACCTAATTTTTCAACTTGCTTTGATGGACATGAAAATTGTACCCTTAGCTAATTTGCCCATCCTAATTCCATTTTTGGGATCGAAATCAAAATCCAACATAGTTCTTCTAGTCAATTTTGCACAACCTGGACCACTTAGTGCTTTCCTCAAAAGCTCAATCTTTCTTCAAATTACACTCATTTTCTCATGAATCAATGTTGAATCTCAATTTGTTCTACAAATCAACTTTGCACTCAATTTCTCATCAATCATCACTAAATCTTCAAATATTCCTCCGACTCAATTTTTGTGCTCAAGTCATTATCATCGCCAACAATTGCCTAAAATCATGTACCCTCGCTATCTTTCGATTTCTCTCCCGACGGGGCATACTCATGACCTCATGACCTCACATCTTCAAAGTCAAGAAATTTTTTCAAATATTCATCAAAAGTCGAGCAAAAATCTTTTTAACTAAAGAAAATCAAATTCTTATTGCTAAGGGGCATCTCAGCTTCATCGCTTTATATCAAGTTGAGATCTCTCGATCATCTGAATTGAATCAATCGCTAGGGGCATATCAGTTTCATTGCTTCAAATCAAGCTAATATTTGCCTTCATCTAAATCAATCTCTTAATGTTAGTCAGTTTCATCACTTTTCATCAAGTTGATTATCCATTTAAACTCAATCAAAAGTTTAAAGAATATCTTTGATCACACGCTCAATCTAAGCAAGTGTTCAATTTCATTGCATCAAATCAAGCTAGACAATTTATCTTCGCTCATCGTGTCTTGATCCATCAAGTTCAAGATCAATTTTATCTTTGCTCACTGTGTCTGGTTCAATCAAGTTCTAGACCAGTAAGATCCACTTCTTGATCAATCAAGTTCAACTTCAGTATCTTTACTCTCTATCATTCCTAGTTCAATCAAGTTCGGGATTGGTATCGCTTTAATTAGCTATGTTCAGCTTCATCACTTCAAATCAAGCTAAACACCTCGCTCTTCATCTAGTTCATGATCAGTCAAGTTCAGAACTAGTATCTCCTAGACACATCAACTATTCTTTGAACCAATGTGTTGCTCACACATTAATTCAAAGGGCCAAATTTAATACCCTAAAATTGGTCACCTAAACCATGGGCTCCTAATCTCGACAACATCACCAAGGTCCTAACCAAAGACAATTAAATCAATCTTGAGCATATTGATTAATTCTTCAATCATCAAATATTACATGGCAAATCAATTATTCAATATTAATTAAATATTTATTTAATTAATTGAATCATTCCAAGAAAATCATTTTGATCGATTATCCTCCTTTAATTTATTAAATATCCTAGCATATTTAATTAATTTAATAAATTTTCCATTTAATCATGCAAAAAAGAATTAATTTATTACAAAAGAGGAATTAATCATAAAGCAAGAGTTAAATTGAAAATAAAATAAAAGAATTGAATTGAGAGAGAAATCAAACTTGAGATATTATTTATTTCTTCTAGATTGAGATAACTTGAAATCAGAAAAACAATTAAAGGAATTTAATCATTCTCTAAAATTGGAACTCAAAGCTTTTGAGAAAAAGAAGTTCCGCTACATTGAAAAGACTATTTTCTTGATTAAATTAAAGAATTACCTATTTTTATCTCAAGTGCATGGGATTAATTGAATTATATCTCTAATGCAAACTCAAACTTATAACTGAATGTATTTCAATTAAACTATAATTGGAATCTATCTTAGGGTTAACTGAATCTGATTTCTCAATTATTTCAATTAATCCTAAATTGTGTTTTTTCTTGATCTCTCTTGTGATTCTCTATAAATTCAGCCTTCAGCTCTCATTCAAAACACCCTGGAGATTTATTGTTATTATATAGTTTTGCTCTGGAGTCATTGAATATATCGTGCTTGCTTTATGAGATTATTGCATCTTAGTTTACTTTTTTGCATATTTAGTTTATTCATATTGTTTGAATCCATATTGCTTGAATTCATATTTCTTGAATCCATATTGCTTGAATCTTTCATCCATCTTGCATCCATTTAGCTTAATCTCGTGCTCATATAGATTAAATCCTTCATCTTGGTGTAGTCTAGTCACTGGTATTGCTTATACAAATCTGAGAGCAATCTTATACTCACATCTTTTAGAAGGCAATTGGTCAATTTGTTATGGTTTTCATATTCATGCTTATATCTCTCTAACCATACATGTAATGACTTAATTGAAGTGTTGCGTCTTGCAACTTACAAACTTATTTCACTTTTTCACACACACAATAGAAAATATGTCAAGATGATTAGACCATTAACCAAAATACCAAAACCAAGTATCCAAACCATGTCTTTGACATAATTAAGTGATCTCCAAACGATAACAAGTCATCCTTAGTGTCGGTGAACAATATAACCTGTCGGTGGACAATATACCGGTGACTGTGCATAAGTCACTGAACTTGTTGTTGAATACAATGTGTCGGTCCAATAGTAAACCAATATAACCATAGTGCCAAATCAACAATGTAGATCTCCAGAAGGATAAGTGTTGACATCAATGAAAAAAATAATGCAACACATCCATAATACCAACAATTCTTACTAACGATACTCTCTTTTTCACTGGGGAATATTAAAGTGGTAGAACAATAAAAAAAAATTCACCAAAGTCAAATTTTTTCATTCACGTAAAATAATGTTTACAGGAGAAGGCCAAGATACAAAAAAGAAAAGGATAAATTAAAGGCAAATTATTGCAGCTATGAATTATTTTCATAAAATGAGAAATACTTTAGGGGAGAAAAATGCAAGTGCGGAAAAGACAAAATATGTTGTTGCACATAAAGAAAGAATATGCACATTGAAGATTAAGGAGGGAAAGAGAGAAATGTTTTGGTTAAAAATGAGAGGGAAAGTAAATAAAGGTTCCCAAATCAGATTTGAAAGTAGGGGATGTGTCATCAACAAGATGAATCTAGAAATGTCTCTTGTTGTATATTTTCTTTCTTCTTCTCATTTTGTAAAGGTTCTAAACTTTTGATTTTTGAGAAAGAGAATAGAAAAATATTTAGCTTAGGATTGGAATTGATTTTATAGTGAAATGGGTGTATACTTTATTCAATACTATCAATTAGTTTGTGCAGATTTGAAGAAAATGTTACAGAGATTGTCTCTAAATTATGTACCTAGATTTAAATGAATCGGTGAATATCAAAGATGTTATCATTTGTCATCATATTTTCCCTATGATTGTGTAGTTTGTGTGTTCCATTATTTCAAGGAAATAAATAAAAGGCTTTATAAAAATTGTAGTGAATTTGAGTATGTAGTGAGGATGTGTAAGAATGATTTACACAACTACAAAAGACATTGTATTAATGTTAGGCATTGATGTTAAGGGTCACTAATTTGACGTAAGTTGATGTTTGAATTTGCATCCAGGATCTTAGATTTGACTCTATATCCTAAGATTAGGCAATGATCTAGGATATTTCTCAAATATGGTCCAGCAACATTAATGTTATTAAAATCTCTTTTAAATTTCTATTGTAGGATTTAGGTGTAGTGTAGGAATTGTTCCCAATTGCTAACTAAAGGATAAATGATCAAGATAAAAGCCAAATTTAAAGTTATTTAGACTACACTTGGTGAAATTTTATTGGGAATTATCTACCATAAAATGTTTGTTAAAAGTATGTGTTGAATCCTTAGGCATTGTATAGGTATACACACCTTGTTCTTGCAGAGCCAGAAGTATAGGAGATTGTAGTCTTGTGATTTAATATCGTTTGTTGGCAAAATCCACCCCTAAGTCTAAGCATAACAAAGTGGCTAATCTTTAGGATTCATCAGATCTTCTAATATGAGAACCAATAGGAAGCAAAATCTTAAAAATTAGGTTTTAGAAGCACAATATTTTGAAGCTCGAGGCTTCAAAAATCATTTTTTAAGCTTGTTGTATTTTCAAACCCTCATTTTGAAGCTTCAAAAATGTGGTTTTGGAATCACAAGGTTAAAAATAAGGCTCTGAAAGGATGATAAACTTCAAAATCTCATTTTAAAGCTTGTGGCTTCAAAAATCTAATTTTAAAGCTTGTTGTGTTTCCAAACCCTCACTTTGAAGCTTCAAAAATGGGGGTTTGGAAGAACAAGCTTAAAAATAAGATTTTTGAAGCACAATAAGCTTCAAAATATTTTTTTGAAGATCATGACCATCAAACTCTCAATTTTAAGCTTCTTGTATTTCTAAACCCTTATTTTCAAGCTTCAAAAATGGGGGTTTGAAAGAAAAAGCATAAAAAATGAGGTATTGGAAGCACGATAAGCTACAAAATCTTATTTTGAAGATTGTACCTTCCAAACGCTCATTTTTAACCTTATTGTGTTTCCAAACCCTCATTTTGAAGCTTAAAAAATGCGAGTTTGCAAGCACCAACTTAAAAATAAGGTTTTGGAAGCACAACAAGCATCAAAATCTCATTTTGAATCTCATTGCTTCCAAAATCTCATTTTTAAGCTTGGTGTGTTCCCAAACCCTCATTTTGAAGCCTCAAAAATGAGGATTTGAAATAAAAAGCTTAAAAATGAGGTTTTGGAAGCACGATAAGCTTCAAAATCTTAGTTTGAAGCTTGTGGCTTCCAAACTCTTATTTTTAAGCTTATTCTATTTCCAAACCCTCATTTTGAAGCTTCAAAAATGGCATTTTGGAAGCACAAGCTTAAACATGAGGTTTTGGAAATATGATAAGATTCAAAATATCATCTAGAAGCTCATGGCTTCTAAACTCTAATTTTTATGTTTATTGAGTTTCCAAACCCTCATTTTGAAGCATCAAAAATGGCAATTTAGAAGAACAAGCTTAAAACTAAGGTTTTGGAAGTAGGATATTTTGAAGCTTGCAGCTTTTAAAATATAATTTTTAAGCTTGTCATATTTCCAAACCCTCATTTTGAAGTATGAAAAATGGGGGTTTCAATGCACAAGCTTAAATATAAGGTTTTGGAAGAATGATAAACTTGAAAATCTCATTTTGAAGCTTGTGGATTCCAAAATCTCATTTTACAGCTTGTTTTATTTCCAAATCTCATTTTAAAGCTTCAAAAATGAGAATTTGGAAGCACAGGCTCAAAAATGAGGTTTTAAAACCACGATAAGTTTCAAAATCTCACTTTGAAGCTCGTGGCTTCTAAACTCTCATTTTAAAGCTTGTGTTTTCAACCCCTCCTTTTGAAGCATCAAAAATGTGGTTTGGAAGCACAAGCTTTAAAATGAGCTTTTGAAAGCACGATAAGCTTCAAAATATCATTTTGAAGCTCGTGGCTTTAAAACTTTCATTTTTAAGCTTGTTATGTTCCCAAACCCTCATTTTGTACCTTCAGAAATGGCTTTTTGAAAGAACAAGCTTAAAATGAGGATTTAGAAGCACGATAAGCTTTAAAATCTCATTTTGAAGCTCATGGCTTCCAAACTCACATTTTTAATCTTGTTGTGTTTCCAAACACTCAATTTGAAGCTTCAAAAAGGGTGTTTGTAAGAACAAGCTTAAAATGAGGTTTTGGAAGTACAATATGCTTCAAAATATCATCTTGAAGCTTATGGATTCCAAACTCTCACTTTTAAGCTTGTTGTGTTTCCAAATGCTCTTTTTGAAGCTTCAAAAGTGAGGTTTTGGAAGCACAAGCTTGAAAATGAGGTTTTGGAAGCACGATATGCTTCAAAATCTCATCTTGAATCTCTTGGCTTGCAAACTCTCATTCTTAAGCTTGTTGTGTTTCCAAACCCTCATTGTGAAGCTTTTAAAATGGGGGTTTAGAAGAAGAAGCTTAAAAAGGAGGTTTTGGAAGCACGATATGCTTCAAAATATCATGTTGAAGTTCATGGCTTTCAAACTCTCATTTTTAAGCTTGTTGTGTTCCCAAACCCTCATTTTTAAGCTTCAAAACTAAGGGTTTGGAAGCACAAGCTTTAAAATATGGTTTTGGAAGCACGATATGCTTCAAAATCTCATCTTGAAGCTCATGGTTTCCAAACTCTCATTTTTAAGCTTGTTGTGTTTACAAACCCTCATTTCAAAGCTTCAAAAATTAGGGTTTCAAAGCATAAGCTTAAAAAGGAGTTTTTGGAAGTGCAATAAGCTTCAAAACCTCATCTTGAAGCTCGTGGCATAAAAATTCAAAAAATGGATGTTTGGAAACACAAGCTTAAACATGAGGTTTTGGAAACACGATAATTTTCAAAATCTCATTTTGAAGCTCATGGCTTCCAAAGTTTCATTTTTAAGCTTGTTTTATTTCCAAACCCTCATTTTGAAGCTTTAAAAATGGGGGTTTGAAAGAAAAAGCTTAAAAATAAGGTTTTCAAAGCATGATAAGCTTCAAAATATCATTTTGAAGCTCCTAGCTTCCAAACTCTCATTTTTAAGCTTGATGTGTTTACAAACCCTCATTTTGATGCTTAAAAAACGGAGGTTTGGAAGCACAAGCTTAAAAATGAGATTTTGGAAGCATGATATGCTTCAAAATCTTATTTTGAATCTTGTTGCTTCAAAACTCTAATTTTAAAAGAAATTTTGTTTTCAAACCCTCATTTTGAAGCTTCAAAAATGAAGATTTTGAAGAACAAGCTTAAAAATACCCTAATTTTGAAGCTCATGGCTACCAAACTAGCATTTTAAGATTTTTGTGTTTCCAAACCCTTATTTTGAAGCTTCAAAATGAGGGTTTGGAAGCACAAGCTCAAAAAATAAGGTTTGGGAAGCACGATAAGCTTCAAAATATCATTTTGAAACTTGTGGCAACCAAACTCTCATTTATCAGTTTGTTGTGTTTCCAAACACTCCTTTTGAAGATTCAAAAATGGGGGTTTGGAAGAACAAGCTCAAAAATGTGGATTTGAAAGCACAATATACTTCAAAATCTCATTTTGAAGCTCATAGATTTTACACTCTTATTTTTCAGCTTGTTTTGTTTCCAAATCATCATTTTGAAGCTTCAAAAATGGGTGTTTAGAAGCACAAGCTTAAAAATGAGGTTTTGGAAGGACGATATGCTTCAAAATCTCATCTTGAATCTCATGGCTTCCAAAATCTCATTTTTAAGTTCGTTGTGTTTCCAAACACTCATTTTGAAACTTCAAAAATGGGGATTTGCAAGCACGGGCTTAAAAATGAAGTTTTCAAAGCACTATATACTTCAAAATTTCATCATGAAGCTCGTTGCTTCAAAAAAATCATTTTAAAGATTTTTGTGTTTCTAAACCCTGATTTTGAAGCTTCGAAAATTGGGCTTTGGAAGCACAAGCTTAAAAAATAGGTTTTGGAAGCACAATAAGCTTCAAAATCTTAGTTTCAAGAATGTGGCTTCCAAACTCTCATTTTAAAGCCTGTTGTGTTTGTAAATTTCTCATATTGAATCTTAAAAAATGTGGGTTTGGAAGCACAAGCTTAAAAATGAGGTTTTGGAAGCACGATAAGATTGTGGCTTAAAAAATCTCATTTTAAAGTTTTTTGTGTTTCCAAACCCTCATTTGAAGCTTTAAAAATGGAGGGTTGGAAGGACAATCTTAAAAATGAGCTTTAGTAAGCATGATAAGATTCAAACTCCCATTTTGAAGCTCTTGGCTTAAAAACTCTCATTTTTAAGCCTGTTGTGGTTCCAAACCCTCATTTTGAAGATTCAAAAATAGGGTTTTGGATCCATGATAAGTTTCAAAATCTCATTTTGGAGCTCTTCCCTTTCATACTCTTATTTTTAAGCCTGTTGTGCTTCCAAACCCACATTTTCAAGCTTCAAAAATAGGTGTTTGGATGAAAAAGCTTAAAATGTGATTTTGGAAGTATGATAAGAATCAAATCTAATCTTGAAACTCATGGCTTCCAAACTCTCATTTTAAAGCTTGTTGTTTTTCCAAACCCTCATTTTGAAGCTTCAAAAATGGGGGTTTGGAAGCACAAGATTAATGTTGAACAGAAGATGCCACTAAGAGGGGGGGGGTGAATCAGTGATTTCCAAACTTTACCCTTTTCTATCCTATGTGTGTATACTAGTTAACAGAGCTAACATAAGGCAGACAAATGGGTTAGATGGAAAGATAACACAAATGAAACCACACATAAAAGGGACATCTCATAACACCAGATATACAAGGAAAACCCAAGATGGGAAATACCTTGATGAGAAGTGTTGTTGGAGACTACTACTCCAATCCAGCCTCACTATGAAAACTTCGGTTACAACATTTAGGGAACCAACCCAAGGAGTAACACTCATACTTTAGGGTACCAACCCAAGGAGCACCAACCCCTAACTTTAGGGCACCAACCTAAGGAGCACCAACCTCTGCACCAAGCTCCAACTCAGTGATCTACAATAAACATATATCAGATACAAAAGTAATATCCTTGTTACAAAAGAACTTTGTAACTCTTATGAAAATCTATCCACCAGTTCTCCTCTCTCCAATTCTTTGTCGGTTCTCTTCTCACCCTCTCACTATTGCAACCTTATCTCCTTCTGCAAATCACTCTTTGTTGCACCCTTACCGGTTCAGCCTCTTCTTCTTCTTTATCAGTACACTGCTCTCTGTCAGTTCTCTTTTCTCTTTATCACATTGCTATTGACCACCACGGTCTTCTTCACTCAATCAGATGTCTACTATCTGATTATTATCGGTTCTCATCTTACTGGTTCTTCACTGCAATCTTTTGTGGCTCTTCTCTATCGGTTCAATCACCACCAGTGTACTCCACTGTCAGACTCAATGGCAGGCTACCGATTGTCTCACTCTCGCCAGTTGAACTCTTCAAACTGATTCTCTCTCACACACACTTAGTCTCTTCTCTGATTGATGTTGAGCACTTGACTAATTGGCTCTCTTCATTGGCCTCATTCTCTCATGCAGCAATAGCAGATCTGGTCTTTGATCTGCATATTTATACCAAGCCTTCCTGCCAAAAAGACATTCAAACTTTTGGCATGCTAGGGTTCCTTCATTGACCCTAAGGCAAACCAAATCCAATCATATCTCCTTCCAGAGATCAACCACCTACAATGGTTCAATCAAAATTCACCAATCTCGTTGCATCCAGAACACGTTTGTCATATTTGGCAAACATGGCACCTCTTTCGGTCTACACTTGTCAAGCACCTATGAAGTGATCACATAGATAGCTTCACCTACCCTGATCAGCACCTAGACACTTAGCCTCGATCATGAAGCCACTAAATTAGATTTTTGTCCTCTGATTAGTCTTGAACTACACTCTTCTTCTCTCAACCCGTGAAACATGCTATCAAAATTAATGTTGACTAGTCACCACCTACCTCATTGACAACTCTTCACTGACCACCATATGCATGATACCTATCAGCTACATGTCATCATAGTCAACATCCACCTCTGCTAAATCTTTTGTGTTGGTCCAGACAAGATCATCGACCAACCACACAACTGGGTTCATCTACGGGTTCACATACCTTGTCGGTTATACCCTAACCGGTATGTCTTCAACATTGCACATTGCTTCTCTTCAAATGGAACACCTAAACCGGTCAGCACTCTTTCCAACCTTCCTCATGCACATCATCAATAGATGAGATCCTTCTACATCTCCACTTTTTCAGCTTACCAGTTGACATATGTACTAGTAGTATCTTCTGCATGTATACTAGTAAGATACCATGCACACCGGTGGCACCAAACATCATCTTCATTTTGGCAACATTCTCTATCTGCACTTGTTCCAACTTGCCTTCTTCAACAACATACCGGTTCACCTATCAATTGGTTTGTCAAAGTGATAAACATATCCTTCTCTATAACGGAAACTCATCATGTCTACCTGGCTGATTTGGTGCATATCTCTGATCTCATGCACCTAAGGCAACTTAGTATTTCATTGGTTGATCCAGTCTGAGCCTTCAATCACATGTCTTTAATTATTTTGTCTTATCTCAGAGAGATATGTTGCATTCCATTCATATTAAGAGATAAGCTTAGTATTACCACTTACCGGTGGGAGATGATCCTTGTCATCTCATTCTACTTTTGGCATTGCATTGACATACCTTATCTAACATTGATCATATACATCTTCAATCAGACACACATGATCTGATTGAGCACACTCACTGTCAGACTTCTCTTAATCTAGTGGGAGTCCTATAGATTGACATCCATTGGCATACTGATGGCCTGCACATACTTCACCTCTAGTGTTGATGTGATTTTTGTAACATTTTGTCTCTTCATCACAATCAACATCCCAGCATCTTGCTCTCTTGTTGGTTGACAACAATGCACTACCAACAAGTCACTTATCAGTCTGCAGTCCTTATGTCTTCAACACAAGTCAACACTAACCTATGTACCGGTGATTCCAATGGCCATTATGCTAGATGTCATTATCTTCCTTATTGGTGACCTGTTATGCTAGTTGATATTAATGGCACCATTTCTGGTATTTATCAATGACAACATTTCTCATACATCTCCTATACTGACTGACATCAATGATAGAACAATGACAACAACTAAAAATAAGATTTTGGAAAAACGATATGCTTCAAAATCTTATCTTGAAGCTCATGGCTTCAAAACTCTCATTTTTAAGCTTGTTGTGTTTCCAAAACCTCATTTTCAAGCTTCAAAAATGGGAGCTTGGAAGCACAAGCTTAAATATGAGTTTCTCAAAGAACGATAAGCTTCAATTTCATACTTTCCAAACTCTCATTTTAAAGCTTTTTGTGTTTCCAAACCCTCATTTTGAAGCTTCAAAAATGAGGGTTTGGAAGCATGAGATTAAAATTGGGGTTTTGGAAGCATTATATGCTTTAAAATCTCATTTCAAAGTTATTGGCTAACAAAGTCTCATTTTTAATTCTGTTGTGTTTTCAAACCCACATTTAGAAGCTTAAATACTAGGGGTTCAGAATCACAAACTTAAAAATGAGGTTTTTGAAGCATGATAAGCTTTAAAATTTCATTTTGAAGGTCATGGCTTGCAAACTCTCATTTTTAAGCCTATTGGTTTTCCAAACCCTCATCTTGAAGTTTCAAAAATGGGGGATTGGAATCATAAGCATAAAAAAGAGGTTTTGGAAGCACAATAAGCTTCAAAATCTAATTTTGAAGATCATGGCTTCCAAACTCTTTTTTTTAAGCCTTTTGTGTTTTCAAATCCTCATTTTGAAGCTTCAACAGTGGGGCTTCAGAAGAACAAGCTTAAAAATGAGGTTTTGGAAGCAAGATAAGCTTCAAAATATGATTTTGAATATCATTTCTTTCAAACTCTCAATTTTAAGCCCGTTGTATTTCCAAATCATTATTTTGAAGCTTCAAAAATGGGGGTTTAGAAGAACAAGCTTAAAAATGAGGTTTTGGAAGAGCAATAAGCTTCAAAATCTTATTTTGAAACTCTTGGCTTCCAAACTTGCGTTTTTAAGACTGTTGTATTTTCATACCCTCATTTGAAGATTCAAAAATGGGGGGTTGAAAGCACAAGCTTAAAAATGAGGTTTTGGTAGCATGATAAGCATCAAAATCACATATTAAAGCTCATGAATTGCAAACTCTCATTTTTTACCTTGTTGTATTTCCAAACCCTCATTTTGAAGCTTAAAAAATGCAGGTTTTGAAGAAAGCTTAAAATGAGGTTTTGGAAGCACACAATGCTTCAAAATCCCATCTTGAAGCTCATGAATTATAAACTCTCATTTTTAAGATTGTTGTGTTTCCAAACCCTCATTTTGAAGCTTGAAATATGGGGGTTTTGAAGCACAATCTTAAAAATAATGTTTTGGAAGCACAATATGCTTCATAATCTCATATTGAAGCTCATGGCTTACAAACTCTCATTTTTTATCTTGTTGTATTTATAACCCTCATTTTAAAGCTTAAAAAATGAGGGTTTGGAATCAGAAACTTAAAACTGAGGTTTTGGAAACACAATAAGCTATAAAATCAAAATTTGAAGCTTGTGGCTTCCAAACTCTCATTTTTAAGCTTGTTGTGTTATTAAAACCTCATTTTGAGCTTGAAAAATGAGGATTTGGAAGCACAAGATTAAAAATGAGGTTTTGGAAGCATTATAAGCTTCAAAATCTCATTTTGAAGCTCATGGTTGTTAGTGTCAAGGATCACTAAGAGTGAGGGGTGAATCAGTGATCTGCCAAAAATCAAGCTCACAAAATTAGTCTTTATCCACCAATTAGCAATGTATAACTGTAAAGAACATAAACAAGCAATAAATAAACCACAGATCCACAATAACAAAAATTTTACGTGGAAACCTGAAAAGGGAAAAACCACAGTGGGTCTGGAACCCACAATATTCATATAAGATGGCTAAGAGTACATAAGTATTACATAGATGGGGAATGCACTTGCATTCAGGCTCACTTAGTAGATCTCACTACTCAAATATAATTTCTCGGAAGGCTACAACCTTCAAGAAAGTATCACTGACTTATAATTTGATTACAATGAGGAAATACAATTTAAAGAACTCTAAAATAGCATCTGACAATGCAAGAATGAATTTCAGCTAAGTATTAGATCTCTGACTGTACTTGCTCTACAATATGCTCTGTTTCTGTCTCAGTCAGCTACCAGATCACCTCGGAATCAAATGCGCACATGAACCTATGCTCAATCGCACCAAAATGGATCACTACAATAGTAATACACTGAAAACCAATCACCAATTCAATCTTAATATCCGTTCTTATCAAAAATAGTATCCTCTAGGTCAACTTCAATAAGTGTAACCTATAGCTTCAAATTGGCTTCAATATTTAACAAAACATAGCACCAGACCAGAAAAATTTTCCAAAATTCTTTACCAACATTGGCCTCATCATTTTCACCTCGAACTTAGTCACCAAAATCACCGCAATCACCAGAAATCTTACCAGACCAAAACTACACTAGAATAATCCTAATTTACTGATTAACTCCGCTTCTGAATAAGAGGAATCATGTCCACCAGATTGAATCTTCAAGAAGAGTTGCCATCAATGACAACCCTAAACCATGAATCAAGCATCGGTAGTCAATGGATGAGTGTCAATTCCCAACAATTTCCCCCTTTGGCATAGATGGCAACACCTATGAAAAATGGCTAAGTGTTGAAACCTATACACCAGATCAAGAATAAAAGAATTCTAAGGCTCCCCCTTAGATCAACAACCCAAAAATCTACATCACTGAACTGTACACTCCATACACAATCCACTTGTACATTTTTCACCTTATCTCTCCCCCTTTGATAGTAATACTAAAGATGGGTGTGCAACAAAATATTATGTACGTACATACACACTGGATGATCAGATCTATACATACTTAAGTAAATATGCATATACAACCTTAAGGAACCCAAAATAGGTGTTCCACCCTGCCCTCAATTTCTCTAAAATTGAAACAAAACCATTCAAAACATAAGCATGTAATTCTATTGCTGCCAACTCAATGGGAGTTTCCCGAGACATATTTTGAATACAGTCCATCTTATGGCACACCAAGATGTCTAACCGAGTACCAAATTGTTAGTGTCAAGGATCATTGAGAGGGGGGGGTGAATCAGTGATCTGCTGAAAATCAAATTCACAAACTTATTCTTTATTCATCGGTTAGCAATGTATAATAGTAAACAACATAAACAAGCAATAAATAAACCACAGATCCACAACACTAGAATTTTTAAATGGAAACCTAGAGAGGGAAAAACCATGGTGGGGCTGGAACCCACAATATGTTAGAATAACTGGTAAACAACTGAGAGGGGGGGTGTGAATCAGTTGTTAATAGATTATAACTTTTAATCCATGATACAACCTTAAACAAATCAAATATTGGTAAAACACATACAGATGCCAGTAGGGAAAGATACCGGTAAACAATACAACTTAACAATTAACCAGATAATCAATGGAAAGAAACCATACCACATAATACCATGATTTATACGTGGAAAACCCAGAAAGGGAAAAACCATGGTGGGAAGCCTACCCACAGTCAGATGATACTTTTGCAAAAATTATGTGTTACAATGAGGGGCCTGCACTTGCAGGAAGGCACACTGCCTAGAGAGTACTGCTCATTACAAAAGAGTCATACTAACTATAGAGAGGATACAACCATGTCAAGATAAATGGACAACAATCCAATAGAGTGAACTGCTACAAATAGCATCTACCATGCCTGATTACAGTCTAGGTTAAGCTCAGTGCCAAAGGACTAAATCCTCTTCTGAATCCAATTTGATCACCAATGATCGACCAACTCCTCTGCCTGAATGATATTACAATATTCACACATTACATTCCTTGACCATGACCTTTTCAATAACCATGATACTTTACAAAGAGTTTCTACCTCTTATTTATACAAACACTAAGGCCTAAACTGATTAGGTTGGCCACCTAAAGATATTACACTAAGATCATTACATAACTCCATATTACAATGATATGCCATGTCATCTTAAGACCAAAACAATAATAACAAATCCATAAATCATCTCAAGACATCTCGGTAACATGTAGAGTACATGTTAGCATGATACCAGTCCATAACCTAGATAGGTACCAGACCTATTATGGGTCCACCATGCCAAAGCAATGTCTTCAAGAAGTTGAAGCATGATCAAAGAACATCTTCAACATCCTAAAATCCATGAAGAAGCTGCACCAACACCAACTACGCATCCTGTCACAATTCCTTAATGAAAGCTCTATCAGTAAAGCCTTAAACCAGTGTCGGTAAGGGTTTACCAGAGTGTATGATAGCATCTGATTACCAAGCCAATAACAGATGACCAAAACATGCTCATGGAGCATATAACACATGAAATTAAATATACTTCATTGATCCAAACATGTCAAAAGTGTCCAACAGATAGTCTCTTCTACCGGTAACCAAAAAATTGTCTGTCGGTAACCAACCATAATAGCTAGTGTTGACATCAATGACAAAACATCAATGCAACACATAATAAATTCATCCATAATGACAACAATCTCCCCCTTTGGCATTGATGGTAACACTAGATGTGAAAAACATCTAAGTACCAAGAAATGCCAAACAAGTCTCCCCCTGTGGAAGACAACCAACAATCAATATCTCTCCCCTTGTGAATGATATCTCTGTAAGGTTCTAAATATTTTTTCACATTACTATCACTCCCCCTTTGACATAAATGCCAGAACTCTGACAAAAATATCAAAGCAATGATATAAACCTCTGAATCTCAAAGATGACTACTCCCCCTGAGTAGTAGCACCACTCATTAGTGTCAAAATGAATAATGTCTCTGGTAATGCATGTCAGACTGATGACAAGCTTCATCAATCAAGTCTCTATCGGAGGGGCAGAAACCACTAACCTATCTCTCAAATACTCAAATGATTCCTTAGACAAGAGTTTAGTGAATATGTCTGCAATCTGTTCTTTATTGTTCACATAAACCAATTTGACTTCCTTTGCTTCAACCTTGTCCTTCAAAAAGTTATACTTTATTGAAATATGCTTAGTCTTAGTGTTGGTGAAAATAATTATTCATCATGGATATTATTACACCTTACTTAAGTTTACTTAGGTACATGCATATCATAGTAGTTTGGGTATGAGACACTTGGGTGTTTGTGCCACATTAGGCTAGTGTGTGTAGGAGAATTTCCACCTTTTATGGTGTGATCTTGTTACTACTTTATCATATCCATTTATTATGGAGTGATAATTCCACCTTTGGTGGGTGATCCACCTCATGTGGAATATTTTATTGTTTTTCCTACCTACCACACCTATTTCCTACCTACCCTTGTTTCTTATTGAGTCACTTGTCATTTTTGTGTGCTAACATATCCATATAGCCTTGCCTATATAAGCAGGCTCATCTACATTGTATGAAACAATTGTATTTATCTATTGATGAGAATATAGTTTATTCTTGCCCTATATTTTGTCTCTCTATTTTGTACATTTCATTGAGCTATTGATCTTGGCAAAATCTCACATGGTATCAGAGCCATTAGAGTGTCATTGGTTTGCCAATTGAGAGAAATTTGATGTTATTTGGGGTTGTGTATTTTGGAGCTTTCTATTGTAGATTATTATTGAATCTTGATGGATCAAATGTGAGGTCACCATTGGATTGAGGAGGTCCATGGAAGTCAGTTTTGCCTTTTGTTTCATCCAAATCAGACTTCAAAGACCAAATCTAGAGGCATTTGAAGTTTGAAGTTGCGACGGAAATTTTTTAGAAATTATAATTTTGTAGGAAATTTTAAAATAGTGATATCTCACTCATCCAGACTCCTTTTTTTGAGCAATTGTTTTTGTTTTGGGGTATAAGTTTGTGATCTGTACAGTGGTGTAGGAGTTTTCTGATTTTCGGATACAGGTTTTTTGGAAATCATGAAATCCTGATTTTTATAACTTTGGAGGCTTCGTTTGGGCTCATATGGACTCCTTTTCAGATGCCATTTTTTTTTAAAGTGCATAATTTTTCGTCTACTTTCATAATCTACCATTTGTTTGCAGTGATTTTGAGTAAAAATTATACTTTCAATATTTGGTCTTTTTTGGCCTATTTGGTACTTGTATTTCGCTTGGATCTTAGTTTAGATCACTAGCAGTATTTGTTGAAGTCTCTTATATCTCATTTTGAGAAGTTGTAAAATGAAATCAAAATTCCAATTTGCCTTGTTTTGCAAGTGGCCCATTGTATATGCACTAAGTATAAAGTGCCAAATCATAATTTTGGGGGGGTTTCTTGATTGAGTAATTTGGAGGGGTGTCTTGTGTGATTGTGTCTCTCTCTATCTTGTGTTTTTTCATTTTGGTGCTATGGGTTCTCCTAAATTTCCACCTTTAACTCCTCATAATTATGCATCATGGAAGATAAAGGCATGGAGTAAACTAATGAAAAAATGACTCATTCATTATGTAAATGGAACTATAACAACACCGCCTGATCCTAAGGTTGATCCTAATGCTCAAATTGAATGGATCACTAAGAATGCTATGGCTCTTGGAACTCTTAAAAAGTATGTATCAGATGACCTCATTTTTCAAATTGAGAAGTGTACAACAATTAAGGAGGCTTGGGATATTTTTGAAAAATTGTATGGTCAAGTTGATGAGATTAAGGGGTACAAGCTTGATAGTGAACTCACAACTTTGGATCCCAAGGATTTTGATATAATCCAAGATTATGTCACAAAATCAATTGACCTAAGAGCAAAGCTAAATGATTGTGGAATTGATAAAAAGGATGCTCAATTGGTTTATAACTTGTTGGACAAGCTTCCTTCATAATATGCAACCTTTGTATCTATCTTTCACACCCATAGGTTAGCTCAAGCTTCCTCTTATACATCTCCCTCATTTGATTCATTCACGGAGTTGTTGATACTTGAGTAGTCTAAGTTGACCAAGATGAGGATTCTCAAATCTTCAAAGTCACAAGCTCTGGTGGCTAATAAGGGGAAACAAGGCAATCAAGGAAAAGGCAAAAATCAAAAGAAACCTAAGTTTAAACCACAACAAGGTGATTCTACATTCTCACCTAAGAGGAAATCATATAAGGACAATATTTTTTGTGCATATTTCAAGAAGTCAGGACATGATAAACACCATTGTTACAAGAAGGATATTGATGATTTGAAGAATCTTCTTGAGAAGAACAAAATCAACCTACCTTCTAGAATGTCTACATCAACTTCTTCGAAGGAAAAGGATAAAGAAAATGATCACTCTTTTGGGACAGATAAAGAAAAGGGACAAGCTCTTTGTGCTACTACAAGTCATGTTTCAAGGAGATGGCTTCTAGATTCAGGGGCTTCTCATCATATGGCATCTTTGCAGTCTATGTTCTCTTCATTTGAGCCTTGCCACATGCCGCAAATTTTGATGGGCAATCATACATACATGGATGTGATTGGAAAAGGATCTATTTCTATTGGGGATAACTCCTTCAATGATGTGTTGTGTGTACCCCACTTCACAAACAATCTTCTTTCCATCTATCAAATCACACATGGGGCAATGCGGAAAACTATGGAGTTCACACCTGATTAAGTTATCATTAGAGACTTGGATACTAGAGCTATCATTGTGACTGGGGTTGTTGATCATGCATGTTGGTTGTACTCTTTTTTACATTTTGGTCCTATTGATGAGGTTGATTCTTCCTATGTTGATAATTCAGATTTTGAGGAGAACTTTGGGTACTTGAACCTGGGGATTCTCGCATGTGACCCCGTTATTGAGCTTTCTATTTCATCTCCTCCTCTTGATATCACACCACCTATTGCACCTGATGATGCAACTAGTGCAACAGTTTTGCCTTCTTGTGATTCAGTGCAGCGAGATATTTCATATCTTCCATCTTGAGTTCATTGGGATTCCTACTTGACATACATTAAAGGTTTTTTTGTGGAGTCCTACATTGCAGATTTGGGAGACATCATTGATTACATTCATCTTCTCTTTGATGAAGATAATCCTTCTTTGATTGTTGTGCAGGAACACTCTAACCCTCTTGTGCATTATCTACATGATCATTCTTTAGAGGTTGACATGATTGCAGATACTTTTGTACAACTGTTTGAGGAGGTCTCTTTATCTTTTGAGGAGACATGTGAGTCTTTGGAATTGTTCTACATTCTTCTCCACTAGATCTTAGAGTTCCTTTTTCAGCAATGTGGACTAGTCTACCACCTTTAGAGGGGGTAACTTTCAGCATCAACATGGGGACACTTGAACAATTTTCAGAGATTCCATTCATCATGAGTATTTTTCCTACATATTCCCTTCATGATTGGGGAGACTTAATGGATACACCTTTGGTTTTGTTTCTTCCTAATGGGAGGAATGTTGTTTTATGTTCATGGACCAGTTTCTTCATACATCCTCGAGCTTCTATCATTGGTGCAGATTCTACACTGAGGGGGACTTCCTAGCCTCTCTTCTTCTCTCATATGGCGGGAAATTTTTCCTAACATGGGGTTTTGTTCCTCACATACTTCTATGAGAGTTCTCTTGTATATCTTTCATCTCTCTTTTGGGGGAGGGTTTTTTCCCATTGGGTTTTTCTTTCTTTCTTCATTTGTGAGAGATTGCATTGGTTTGCATGCATTTGCATTTGTACATGGGTACCTAACATGGCCTAGTAGTTGGGAACCATCTTGCATTGCTTAGTTTCATTGTAGACATAAGTGCATTCTCCTAAGTTGTACTTAAGGGGGGATGTTGGTGTAAATAATTATTCATCATGGATATTATTACACCTTACTTAAGTTGACTTAGGTACATGCATATTATAATAGTTTGGGTATGAGACACTTGGGTGTTTATGCCACATTGGGATAGTGTGTGTAGGAGAATTTCTACCTTTTATGGTGTGATCTTGTTACTACTCTATCATATCCACTTATTTTGGAGTGAAAATTCCACCTTCGATGGGTGATCCACCTCATGTGGAATATTTTATTGTTTCTCCTACTTACCACACCTATTTCCTACCTATCCTTGTTTCTTATTGAGCCACTTGTCATGTTTGTGTGCTCACATATCCATATAGCCTTGCCTATATAAGCAGGCTCATCTACATTGTATGAAACAATATTTTTTATCTATTGATGAGAATACATTTTATTCTTGTCCTATATTGTGTCTCTCTATTTTGTACATTTCATTGAGCTCTTGATCTTGGCAAAATATCACACTTAGAGTGAAATGCCAGATTCTTAGACATGTTAATAGCTGCAAAGTTATCACAGTAGATAAATACCGGTTCACTACAATTTACCCTAATATCCTTCAACATTTGCTTCATCCACAAGACTTGAGTGTAGTTAGTTGCTACTGCAACATACTCAGCTTCTGCAGTAGATGAAGAAATGCATCATTCTCTTTTTGCTGATCCATGAAACCAATTTCTTTCCAAGAAAGAAAGCTCCACCAGAAGTGCATTTTCTATCATCAGTATCACCTGCCCAATCTGAGTCAGTATATGCACATAAACTGAAATCATCATTTCTAGAATACCATAAACCATATTTTGTTGTTCCTTGCAAATACCGAAATATCCTTTTTACTGCACATTCATGATTTTCTTTAGGATTAATTTGATATCCTGAAACAATACTTACTACATTCATAATATCAAGTCTAGTTTGAGTTAGATATAACATACCACCAATCATAGACTTATACCTTGTCGGATTTACCAGTGTAGAAGTATCCTTGATAGATAATTTCTCACTTGTAGCCATAGGAGTACTTATTGGTTTGGAATTATCCATACCAAATTTTTTCAACAATTCCCTCGATACTTAGTTTGATAGATAAAGATGCCTTTGTCAGTTTGAGTAATTTGCAAACCTAAGAAGGATTTCATCTCACCAATCATGGACATTTCAAATTCATTCTTCATGTTGTTAGAAAATTCCATGCATGGTTTGTCTTCTCCTCCAAAAATGATATCATCAACAAAAAATTCAATAATTAGAATATCATTATCACTGATCTTATAATATAGATTACTATCAGCACTTCCTTTAGTAAAACCAAGCTTCAAAAGATATTTATCCAACCTTGCATACCAAGCTCTAGGAGCCTGTTTCAATCCATATAAAGCTTTCTTCAATCTACAAACCATATCTTTATCATATGTTACTGAAAATACATCAAGTTGCTCAATATAAACTTCTTCCTCAAGCTCACCATTCAAAAATGCACATTTAACATCCATTTGATAAACCTTGTAGTCCTTATAAGCTGCATAGGCAAGAAATAGTCTAACAACTTCAATTCTAGCTACAGGTGCAAATGTCTCACCATAATCAATTCCTTCCATTCGAGAATATCCTTTACAAACCAATCTAGCCTTGTTCCTTATAACTTGACCATCCTCATTCAGTTTATTCCTAAAAACCCATTTAGTCCCAATAACATTCTTATTTTTAGGTCGGGAAACTAAAGACCAAATTTCATTCTTCTCTATTTGATCGAATTCATCTTCCATAGCCTTTAACCAATGTTTATCCATACAAGATTCAATAACAGTTGCCGGTTAAACTTGAGAAATAAGACATACCTCTTCATTTGCTAGTTTTTTTCTTGTCATAACTCCCTTGTTTCTATCTCCAATTATTTGATCTTCAGAATGATTTAATCTTACATACCTAGGGGTCTTTTGAACTTCAGGTTCACTACTCTTATCATCAGTCATAGTTGAATTTTTTGATTGTGTCAGTGTAACCATCTCAGCTTCTTGTATTGGTTGAGGCATTGTTGGTTCAGTTATGATCATTTCCACTGTTGGTTCCCTGTAATATGATATAGAATGATTTATGTACTGTTCATCCACTTTCACATTAGCACTCTCCACAATTTTCTGCAATCTTTTGTTATAACATCTATATGCTTTTCTCTAAATTGAATAACCAAGAAATATCCCTTCATCACATCTAGGATCAAACTTTCCAATTGAATCATCTCTTTTGATATAGCATTTTCTTCCAAAAATTCTGAAATACTTAACAGTAGGTGTATGTCCAAACCATAGTTCATAAGCGGTCTTACCGGTTTCACCTTTGATGTTTGTTGAATTTGTAGACTATTGTACTCACTACTTCTCTCCAGTAGATATGAGGAAATTTGGCTTCCATCATCATAGATCTAGTTGCATCCAAAATGATTTTTTTCTTTCTTTCAACTTCTCCATTTTTTTGAGGAGTCTTAGGTGCAGATAGTTGTCTCCTGATTCCATTTGTCTCACAATAACTGTTAAATTCATGAGAAGTGAACTCACTGCCATGATTTGATCTTAGACATTTGATTTTCAATCCAGTTTCAACCTTCTATTTAAAGATCTTGAATTTCTCAAAAGCTTCAGTCTTCTCCCTTAGAAAAGTCACCCACATCATTCTAGAATAGTCATCAATAATCAGCATGAAATATCTATCAACTTGAAAGCTTCTAGTCCTTGTTGGACCACATAAGTAAGTGTAAATCAAATCAAGTACATCATTAGATTTATCATGTATGCTCTTAAAAGAACTTCTGACTTGCTTACTCAATTGACATTCCTTACATACTGGATTATGAGGCTTCATAATCTTAGTTATATCTCTAACTGCCTTAGTTGAACTGATCTTTACAATACAATCAAAATTAACATGACACAACCTCTTATGCCATATACAACTCTCATCAATATGAGCAATCAAACATGTCTTATTACTAGTGTTCAAATGAAAGATATAACTTCATGTTTGAATACCAATTGCAATCTCCAAACCAGTCTTGTTAATGATTTTGCATTTTCTATCTTTAAACTGAAGTTGAAAAACCTTATACACCAATTGACCAACACTCAAAAGATTATGCCTTAAACCTTCTACATAATAGATATTATCAATGTTATGCTTGCCATCCAAATAAATAATACCTCTACCTTTGATCATACATGCCTTGTCATCTCCAAATCTGACTTGACCACCATTGTATTCTTGCAGGGATAGAAATTTCCCTTTATCTCCAGTCATATGATGTGAGAATCCACTATCAATTACCCATTCATCCTTATCTTCAACTTTTGCTGCCAGGGCTTTTTCTTCATTCTTAATAGCTGGTTCCGATTCATCTTCCTTCAAAGTTTAGATACCCATTCCTTTCCATTTCCAAATCCACTAGCAGAGTCTTCTGTCGGTTCATCTCCAGAGTCATCAGTTACTCCTTCCTCATCTGCTATGTAGCATTGTTTACTCTTCTTGAATTTATATTTGTTTCGGTTAGGCTTAAAAGATTTCTTAACTCTTTCCTCAAACCTTTCATTCCTTTCAGAACATCCAGATGCAAAATGACCAATCTTATTACATGCAAAACATTTAAAAGGTTCTTTTCCTTCATACTTACTTCCATTTGGTCCTTTAGGTATTCTTCTAAAAAATGAGGCTTCAAGTTGCTCAAGTTCTTCATCTTCTTTCCTCATGTCTTCCAAATATTTTGCATATAGGGCTTTCCAATCACTTTTGCTGGTAGATATTGATGAGGGTGCATGAGAAGAAGGTTCAGACTTTACAACTCCAGGAGATCCAAATTCTTCAAGCTCAAAAACAAATAATTTCCCAATCAGAATGTCTTTGTTAACTGAGGTGGTTGCCATTGTTCTTAACTCATTTATAGTAGTTGCCTTCATCTTGTAAGCTGATGGAAGGGTTCTCAAGACTCTGGAAACTATTTCATCTTCACTTAGAAATCCTCCACAACATTGAATTCCCATAACACTCGTATTTACTCTTTCCATAAACACAACAATTCTTTCATTATCTTCATTTTCAAGTTTTCATATCTAACCCAGTAACCATCAAGTTTAGTAATTTTGATAGTAGGATCACCTTCATTAAAAGTTTGTAATTTGTCCCACATAACCTTAGCGGATGATTTGTCAATCAATCCCATAATCTATTGATCAGTAAGTGCACACAAGAGAGATTCTCTAGCTCTACAATCATTTTCAATATCCTTATCTACGTCTGCACGAGTAGGATTGCCACATGTCGGATCATAAGGTGTGTATCCTTTCTTAATGATCTCCCAAATATCCTTTCCATGACATATAAGATGAGTCTCCATTCAAATTTTCCATATCTCATAATTTATTCCATCAAGCTTAGGGATTTCTCTTCTGAAATTTGTTGTCCGTGGATTAGAAGTGTTAGTTGTCATAGGATCTACCACAAGCAATTAAGCTTCTGCAAAAGAGGACCAACATTCTGATACCAATTGTTAGGATAACTGGTGAACAACTAAGGGGGGGCATGAATCAATTGTTAACAGGTTATAACTTTTAATCCACATTACAACCTTAAACAAATCAAATACTAGTAAAGCACATATAGATGTCAGTAGGGAAAGATATCGGTAAACAATACAACTTAGCAATTAACCAGACAATCAATGCAAAGAAACCATACCACATAACACCATTATTTGTACATGGAAAACCCAAAAAGGGAAAAACCACTGTGGGAAGCCTACCCATAGTCAAATGATACTTATGTAGAAAGTATGTTTTACAATGAGGGGCCTGCACTTGCAGAAAGGCACACATCCTAGAGAGTACTGCTCATTATAAAAGAGTCTCACTGACTATAGAGAGGCTACAACCATCTCAAGATAAATGGACAACAATCCAATAGAGTGAACTGCTACAAATAGCATCTACCATGCCTGATTACAATCCCAGTTAAGCTTAGTGCCCGAGGGCTAAATGCTCTTCTGAATCCAATTTGATCACCAATGACTGACCAACTCCTCTACCTAAATGATATTACAATATCCGTACATTAAATTCCTTGACCATGACCTTTTCAATAACCATGATACTTTACAAAGAGTTTCTACCTCATATTTATACAAACCCTAAGGCCTAAACTGATTAGGTCAGCCACCTAAAGATATTACAATAAGATAATTACATAATTCCATATTACAATGATATTCCATGTCGGCTTAAGAACAAAACAATAATAACAAATCCATAAATCATCTCGAGACATCCCGATAACGTGTAGAGTACACATTAGCATGATAACGGTCCATAACCTAGATAATTACCAAACCTATTCTGGGTCCACCACGCCAAAGCAATGTCTTCAAGTAGTTGAAGCACGATCAAAGATCATCTTCAAAATTCTAAAATCCATGAAGAAGTTTCACCAACACCAACTATGCATCCTGTCATGATTCCTTAATGAAAGCTCTGTCATTAAAGCCTTAAACCAGTGTCGGTAAGGGTTTACCAGAGTGTGTGATAGCATCTGATTACCAAGCCAATACCAACTGACCAAAACATGCTCATGGAGCATATAACACATGAAATCAAATATACTTCATTGATCCAAACATGTCGGAAGTGTCCAACAGATAGTCTCTTATGTGGGTAACACTAGATCTTCTACCGGTATCCAAAATTTGTCTATTGGTAACCAACCATAATAGCTAGTATTGACATCAACGACAAAAAATCAATGCAACACATAATAAATTCATCCATAATGCCAACACAATATTCATATACTATGGCCAGGAGTACATAAATATTGCATAGATGGGGAATGCACTTGTATCCAGGCTCACTACCTAGAGCTCACCACTCAAATATAATTGCCCGGAAGGCTACAACCTTCAGGGAAGTCTCACTAACTTAAAATTTGATTACAATGAGGAATTACAATTTTTGAAATAGCATCTAACAATGCAAGAATGATTTTCAGTTAAGCACTAGATCTTTGACTGTACTCGCTCTGTAATATGCTTTGTTTCTACCTCAGTCAGCTACCAGATCACCTAGGAATCAAATGCACACATGAAATTATGCTCAATCGTACCAAAACAAATCACTAAAATAGTAATAGACTGAAAACCAATCGCCAAATCAATCTTATATATCTGATCTTATTAAAATAAGTCTCCTCCAAGTCGGCTTCAAGAAGTGTAACATGTAGCTTAAAGTAGGCTACAATCTTTAACAAAACATAGCACTGGCCAAAACAATTTTCCAAAATTCTTTACCAATATTGACCTCATCATTTGCACCTCAAACTTAGTCACCAAAATCACTGCAATCACCAGAAATCTTACTAGACCAAAACTGCACTGGAATCATCCTGATTTATCGGTTAACTCTTACTTTCGGATAAGAGGAATCATGACCACTGGATCAAATCTCTAAGAATATTTGTCATCAATGACAATCCTAAACCGTGAATCAAGCATCGATAGTCACCGGATGAGTGTCAATTGCCAACAATTGCTTCCAAACTCTCATTTTTAAGCCTGTTGTGTTTTCAAACCCTTTGGAAACACAAGCTTAAAAAGAGGTTTTGGAAGCACAATAAGCTTCAAAATCTCATTTTGAAACTCATGGCTTCCAAACACTCATTTTTAAGCCTATTGTGTTTCCAAACCCTCATTTTGAAGATTTAAAAAATGGTGGTTTGGAAGCACGAGCTTGAAAATGAGGATTTGGAAGCACAAAAGGCTTGTAATTCTAATTTGAATCTCGTGGCTTCCAAGCTTTCATTTTTAAGCCTATTGTGTTTTCAAACCCTCATTTTGAAGCTTCAAATATGAGGGTTTGAAAACACAAGATTAAAAATGAGGTCTTAGAAGCACAATAAGTTTCAAAATCTCAATTTTGAATCTTGTGGCTTCCAAACTCTCATTTTTAATCATGTTGTGTTTCCAATCCATCATTTTAAAGATTCAAAAATGGGGATTTGGAAGCGTGATAAGCTTCAAAATCTCATTTTTAATCTTGTGGCTTCCAAACTCCCATTTTTAAGCCTATTGTTTTTCCAAACCCTCAATTTGAAGCTTCAAAAATGGGGGTTCGAAAGGACAAGTTTAAAAATGAGGTTTTGGAAGCATGATAAGCTTCCAAACTCTCATTTTTAAGGTTGTTTGTGTTTCCAAGCCATCATTTTGAAGCTTCAAATATGGGAGTTTTCAAGCACAATCTAAAAAATTAGGTTTTGGAAGCCTGATAAGCTTGAAATCTCATTTCAAAAGTTGAGGCTTGTAAACTTTCATTTTTAAGCTTGTTGTGTTTCCAAACCTTCATTTTGAAGCTTAAAAAATGGTTGTTTGGAAGAAAAACCTTTAAAATGAGGGTTTGGAAGCACATTAAGCTTCAAAATATCATTTTGAACCTTGTGGCTTCCAAAATCTCATTCTTGAGCTTGTTATGTTTTCAAACCCTAATTTTGAAGCTTCAAAAATGGGGGTTTTTAGGCACAAGCTTAAAAATAAGGTATTGGAAGCACAATAAACTTGAAAATATCATATTGAAGATCATGACTTGCAAAGTCTCATTGTTATTCTTATTGTGTTTGCAAACCCTCATATTGAAGCTTCAAAAATGGGGGTTTAGAAACTCAAGCTTAAAAATGAGATTTTGGAAGGACCATATTCTTGAAAATCTTATTTTTAAGATCGTAGCTTCCAAACTCTCTTTTTCAAACTTTTTGATTTTCCAAACCTTCATTTTTAATCTTACAAAATCGTGGTCTAGTATCACAACCTTAAAAATGAGGTTTTGGAAGCACCATAACCTTCAAAATCTCCTTTTGAAGCTCGTGGCTTCCAAACTCTCATTTTTAAGCCTAATGTGTTTTCAAGCCCTCAATTTGAAGCTTCAAAAATGGGGATTTGAAAGAACAACCTTAAAAATGAGGTTTTGAAAGCACAATATGCTTCAAAATCTCATTTTGAAGCTCATGGCTTCCAAACACTAAATTTTAAGCCTGTTGTTTTTCTAAACCCTCATTTTGATGCTTAAAAAATGGGGGTTTGGGAGCACAATCTTAAAATGAGGTTTTGGAAGCATGATAAGCTTCAAAATATTATTTTTAAGATTGCAGCTTACAAACTCTCATTTTTAAGCCTGTTGTATTTGCAAGCCCTCATTTTTTAGCTTCAAAAATGGGTGTTTGGAAGAACAAGCTTAAAAATGAGGTTTTACAAGCATGATAAACTTGAAAATCTCATTTCATAGGTCGTGGCTTGTAAACTCACACTTTTAATATTGTTGTGTTTCCAAACCCTCATTTTGAAGCTTCAAAAATGGGGGTTTAGAAGCACAACCTTAAAAATGAGGTTCTGGAAGCACATTAAGCTTCAAAATATCATTTTGAATCTCATGGCTTCCAAACTCTCATTTTTTAAGCCAGTTGTCTTTCCAAACCATCGTTTTGAAGCTTAAAAAATAGAGGTTTGGAAGGACAACCTTTAAAATTAGGTTTTGGATGTTAATCTTCAAAATATAATTTTGAATCTCATGGCTTCCAAAATCTCATTTTTAAGCTTGTTGTGTTTCCACACCATCATTTTGAAGCTTGAAAATTTTGGCTTTTGAAGCACAATTTAATAAATAATTTTCTAGAAGCACAATAAGCTTCAAAGTCTCATTTTGAATATCGTGGGTGCCAAACTCTCACTTTTAAGCCTGTTGTGTTTCCAAACCCTAATTTTGAAGCTTCAAAATGGGTGTTTGGAATCATAAGCCTAAAAATGAAGTTTTGAAAGCACGATATGCTTCAAAGTCTTATTTTTAAGATCACTTACACACTCTCATTTTTAAGCTTGTTGTGTTTCCAAACCCACATTTTGCATATTCAAAAATGGGGATTCAGAAGCAAAACCTTAAAAATAACATTTTGTAAGAACGATATGCTTCAAATTCTCATTTTAAAAATCATGGCTTCCAAACTCTCATGTTTAAGCTTATTGTGTTTCCAAACCCTCATTTTGAAGCTTCAAAAATGGGGGTTTGGAAATACAACCTTAAAAATCAGGTTTTAGAAGCACCATGTGCTTTAAAATCTCATTTTGAAGCTCTTGGCTTACAAACTCTCATTTTCAAGCCTGTTGTGTTTCCAAAGCCTCATTTTGAAGCTTAGAAAATGGGGTTTTCAAAGTAGAACCTTAAAAATGAGTTTTTAGAAGGACGACGACCTTGAAAATCTCATTTCAAAAGTTGTGGCTTTCAAACTCTCATTTGTAAGCTTCCTATGTTTCCAAATCCTTATTTTGAAGTTTAAAAAATGGGTGTTTGGAAGTAGAAGCTCCAAAATGAGTTTTTGGAAGCATGATATGCCTTAAAATATCATTTCAAAGATATTGGCTTCCAAACTCTCATTTTTAAGCTTTTTGTGTTTCCAAACCATCATTTTTAAGCTTCAAGAATAGGGATCTATAAGCATAAAATTAAAAATAATGTTTTGGAAGCACTATATGCTTCAAAATCTCATTTCGAGGCTCATGGATTCTAAATTTTCATTTATAAGCGTTTTGTGTTTCCAAACCCCTCATTTTGAAGCATCAAAAATGTGGTTTGGAAGCTAGGCTTAAAAATGATCTTTTGGAAGCATGATAAGCTTTAAAATATCATTTTGAAACTCATGGCTTTCAAAATCTCATTTTTAAGCTTTTTTTGTTTCCAAACCCTCATTTTAAAGATTCAAATATGGGAATTTGAAAGAACAAGCTTAAAAAATGATCTTTTGGAAGCATGATAAGCTTCAAAATCTCATCTTGAAGCTTGTAGCTTCCAAAATCACATTTTTAAGATTGTTGTGTTCTCAAGCCCGAGTAAGTGCACTAAGATGGTGTGCTAAAATGTGGACACACCCTAAAAAACCTCAAAATACTAATAATGTGCATGGGTTATTTTAAATTTTAAATAGCGCATACGCATTTAGGCTCATTTTACTAAGCCTTAACAAAGAAAAACAACATACGAGGTTTATGTTGTAATAAACATGTACATGATTTAGTTTTAAAATCCCCATACACGTTTTGTTGTGAATAATTTTTTTTACTATGGTCAATTAGGTCATTTTCACCCACGGCCACACAATATACTATTTAAGAGGGTTTTGGAGCATAAGATATGCGAATAGGGTTTTTAAGACCAAAGCCATCCACCATGCCAAGGGAACCAAGAGGTAGGAAACTTAGTTTTTTTCATCCTTTTTATCTATTTGATAAATTTTATTCAAAATTTGAATGTGAATTCACTTTTTTTTATTTTTTTTTATTTTTTGTTATAAATGTATGCCAGATTCTAAAAATACTACCCCCCATCATGACACACCTCTTGAGAACTTCGAGCAAAATCCACAAGAGAACCTACAACCAAACCCTCAAGATACAAACCCTTCATCTCCTCCAATAGACCATTCACAAGATACATAAGAGGATTTGATAAATCAATTAACACAAAATACTGCCAAAATAAGTAGATTGGTGAATAGATTGAAGGCATCCGAGAATGAGCATCGTGCATCCCTTACTATAGTCCTAGAATCATTGGCTAGTAGTGCCAATGAAGTTTCCAAACAAGTTACAAAATGGGGAAGCTATAGGGATCGATGTCGTTCTTTTTATGCTAGTGGGTTGTCTTATAATGAAGTGAAAAAAAAAATATAAGTAAAGTACAAATATGTGCTCTTTTTACTAACCCCAAAACCATTGAGACCTTAACTCTTAATTCAAAGAGGTTTCCTATACACTAGTGTAACCTTTTTCTGATGAAAAATGCTTTCTGGAATAGGTGGTGTGTGGTCTTTGACCAACCACCTTGTAATAACTTTGAGGTACCATTATATTTTTTGAGGAAACTATATTGAAAGTTTATCCTCAATGAGAGGCTGAACTATTTTGATATGAGATATTTCCAAGGTAGATGTGGAGGCTCTACCCAAGATAGACCTAGATCTCGGAGGATACTAAACCCCCAAAGTTGCATCCCCCTAGCACCAAAACCTGTGGTCCATGTTACAGTCGCAGTATCCCTAAAAGAGTAGATGGAGGTATAGACTCTTCAGGGGACCACTTCATTGATTAATGTCATCATTTAGCATGGCACACAATTACCACACCCTCTTGGCCTAGATGATGATGCAATACTTGATCCATCTGGCCATGGTGAGCCCATTCAATAAGTGTGTCCTAATTGTTCAGGTATATGCTCTGGGGTGGATATCGATGCTAGTGAAAATGGTTCCACGTCCCATCTATGTACATGTTGCAAGGGTAGATGTCAGACTAGCACTACAGAGGATGTGGCATTAACTGATGATTTGATGGATATGGTGTCAGGTGGTCAGATGCAGACACAAGTGTGTTGATTAGAATTAATAACATTTTATCTATAGATCACTTAAAACTTGTAAATGTAAATAATTTTTTATTTATAGATAAATTTAAATTGATACAAACAATATGCATTTTAGGATGCAGCAACTGGTGTTAATACACTATCTCATATTCCTCCCTCTATTGTTGCAACTATAGCTTCAATGCCTAAGGTATAAATTTTGTAAAATGTTAAAATAGAATAGTACCTTAAATTAAAAAAATATATATATAAGATATACTAACTCTCTTTAATGTATATTTATTTTGCGTTTTGTAGGTGTTGTCAAGGGATCAAATGTCCAAGATTGATAATGTCACACTCTCAGCCACTGATTTTGGTCTAGAAAGCTATGTGGTATCATATTTTGCACACCTCTTATTTATGTATTCTTTTGAATATGCAAGTAATTCAAATTTAGATTTGTTAAATTATATTAATATTATCTACTGATATCTCTTGTGTTAATTTTGTTTCTTTTAGGGTACCCCACGCATGTCTAGGACACCTCCTGGGCGAAAGAAATCCTAGAGGATGCCTAAACATCAGAAGGCTATTGAACACATTTTTAATTGAAACAATTGTTTGATTGAAATTGTCTTAATTAGAACACGTAGATTGATTAGTCTATTTTGTCTCTTTTATATACAACGACAATTGGGCTTTGTAGAATTGATGAATGCACCTGATATGCCAGAGGATCAAGAGAGGGAAGAGGTATGTATGTCTACTTTATTTTCTTGATTTGATGATTATATGCACATGTACATGTGAACTTTAGATAAATTACAATCTTATCATTTTTTATACAGGAAATAGCCATAGCTACTTCATCAATGGTGAGCCCTCCTAAGTCAATAGGAGAAGAATCTCAAGCTCTGGTACACTTTTGTTCTATATATTATAGATTTTTAGTGTTTTTGATCTATATATGTTATTACCTTGTCTTAATTATATTTAACCTAGAATAGGCCCCTTTTTGGTTTGGCCATAATGTGGATCCTCTCAAGTTCCATTTTAAGAGGACTTTTAAGTCTGATAAGGCAAGGAGAGAAAAGACGGTAGATCCCAGATCAACAAATGAGGTAATATATAATTCAATTGCAAAGAAATTATAGTTGAATGTATAGTTATGTTGATAACTGTGAACTATTTTCTACAAAAGGATTCTAACTTGGCTTTTGAATTGTGGTTGTGAAGCCATCTACAGAGCCATGTACTGCATCAAAGAGGCTTAAAAATGAGGTTTTGGATGTTAATCTTGAAAATATCACTTTGAATTGCATGGCTTCCAAACTATCATTTTTAAGCCTGATGTGTTTCCACACCATCATTTTAAAGCTTCAATATTTTGGTTTTTGAAGCACAAGTTTATAAATGATTTTCTGGAAGCACGATAAGCTTCAAAGTCTCATTTTGAATATTGTGGGTGCCAAACTCTTACTTTTAAGCATGTAGGGGTGTTTGGAATCATAAGCTTAAAAATGAGGTTTTGAAAGCATGATATGCTTCAAAATCTTATTTTTAAGATCACTTACACTCATTTTTAAGCTTCTTGTGTTTCCAAACCCACATTTTGATTTTTTTTTAAATGGGGGTTTGGAAGAAGAAGCTTAAAAATAACATTTTGTAATAACGATATGCTTCAAATTCTCATTTTGAATATCATGGCTTCCAAAATCTCATTTTTAAGCTTTTTTTGTTTCCAAACCCTCATTTTGAAGCTTCAAAAATGGGGGTTTGGAAATACAACCTTAAAAATCAGGTTTCGGAAGCACAATGTGCTTTAAAATCTCATTTTGAAGCTCTTGGCTTCCAAACTCTCATTTTCAAGCCTATTGTGTTTCCAAAGCCTCATTTTGAAGCTTAGAAAATGGGGATTTGAAAGTATAAGCTTAAAAATGAGATTTTAGAAGGATGATGACCTTGAAAATCTCATTTCAAAAGTTGTGGCTTTCAAACTCTCATGTGTAAGATTCTTGTGTCTCCAAATCCTCATTTTGAAGCTTCAAAAATGGGTGTCTAGAAGTAAAAGCTCCAAAATGAGGTTTTGGAAGCATGATATGCCTTAAAATCTCATTTCGAAGCAAGAGGATTCCAAACTCTCATTTTTAAGCTTTTTATGTTTCCAAACCCTCATTTTTAAGCTTCAAGAATAGGGATCTATAAGATCAATCTTAAAAAGAACATTTTGGAAGCACTATATGTTTTAAAATCTCATTTCAAGGCTCATGGCTTCTAAATTTTCATTTATAAGCGTGTTGTGTTTCCAAACCCCTCATTTTGAAGCATCAAAACTGTGGTTTGGAAGCACAAACTTAAAAATGATCTTTTGGAAGCATGATAAGCTTTAAAATATCATTTTGAAGCTCATGGCTTTCAAAATCTCATTTTTAAGCTTGTTGTGTTTCCAAACCCTCATTTTAAAGATTCAAAAATGGGAGTTTGAAAGAACAAGCTTAAAAAATGAGCTTTTGGAAGCACGATAAGCTTCAAAATATCATCTTGAAGCTCGTGGCTTCCAAAATCACATTTTTAATATTTTTGTGCTCTCAAACCCGAGTAAGTGCACTTAGATGGTGTGTAAAAAAGTGGACACACACCAAAAAACTTCAATACTAATAATGTGCATGGGTTATTTTAAATTTTAAATAGTGCATACGTCTTTAATCTCATTTTACCGAGCCTTAACAAACCAAAACAATGTACGGGATTTATGTTGTAATAAACGCATACATGGTTTAGTTTTGAAAACCCCATACGCATTTTGTTGTGAATAAATTATTTCTACTATAGTCGATTGGGTCGTTTTCACCCACGGCCACATAATATATTGTTTGAGAGGGATTTTGAGCATAAGATACACGAACAGGGTTTTTAAGACCAAAGCCATCCACCATGCCAAGGCAACCAAGAGGTAGGAAACTCATTTTTTCATCCTTTTTGTCTATTTAAAAAAATTTGTTCGGAAATTGAATGTGAATTCATTGTTTTTTGTTTTTATTTTTATTTTTTGTTAAAAGTGCATATCAAATTCTAGAAATACTACCCCCCAGAAAGACACACCTCCTGAGAACTTAGAGCAAAACCCACAGGAGAACACACAACCAGACCCTCAAGATACAAACCCTTCATCTCCTCCAATAGACCATTCACAAATTGCATAAGAGGATTTGATAAATGAATTAACACAAAACACTACCAAAATAACTAGATGGGTGAATAGATTGAAGGCATCTGAGCATGATCATCATGCATCCCTTGCTATAGTCCTAGAATCATTGGCTAGCAGTACCAATGAAGTATCCAAACAAGTTACAAAATGGGGAAGCTATAGGGATCGATGTCATGATTTTTATGCTAGTGGGTTGTCTTATAATGAAGTGAAAAAAAAAAAAGTAAAGCACAAATATGTGCTTTTTTTACTGACCCCAAAACCATTGAGACCTTACCTCTTAATTCAAAGAGGTTTCCTATACACTGGTGTAACCATTTTCCGATGAAAAATGCTTTTTGGAATAGGTGGTGGGTGGTCTTTGACCAAGCACCTTGTAATAATTTTGAGGTTTCATTATATGTTTTGAGGAAACTATATTACAAGTTTATCTTCAATGAGAGGATGAACTATTTTGATATGAGATATTTTCAAGGTAGAGGTTGAGGCTCTGCCAAAGATAGACCTAGATCCTAGAGTGTACTAAACCCCCAAAGTTGTATCCTCCTAGCACCAAAACCTATGGTCCATGTCATGGTCCCAATAGCCCTAAAAGAGTCGATGGAGGTACAGACTCTTCAGGTGACCACTGCATTGACTAATATCATCATTCAACATGGCACACAATTATCAAACCCTCTTGGCCCAGACAAAGATGCAGTAGTTGATCCATCTATTCATGGTGAGCACATCCAACATGTGTGTCCAAGTTGTTCAGGTATATATTCTGGAGTGGATATCAAGGCCATGGTGAGCCCATTCAACATGTGTTCCCTAGTTGTTCAAGTATATGCTCTAGGGTGGATATCAATGCCAATGCAGATGGTTCCACGTCCAATCTATGTACATGTTGCAAGGGTAGATGTCAGAATAGAACTACAGAGGATGTGGCATTAACTGATGATTTGATGGATATGGTGTTTGGTGGTCAAATACAAACACATGTGTGTTGATTAGAATTGATAACATTTTATTTATCAATCACTTAAAACTTGTAAATGTAAATAAATTTTTATTTATAGATCGATTTAAATTGATACAAATAATATGAATTTTAGGATGCAACAACTGGTGTTAATACACCATCTCATATTCCTCCCACTATTGTTGCAACTGTAGATTCAACGCCTAAGGTATAAATTTTGTAACATGTTAAAATATAATAGTACCTTGAATTCAAAAAAATATATAAGATATACTAACTCTCTTTAATGTATATTTATTTTGTGTTTTATAGGTATTGTCAAGGGATCAAATATCAATATTTATAATGTCATGCTCTCAGCCATTCATTTTCGCCTAGAAAGCTATGTGGTATCATATTTTGCACACCTGTTATTTATGTATTCTTTTGAATATGCAAGTCATTCAAATTTAGATTTGTTAAATTATATTTAATATTACCTACTAATATCTCTTGTGTTGATTTTTTTTCTTTTAGGGTACCCCATGTGTGTCTAGGACACCTCTTGGGTGAAAGAAATCCTCGAGGATGCCTAAACGTCAGAAGGTAATTGAACACATTTTTAATTGAAATAATTGTTTGAAAAGATTAAAATTGTCTTAATTAGAACTTGTAGATTGATTAGTCTATTTTGTCTCTTTTATATACATCGGCAATTGGGCTTTGTAGAATTGATGAATGCACCTTATACACCAAAGGATCAAGAGAGGGAAGAGGTATGTATCTCTACTTTATTTTCTTGATTTGATGATTATATGCACATGTACATGTGAACTTTATATAAATTATAATCTTATCATTTTCTATATAGGAAATAGTCATAGCTACTTCATCAATGGTGAGCCCTCCTAAGTCAATAGGAGAAGCATCTCAGGCTCCGATACATTTTTTTTCTATATATTGTAGATTTTTAGTGTTTTTGATATATATATACATGTTATTACCTTGTATTAATTATATTTAACCTACAATAGGCCCCTTTGTGGTTTGGCTATAATGTGGATCCTCTCAAGTTCCATTTTAAGAGGACTTTTAAGTCCGACAAGGCAAGGAGAGGAAATACAGTAGATCCCAGATCAACAAATGTGGTAATCTACAATTCAATTGCAAAGAAATTATAGTTGAATGTATAGTTATGTTGATAATTGTGAACTATTTTTATAAAAGGATTCTAACTTGGCTTTTGAATTTTGGTTGTCCAACCATCTACAGAGCCGCGTACTGCATCAAAGAGGCTCGATTTTGATGATCCACCACAACTATAGGATCATATAGTATTAGTTGTGGTCATGGAAGGACCAATACATCTAGATATATTCTACATTTTTATTGTATATCAACTTGGACATAGCATATTCCACATTTTTATAAAACTTTTATTGACTTCATATATATTCCATTTTTATATGCATACACAATTATTGTGAATTTTGATATATATAAATGTTGATATTTGACCAATAAATGTGCATTGTGTTAATTATTGTGCATTTTTTTTTATATTGATATTGATATTGATATTCTATACATACACAATCTATTCATTATGCTCATTATTGTGTATTTTGAGATATATATATATATATATATATATATATATATATATATATATATAATTGATATAGTTAATGTTTTCTCAAACAAAGACATACAATTCATTATGTGAGCAATATATCCAAAGAGATCCATGAAATAAGTCTAAATGACAACAAACAAGCTTACATAATTGCAATAAAATATCTTCCAACACATAATCATTAAATTTTTTTTACCTAAAATAGTAGTTGCAAGCTAGGTATTGCCAAAACTAGTGACTTGCTAATCTTTTACTTAAGCTAAAAAAATGTCTTTAGTTGAATTCTACCCCATATAAAAGACTTACCAATTGCCATCAGGGAATAGAAAGCACTGTAACTATGGAATATGATTTGATAATCTTTCTCAAATATTGAGCTACCCCTAGAAAACTCTATGTCTCAATCACAATGAAAGTCTTGGATCGCTTCAAAATAGCTTCCACTTTTACTAAATTCCTAACAATATTTGGATCTTTGTTTGATAAATTTTGATCTTAGCTACTTCATAGACTTGTCTAATCTTTGATCTCAAACTTAGACAGCTATTTGGTGTATTTGGCAATTGCTTTTTTATAATGTTAAATCAATATTAGCCCATGTAATCAACAATATGAATATAAACAACAAAAAACTATTTTCTACATAGATTAAACTCTATTTTATTTACTCTATATATCTCTATTGTATTGAAATGGCCTTTAATTTAAAAAAAACTAGTTTGTGTCTATTTTTCTACAGTTTTTTATGAATTTTTAAAATCCAATTTTTAACCCACTTTTTCAAAAAACCTTGTACTTTTGGTTTGCTAATTTTTTCCCCAGACGAATTTTGTTGCTATGATATAAAGCATTGCAATTGTGGAATATGGTTTGATATAAAGAATTGCATTGCAATTGTTGCTATGATAGAGCATTGAAATTTCCCTCTTAAAAAGTTAATTGAATATTTGCCTATGTAATTAGCAAGTGTCAACCTTTGTTACTACTTTGGTTTTAAGAAGAAGAGTATGTGAACGTAACCAAATCACTTAGAGACCAAATACAATAGGGCTCCCTCAAATTTTACAGAGACAAAATACAATTATGATCACATTTGATCCATGTTAATGATCACTAGATGCTTTTGATTTATTTCCTTTATATCTCTCAATGTGAGTGGTGCGAGAGCACCCTCATGCTCGCAATGGTTAAATTTGGGTTGTTTTCTTGTTTTGTGTTGTTTCATCTAAATAAGGTCATTTGGGATCATTAATTATCATTTGGAGTCATTTGTAAAAGTTTGGGGTTATTTGGATAAAAGATATAAAAGTTGCTCAGTTGTTGTCAAAGTTGTCAAAGTTTGGGGTCAGATGATGGAAACCCCTTGTGTGGTCATAAATAGGCATCTTCAACACGACCCAAGGGTTGAAAAAATTTGTATTGAAGTTTTGAATAAAGTTGGAATCAATTTGGAGACTATTTCTATGTGTTTTCTTGCAATATTGTTGCTCTTTCACATTGTGTGGATTGTACAGATCAAATAAAGGCCCGACTTACTAGAAATGTTAGATATGTGAATATAGTTTCATTTTCACTTGGTTTCATCAATTTTCACCCAATACTTTAGGATATATTGCAATTTCTTTAAAAACTGTAAGAAAACAATCAGATGCATGCAATGCAAGGTTGCTAGATGGGCTAACTTTCATTTTGTCCATTGTGGGCAGGAACTACCAGCACGAAGGAATCCAAGTGGGTAGGTTTACTGGTAGGAAAGCTCTTGTTGTATCCCAACTCACTGAAATGTCCAGAGCCATACCCTACCAACGCGATCTCTCAAGTGCCTTAGGTCCAAAAAAATTTCAAACTTTGATGAACTATTTCTCAGAATCTAGGATGTATAGGATTGATCTATTTAATTCTATAGGGTCATGTGAGGCCCATATACAATTATCTATCTCACATTTTGAAGACTTAGAGCCATTTTCACAAGGTATCATTTTTTCAATTGGTGCAAAAACCATCAAATGCATGCAATGTAAGGTTGCTAGATAAGCTAACTTTCATTTTGTTCATCGTGGGCATGAACTACTAGCATGAGTGCATTTGGGTGGGAAGTTTATAGTATTCAAGCTCTTGTTGTTCCTCCCAACTCACTGGAACATCCAGAGCCAGACCCTACCAACACGATCTCTCAATTGCCCTAAGTCCAAAAAATTGTCAAACTTTGACTGACTGTTTATCAACGTCCAACTTATTATCATTTAAATATACAAAATTTGGCATTTAAATATGTACAAATCAGCTCATGGCCATTTAAATATACAAAATTTTGCCTCTAAATATGCACAAATTAGTTCACGGGCATTTATATTTACAAAAATTAAATATAGAACAATTCGTCGATGATATATACAAAATTCTCAAAATCATTCTACCTTGAACTATAAAATCATTGTAATGCTCCAGCACATTGAACACTTGTAGATGAACCCAAAATCAATCAAGTGATCCTATTGGATCACCTATAACCTATATTGTGTCAAGTATTGCCTCGTGGTCATATTCATGAACTTTCCATAAATTCTTGTTATGAGGTCTACCATGATACTTAATCAATAGAATATTTGTTGCAACAACAAGGTTGGAGAAATGAAGAATATGTCTGTGTGTTTCAAATTCCTCAAACAACCAAACATCAGAATTCTTGATAGGGTATCTCCTAAGCCATGTTCCTTTCACAACAATAGACCCTATTGGGTACTCAATACCCTCTCCATAAATGATTGTGATTGTCAATATTCTTTGACTTAATAAAACAACACAAAAAGTAATTTGTTCCTTCTTCATTGTTCACTTCTACAACAACTGCGTACACATGACTTGCATTTTATAGAATGATATTAATACCAAAAATAATGTGTGATGTAACAAAATGAGCCAAAAGAAAACCTGCAAAAAATATCACCTAGTTCCACTAGGTCTAATACATGGTTGAAATCCACTGATGCTTCCATCTGGTTCAATTGTGATGCTTTAGGAACTTGATATGTATCAATGGGAACTAATGGTCTACAAGACCATTTGTCAATGCACTCTTGTGATTCACATTCTTCCCACAAAAAAAACATACATGAAGAGCAAAAACATGCAATCTATCTAGTATAGATTACTAGTGAACTTGCATTTGAACTTGTAAAATGAGTGCATGTCACTCAATCCCACAATTGTACAAAAATCTTGATAGTTTTCAATTTTAGATTGACTAATCAATGAAAAATATCTATGAACCATAGGCGTAACTGCATTACCTTATCCCATTATAGAGTTACACCATCACACAATTGTTGTTGCATCTATCAACTCAGCACCACCTTCGTACTTCAATTCTTATCTACCTAGGGCTGTTTTTACACATGCTCCTGCACCATTGTGCTCTCCCTTTCCATGTCCAGCCTTAGTGAAATTCCAAAAATATTTTACACTACTTTTCACATGCATCCTAGTCAACCAATAGAACATCCTTGCATTCTTGAATTGTAAGGTGCAATAATTTGACCATATTATGTGTTGGTTGTATTGTATGTTTCTTTCTCTTAAATTATCATAGAAAGTATCCTTGCACAAACTCTGACGAATGAGTATGATCATCACTTATGTAGAAGTGATACTCTCTTAAAACCTTTCTATCCTCCTCTGTGCTATCATCTGCATGCATGAATGCTATGTGTTCAAAAATAGTAACTTGTATAGAATGGTAATAGATAGATTGCACTTCATTTTAAAGTTGTAGTGTGTAATTCTCAACAAAATCAATGATAGAGACAATGGTACCAAGAATAAAATGTTTCATTAGATAACTTGAATCACACATCTAACCACTGAGCTCTATGTGTATGCACTATGTACTCATAAACTAGTTTTTCTTGAGACATTTCATAAATTCAGCTACACATATATCGTTTTTCACTAACTCACATCTCTTCAATTCCTTTCCATCTTTAACCCCATATGTGATTGTCTTGTATTTTTTAAAAGAAACTAGTTTCTTACCAATTTCATGTGTGCTCTCCAAATGTATACATCTTGGTAAATGCTGAAAACCACTGCATGTAGCACAAGAACCTTTCAAACACATCATCTTATAATAAATGCAATCATCATCTCTTTTACATAGAAAACTTGAAATAAATTATCTTGGTGACTTAGGAGGTGCTTGTATATTGCATTCTTGAAAAAGATCATTAGGGTACAAAGTACAACATATATGACGATAAATATCATAGTGCATGGAATATTCAATATGCATCCTACAACAATATGTGGTGCATACATGATTAATCTTAACATAGAAAGGTCTTTCCATTTCAAAAAATCTTTGACTAATTCTTATTTGACAAAACTTTTGAAGAAATCTTTCATATAATTTTGTTTGAGTCATGTCCAAATAGTGTTTGGCATGTGGCTCACTATTTCTAGATCCAATTCACCTTCTAACAACATCTCTTTGATTGGGAAAAACCCTTGTGCTGTCTTGCCAAAAAAAGTCAGTTAATGTTCTTAGTGCATCAACAACAACCTTGTCTTTGTGTGGTAGTCTACCTGAGAACACCCAAAGATAATTATTGTTAGGATTTTCTCTATTTTCTCCGGCCTCTCTAATGCTTTACGTAATGTTGTTCTACTTATGTTTAATGACTTACTTTTTTTCTTATCAAATGATCCTTTTTTATTTTCTTGCTCATTATGCATGATTTAATAACATATCGAGTAACATTAGAATATTTAGTTCGTGACTTTGAACCAATTGCTTGATATGCATCAAATAGATTTCTCACAATAGTTCTTTCACTATTACTTTCAGATGATTTTAAGCCTAGAATTTTTATTGTCTCTATAAATTTCAAATTTCTAATCATTTCAACAATTAATTGGCATCTTCCAGTTTGATTTAAGTTTTCAAAATAGTGTTGCCATATTCTTTTAACCATTATTCTACAAGTTAATTCATGTAATTTATCGGGCATTGGCTTCAAAATATTCTCATCAATGTCAATTAGATACTTTGGTTTCCTACAAATAATTCTAGGAGGTGTTAACATTGGTGCATTACATGCATTAGGTACATTCATTGCATCAAATTGAGTTGGTGTATGTTCATCATTTGACAAATTATTCATTGTATTTTCTTCAATTGCATTAGGGTCATTCGGTAAATCAAATGTTGTTGGTGCATATTCATCATTTGTTTGATTTATTGATTGTGATTTCTTCTTCAATTGCATTAGGTTCATTTGGTACATCTAATTGAGATAGCATACCTTCTTGTCACATTTTTCTTAGTTCATGTAATCTTTTCATACGATGCCTTTGTCTTTCCTTTTTAGCCTCTCCTTGTTTGGTTGTTCCTCGCTTGTTCTTTCCCATCATTAATAACTATTGTCCTAAATAAAATCATTTTGCACATATATGTTGCAAAAACTTATACAATCAAATCACCATAAAAATAAGTATTATCATTATTTTTAATAATTTAAACTATTAAACAATCAAAATAACATTGAAAAAACTAATTAGAACAACAATTCAATCATTTGAATTCATGCAAAACAAAATTTTCACTTACTTTAAAATGAAATTTTCACAGGATCGCAAAATCAGTTGTAGCGGGGCCTTCAACAAGTTCCAAAACTCCTTTTGTGGTCATTGAGGTCATTGACCAAATAATAATATGTGAAAGAAATGTGTACAAGTAACTTTTAGTTAACCCGTACGCATATTTAGTCCCTAAAAATACCTCAACAAACCAATGTTCATAGTTCCCATAACCTGTATGCACTTCTTATGCTAAAAAACCATACGTGTTACTTAAAGTAAAGAAAGGGTGAAGGAAAAGAGAGAAAGAGAGAGAGACAGAGAGAGAGAGAGAGAGAGAGAGAAAGGGAAATAGAGTTGGGGAGAGAGAGAGAGAGAGGGGGGGGAGGGAGAGGGAGAGAGAGGGGGGAGGAAGAGAGAGAGAGAGAGAGAGAGAGAGAGAGAGAGAGAGAGAGAGAGAGAGAGAGAGAGAGAGAGAGAGAGGTGGAAAGGGAAGAGAGGGAGAGAGAGAAGATTAGAAAGAAAGTGACACCATATGACCCCTTAGGACACCATACAACCCCTTAGGATATCATGTGGTCTTACTTGGGGTCGTATGGTGTGCTAAGGGGTCATATCAGGATGTTAGGGATCATGTGGGGTCCTAAGGGGTTGTATGGTATGCTAAGGGCTAGGGTGATATGAAGTTATTTTTGTAAGCAGTATTGGCACTACATTTTATATTGTAATAATGGTTCATCTTGCCCCCTTAGGACACCATATGACCCCTTAGGACACCATACAACACCTTAGGATATCGTATGGTCCTAAGGGGTCATATAGTGTGCTAAGGGGTCTTATGGTGTTGTTAGGGATCATGTGGGGTCCTAAGGGGTCATATGGTGTGCTAAGCAGAGTGATCAATACTTATTTGTGTAAGCAGTATCGGCACTACTTTTTATATTATAATAATGGTTCATCTTTTCCCCTTAGGACACCATATGACCCCTTAGGACACCATACGACCCCTTAGGAAACCATATGACACCTTAGAACACCATACGATGCTTTAGGACATTGTGTGGTCCTAAGGGGTCATGTGGTGTGCTAAGGGGTCTTATAGTGTTGTTAGGAGTCATGTGGGGTCCGAATGAGGCCACACATGTGTTAAAACACCATATAACCCCTTAGGACACCATACAACCCTTAGAATATCATATGGTCCTAAGGGGTCATGCAGTGTGATAAGGGGTCTTATGGTATCATTAGGGGTCATGTTGGGTCCTAATGTGACCACACATGTTAAAACACCATATGACCCCTTAAGACACCATACAACCCCTTAGGACATCATATGGTCCAAAAGGGATGTATTGTGTGCTAAGGGGTCATATGATATCGTTAGGGGTCAAGTGGGATCCTAGTGGTGCCACACATGTATTACAACACCATATGACCTCTTAGCACACCATACAACCCTTTAGGACATCGTATGGTCCTAAAGGGTCATGTGGTGTACTAAGGGGTCTTATGGTGTCATTAGGGGTCATGTGGGGTCCTAATGGGGCCACACATGTCTTACAATACCATATGACTCATTAGGACACCATACAACTCCTTACAATATCATATGGTCCTAAGGGGTCATGTGGTGTGCTAAGGGATCATATGGTGTCATTAGGGGTCATGCGGGATCTTAAGGGGTCGTACAGTGTGCTAATGACCTGGATGATCTAAACTTATTTTTGTAAGCATTATTGGCACTGCTTTTTATATTATAATAACGGTTCATCTTTCTCCCTCAGGAAACCATATGACCCCTTAGGACACCATACAACCCCTTAGGATATCATATTGTCCTAAGGGGTCATGTGTTGTGCTAAGGGGTCTTATGGTGTTGTTAGGGGTGTTGTGGGGTCCTAATGGTGCCACAGATGTGTTACAACACCATATGAACCATTAGGACACCATATGACCCCTTAGGACATCATATGCTCGTAATGGGTTAGTGATGTGCTAAGGGGTCACATGATGTCGTTAGGGATCATGTGGGGTCCTAATTGAGCCACACATGTTACAACACCATATGACCCCTTAGGACATCATATTCTCCTAAAGGGACATGTGGTGTGCTAAGGGGTCACACGATGTCGTTAGGAGTCAAGTGAGGTGCTAAGAGGCCATATAGTGTCGTTAGGGATCATGTGGGGTCCTAATGGAGCCACACATGTGCTACAGCTATGAGGCCCTACCTCGAGCCATCATAGCATTTTAGTTATTTTCATGTTAGACCTATTATTGTTACTATATTTTGATGCATTATGGACATAGATTTTATATGATCTAGTGTTTTGGATAACATTGATATGATTATGTCGTTTACTTTGATTTGCAGTACTTTATTTTGATGCTAGAAATTATGGATGCATGGTCTATAAATGATTTAATTCCATGATGATTATGATGATGCAATTTAGTAGACTATTTTATGTGGATGTTATTAGATAATTGGAAACTTGATTATTATAATTGAAATTGTATGCCATGTCTGAATTGTATTCTTTTCATATGATAATATTATATGTGATTTTTGGAATTACTAATGTGCAAAGTGAGATGTGCAGGAAAATTATTCCATGTGACCATGGAAACTATTCAGAGAATCAAGCCTAAACCTATGTGCATTTGTGAAGCCAAGCGTTGTCTATTTAGAGAGACAACACCTCGTTTGTAAATGTGTTTTAATTTGTAAATGTTTATGCTTGGATGTGTGTTTAATTTGAAAATTGTTTAATTTATTAATTCCAAAAAAGGGACATTGCCATGTGTATTTTAGTGATGTGTAATTTTTTGTGGTGTCACTTGACACAGGTGTTGTAGAGTGAGATGGTAATGGCATGTCCTTTGGAAGGAATTTTTTTTACCAATGCATTTTTCAATTATCCTAGTATGGTCCCAAGAAAGTATTGGATAGGGAGTCATTAGAAAGGTCAACTCAGGGTTGACCCGTAGGTAAACTTTGGGTGAGTTTCTAGAGGGTTAAACTAACTCCTAGGGTCAAGTTAGGGGCATTTTTAGTGGTCCATATGATGTACCTATGGATGAAGGACAAAAATAGCCATGTGTCCACTCCCTAGGGACTGTTTAGTCACCCCAAAAGTTGATTTTTTCAAGTTGGCCGAATTTCAACTTTTGAGGATCCTACCTAGGTTAGACAACCCTCCTCATGAGTGACATTGCTCTTTCCCTTTCTTTTTACCTTTTTGAGGTGCCTTGGCTAGAGATTTTGTAAGGTGTTGGGAAGACCAACCAATTAACATCCCTCACCCTTCCCAAGAGGATTGGAAAGAGTGGGCAGTGTCTTCTTAGGGATTGGTTTGGGAGGGAGAAGTTTGATATCCCACTCTCCATTTTTGGAGACATAGATTTTCTTGAGAAATTGGTCTTGGATTTGGAGGTTTTTGTCTTGTCTTGTGAAGGAAAAAATACTGGATTTGGGCAGCTCTCCTACAACTTCTATTCATCCTTTTGGCAGATTTAAGGTTGGTTGGTTTACTATCTCATTTATGTTGCTTTGTATTTGAAAAGATTGTTTGTTGTAGTTGTTTTTCCATTGTTGATTTCTTAGTATGTTTAGGAAGATGTTGAGTTCTTCCCTATGTGTTTGTGTTATTGAGGTTTTATGATATTGTTTTGGGAGTTTTCAAGGCCAAATCACCCTTAGGAGGGTAAAGTGGCCTTGGGGTGAAGGGATGTTTGACAACCTTTGAGTGTAGAGGCTCTCTTTGGAAGAGAGTGACTCGCAAGGGATTATGGGACCCTTGTTGCATAGTGTTTTGTTTATGCAATGGGGGTCATAAGGGGAGTTTGTTGGCTTGTATTCCTTGGGGGACATAAGGAATTGTTGGAACAAGTTTGGAACTTGTGGATGTGCTTCTTGGTAGCCTTGCTATGGCGTTATGTTCTCCTACTTGCAGAATTCTCCTCTAGGTATTTGGTCCACCTTCACTCCACTTGAAAAGTCACATAAGTGATGTTGTTTATCCTTGGGTTGGGAGTGTTAATGTTGTAAGTTTTATTTCTTGTATGTATATTGATTGTGAGTCTTCCATTTAGCCTTGGCTTTCCTAGCTCCGGGGTGGCTTCTTGTAAGCCTAGGTTGGGAGGTGAGCCTCCATGGTCACAACCTACAAGTTTTTATTGCAGGTTTGCTTGGGAAAAGATTGGAAGGGAAGCTACGATTGATCCTATTATTGTTAATTTGTATTTAGTTGCCAAATAGAAAATAAATGTATTTGGGAAGCCCTCATTTACTAAAAATGAGAGGCTAGGTTTTGTATCTACCTATTTGTAAAAGAAATACCATGATGTATTAAATGTATTTATTTGACTAAGTTTTATCATGAAACAAAATGTATTTTTTCATTAGATTATAATCTTGCAAAAAAAGAATAAAATTTGAAGTCATTTCTCTATAGATATTTGAGCTATTCTTTATTGGTATTTTCTTTTTGGAATAGATTAGAAATGAAATTTATTTATGCCTACTAGCTATTGTAAAAAGAAAGGAAATAAATAAAATGTTGTAGTGCAGTTATTAGTAAAAGAAATGAAATATTGCTTATGTCTATAGTTTGAACACAAAATAAATAAATAGACATTTTAGAGTTAATATTAATATGCTTTACATCTTGTTTCTATTGATAAAAAAATAAATTAGATAAAGATAGTTGCAGTTGTTAATAATTTCTATTACTGTCATAATTTTCCTAATCTGAAAATACATGCATAGTAGAAAGTAAACAAATCTAGATCTAGTTATTTTAAATGATTACTTAACTATGTGTTTTGATAGAAGGAAAATTTATACTATTCTATTTATTTAATCATATCCTACTCTAAGTTAGGAAATACTGAGTGAATCATTTAAGATTATAAGTATATACATATATTTATTCTCCAATATATATACATATATATTTATATTATAAAAAAAGAAGTTAAGTTTAATGCCTTTATATATAAAAATACACACACACACACACACACACACACACACACACACACACACACACACACACACACACACACACACATATATTTGACATATTATATTCGGAAAATGAAATATGTGATAATTTATATTTCTAGTTCATTCCATATAAATCTGCATGTTCACACGGTCATATATATATATATATATAATTATTTTGAAACAAAATATATATATATATATATATATATATATATATAATTATTTTGAAACAAAAAATATATATATATTAAAAAAAGGAAATTAACCATGGATGCTTGCGAGCTCCCTGTGGATGTGTCCACAAGGCGGCTAGGGCCGCACGACCCACAGGGTGCCCGCAACCACCATTGTGGGCCGCGACCCATAGCCATGGCCATGACCGTCCTGTGGGTGGCCACCCACAGTGGCCGCCACCTCCAACTTCAACCCCTGTGGCCTCCCTTTCAGTCTGCTTTCTCTTCCCTTTGGCCTCCCCGAATATCTTTGGCCTTGGTTAACCCCCATCACCTACACACACATACACAAGAAAAAATAAAGAACAAGCAGACCTAACCCAATTTCAGGTTAGGGTTAGCTTGATAAAGAGAATTTTAAAAAGAAAAAAGGGAGTTTAGTTATAGAGTTTACTCAACCCTAGTTAGGGTTCAAAATATTTTATTAATATAAAAAAAATGAGGGGGGAATTCCTTTTCAATTTGAAATGGGTAGAACCCATTTGTATTAATTAAATAAATAGGAAAGTATATCTACAATTAATTTTGATGAATATTATCCTTAAATAAAAACCATATTTCTTTATGTAGTTATATATATATATATATATATATTTTGAAGTTAAGTTAAAATCTCTTTTGTAAATTTAAGTATTGGATTTTATTAAAAAGTAAAATGTTTATTTAAACATATTAGGTCAATAGTTGATATTTAATATCTAGGGGAAATAAAAATACGTCTTTAATATGAAATGAATATATTAAGAAAATATTATTTCAATTTGGTTAACTTAATTAGTCTAATTTAAAAGCGTATTCGCATTTGCTCAATTGATTATTTTTAATATGAGTTAACGTTATTTTATTTAGCCCTTAAGTATTTAAATACTATTGAGATAATTAATATCTCTTGATTTATTAATGGAGTATTTTAATTAGGGGAAATTAATTAATTTAGTTGAATTAATTAATCAAGTGGTGACGACCCCCTTGAGGAATAATTAGTCTGCCTTAAATGTTGACGCTGTAATGATGGAGTTGATTAAATCAACTTTAGGAAACCATTCTATTTAATTCCGAGTTAACATTTAGTTAAGACAATACTTATTTATTCCATTTTAAACATTAGAGTATTCAGTATTTTTTATGTTGATTTAAAAAAAATTGTTGTTCCTTTTTTGCCCAAAAAGTTTGGGCATGACATTTTGGTATCAGAGCAAGGTTTCCAGCACTAGGAACCTTTCTCCATTACGTTTCGCTTTTAATATTATTTTCTTTAAGAATTGTTAATTATTTATTTATTTACTTTATTTTATTTTATCGATCATTAAGGATGTCGCCAATTACACAAAAAGCTTGTAAGCGTAGTAGGAGTCCTAGATATGCTCGCATGGCATGCAAAGATGTTGTGCAGGATGAGCCGGTACCAGACGGGGATCGGGAAGCTCCTCCTGAACAACCAAATGAACCCAACCAAGACATTTTGGTTACACTTCAGAACCTGATAGGAACAGTTCAGGATAGACTCCCAACAGTACATCATTAGGCAGAGCACCAGAATTTTGAGAGTCATAGATTTGTAGCTAGGGAGTGGAGTAGGAGTCCACCTCCTAACCGTATAGAAGCCCAGGCTGAGCATGAGCCTAAGTCAGTCCATCTACCTAAGGCACCTCTAGTAGTGGCACCAATTATTTTTGATAGAGCACCCTATGATCCCAGAGATCAAATCAGAGAGATTTTACATCTTCAGCCACCATCATTTGCAAGATCTACCAATGGGGTCGATGTTGAGGCTTGGCTATTGAGTTTAGAGAGGTGCTACAGATTGCGTCCCTATGAGAGAAATTTGGAGGCATGAATTTCCATTCACCTTTTGAGAGGGACGACTTCCACACGGTGGAGGAAGGAGGAGTACAAGATGATGAATACTAAGAGGGGGGTGAATTAGTATACCAAAAAATACTGTACTTAAGCACTTCAATAGTCTAGCAGTAAACCGTTAAAATAGTTTAACAAACAAACCAGTTAACATACATGCAAACCAAATAGAAAATAAGGCATTCACCCATAGAAGCACAATCACCATAACACAAGAGATTTAGATGTGGAAACCCAAATGGGAAAAACCACGGTGAGATGAAACTCACAAGTAACTATCTGCAGAATAGTAACCAGACCGGTTAAGGTCATACAATGTTCTTTACCAGAATAGATCCTGTTAGGAATCTCAATCTCTGTTAGGAGATAAGTCTGATTAAAGACTACCTTGTGAGAGGATTTCAGATCCACAGATGTGAACCACCTTGTTAGAGGATTTACAAAGGCTTTTATGGGCCTACCCAGTTAAGGGTTTCTGACTTGTCAAAGATGTGAGTAATCAACAAGTGAATGATCTAGAAAATGGCACAGTCTGCTTGATTAGATCCATTGTAGCTCATAGCTAATGCTCTTCAGCATTACTTTAGTCTTCAATAAATCCACACTTTGTTGCAGTACACAGACTTGATCTTTTCAGTTAAGATTATACATATAAGAGCTTCAACGACCACCCAAAACCTAACAAACACACTCATACATACACATTCAAAACCCTAGACATGATTTTCTTAAAAGGAATCTGATTTCATGTCGGTCCAATAGGATTACATTGCAAGTTCCTAGGTTCATTGTATCTAGACACATTTGGTAACACGACACAAAATCACCCTCAAAGTGTCGGTGGATGGTAACTCATCACAAAAATATATTGGTTGGTAACTCATCACAGAGTATTACTGATTTATACAACTTTTTTGGTTACCGGTTGGTAACCCAGATTAATATCGGTTCAAACAAATTTCCAGTTGACAAAATTTGAAGACTGGGAAAAAGATAACTGTCACTTCTAGCTCCTTTGCTCTGCTCCGCTTGAGATCCTTAAACCGCTTGATCTCTCTATGCCACTTGGGTCTTTATACCACTTGAGATCGGTAAAACACTTTCTTCATAACATCAATAATCTAAAGAATGCAACATGATACCGGTTTGGAACAATTACCGGTTGAGCATAATTCATACATTCACAAAGTGATTGCATAGCAAGTGTGTTTCCATCAATGATAATCACAACATAATCATCAAAATGCCAACAATCTCCCCCTTTGGCATTGATGGCAACACTTAGGAAAAAAAAATTTTGACATCTAAGTGTTTTACAACAAAATTATGCCATAATCAAAAGTACTCCCCCTAAGCATATACACTATCCCTTTTGTAGAAAATACAATATATACTACTTCCTTATAGAGATAAACATGAAAGTATACACAGCATGCATTAAAATTTAGAATACTACTACCCCTTTGCCAATAATGACAAAGTACAGCTGAAAAACCCATGTTCCATTAGCATTAATAACTGATTTAAAAAGTTTATGACAATAAAGAGTGAAACTTGTCAAAAACTAATTTAAAGTCCTGCATAAATGTCTTCATGGATAAAGACCATGATTCAAGTAATGAGGTAGCAACCTCATTCTCCGTTTGCATTTGATAGACCTGCTCTTCCATGGCATCCAAGGTATTCATCTCTTGAGTGACCATTAGAGCATCCAGATTTAGATATCATTTGTGAAGAATTTGCAGTCTTGGTAGTAGGACCAGTTGAAGTTCCTACAAATTATGTGTCTGGTTGCTTATCTCTACCTCTATTCTTGCAGACTAGAGTTGAATCTGGTGAGAGGTTTGTCCATATGTGGAGAAGGAATCATATGGCGTCTTGAAGGTGCTTATAAATGACTCCATATCAGATTGCAGTTTGGCTTTCTGAGCAAGCACATCATCACAGATAGATGAGGTTGACATATCTTACTTAGAAATAATTTTCCCTCATCCATTGCATCTCTAATGTCCTTCTATGCCTTCTATAGATCAAAGCAGAGCTTTGTTAACTTTTTCACTAAGGAAGTGTCCAGAGCCTTTTGATGCTCCTTCTTGGCATTTGCTTCTACAACATATTCTAGGCTTTGCACCTGGTCTTCTACAACTGAGCATAGGAGCTTTAATTATGCAAGAGAGGAATCAGTACTGGGGAGGTTGGTACCGGGTATCAAACCGGTAAGAGTGTCCACCACAGCTTGGATCACATCTTGCTCTTTCTTTCTCCTTATTGCTTCCAGGCGTTCTTGGGCAACCTTAATGCTCTGCAGCAACTCTAATTTGTTTACAGACTGGAGGTCAATGGGATTGGTAATATCAGCCAGTTTGGCTTGACTACCGGTTGCCTTTGGGGTCTCCATCTGAGTGCTCAGTGCCGCTCCCTCTTTCTCTTTAGCTCTTTTCTTGTCCTCTTCCGCCTTCTTTTTCTCCTCTTCTTTTCGCTTCTCTTCTTCTTCATCCTTCTTCTTTTTCTCCTCTTCGTGCTTCTTTTTCTCTTGCTCCTTTCTCTTCTCCTCTTCTTTTCTCTTCTCCTCTTCCTTTTTCTTCTCCTCTTCCTTTTTCTTCTCCTTTTCCTGTTCCACTTCCTTCTTCTTCTTCTCTTCCTCTTGTTTCTTTTTCTCATCTTCTTTTCTTTTCTTTTCCTCTTCTAGTTTCCTCTTCTCCTCTTCTAGTTTCCTCTTCTCCTCTTCCTTTTTCTTTTCCTCCTCTTTTCTCTCCTCTTCCACTTTTTTCTTCTCTTGTTCCTTTTGCTTCTTTTCCATTTCTGCCTGTTTTCTATTTTCTTCCTCCTATTTCTTCTTCTCTTTCTCTGCATGTTTTCTCTTGTCTTCAACCTGTTTCTCCTGACCTTCTATTTCTATTGGTGCATCTGGAGTAACATTTTCACCATTCAAGGCATCAACATCAATCAGATCCAATTGAGTAGTGACCGGTTCTCCTTCACTATCATATACTTCATCTGGTTGAGTGATTTATGGTTCTTGCTCAGCTTTCCTGTTGGCTTCAGCCACTTGATGGAATCTTAAAGTTGATTGAGCAAGGGAGTGGGTATCTTCGACCACTTCCGAAACTTTTCCTTCCAACAACAAGAGTCTTCTTCTTCTCATGAAGAAGAGGCCCTTATATCTCTCCACCACTTCATATAGTTATGTTTTGGGCACATTAGGAAAGTATTGTGCAAATACTTCCTCTCTTATTTCTTGTTCCTTTTCTATGGCAATGTGCCACTTGTTATCTAAAGAATTATACAAAGAATCAGGTGTCTCAGATTTAATTTCTGATGGCCACCAGTCATTAATACATAAATAATTAATAACTTCCTATTCAACTTCTTTTCATCATCATTAAAATCATCAAAGCACTCTTTCAAATCACCAAGTACTTTTCTTATAATATTCTTAATTGTTCTTTGACAATGAGTCAAAGGTTTGTAAGATGAAATATCAATATTTACCGGTGCAGATGTTGCCAGGTCACTCTTTGTCTTTTTCCTCTTTTGCCTAGTCTTCTTAGGTTGTTCTTCAGAGACAGTGTCCTCTAAGTCTGGTGTATTGCTTTTTGTCTTCCGCTTCCTCTCAAAGACTTTGGTGGGTTCCACTTCTAGTTTCTTCTTTGTTGGTGACCGCTTGGTCACTTTGGGACTTGATGTGATAACTGGTGTTGATGATGAAGGCACTGCCTTTCCCTTCTTTACTGAGGGTTCTTCAATCGGTGTAACCCTTTCCAAATAGGTGTCGGTTCTCTTTGCCTTTGGATCAAGGGGTGAGGTGATTAGGGTAGAGGCATACCCATCTAGCATGTCATACATTACCTCATATCCCATCAGTTCCACTTCTTCCTGTCTAGGCTCAACTGCCTCCATTATACACTCATCAACTTCGATGGTGAAGCAGATGTCCTCCTCATACTTCTTGACAATATCACTGGATATTCTTACCCTTTGGTTCATTTTGCATCTGAACTCATCAAAGTATTTGTTCAGCACTTCCGGATAACCGGTTCCTACCGCTTGTAGGCTTTCCTTGATTTGCTTTGTCACCAGTTGGTCAGCAGACCACTGAATATCACCTACTCCTGGAAAATAGCCTTGGAAGTAGAAGAACAACCCAGCCAATAGTTGTCCAAACTTAAATCTCAAGGCATTGTCTTGTTTGATTGACTTGAGGTTCAACAGAAGTTGTCTTTGCATACAAGTGCATAGATCAAATGATGCATCTTCCTTGATCATCCTATGGGCGGTATTTACCATTGTAGCAGAGACAGAGTTGATTCTGATGGCATGGAACATTTGGTATCCTATCACCATACATGCATATTTGACCAGATCATTCGTGATGGAATTAACAGTCATTCCTCATAAATCGCTCACTGAACCGGTGAGCTTAGTCATTTTTGTCTTGCTAATCTTCCTTAGGGCTGGCACTTCACCGACATTGCAGAAACTGGTGATGGCATGAATTGCTTTTGGTGTAATATCATGCATCTACTCTAAGTACATTTTATCACCGTGTACTCTGCTCAGAATAATGCAAATGTGATCATTTGAAAATTCTTCTAGGAAATAGACAATATTTTGAAGTTTCTTCTTTTCCAGAATGTTGAATTCTGGTTTAATCTTTTTGTCCTTCCCACAGAACAAACTCAACTGAGAATAGATCATCAGAGATCCTAGATCTTCAATCTTACAGTCAATTTAATCGAAAATGCCTTCCTCCACTATAACACCAACGGGTATTTGAGATAGGGCATTGTATTTTTCCTTCCATTGAATGAAGTCTACAGAATCATCAGGTGCACTAGAACTAGCATGTGATGCGGAAGCCATGATAAACAAAGAATTGTGAAAAATACCTTCGTAAGTCAAAATTTAGGGCATGCAATTTAAACTTCGCTACACACTCCTTTGGTTGCTGAAATACCGCTTTGTGTTCTATACTTCACCAACAGATGTTTGCTTCTGATTCTTTTTTAGGATTTTGATAAATTATTTGAATCACAATCTAAATCACTTTCCTTCACTCTGTGCTTGAAAACTTCTTCGCTCGTGAACTAATAAGTGAAAATGACTTTGAAAAATTCTTTTAAACAAGTTCTTCACCTACCACAATAAATTCTCCACTATTAGGGTGTAAAACCTAATTTTCCTTTTACCATTTCTAGTCTTCTACCAACTGACAGGTATCACATACGAGTTGAGGTCTTTTACCGGTGTAAACCAAGGGTATGAGATATTTCACCATTTTCTCCCCCTAAGCTTTTCTGATGCTTAGTTTGTTGGTTCAACAACTTACACACTAGGTGCAGAAACCGGTTCTTCTTGAATCACTTCTTCTGGCTTCTTCTTCCAGGTTTTCTTCATATCCACTTGAACAATTTTAACATCAATCTTTCCTTTTGGAGTGACTGGTATATCATCTGATATACTCTTTCTTCTTCTACAGAATCTTGTTGTATGACCTGGTTTGTTGCAATGATAGCAAACAATTCCAGGTGCTCTCCAAGGTCCATTATTCATGTTTCCATTCTTCCTTCTGCATGTTGCAATAGTGTGACCATGACCATGAAAAATCACATAGATTGCTCTCCATTTGGTTGCCACTTGATAGTCACCGCTACCTGACTGATGACTATAGGTATTAAACTGGTTTGGGTTCCGGTTCTTAGAGGATTCAGGTAAAACTCCTTGACTCCTTTGAGGATACCTTCCAGTATTCTGCATGACAGACCTGAATTCAAATGCTCTATGCCCAAACTTGTTGCATGCATAACAATTTCCATTGAATCTATTGGGTCTAGGCTTATCGTTTAGAAAATGAGGAAAATTATTATAAGCCTTACTTCTACATACATTAGCAGTGTGTCCTTCCTTGAGATAATTAAAGCAAACAGCTTTGAACTTTTTCTTACCTTTATCCTTTGATGTCGGTTGTTTCTTTGATGCTCCATATTTTGTTCCAGAGGTCTCACCTTCCTCATAATTAGAGAAACCAAGTCCATTGGTATTCTTTACTGGTTTAGCTGATTCAAGCTTTTGTTCTAGCTTGACAGTGCTCTTATTGAATTTGACAAGTATTTCCTTTGACTCAGTGAGTTCTTTGGAAATAACAGCATTGGATTCCTTCAAGGTTGCATTTTCAGAAATAGCCAAGTTTAGTTCACCTTGGATTCCTTCCTTTTCCATTTTATTTTCAAGAAGATGAGTGGTAAGTGCATGGATTTCTTGCTTCATCTTGGAGATCTCATGATCTTTGTCTTTTACCAGATCTTCAGCTTTCCTCCGGTTCTCAAGCTCTTGACAAATTCTGATAGTTAGTCCTTCAAGTTCCCTTCTTAGGTTGGCATTGGACTCATTCAGTTTTTCAACTTCTTGAATTAGGGCTTCCATGTCCGCTTCATTAGAAGAACTATTTTCTATTAGCTCCATCAGTTTTTCAGCATGCTCTCTTCTTTTTGCTTGAGAGGCCTTATATTTGACCTTAAGTTCATCATAGGGTTGCTTAGTCTGAGTGATCCGATGAGTAAGTTCCCTCACAGTGTATTCCCCATATCTCTTTCCAAGTGGTTAGACTTATAGAAAGGTTCGCTCTAATACCAATTGATGAATACTAAGAGGGGGGTGAATTAGTATACCAAAAAATACTGTACTTAAACACTTCAATAGTCTAGCAGTAAACCAGTAAAATAGTTTAACAAACAAACCAGTTAACACGCATGAAAACCAAATAGAAAATAATGCATTCACCCATAGAAGCACAATCACTATAACACAAGAGATTTATATGTGGAAACCCAAATGGGAAAAACCACGATGAGATGAAACTCACAAGTAACTATCTACAGAATAGTAACCAGACCGGTTAAGGTCATACAATGTTCTTTACCAGAATAGATCCTGTTAGGAATCTCAATCTTTGTTAGGAGATAAGTCTGATTAAAGACTACCTTGAGAGAGGATTTCAGATCGACAGATGTGAACCACCTTGTTAGAGGATTTACAAAGGCTTTTCTGGGCCTACCCGGTTAAGGGTTTTTGACTTGTCAAAGATGTGAGTAATCAACAAGTGAATGATCTAGCAAATGGCACAGTCTGCTTGATTAGATCCATTGTAGCTCATAGCTAATACTCTTTAGCATTACTTTAGTCTTCAGTAAATCCACACTCTGTTGCAGTACATAGACTTGATCTTTTCAGTTAAGATCGTACATACAAGAGCTTCAATGACCACCCAAAACCTAATAGCTACACTCATACACACACATTCAAAACCCTAGACATGATGTCCTTAAAAGGAATCTAATTTCATGTTGGTCCAATAGGATTACATTGCAAGTTCCTAGGTTCATTATATCTAGACACATTTGGTAACACGACACAAAATCACCGTCAAAGTGCCGGTGGATGGTAACTCATCACAAAAATATACCGGTTGGTAACTCATCATAGAGTATTATCGGTTTATACAACTTTTTTGGTTACCGGTTGGTAACTCGGAGTAATACCGGTTCAAATAGATTTCCGGTTGACAAAATTTAAAGACTGGGAAGATGATAATTGCCACTTCTGGCTCCTTTGCTCTACTCCGCTTGAGATCCTTAAACCGCTTGATCTCTCTATGCCGCTTGGGTCTTTATACCGCTTGATATCGGTAAAACACTTTCTTCATAGCATCAATAGTCTAAAGACTACAACATGATACCGGTTTGGAACAATTACTAGTTGAGCATAATTCATACATTCACAAAGTGATCTCATAGCAAGTGTGTGTTCATCAATGACAATCACAACATAATCATCAAAATGAAAACACAAGAATGATTTAGCTGGGGACACTATCACTTGGGACATCTTTACAAAGAGATTCAGAGACAAATACGTATTAGAGCACTATAGGCAGTGCAGGATTGACGAGTTCCATGACCTTCAGTAGAAGGGTCTCTTTGTGTCCCAGTATGAGAGCAAGTTCTTCGAGCTCTTACCCTTGACTACCTGAAGGATGAGAAGTTACTCGTCAATTGGTTTATCAGAGGATTGAATGTTGGTATAGGAGGACCAGTTAGGATGGAAGCTTCAGGAAGCCTTCGGGTTGCCATGGAGAAGGCCTTGATATCAGAGGAGATTCAGGGTAGATCGCAGGACATGCGGGATCGACATCAGATTCGAAACCCTATACCGTAGTCTTTTGGGTTTCAGAAACCCCACTGGAAGGGTAACCATAGGAATTCATCAAGATCCTTTAAACCCCCTCCTCTATAGTAGCCATAGTAGAATCAAAGGCAAAGGCCTCCATAGGGTGTTCAGTTTCAAACACGCTGTGCTTGTTTCACTTGTGGGGCCATGGAGTACATGGCGAGAGAGTGTCCATGGGGTCAGATGGTAGGCAGTCAGCGGATGGAAGGTTCAGAGCCTACAGTTGGGGACATGGGTAAGTCCCACAGAGTCTTCGTAGTGGTTGACAACCGCCAAGCAGAGCATCAGGCCATAGTCATAGAGGTCGAAGGTATGATCAAAGATAGTAGTGTTTCTATGTTGTTTGATTTAGGATCTACAGATTATTTTATATCTCCATTGGTTGTGGAGCGTTGTGGGCTAGTGGAAACTAGGAAAGGTGTTAGTTGGGAAGTGGAGTTGGCTTTAGGAGCTAAAGTGTCTATTGAGTCAGTGGTTAGGGGCTGTCAGCTTCAGATTGGGAGTACAATCAACTTAGTAGACCTTCGAGTCACACCTCTAGGATCTTATGTCATTTTTCTTGGCATGGATTGGCTATACGCCCACAGAGCCAAGATGGATTATCGCTAGAAAAAGATTGAGTGTGTGGATGATCAGGATACCTCCATAGTAATTTCAAAGAATCAGAGGCCCGTATCACTTCGTATGATTCCCGCTATGCAGCTTAAGCGGAGCATGTGAAAGGGATGCCATTTATTTGCCATCACCATCAGTGATAGAGAGGAAGAGAATGAGAAGGAGCCTTCCCTATATGATCATCCTATCCTTGAGGAATTTGCAGACGTGTTTCCTTCTGAGCTACCTGGTATGCCACCGAGCAGAGAGATTGATTTTCACATAGAACTTGTACCAGGAGCTGAGCTAGTTTTGAGAGCACCATATAGGATGACCACTAATGAGCTTAATGAGCTCAAGATGCAGCTTGAATAACTCTTAGAGAAGGGTCACACTCATCCTAGCGTCTCCCCTTGGGGTGCAACAATCATCTTCGTGAAGAAGAATGATGGATCCCTTCTATTTTTTATGGATTATAGACAATTGAACAAAGTAACCATCAAGAACCAATATCCCTTGCCCAGGATTGATGACTTATTTGATCAGCTTCAAGATGCCAAAGTATTTTCTAAGATAGATCTGAAGTTAGGGTACCATCAGTTGAGGATTGTAGAGAGAGATATCAACAAGACCACTTTTCATACCAGGTATGGCCATTCTGAGTTCACTGTGGTCCCGTTTGGTCTTACGAATGCTCCTGTTGTATTCATGAGTCTCATGAATGGGGTCTTCTGCACTTTCCTTGATCGATTTGTGATTGTGTTCCTCGATGACATATTGATATATTCTGGGAATGAGAAAGAGCATGAGAATCACTTGAGAGAGGTATTGTAGTTCTTGAGAGACAACCAGTGGTATGACAGTCTATCGAAGTGTGCATTCTTTAGATCAGTGGTTAGATATCTAGGACATGTTATATTTTGTGATGGGATCTTAGTTGATCCATCAAAGATCAGAGCTATTATGGATTGGCCAGCACCAACTAGTGTGACAGAAGTCAGGAGTTTCATGGGTCTAGCAGGGTACTATAGATGCTTCGTTGAGGGGTTCTTTAGGGTTGCACATCCTATTACATCCCTTCAGTGAAAGGAAAAGAAATTCGATTGGACAGAAAGGTGTGAGAGGGCCTTTCAGGATCTCAAAAGGGCACTCACTAGTGCACCTATTCTTGTTGTGCTAGACCCCTCGGTTGATTTCATGGTATGCACAGATGCTTCCTTGGATGGTTTAGGAGTAGTCCTTATGCAGGAAGGTTGAGTTATAGTGTATGAGTCTAGGAAAATTAAGATTCGCGAGCTTAACTACCCTACTCATGACCTTGAGCTTGCAGTAGTGGTGCACATACTTCTGAGATGGAGACATTTTCTTTTGGGTCATCATTTTTAGCTTCATTCATATCATCAGAGCTTGCAGTATATATTCACTCAGCCTAATCTTAATGCTCGTTAGAGGAGATGGATGGAGTTTTTATGTGTGTATGATTTTGATGTTCACTACGTCAAGGGGAAGGAGAACGTAGTTGCAGATTCCTTGAGTAGGAGATGTCATGAGATATGCTCCATGTCTTTGGACACAGATTTGAGAGGTCATATATTGCAACAACTGCTAGAGGATGAGTGGTATTTAGAGGTATGTTAGGTAGTACAATCTCAGGAGACCCTGGAAGGGAAGTTTGCAGACTATTCATTAGAGTCTGATGGACTACTATGCCATAGAGGGCACATCTATGTACCTTCTTCTAGAGGATTGCATGATTTCATTGTGTAGGAGGCTCATAGGGCTCCTTATGCAGTGCATCCTGGAGTTAAGAAGATGCATGTAGATTTGAGATAGTTATATCATTGGCCAGGTATGTGACAATTCATTGTTTTACTAGTAGCCCAATGCATTGAGTGACAAAGAGTCAAGGTGGAGCACCACCATCTAGGTGTGTTGCTCTAGTCTCATGCAATACCAGAGTGGAAGTGAGATACTATATCGATGGACTTTGTCATTGGTCTTCCTATGTCATCACGTCATCATGATGCCATCATGGTGACAGTTGACAAGTTGACCAAAGTGGCCCACTTCTCACCAGTTTGGACTACCTTCCTAGAACCAGCACTGGCATAGGTATTCTTACAAGATATTGTTAGACTTCATGGTGTTCCATGCAAAATTATCTCAGATAGAGATTCCCTCTTCACTTCTTCATTTTGGAAGTCGTTGCAGGCAGCAATGGGTATCAGACTCAACTTCAGTACAACCTATCATCTGGAAACAGATGGATAGACAGAGAAGGTAAACCACATGTTAGAAGACATTCTCTATATGTACATCATGGATCATCAGACCAGATGGGAAGAGTACCTTCCTTTGGTAGAGTTTGCCTATAATAATGGGTATCACACTTCTTTGGGGATGCCACCTTTTCAGGCTTTGTACGACAGACCTTGTAGGACATTTTTATGTTGAGACCGCATTGAGGATAGAGTAGCTATTGGTCTTGAGATAGTTCGTGACATGGAGCAGTAGGTGGATTTGATTAGACAACGCCTTAGAGAGGAACATGATAGGTAGAACAAGTATGCAGATGTGAAGAGGATAGATCGTAGCTTCATGGTTGGGGATAGAGTCTTCTTGAGAGTGCCATCATATAAGAGTCCAATCCGTTATGGAAAGGGTTCTAAGCTTGCACCTCACTTTGTCGAACCATTTGAGATCCTTCAGAGGATAGACCAATTGCATATCATCTAGCTTTGCCACCTAGTATGTCACACATCCACGATGTGTTTCGTGTATCAATTCTAAGGAAGTACATTTATGATGAGTCTCATATTCTGGATTGGGATGCCTTGTAGGTGGAGTCGGACAGGAAGCTAACTTTGGAGACCATCCACATTTTGGCTCATTGGACATTGTCTCTTTGAGGTCAAGAGCTAGACTAAGTTAGGGTCTAGTGGGATTGTTATGATGAGGTTATGGCATCATGGGAGGATGCAACACAGATGAGATCTCAGTACCCCCATCTTTTTTATGAACTCCAGGAGGAATTTCATGGCTAGAGGGGGAGGGTGTGAGGCTCTACCCCAATCCGTCATAGTATTTCAGTTATTTTCATGTTAGACCTATTACTGATACTATATTTTTATGCATTATGGACATAGATTTTATATGATCCAATGTTTTGGATAACATTGATATGATTATGTCATTTACTTTTATTTCTAGTCCTTTATTTTGATGCAAGAAATTATGGATGCATGCTCTATAAATGATTTAATTCCATGATGATTATGATGATGCCATTTAGTAGAATATTTTATGTGGATATTATTAGATAATTAGAAACCTGATTATTATAATGGAAATTGTATGCCATGTCTGAATTGTATTCTTTTCATGTGATAATATTATATGTGATTTTTGGAATTACTAATGTGCAAAGTGAGATGTGCAGAAAAATTATTCCATGTGACCATGGAAACTATTCGAAGAATCAAGCCTAAACCTATGCGTGTTTGTGATGCCAAGGGATGTCTATTTGGAGAGACAACACCTCATTTGTAAATGTGTTTTAATATGTAAATTTTTATGCTTGGATGTGTGTTTAATTTGAAAATTGTTTAATTTATTAATTCCAAAAAAGGGATACTGCCATGTGTATTTTAGTGATGTGTAACTTTTTGTGGTGTCACTTGACACATGTGTTGTAAAGTGAGTTGGCAATGACATGTCCCTTGGAAGGAATTTGTTTTACCAATGCATTTTTCCATTATCCTAGTATGGTCCCAAGAGAGTCTTGGATAGGGAGCCATTAGAAAGGTCAACTCAGGGCTGACCCATAGGTAAACTTTGGGTGAGTTTCTAGAGGGTTAAACTAAATCCTAGGGTCAAATTAGAGGAATTTTTAGTGGGTCATATGATGTACCTATAGATGAAGGCTAGAAATAGCCATGTGTCCACTCCCTAGGGACTATTTAGTCACCCCAAAAGTTTAGTTTTCCAAGTTGGCCGAATTTCAACTTTTGAGGATCCTACCTAGGTTAGACAACCCTCCTCATGAGTGACATTGCTCTTCCCCATTCATTTTTACCTTTTTGAGGTCCCTTGGCTAGAGAGTTTGTAAGGTGTTGGGAAGACCAACCAGTGAACATCCCTCACCCTTCCCAAGAGGATTGGAAAGAGTGAGGAGTTTCTTCTTAGGGATTGGTCTAGGAGGGAAAAGTTTGATCACCCACTCTCCATTTTTGGAGACATAGATTTTCTTGAGAAATTTCTCTTGGATTTGGAGGTTTTTGGGTTAAGTCTTATGAAGGAAAAGATAGTGGATTTGGGTAACTCTCCTACAACTTCCATTCATCCTTTTGGTAGATTTAAGGTTGGTTGGTTTACTATCTCATGTATGTTGCTTTGTATTTGGAAAGATTGTTTGTTGTAGTTGTTTTTCCATTGTTGATTTCTTAGTATGTTTGGGAAGATGTTGAGTTCTTCCCTATTTGTTTGTGTTATTGAGGTTTTATGTTATTGTTTTGGGAGTTTTCAAGGCCAAACTCACCCTTGGGAGGGTAGAGTGGCCTTGGGGTGAAGGGTTGTTTGACAGCCTATGAGTGTAGAGGCTCTCTTTGGAAGAGAGTAACTCACAAGGGATTATGAGACCCTTGTTGCATAGTGTTTTGTTTATGCAATGGGGGTCATAAGGGGAGTTTTTTGGCTTGTATTCCTTGGGGGACATAAGGAATTGTTGGGACAAGTTTGGAACTTGTGGATGTGCTTCTTGGTAGCCTTGCTATGGCATTATGTTCTCCTACTTGCAGAATTATCCTCTAGGTATTTGGTCCACCTTCACCCCACTTGAAAAGTCACATAAATGATGTTGTTTATCCCTGGGTTGGGAGTGTTAATGTTGTGAGTTTTATTTCTTGTATGTATATTTATTGTGTGTCTCATGTTTAGCCTTGGTTCTCCTAGCTCAAGGGTGGCTTCTTGTAATCCTAGGTTGGGAGGTGAGCCTCCATGGTCACAACCTACAAGTTTTTATTGCAAGTTTTCTTGGGAAAAGATTGGAAGGGAAGCTATGGTTGATCCTATTATTGTTAATTTGTATTTAGTTGCAAACAAGAAAATAAATGTATTTGGGAAGCCCTCATTTAGTAGAAATGAGAGGCTAGGTTTTGTATCTACCTATTTGTAAAAGAAATACCATGATGTATTAAATGTATTTATTTGACTAAGTTTTATCATGAAACAAGATGTATTTTTTTATTAGATTATGATCTTGCAAAGAAAGAATAAAATTTGAAGTTATTTCTCTATAGATATTTGAGCTATTCTTTATTGGTATTTTCTTCTTGGAATAGATTAGAAATGAAATTTATTTCTGCCTACTAGCTATTGTCAAAAGAAAGGAAATAAATAAAATGTTGTAGTGCAGTTATTAGGCAAAAAAATGAAATATTGCTTATGTCTATAGTTTGAACACAAAATAAATAAATAGACATTTTAGAGTTAATATTAATCTATTTTACATCTTGTTGCTATTGATAAAAAAATAAATTAGATAAAGATAGTTGCAGCTGTTAATAATTTCTATTACTGTCATAATTTTCCTAATCTGAAAATACATGCATAGTAGAAAGTAAACAAATGTAGATCTGGTTATTTTAAATGATTAGTTAACTATGTGTTTTGATAGAAGGCAAATTTATTCTATTATGTTTATTTAATCACATCCTACTCCAAGTTAGGAAATGTTGAGTGAATCATTTAAGAGTATATATATATATATATATATATATATATATATATATATATATATATATATATATATATATATATATATATATATATATTCTCATATATATATACATATATATTTATATTATAAAAAAAAGTTAAGTTTAATGCCTTTATATATAAAATACACATACATATATACATATAAATACATATATATGTGTGTGTGTGTATATATATATATATATATATATATATATATATATATATATATATATATATATATTTATATATATATATTTATATATATTTTTGATATATTATATTCTGAAAATAAAATATATGGTAATTTATATTTTTGGTTCATTCCATATAAATCTGCATGTTCACACGGTATATATATATATATATATATATATATTTTTTAATGATTTTGAAACAAATATATATATATAAAGTAAATTAACTATTGATGCTTGCAAGCTCCCTCTGGGTAAGTCCACAAGGCGAGTCGGGCCATACTGTGGGCCATAACCCACAAGGGCAGCCTCGACCGCCACTCTGGGCCGCAAACCATAGGCACGGTTGCGACCATCCTATGGGTGGCCACCCAGAGTGGCCGCCACCTCCAACTTCAACCCCCGCGGCCCCTTCAACCCTCATGGCCTCCGTTTCAGTTTGCCTTCTCTTCCCTTCGACCTCCCCGAATCTCTTTGACCCTAGTTAATCCCCATCACCTGCACACACATACACAAGAAAAAATAAAGAACAAGCAGCCCTAACCCAATTTCAGGTTAGGGTTAGCTTGATAAAGAGAATTTTAAAAAGAAAAAAGGGAGTTTAGTTATAGAGTTTACTCAACCCTAGTTAGGGTTCAAAATATTTTATTAATATAAAAAAAAATGAGGGGGAAATCCCTTTTCAATTTGAAATGGGTAGAACTCATTTGTATTTAATTAAATAAATAGGAAAGTATTTCTACAATTAATTTTGGGGAATATTATCCTTAAATAAAAACCATATTTCTTTATGTAGTTATATCTATCCATATGTATATATATATGATAATAGTCATATATATATATATATATATATATATATATATTGAAGTTAAGTTAAAATCTCTTTTGTAAATTTAGGTATTGGATTCTATTAAAAAGTAAAATGTTTATTTAAACATATTAGGTCAATAGTCGATATTTAATATCTAGGGGAAATTAAAATACGTCTTTAATATGAAATGAATTTATTAAGCAAATATTACTTTAATTTGGATAACTTAATTAGTCTAATTTAAAAGCATATTTGTGTTTGCTCAATTAATTATTTTTAATATGAGTTAACGTTATTTTATTTAGCCCTTGAGTATTTAAATACTATTGAGATAATTAATATCTCTTGATTTATTAATGGAGTATTTTAATTAGTGGAAATTAATTAATTTAGTTGAATTAATTAATCAAGTGGTGATGACCCTCTTGGGGAATAATTAGTCTACCTTAAATGTTGACGCTATAATAATGGATTTGATTAAATCAACATTAGGAAACCATTCTATTTAATCTTGAGTTAACCTTTAGTTAAGACAAAACTTATTTATTCCATTTTAAACATTAGAGTATTTAGTATTTTTATGTTGTTTAAAAAAAAAATTGTTGTTTCATTTTTGCCCAAAAAATTTAGGCATGATAACAGCACCACATGACCCCTTAGGATGCCATATGACCCACTTAGGACATTGTATGCTCCTAAGGGGTCATGTGGTGTGCTAAGAGGTCACATGATGTCATTGGGAGTCATGTGGGGTCCTAATTGGGCCACACATTTGTTACAACACCATATGGTCCCTTAGGATACCATACGACCCCTTAGGATATCATATGGTCCTGAGTCATGTGGTGTGCTAAGGGGTCTTATGGTGTCATTAGGGGTCTTCCATGTGTTACAACACCATATGACCCATTAGGACACCATATGACCCCTAAGGACATCATATGCTCGTAAGGGGTCAATGGTGTGCTAAGGGGTCACATGATGTCATTAGGGGTCATGTGGGGTCCTAATTGGGCCACACATGTGTTATAACACCAGATGACCCCTTAGGACACCATACAACCCCTTAGGATATCATATGGTTCGAAGGGGTAATGTGTCATGCTAAGGGGTCATATGGTGTCTTTAGGGGTCTTGTGGGGTCCAAATGGGACCACACATTTTGTAGAACACCATATGACCCCTGAGGACACCATACCACCCCTTAGGGCATCATATGGTCCTAATGGGTCATGTGTTTTGCTAAGGGGTTATATGGTGTTGTTAGGGGTCTTGTGGGGTCCTAATGGGTCCACACATGTGTTAGAACACCATATGACCTCTTAGGACACCATACGAATCCTTAGGGAATGATATGGTCCTAAGGGGTCATGTGGTGTGCTAAGAGGTTATATGGTGTCATTAGGGTCATGTGGGGTCTTAATGGTGCCACATGTGTTACAACACCATATGACCCATTAGGACATCACATCACCCCTTAAGACATCATATGCTCCTAAGGGGTCATGTGGTGTGCTAAGTTGTCACATGATGTGATTAGGGGTCATGTGGGGTTCTAATTGGGCCATGCATGTGCTACAACATCATAGGACCCCGTAGGACACCATATGACCCCTTAGAACATCATATTCTCCTAAGGGTCATATGGTGTGCTAAGGAGTCATACGGTGTTGTTAGGGATCATGTGGGGTCATCAGGGGCCACTCATTTATTAGAACACCATATGACCCCTTAGGATATCATACATGGTCCTAAGGGGTCATATGATGTCATTTGGGGTCATGTGGGGTCCTAATGGGGCCATACATGTGTTAGAACATCATATGACCCCTTACGACATCATATGGTCTTAAGGGGTCATATGGTATGCTAAGGGACCTTATATTATATCATTAGGGGTCGTGGGGTCCTAAGGGGGAGAGAGAGAGAGAGAGAGAGAGAGAGGGGGGGGGTGGGAATACAATTTTCTAAGATATTGAGAGACAATATATATATATATATATATATGCATATATTTTACATACATATGTGTATACATACACATACATATATTATATACATATACATACACATATACATGCACATATTATATACATATAGACATAGACATGGCATATACATATGTATACACATATTATATACATACATATTTATTTCTATATATTAGAATGTTTTTATGTTGGCATAACCCATATGGGTATTTTTCTCTCTAAAACACGTACGAGCTTTTTCTTTTTATAACCCTATACGCGCTTTTTCTTCTATAAACCCCGTATGCACTTTTAATTAAAAAAATCCATACCCGTTTAGCACGTTTAGGCTTTTGAATAGGCTTGGATGACAAGGTTGATGGTTGGGAGTTTGATTTCCCTCAATTTCCCTTACTTTTGACATGTTTTGTTTTATCAAATTGGTTTCTCAACTTTTTCATCATCTTCTTTACACCTCAACAACTGGGTATTTCTAAAATTGCCACCATATTTTCTCCCATCTTCTAAGCTTTCTAACCATTTTTTTTTTTAATTTGAATAAAAATAACATATTAATCTTGAATTTATTTTACAAGTGTCTCCATAGTTCTCATAGACATATGTGTACCATTTTTTTAATAACATTTGATCTACTTATCCAAATTTTTAAAAATTATATATTATTGTAGTGCGCTTGATTCTTTACACTTTTATAAAAAAAATTGTATTTTTTATTATTTTGGTACAAGTTATGCTTCATGCACAAACAGGTACTTGATTTTCAAGATGTGCCCATTTCAAAAAATCATCCAAAAAAATACTCAACAAAAAATTACAAAAAAATGTTCTGTTAGTGCTCACTCTTAACTATCTTTCTACCAAAGAATTTGTCAAAATACTAAATCTAACTATGACTTTTTTGATGCGCACGTCAGACACTATGTTATGTTTTTTAGAAAAAATCAGGATCCATTTTTCATGCGTGAAGGATTTTACCCCCTTAATCTTTTCCAATTTTGAAAAAATTTAGTAGTTTGGAAACTAGATTCAGAGTACTACAATATTTATTCTTTTAGAATCTTCATATTTTGAGTGGACGAGTCTCAAATTGCACCTGTAATTTCATGTTTAGCTGAATTTAAAGAAAAGGTGTCCACTTATCCCCCCCTTTTTTCACATCATCTTGGTGCACTTACTCGCCCTCATTTCGAAACTTCAAAAAGGGTGTTTGGAAGCACAAGCTTAGAAATGAAATTTTGGAAGCATGATATGCTTCAAAATCTCATTTTGAAGCCCTTGGCATCCAAACTCTCATTTTTAAGTTTCTTGTGTTTCCAAACCCTCTTTCTAAAGCTTGAAAAATGGAGGTTTTGAAGCACATGCTTAAAAATGAGATTTCAAAAGCACAATATGCTTCAAAATCTCATCTTAAATCTCTTGGCAGCACAAATGGGGGTTTGGAAGCACAAGCTTAAAAATGAGATTTAAGAAGCACGATATGCTTCAAAATATCATGTTGAAGCTTGTGGCTTCCAAACTCTCATTTATAAGCTTGTTGTGTTTTCAAACCCTCATTTGAAGCTTCAAAAATCAAGTTCTGAAAGAATGAGCTTAAAAATGAGGTTTTGGAAGCATGATAAGGTTAAAAATCTCATATTGAAGCTTGCAAGTTCAAGACTCATTTTTAAACTTTTTGTGTTTTCAAACACTCATTTTAAAGTTTGAAAAATGGGATTCTGGAAGCAAGAAGCTTAAAAAAAAGGTTTTGGAAGCAAGATAAGAACCAAAAGCTTATTTTGATACTCATCACTTTCAAACTCTCATTTTTAAGCTTGTTTTGTTTTCGAATCTTCATTTTGAAGCTTCAAAAATGGCGGTTTGGAAGCTCAAACTTAAAATTATGGTTTTGGAAGCTGGATAAGCTTCAAATGCTCATTTTGAATCTAGTCTATTCCAAACTCTCATTCTTAAGCTTGTTGTATTTTAAAACCCTCATTTTGAAGCTTCAAAAATGGGGGTCTTGAAGCATATTGTTAAAATTGAGATTTTGGAAGCACAATAATGTTCAAAATCTCATTTTGAAACTCGTGACTTCCAAACACTCATTTTTAAGCTTGTTGTGTTTTGAAACCCTCATTTTAAAGCTTCAAAAGTGGGGGTCTAGAAGTATAAGCTTAAAAATGAGGTTTTGGAAGCACCATAAGCTTCAAAATCTCATTTTGAAGCTTGTGGCTTCCAAAATCTCATCTAAGCTTCTTATGTTTCCAAACCCTCATTTTGAAGCTCAAAAAATGGGGTTTTGGAAAGACAAGCTTAAAAACATGAATTTTCGGGGTACGATATGGTTTAAAATATCACTTTGAAATTTGGCTTCCAAAATCTCATTTTTAAGCTTATTGTCTTTCCAAACCCTCATTTTGAAGCTTCACAAATTTGGCTTTGGAAGCACAAGCTTAGAAATGAGGTTTTGGCAAATCTCATTTGAAGCTCATGCCTTCTAGACTCTTATTTTTAAGCTTGTTACATTTCCAAACTCTCATTTTTAAGCTTGTTGTGTTTCAAAACCCTCATTTTGAAGCTTCAAAAATCAAAGTTTGGAAGCACAATCATAAAAACAAGGTTTTGGAAGCTCGATAAGCTTCACAATCTCATTTTGAAGCCCATACCTTCCAAATCTCATTTTTAAGCTTATTGTGTTTCCAAACACTCATTTTGAAGCTTCAATAATGTGGATTTGCAAGCACAAGCTTTAAAATGAGGTCTTGGAATCACGATTAGCTTCAAAATTTCATTTCAAGCTTCTGGATTCCAAACTATCATTTTAAGCTTATTGTGTTTGTTGGTTAGCAAAACCACAGATTGGAAATCAAAGAGTTCTGCCACTTCTCTTAATGACTTTCGAATCAGTCTTGGCCAACAAACGGGAATGATCGATAGCTCAAATTCCCCTACACATTAGGCTTCACTAAACCAAGGCGGGTGAGCCTATACCTTAAACCCAAAACTATAGGTTAAATGTTTTTATATAGCGGATTTAAAAGAACCAGTAATTTTAAGATGGCAATCTTTCTTAACTTCTACTTGGTTATAATACTTGCTTATTGAAGACTGAAAAATGCTTATTCATAAATGAAAGATTGTAAAAGGTATGCTTATATGAATTTGGAGTATGCTTCCTTTAATGAAGATTGCTCTGAAAACACCAGATTTAATCACATCAAATCAACAAAAGACCAGTGCCTTCATCCCTAATTAATTTCACACCACTTCAATTGAGAAATCCAACATATAACCCTGGAGACAGTTTTGATAACTTGTTCTTATAACAAGACCATCACTTCAAAGGCATTTGTATGAGTTGTAATCATAATATAATATGTATTTTAGTCTTATTGAATTTAACTTCACTCTGAAAGACCAATAAGACAATCTGAAGTGTGCCACTCAACCCTTCAAACTGATATTCAAAATGAAAAATAAACTAAATCACAAGTACATAAGATAGCACATCAAATTAATCTAGTTAAATAAATTTATCACAGGGAATTGATCAACCAATTGAAAATGTAGATACCATTAGAGATAAAGAAATACTTGATTTTTTATATTGAGAATGAAAGATGAAATCAATTGGTCTTAACATATATTGTCTTCCTCCAACTTAGTATTTCCAGAAACAACTTGCATAAGTACTGCATAAGATATTGTCTTGAAAAAGTAATAGAAAAATGAGCGTTGTCTTTTTTTCTTTCCAAATAGACCTCCTATATATAAATGAGGATACAGTTCCATAGTGAAAAGGCATACCCCTTCATCTAGAATCCAACTAACTAAACCTAACTAAAAACTAAAAAACTAATTGACTAAAACTAACTTGACTACTGGACTCATTACATAAAAGCACTTGAAAACAACAGTTTGAAATATTTGAGAATAATTTTAATCTTCAAGGACATCGCCACATTTTTGAATATGCTCTGAGTATTCTCTTGATTTGTAGGTGTCTGCATCTTGGGTCAAGTTCCTAACAATGATCTCCCATGTGATAAACTTTTCCATTTGTTCCATAGTCCCTTTTAATTCAACACCATCAATCTGGGCAATATCGAGGGCAGCATTGAGAAGACTTCGGTACTCAGATCCATTTGTCCATGTCTTTAATCTCTTTATTCTGATCAATCAACTCTAGGAAACCATGTTGCACTATCTTCTTACATTCATCATATTCATACTATAATTGTTCATCAAATTCAATGTGTTTTGCCAGTAATCTTTCTATCTTTTCAATTTCCTTGGATTTTGCTTTGGCCATTGTCCTATCATGCAATTTAGTTCCAACCTATTTTGGATCCTTTTATGCAAAATTGCATTATCCACATTGTTCTAAAAAACCATCCAGAATTTTTACAGAATACCTTGCAGGGTCTCAAATCTTTTGGTTAGAAATACAGAGGCAGTATCCGCTCTTACAATCTGCATTTGTCTAAGTAACTTTTTTTTTTCTTGTTGTAACTCTTAGTACTTCTTCTTCCACTGTGAGTTATCAGGAGAAAGAACCATCAGTACTGGTTGTCCACTCCTTAGTGTATCTTCATATAGTCCTTTATATTGGTCTCTTTCTCTTACTATCCTGATCATTTGCACTCTATTGAATTTTCAAAAATCAACTCCAATATCTGTAGAAACAATAGGGTCAATCTCCCCAACCTTAAGATTCATCATATGGCCAAAAGCTTTAACAACATCAATGATTTTAGGCCTGTTATTAGGGGGGTACAAATCCCATAACCGTAGAGCTTCTTCATCTTGATCAAACCATAACCCAATAAATACATCATTAACACCCTCTACATCTAATTTAAACTACTTACTCTCTGAATGTAGAAAACTATCAAACATAAAAGATGCACTAAGATCCCATCCAGGGAACAAAATCACTCCAGCCTCTGTAAGCAACTATTTTCCCTTTTGAGGGGTCATTGTGACCAATTCAGCATCTATTTCCTCTTTCAACCTTCTCAGCAATTTCACTTCATTTTCTGGTGTGATGTTGGGAATGGAATCCCTCAACTTCTTTCCCTTGAGATTGTATAAAAATGATTTGAATTCTTTTGATTTAATAAAAACATTATCTGCAACAAAGGCAGAATATTCTTCCAACCCAGAATCATCATGAATCTATAGTCTTGTCATAATTTGTTCCTACACATTGGGTTCCTCTTCTTTCTCTAGTATTTGGTACCTAGAGATGGCTCCACTCTCATCAGATTCACTCTCTGCTTCTTCCTCCTTAGTTCCAATTTCCTATAATTTTTGTTTCTTTTCTGCCAATTCCTTATTTAGTTTATCAATCACTCCTTGGGCTTCTGTATCTTCCATATTCCTGAAAATATCTTCTGCCTCCAGACTTGAGTGCAAATAATCTCCCAGGTTTTGCCTCTTCTTGCAAGAGTGTATATAATCTTCAGGATCATAATTTTTCTAGCATAATGCTCAAACAGGTTATATTCTTCCATTAAGTTTATGTCAATGATTGCATAAGCTATGGTGGACACAATTGTAAAATCACCAAAATCTAATGTTCCAGTCATGAAAGCTTGTTTGCGCTGATTAGAAAAATGCTTAGCATTTGGTACAATTAGTTGTCGTACAATCTCTAAATAGGCTATGATGTATGGGACTAATTTAGGTAGCATATAAGGGCTTCCTTTAAATCCAAATATTCTAAAGCATGTGAAATCTTTATTTACAAACCGGTCTCCCCAATTGTGGTCAACAATTTTCTTGTCATCAAAGTCTTTAGGCCTTAAAAATATCTTAATTTCCTAAGAAATGGATCCTTCACAAGGAACTCCATACATTTTGAACAATGGTTTTAATATGAGCTCTTCAAACTTAATGTAATTGGATCTCATATATCGAGAATCCCAAAGAGATGTCCACATTTGCGCAGGTTGTTTCTCACCTTCCCTATTCCTTGTATTTAATTTGAGGTCTTCTAGCCATAAACCACTTATATGTCCGTAGAACAGAATCAAATGCATTAGCAATGAGTAAAATTTGAAAATAGGGTTCTGATTATCCCTTGGGTTTAAAAAACCTTCATGCAATTTTTCTACTAGGTATGTAGCATAATTAAAGGGCCTGGGTTCATACATTTGTATGTTTGAGGCTAAAACTAGTGTCCCAATACTGGCCAAATTAGGCACCTCAACTCCTCCTACTTGTTTGCATGACATGTATGTATACTTCAAGTAATGTCTAAATAAATCAATGCTGAAAGGAGGCCCATCTTCCTCAGTTAACTTCCCTAGTTGTGCTTTATGAATGGCAAGTTTCCAATCAATGTATGTGGTGTCCTTCCTAAGATATTCTTCTTCTAATTCCCCAAAAGACAAGGGTCTATTGGGGTTTGGATCTACTTTAAAAACCTCATTTATAGTATTAGCGAAAAACCTAATGAAAGCATCACCATTCAAGAATTGAATATCTCTTTGCAGAATTATAGTTCCTAACCATAACCTCCAGCAACCTTAGGTTTACAAAAACATTTGGGACAGTTAACTTACCCAAATTAGTCATCCATGGATTACAGAGTGGAATCTCCTTATTTCTCCTTAGGTAATGAAAAAGAAACAATTCATACCACCTCACCTTTGTCCAAACATCCCTGACCTCTTTGTATTTATCTTCCAATTGGTCTCTCCCAGGTAGGTGTTGCTTCGACCTTTTGGACTTCAAGTCAGGTGCTTGCATTTGCTGAATCATATCTTGATTCAATCTTCTCACAGGAGGTGCATCTTTTGTCTTAGTATTTTTCTCCTTGGACTCCGGACTCTTCACCGCCCTTTTCTTCCTGGTTGAACTCGATGTGTCCATCTCTATGATCACAACTCTCTTCTCTAGTCTCTAGAAATTTAATGTATGCTCTCTACAAATTATCCTTTGCTAGTGTGCAACACGAACTAAACAATCTTAACTCATATGTCGGATATATCTACATACTGACTTGCAATGAAATTTGCCTCGTGTGAGCCATAGATACACTTGTTGCAAGCATTAAATAGTAAACCATTGTTTCAGTTTTGAATTCTGATGAGACAACGGTTCATCAGGATATGTCTTCCTAGTGTGTATTTCCCTCTCCAAAACCTTTCTTTTATCTTGGTAACTTATTCTTCTTCATCGGGATATCCTAAGCCGACAACTTTATTTTCATTATTGCACATATCGGTATAAGTCTTGCTGATGGCCTCATCAGCTATCGACAAGACAATTTTCTACTTTGCCGCTTATGTTCACTATGTCGATGAGCCTTATCAGTATATACTTCTCTGATATAGTTGTCATTGACTCCATGCTATAGTCGGCAAGAGTGATGCCGATAGCTTGGATTTCAATGCTTCCTTATCGATATATGATACACCGATCAAAAGCTAGTATTTGTTGCCTAAGTGTTTTTATTGGGGTAACTTAGCCCGATAGTGCAACTTTCAACTTTTTGTAATTTTTTACTTCCTCTTAAGGATACAAAAGATTATTAATCAAACAGGAACTTCTACCATTCATAAGGGCTATGCCTTCTCTCATTATGCTTCCTTAGATGCTATAGAAACATACACCTTGGCAAGACTCGTGCTTACAAAGATCTTAAATTACCATTTCCTATCTCAATGCCACCCTCAATATGCCTAATTGATGGTTGAATCTCAGGAGATGGATCATAAATAGAAGAGGACTAATGTTGTGAGATCATCCTACACAAAAAATCCAGCAGTAACTATTCTCATGATAAAAAAGTGTTCGATGTATAAAGTCAAGAAATAGAGGAGAACAATATTTTAAGAGCATAATTAATTTGAAAAATTATATGCTAATAGTGTTTCCAAACCCTCATTTTGAAGCTTCAAAAATGGTGGTTTGGAAACACAAGCTTATAAATGAGGTATTGGAAGAATGATATGCTTCAAAATCTCATTTTGAAGCTCATGGCTTCCAAACTCTTAATTTTAAGCTTGTTATGTTTCTAAACCCTTACTTTGAAGCTTAAAAAATGGGGTTTTGGAAGCACAAACTTAAAAATGAGGTCTTGAAAGCACGATATGCTTCAAAATCTCACTTTGAAGCTTGTTACTTACAAATTATCATTTTTAAGATTTTTTTGTTTTAAAACCCTCATTTTGAATCTTAAAAAATATGGGTTTGAAAGTACAAACTTAAAAATGAGGTTTTGGAAGCACGATATGCTTCAAAATCTTATTTTGAAGCTTGTGGCTTCAAAACTCTAATTTTTAATCTTGTTCAGTTTCCAAACCTTCATGTTGAAGCTTCAAAAATGGGAGTTTGGAAGCACAAGCTTAAAAATGAGGATTTGGAAACACAATAACCTTCAAAATTTCATTTTTAAGGTTGTCATGTTTCTAAACCCTCATTTTGAAGCTTCAAAAATGGGGGTTTTTAAGAACAAGCTTATAAATAAGGTTTTGAAAGCACAATAACCTTGAAAATATCATTTCGAAGGTCATTCCTTGTAAACTCTCATTTTTTAAGCCTGTTGTACTTCCAAGCCCCCATTTTAAAGCTTCAAAATGGGGGTTTGCAAGCACAAACTTAAAAAATGAGGTTTTTGAAGCATGATATTCTTGAAAATCTCATTTTGAAGCTCATGGCTTCTAAACTCCCTTTTTTAAACTTGTTGTGTTTCTAAACCCTCAATTAGAAGCTTAAAAAATGGTGGTCTAGAAGCACAATCTTTAAAATGAGATTTTGGAAGCACGATAAGCTTCAAAATCCCACTTTGAAGCTTGTGGCTTCCAAACTCTCATTTTAAGACTGTTGTGTTTCCAAACCCTCATTTTGAAGCTTCAAAAATGTGGGTTTGGAAGAACAAGCTTAGAGATTAGGTTTTGGAAGCACGATAAACTTAAAAATCTAATTTTGAAGCTCGTGGCTTCCAAACTCTCATTTTTAAGCTAGTTGTGTTTCCAAACTCTCATTTTTAAGCTAGTTGTGTTTCCAAACCCTTATTTTGAAGCTTAAAAAATATGGGTTTCGAAGCACAAGCTTAGAAATGAGGTTTTTTAAGAACGATAATCTTCAAAATATCATTTTGAAGCTTGTGGATTTTAAACTCTCATTTTTAAGCATGGTGTGTTTCCAAACCCTTATTTTGAAGCTTCAAAACTAGGAGTTTGGAAGCACAAGCTTAAAAATTAGGTTTTGGTCCAAGCACAATAAGCTTGAAAATATCATTTTGAAGGTTATGGATTGGAAACACTCATTTTTAAGCTTGTTGTGTTTCCAAACCCTCATTTTTAAGCTTCAAAAATGGGGTTTTGGAAGCACAACAAGCTTAAATATCTCTTTTTGAAGCTCATGGCTTACAAACTCTCATTTTAAGTTTGTTGTGTTTCCAAACCCTCATTTTTAAAAATGAGGGTTCAGAAGTGTAAGCTTAGAAATGAGGTTTTAATGGCACGATATGCTTCAAAACCTTATTTTGAAGCTCATTGATTCCAAACTCTCATTTTTAATCTTGTTGTGTTTCAAAACCCTCATTTTGAAGGTTCAAAAATGGAGGTTTTGGAAGCATAATAAGCTTGTGGCTTCCAAACTCTTATTTTTAAACCTGTTGTGTTTCCAAACACTCCTTTTGAAGCTCCAAAAATGGGGGTTTGGAAGCACAATCTTAAAAATGAGGTTTAGGAATCACTATAAGCTTCAATATCTTATTTTCAAGCTCATGGTTTCCAAACTCTCATTTGTAAGCTAGTTTTGTTTCTAATCCCTCATTTTGAAGCTCTAAAAAGTATGAATTTGAAAGCAAAAGCTTAAAAATGAGGTTTTGGAAGCTTGATGCACTTAAAAATATCATTTTGAAGCTCATTGCTTCCAAACTCTCATTTTAAATTGCTTGTGTTTCCAAATCCTCATTTGGAAGCTTGAAAAATGTGGGTTTCTAAGAACAATCTTAAAAATGAGGTTTTAGAGGCACAATGTGCTTCAGAATCACATTTTGAAGCTCATGGCTTCCAAATTCTCATTTTTAAGCTTGTTGAGTTTCCTAACCATCATTTTTAAGCTTCAAAAATGGTTGTTTAGAAGCACAAGCTTAAAAATTAGATTTTAGAAGAACGTTAAGCTTCAAAAAATTATTTTGAAGATTTTAGCTTCCAAACTCTCATTTTGAATCTTCTTGTGTTTCCAAACCCTCATTTTGAAGCTTCAAAAATGAGGGTTTGGAAGAACAAGCTTAAAAATGAGGTTTTGGTAGTACAATATGCTTCAAAATCTCATTTTGAAGTCCATGGCTTCCAAACTTTAATTTTTAATCTTGTTGTGTATATAAACCCTCATTTTGAAGCTTCCAAAATGGGGGTTTGGAAGCACAAGCTTAAAAATGCAGTTTTGGAAGCATGATAAACTTCAAAATATCACTATGAACCTAGGTGACCCCATAATATTGGGTTACACTTTTTGGTCAAACTTGACACCAAAATCAGCATTTTGCATCAAAACTTTATTTTCTAAAATCTATAGCAGTTAAACCATTAAGAATTTGGAGATGAAGTAAGCTAATGATTTGTGACATTTATCATATAGATTCTAAATATATATATTTTTTAAATAACTATAAATTAATTTCCCCTATTGTTAAGTAAATTTTAATAACTCAATATTTACAATAATCAAGATTTTTCAGAAGTGGCATTTATTTGGTAATGCATAACATTTTTATAGCAAGAAAGAAATTCTAATTTTTCAAAATAGAGTATATATATATATATATATATATATATATATATATATATTTATAGCAAGAAAGAAATTCTAATTTTTCAAAATAGAGTATACACACACACACACACACACACACACACACACACACACACACACACACATATGTATGTATGTATGTATACATGCACACACACACACACACATATATATATATATGTGTGTGTGTATGTATATATATATATATATATATATATATATATATATAGATATATATATATATATATATATATATATACATACATACATACATATATATATATATACATACATATACATATATATATATATATATATATATATATATATATATATATATATATATATATATATATATATATATATAATAAGGGTTGAATACTTAAAAAAATAAAAATAAATGAATTCATATGACCCCCAAAAGCAAATGTAAAAGTTGTTTTTTATCAACATTTTGATAGTGTAATACCCTAAAAATGGTCACTTAAACCATGGGCCCCTAATCTCGACAACATCACCAAGGTCCTAACCAAAGGCAATTAAATCAACCTTGAGCACCTAATTAATTAATTCTTCAATCATTAATGTTACATGGCAAATTAATCACTCTATATTAATTCAATATTTATTTAATTAATTAAATCATTCCAAGTAAATCATTTTGATCAATTATACTATTTATTTAATTAAATATCCTAGCATATTTAATTAATAAATTAATTTGTCATTTAATCATAAAAAAGGAATTAATTTACAAAAAGAGATTAATCACAAAAAGAGGAACTAATTTACAAAAAGAGATTTATCACAAAAAGAGGAATTAATCTACAAAAGAAAGAGTTAAATTGAAAACAAAAGAAAATAATTAAATTGATAGAAGAAATCAAACTTAAGATGTTTGTTTTTCTAAAATTGAGATAACTTGAGAAATCAAAAAAGCAATTAAATTGAATTAATCATTTTCTCTAAAAATAAAACTTAAAGCTTTTCTTGAGGAAAGAGGTTTAGTTATATTGAAAAGCCTTTTTCTAAATAAAAATCTTGAGAAAATTAAAGAAAAGTGCATGGAATCAACTGTTTTTATCTCAAGTGCATGGAATCAACTAACTTTTATCTCCAATGTAGACTTAGACATATAATTTGAATGCATTCAATCAAGCTATATTTGGAATCTATCTCAAAATTAACTTAATCTGATCTCTCAATTATTTTAATTAACCAAGATTGTATTTTTTCTTGAGGAATCTCAACCACTCATTGCTAATCGATCTTGACCGTTGGTCTCTCTTTTGAGTCTCTATAAATTTAGCCTTCATCTCTTATTCAAAACACCTTGGAGATTTATTGTTATTGTGCAGTTTTTGCTCTGGAGTCATTGAAGATATTGTGCTTTGAGATTATTGCATCTTAGTTTAGCTTTTTGCATACTTAGTTTAATCATTATTGCTTGCATTCATCTAGCTTAATATTCAATCATCTAGCTTAATCTTGCATATCTAGCTTAATATTGCATCCATTTAGCTTATTCTTGTACTCATATAGATTAAATCCTTCATCTTGGTGTAGTCTAGTCACTGGTATTGCTTATACAAATATGAGAGCAAGTCTATACTCGCATCTTTTAGAAGGCAATAGGTCGATTTGTTATGGTTTTTATATTCATGATTATATCTATCTAACCATGCATACAATGACTTAGTTGAAGTGTTGTGTCTTACAGCTTGCAAATACTTATTCCACTTTTCACACACACATTTTTGGCACCCACCATGGGGCAGAAGACTACATCTTTCGGCCTCATAGATTAACTTCTATTTTTTAGATTTATTTATTGGATTTTTTTCGTACAGTTACTACAAAAATTTGTATGAGTTTTCACAGATGCCTGAACGATAAACTGCAGGTATTGTACAGTCTGTTGTGAATTATCGTACAGTTGGGTGAGAATACTCGTACAGTATTCTGGTTTTTGGTATTAAAGCAGACTGCGGTTTTAATGTTTTTTTTTTTTCTTATTGAATTTTTATGGTACTAATGTTCACCCTAGCTTGTTGACTATCTGCTTGAGACATTTTGATAGCTTAACCAGTTTTTGAAAAAACACTTGTCGAAGAACATGTTTGTCGCACAAAAACAATATGACTACTAATTCGTTGTTTTTGCAGGTTGCCTAAGGAGATTCAAGTGAACTTCATGTATTCTTTAAATTCATTTTTTAGGCACTTAAATGGATATCTAGTTAATAAGAAAATTTGTCTTTTGTGTTTTAAGAAACATCTAAGAGGCAGAAGAGTATGCTCTTGTCTGCACAGACAATCAGAAATATAGACCCTCGAAACTTTTTCTAAGTTTGAGATTTGTGTATCTTTAGTGGGCCTATCACAATGGGAAAAATTAATCACCCTATAAGAATGACCCAAGTGAGTACAACTAGACCTGAGCATTCCAACTCACTATAATAAACAGGCCTCTAGTGATTAAAGTCCCAGAGGATGGGATTATTTGAGTTTTCTCTTTGAGATCTCTCATATCGAGCATTTTGTAGGGCCTCGTGGTCTCAATCATGTTTATGTGACTACAACTTGTTTTGGTACCTTGTCGGGCTATAGGCCTCAATCATGCTTGCGTGACTTCAAGGGGTAATTTCGAATGAAATTCTTGACTAAGAACTATAAGATAGAGGCTACCCGGTTCACATCCGAAAGGGGGGATAATCTTTGTGCAAGATAGATGGTAACTCTCCCAAGATACTTGCCATTTCGTGCCCCCATTAGCATTTGGACTCGACTAATATAGCATTGAGAATCCATTGCGTGAGACTCAATGATCGTATTCTAATTAGCTATTGGGTGTGTAACTGATTCTGCAAGCATGATACATATTGCGTGTTTACTGTGTTTTCATCCCTAAAATTGAAACTGAAATACTGAAACAAGAGAAAACAATCAACAACGTCAAAAACTCAGTGATCAAAACTTTGTCCTTATCAAATCTCATCTTTGTCAATGGTCAAAACTTTGTCCATGTCAGAATCTCATCTCTATCTAGTCCATTGTCTTACGAGTCTACTAAATTGTCATTTGGCTATATACCTGTTGTTGTATGAGTCTCAATTGGTCCTGTCAGTTTATCGTCTAGTCCTATCAGAATTTTCATTCTGGTCCTAGAGAATTGTTGTTTGACATTCAATAAATTGTCGTACGAGTAAACATAATCCTCATCAGATTGTCATCTGGAGAACTTTAAGCTGTCATGCGAGTATAGGCAGCAACTCGTACGAGAAACTGTCTATGTCATCTGGGTCTAAAAACTCTGTCATACAAATTTCTGATTTTGTCAATCTATAAACTTGTTTGTTTGCACACTTTTCCAAAATTGTCATTCTTGCCTAATTAGTCTATAGTGAGCATAAATCTGGTCATCATAATTTTGAGCATAAACAATCTTGATAGTGTACCCCTGTTGGTGTGTTGCACGATTTTTTCAATCATCTTTCAGCTAGTTCAATCAACTAATCAAACTAAATCAAACTAAGTTACTTAAATCATGTCTTACATAGGATGGATCATTCCTGAAACCAGGCCGAGTCTTAGTCACTTCTTTCAAAACACTACATCAAATGAACAACTAGCTTACATTTGATCTTGACTTCTGCATCATATCTAGTTCTCGGTCACATTAGTTATAAATGTATATTCAAACAAGAAGTTCTCATAAGAAAGTTGCCAAAGGTAAAGGATAGTCCTTTTCATTGCAAACTAATCCATTCTTTGTAGAAGACCTCGTCTTTAACAAACCTTCATTGTCAAATGTACCAATTTTTTATCAATCCTTATCACTCACCATATCTAGAGAAAGGCAAGAAAGAGAAGTTGCTAAAAAGGATACTTATGAAAATATCAACACCCATGCTAATGATAGTGATTCCTCATCTAGTGAGTCTGAGGCCTCTGAACCTATAGAAGCTGTTATAAATAGCTATCAAAAGGATAAAGATTTCCGAAAAATGATGAAGATTATCATGGCTAGAGAAAAAGAATATTATTTTCTAGAGCTAGCAAAACAAGGCGCTAAACTTCCTACTAATTATAACATTGAAACCCTTATCACTAAAGACAAAGAGATACCCTTAGCACTGGTAAACAAACAATTATAAGCATTACAAACTAAAATCAACGAAATAAAAAACAAGGATAAATCATCAAAGCAATACTCTTTGGACACGATATGCTCATTTCCATTTAACGAAAACCTTTGCATGCATCCATTTCCTTCAAGAGTGGATATTCCTAAGTTTGACAATTATGATGGTAGTGTAGATCCTCAAGACCATGTCAAATAATTTTTTTCTTTATGTATGGATTTCATGCACAAACAAACATATCTCATGCACCTTTTCCCAGGGGGTTTAGGAGGACAAGCTATGGAATGATTTTCAAGCCTACCTATGGGAATTAAATATTTTAAGGAATTAGTTGAATTGTTTCTCCAACAATACTCCTATAACATTTGTCATCCAGTCACTATGATCAAGCTTTGCAATACCAAACAGAAACCAGGAGAACCTTTTGTCATTTTTCTTCAACGTTGGAGAAAGATATTCTCTACATATTCACGGCCTATTCCAGATTCTTAGAAGATGGACATTTTTTTCAATAGCCTGATCCCTGAATTGAAATACAATATTCAAATGCAAGTGTACCCTTCATTCAACAAAATGGTAGATAGTGCATGGAATATGTGCTTATAAAGAAAGGAGATATATCACTTTGGAAAGAAACACAACAAGGTTCTAGTTACAAAGAGAAGAATAAATACTGGAAATATGGTAAAAATAACAATACAAATGTTGTTAATGATGGAGTGGTGGACATTGTTAAACCAAAATCAAAACCCACAATATTTAATTTGTCTAGCAGCACACAAGGCCTCAAAGTAGATGAAATTTTAGCGGAAAACCCTCCAAAGAAATCAAAAAAGTGGTTTAAAGAGAAACCTTGGTTGTCAAAGCCTAAACGTGATTTCACTCCTTTGGAAGAATCGTATGAATCAGCTCTTAAAAATTTATTGGTAAATGATCTGATAACATTGCCTAACAACTCTAAACCATATGATCCAAAAGTTAAACCCAAATGGTGGAGGGAAAATGAGTACTATCAATATAATCAAAACAAGGGTCATACAAAAAACAACTGATTGAAACTCAAACATGAGATTCAATACCTCATCGATGCTGGCAAAATTGTTGTTGGAAATCACATGACTAATGTTGATCACAAAGCCTTCCAAGATCCTTTACCTACTTATGAACAAGGTGATTCTTCAAAATTCAAGGGATGTGCCAAAGTCAATTACACCTACACCAACAATGGCAATGTGATCAACATGATTGAATCTTCCCAATCTAAGTATTGCAATGTGATCATAGTCAAAGATAAACAACATAAAACACAAACTGAAAATGATGTAAGCCGCACTCAAAAGAAGGTTACTCTAAAAGGAGCTAGTTCCTCAACTCCTAATCAAACAACATCAAACCTACCAACTTCTTCAAATAGACAATCAGATATGACCACAGCTAAATCTAAGCAATTGGCTTCATCATCCTCTCCCAGGTATAGCATTGTCGAACAATTAAAAAGAACCACCGCTCAAATCTCCATTTTTGAACTGCTTAAGATCTCTTCTTCTCATAGAGAGATCCTGGACAAATCTTTGCTCACTACTAATTGTTAGGGTTCCCACATATACTGAGAGGGGGGGATGAATCAATATCTGACCGGTAATGAAATTTTCTTAAAACTGAATATGCAGAATATAAAGTAATAGTATATCGGTATGCAAGAATTAATGCAAATAACAGAATCAAAAGCATCCACATGAAAAGAACACCATAACACAAGATGTTTAACGAGGAAACCCGGTGTGGGAAAAACCTCGGTGGGATTTGTGACCCACAATATTCACTTACTGGCCAATAAGAGAATATTACTTACAATAGGGGCCTGCACATGCAGGATGGCCAACTGCCTAGAGCTCACTGCTTAATAAGAAGTCACACTAACTTACAATGAGGATTTACACAAATCCATTATTCTGTACTGCTTTACAATAGCATCTTCAATGCCAGATTCAGTACCGGTTCTTGCTCTGTTCTTTACATATACCCTTGACCTACAATTCGCACATTAGGTTTGCCTTATAATTTTTTTATTGCTTTTTATATATCTCCTACAAATGCCTACAATGATCTCTTTTATATACAAGAGTCATTTTACAATTTGCCAAGTCGGCTTACAATGATAAACAAAATATTACATATCAAAAATCATGTCGGCCTTTGTGCCGATATACATATTGCCTTCTGTGTCGGTGTCGGTGTAGATTGATTTTGTTGATGCCGAAGCACTGTTTTGTTTGAGTAATGCTTTGCCGGTATAATGTCTTGTCGGTGCCATAGGATTGCAAGGTTTCCTATGTAATGCTTTGCTGGTATAATGTCTTGCCGGTGCCATAGGATTGCAAGGTTGCCTATGTAATGCTTTGCCGGTATAATTTCTTGCCGGTGCCATAGGATTGCAAGGTTGCCATCAATGACAAAACCTTCAATCACACACAATGTCTCATTGGACTGTCCATATGCCAACAATCTCCCCCTTTGGCATTGATGGCAACACTCATGAGAAATTTCAAAAAGATATCCAAAAATGTGTATACCAAAAAAATGTTACCAAAAATGTGAGAGCTCCCCCTAAGCATGTGATCCCTGTGTTTTGACTTTTCTCATCTACTAATCCCCCTTTGGCATCAATGACAAAGGTTAGTAGATTTGTAGTTGTACCAATTCATAACCTCAACCTTGTAGTTGGGTAGTTATTATCTAAAGAATATCTCCCAAAATTAAGTTTATACCATCCATAAACTTCTTGCTCTCCTTTATTGCTATCTCAGTTCTGTAAACTGTACCGGTGAGATGCTGCAAGTGCTCTGCCGGTGTTTTGCTACCATGTGTTAGTGCCTCTGAGATTTCCTTACGCAGAGATGCTAAATAGTCCAATCTTGGACTTAGTTTAGATCTAAAAATTTTTGCCTTGTTTATTATTTTCTCTTTTTCTCTTTCTAATTTGAGCAATTCTTCCTCAACATTTGTTATCTTTTCCTCAAAAACTGATAATGTATCGGGTGAGTTAATAAAATTATCAGCAAGTTTATTGATCTCTTCCTGTACCTTGCTCATCTTTTTGTCTACATCTATGGTCAAAAAGTTTATCTTATAGGTGTCTTTGTACAGAGTTTTGTACTCTTTCAATAAATTGCACAGTTCCGGTAGAAGTGTGTCAAATTCCCTGTTACACTTCTTTATTCCTTCCTCAAAGAATTTTTGTTTCTCTTTTTCTACACTTTCCTTTATAGTTTCTACCTTTGTTTGCTCAAAATTTCCAGAAATATATTTACAAAGTGTATCCAACTGGCCTAAAGAATCTTTGTTGGCTATATTACAATTTGGAGCCATTGATTTCAAAACTGGAATTGAATCATCTATCGCTTTATAGGCTTGTGAGCTATAATTAGTTATTTTCTTGATAGATTCGAGCAATACCTCTGTTACATTTGATGGTGACCCAATAAACTGAGTGCCAGTGGAAGTGACCATGCTGGTATTGACCTCTGGTAGGTCTGTTTGTGTCTCCATCTCTTTAAGCACAGTTTTTCCTGCATCATTTCTTACCAGTGGTGTTTGTTATGGAGCCTTTAGCTCTATTGGTTGCTCTGTTTGTGTTCTAGATTCCATCTTTTTCTCTAAATCTACTGCCGGTTGCTCTTTGTTTCCTGTTGTCGGTTGCTCTTTGTTTCCTGTTGCTGGTTGCTCTTTGTTATTAGATTTATCTGTGGTATCCTTATCTACCACTATGTTGATTTTTTGAGTATCAACATTCATAGTATATAGGACTTCAGGATTAGGATTATTATCCTCTGTGTCCATGCTCTCAGCTGCTAGTTGATCTTCTACAATTGTTGTTTTTACTGGTGGAGTATTTAAAGGAGGTGGGGGTAAGTTGTCTCTAATCTTGATACTTGGTGGTCCACCAGCTTTACCTTTCCCTTTATCCTTTTGATATACCAGAATGGGCTTGGGATTCCTATATTCTTCTTGTTTTTCTTTTTCAACCAAGAATTTATCCCAACCATCTTCTGTTTCATTTGAAACTTCAGTAACTCTACCTGCCATTAGTGATATTTGCTAGTGTGCAGTGGAAAAAACTGTCCGGTTGGCCTGAGCTATCAAATCATCAATTTCTTGAGGTGAGTTGACCGGGTATACTGCAAGTAATTTTTCTATTTTAATTTTCTTATCCAACTCAATTATTCCTTGCCTTCTCACCTCAAGTCTTTTATATAATTCATCAGGAATTTCATTTAGGACTTGCATCAAAAACTTTTTATACATGTCCATGTGTAATATAACACTTTCCTCAACTTGTCCTTTCTCGTCCTCTGATAGGGTGTCATAGATTTTCCCTATGTTTTTCAATTTACCTTCCTCTGTGATCTCATTCAGTAATATGTCAAAAGGGGCCAAGTCAGTGTTTGTCTTCTTCTTCTTTTTGGGGGTCAGCTTTTTCTTAGGTGTGGCTTTCTTGACTGGAGACCTTACAGCTTGTTGCTTTTGTCTTGTCCTTCTAGGTGAAGGAGTGGATACCAGTGAGGGGTCTCTTTTCCTAACAACTCTTTTGAAAGTTGCTAGCATATCTCCTTCTGAGGAGGTATCTACTGGTGATAGATGAGTTTCAGGCTGTTGGGCTGCCAACTCTTCTTCTATTATGCCGGTTTTCTTTAATATATCATCTTTTAAGGCTTTTGCTTGCCTGCTTCCTTTCCTCACAGATGCCTCAACTTTATTTACTCTCTTTTTAGATTGAATTTGACTTTCGATGGTTTCAGCACTACCAAATACTTCTTCCTTTGGTTCATTGGGGGCTTCCAGAAGTGCTTTGGAATAAGTTTCCACTATGTGGTCATCTGTTTCATACCCCATTTCTGTAACCCAGATTATTCTTGAGATGACTGCTTCCATCCAGATCTCATCCTTTTTTATTACAAAGCATATATCATCCTTGTATTTGTTGACAATTTCCTGTGATAGTCTGATCCTCTTATTCATTTTGACCTTTAGTGCTTGAAAATACTCATGGATATTCTTTTCTTTGTTTTCACCCATGTTGTTGAATAAGTTAGACAATTGTTTTCCTACCGGTATGTCAAATCCAAAATCCTTGTTGCCTATACCGGGAGCCTATTTGGTTATATGTAGCATTAAGAATACAAGTAAATTTCCAAATCTAAAGGTTCCTTTCTTATCCTTCTTGATTTTTGCCAAATTGTCAATTAACTCATCTCTTAACCATTCACAGATATCAATTTTCACATTGTCCTTAACCATGTCATAAGCACTCTTTATGCATAAACTGGAAACAGGGTAAAGCCTATTTGCATGAGTTGCTTTGTAACCTAGAATCATGCTAATGAATCTCACATTTGTATCAGTCACATCATTAACCCTCAATGATCTTTTGTCAAATGTTGCACCAGTTAGTTTCATTACTAGGTCATTGGAAACCTTCTTGGTTTTGTCGGGTCTGGTACCGATGGAAGGTAACCCTGTTACTGCTTTCAAAGCTACCTTTGTAATTTTATGCACTGAGTCAAGCCAAAAGAATGAGCCATGTACCTTGCTAAGAACTATCCTAACCACTTCCTTGGGAAATTTAGGAATGCAGAGGATTTCAGTGAATCCTAGGGTTTCAACAATTTTATGTTCAGGTTTCACATTTCCAGCATTGTCACATATAACAGATTTATACATATTTTTTATTTCTTCATCACCTAATTCCTCTATGTTGCAATGAATATACATTCTAGGGTCTTCTGCATAAACAACACCCTTTGGAATTTGAGAAAAAGCACCTGTGTTGTCATCTTTCTTAGCTACCTCAGGAACTAGCTGAAACACAGGCCTAGGTCATTTTATAACCTCGACTACTGTAGGTTTTGCTATGAATTCAGGTGCAGAGGAGGATGCCATGATGATAAATACCTTTTTCTGCCTTTGGATGGATTGATTGCTGAAGTGCTTTGCCTCTTTGCTCAGAATGCCTTAGCTCGAAAATCTTCACGCTCTCTGAAAGTTTGAATTCACAGTGAAATGAAATGGAGCCAAAAACCTTATTTTATAAAGTCTTTTCTGCTACCTACCACATTAATTGTTTGCTGGTAATGTATTAACTCAACTTTATTTGCCGGTAATGAAGGATTTTCAGCTTTTTTTCTCTAACCGAGGGAATAATAGCACATGTGTCATTAAATTGCCAAACCCTCAAGATAATTTTCTTCAATTTGATGAAGAACATTATGCCAATGGAGCATCATATTGTCCTACCGGTGAAGCATTTGTTGGTTCTACCGGTGGAGGAGTAACCCCAATATTTAGATCACCTTTTTTAATCCATTGTTTTGAAAATTCTTGCTTAACCTCTTCAACCTTTTCCTTACCTTTCAAGCTAGTACTTTTGTTATCTACCGGTGTACCTTTACTTCTACAAAATTTAGCAATATGACCAATCTTGTTACATGCATAACAAGTTACATTATTTTTCTAAATAGCTTTCCCATAACCTATGCCAGTTTGTGTTCTGCATTTATTTGATAAATGACCAAATCTTCCACAAACATAACATCTTACATTCATTCTGCGATTTTCAGAGTTATGACCAATTTTGTTGCATTTGGTGCATTGACCGGTGGGAGGATTGATGTTCTGATAATTCGTAGATCTACATTCATTCACCCTATGACCATATTTATTACAGTTAAAGCATTTTCCATTGAATTTGGAAGTATTAGAGGGTCTTACCGGTTTGCTTTGATCCTGGGTATTTGCAGTACTGGAGCTTTCTCCAACTTCAAATCCAACTCCAGAAGTGTCACCTTTGGGTTTTTGATTCTTCAATAAGGTACCAAGTTCTTCTGAGCTTTTCTTGAATTTTTCTTTGTGTTGATTTGCAGTTTCCAATTCCCTTTCCAAGATCTCTTTTTGTCTCATTAGTTCATTCGAGTCATTTTGAGTATGCATCAAATCTGTCTTCAACATATCATTTTCATAGCTAAGTCTTGTGTTCTCATCTGCTGCATCACTTAGTCTTCTAGTCAATTCTTCTTCATTCTTCTTTCTGTCCTCAATCTCTTTGCAGAATCTCATAGTCATATCCTGCATTTCATTTTTTGTTGTCATGATCTCTTGTTTCAATTTGCTTATCATATCATTTAGTTATTCCTTTTCATCATTTTTAGTTTGCAACTTTTCACAAAGTTATCTTCTCTTGTTTCTTGTAACAGTAAGATTTTCTTGAAGTGCCTGAATAATGTCCTGAGCTGCTTTTAAATCATCTTCTAATTTGATATTTTTCAACTTCTCTACATCATAGTCAGTAAGAGCTCCTTCAAGTTGCTTCATCAAATTTTCCATCTTTACTGGTGTCAAGATCTTCCTCAAGCTATTAGGCTTCTAAAAATAGAGGACCAGGCTCTTATACCAATTGTTAGGGTTCCCATAGATACTGAGAGGGGGGGTGAATCAGTATCTGACAAGTAATGAAATTTTCTTAAAACTAAATATGCAGAATGTAAAGTAACAGTATACCGGTATGCAAGAATTAATGCAAATAACAGAATCAAAAGCATCCACATGAAAAGAACACCATAACACAAGATGTTTAATGAGGAAACCCGGTGTGGGAAAAACCTCGGTGGGATTTGTGACCCACAATATTCACTTACTGGCCAATAAGAGAATATTACTTACAATAGGGGCCTGCACATGCAGGAAGGCCAACTGCCTAGAGCTCACTGCTTAATAAGAAGTCACACTGACTTACAATGAGGATTTACACAAATCCATTATTCTGTACTACTTTACAATAGCATCTTCAATGCCAGATTCAGTACCGGTTCTTTCTCTGTTCTTTACATATACCCTTGACCTACAATTCGCACATTAGGTCTGCCTTATAATTTTTTTATTGCTTTTTATATATCTCCTACAAATGCCTACAATGATCTCTTTTATATAAAAGAGTCATTTTACAATTTGCCAAGTTGGCTTACAATGATAAATAAAATATTACATATCAAAAATCCTGTCGGCCTCTGTGCCGGTATACATATTTCCTTCTGTGCCGGTGTACATCTTCTGTGCCGGTGCCGGTGTAGATCGATTTTGTTGATGTCGGAGCACTATTTTGTTTGAGTAATGCTTTGCCGATATAATGTCTTGTCGGTGCCATAGGATTGCAAGGTTGCCTATGTAATGCTTTGTCGGTATAATGTCTTGCCAGTGCCATAGGATTGCAAGGTTGCCTGTGTAATGCTTTGCCAGTATAATGTCTTGCCGGTGCCATAGGATTGAAAGGTTGCCATCAATGAAAAAACCTTCAATCACACACAATGTCTCATTGGAGTGTCCATATGCCAACACTAATGTCCCCAAAGATTTAGATGTAGATTGGTTTCAATCTATGGTGGATCACCTGACTTTGCCTCATTACCTCACCTTCTCTAAAGAAGATGACAATTCACTTAATCACCCACATAACTAGCCATTACACATCAAAGCTATGATCCATAAACATCAAGTCAAATGTGTTTTGATAGATGGAGGTAATGGGTTGAATATCTATACCTACAATTTACTGACAGAGTTGTTATTTTCTGAACATGTCATTGATCCAACAAAGAAAATAACAATCAAAGGTTATGATGAAGAAGAAAGAACCTTTAAAGGTCTAGTACTATTATTGACCAGGGTAGGACCTGTGGAGAGAGATGTTATTTTTCAGATGCTTGACCTTCCTCTTTCCTACAAAATCTTGTTGGGCAGGCCATGGATTCACAAAATGCAAGAAGTACCATCTACCTATCATCAGTGCTTGAAATTTCCTTATAATGGAGTTGAAGTTAGTGTTCCTATTGATACAAGTTACACCTCTAGTGCATTAAAAGAGTGTACTGATACCTTTATTCCTCATAACAGAGAAGCCTCTCTAGTTGAAAGTTCAAAAACTTTGATGAAAGACTTAGAAAATAAATTAAAAATCATAGATACTAGCATGGATGGCTACAAGATAGAACTTCTAATTTTACTAATATATCTTCCTCCATCAGCAAGATAGTCTGGAAAACCATCAGAGGCTATGAAGCCACAAACTTCAGCTCCAAATGTCTTTATAATGGTATTTTTGTAAAGTCCTCTACTTCGCTTGTAGATGAAACGGAAGATGAGGCTATTCTCAAATGGCTTTTCTAAGAAGATAGTGAAAACAAACAAGTGCAACACTGTGAGATTTCCCCTTAACAATACAGTCCAGGCTATAAGATGATCCAACGCATGGGATATTAAGGTATCAGTCCTCTGGGCAAGCATCAAGAAGGTATTGTTGAACCTATTAAGCTAAAAACTAAGTCTACAAATGATAAAGTTGGACTTGGATGCCATTTAGAGGAGTCATCAGATCATAAACATACTTCTCATCATTAATCTAAGTGGAGGAAAAAGATACTACCTTCAACATCACAGGAAATAAATACTCAGCAAACTCAAGAAGAGTATGAAAAAAACAAGAAGAATTGGAAATCAAGAGAGAAGAAATATCTTGTAATCAAGTTCCAATTGTATCAGCAATGACACTACAAGGAGTAGAAATCCCAAAAGATATGAGAGAAGAAATGGAAGGAATTAAAGAGTTGTTTGCACCACTGAACATTTTGGTCACATACACAAGAAGAATGCAAGTAGATGATTCAGAAACTGACTCAAATGAGTATGAATGGGGTCTAGAGCCTCTATCAGATGCATCTACTGAAGAAACTCTTGAAGAACCTAGTGATATCATAGATGAAGCACAAGAGATAATGCACTTAAAACTACAAAAGGAAATGAGGAAATTATACTAAAAAGACAAGAAGACTATGAACAACAGCTGAAAGAAGAAAGAGCACAAGAAAATTCTTCACCTACAATATCTCCCTCTAATGAGATAGAGTAAATCGGGTATGGGACTACAAATGAAGAAATGGAGGCTATAGAAGCACGGCCAGTCATTAGTCCAAAGGAAGCTGAATGGAAAAGATGACAGAGAATAACATAGTGATCAAGGTTAAGTCAACAGGTATATCAACTACAAGTGATCATTGAACCAAATCATGAAGGAACTTGTAGCATCAAAGATGTAGATATTGATACTATACATACTTTCACTAAGCCACTTGAAGATGAGTCAGAGGCTTCATCTTCTTACTCTGATCACTCTAACATAAGCTCTATTTATGACATTACCTACTTGACACCAAACTATGACTACTTTGTCATGAATGTCGAAACTCTGGTTGTTGAGCCAGTTACTGTCGAACCATGATACGTAGTCGAATCCAAAGTAGAAGATGATTCTAGTGGTAGGTCTCTTGGGTTAGGTTCCCTAAATACTAATGTAAACTTCGATAATCATGTGCTAACTCTTCCTGGTCTTGAGATGCTTACGCAAGGTAGTCTTCTAGAACTCGACTTGACAGTCCAAGGTTGTGATGAGAATACTATGAATTCCCTTGAACCTATTAAATCTTTATCCCTGGTACATCCTGAACTTATTGACTGTACTCTCCAAGATCAACCTTTGAATATACCTACCTTTGCCAATGACTATACATTAGCCTGTTATCTTAATGTAGTTGAAAAAATGGACTCTTCCACCAGTTAAAAAAGTGAGAACATGACAACAGCAAATGTCAAGTATCTTAATCACAAAAATCAAAAAAAAGAAAAATAAGAGTTCTGATGGCGAAAACCACACTGTGGTAGTGTCAAAATCAAAAATAGTAAAAATAAAGGGTGTACCTAATGGTGAAAACCTCTTTGAGGCACCTGAAGGTGAGACACTTGGCATTTTGCCTAATCACTTTCAAGAGCGATCATCAGTGCTAATCAAACCTACACAACTAGTAAACATTGGAATAGAAGAAGCTCAACACACCCTACATGTAGGTCAATCATTGTCAACCAAAGAACTAAAAGAATTTGTTGATTTCTTCATAGAAAAGAAGATCAATTTTGCATGGACATATGCTAATATGTCGGGTCTAGATCCTAACCTCATAATGCATCATCTTTCTATCACTCTTGGAGTTAAACCTATTAAGCAAAACCTCTGAAAAATGCATCCTCATGTTGCATTACTTGTTAAGGTAGAGCTAGAAAAATTACTAAAAGTTGTACTCATCAGAGAAATTGATTATGCTAAATGGATATCTAATATTGTACTTGTTTCCAAACCTGACAAATCAATACGTGTTTGCATAGATTTCAGAGATTTAAAAAAAGCTTTTCCAAAAGATGGTTTTCCACTACCTAATATAGACATGATCGTGGACATGACTGTAGGCTATGAAATGTAATCTTTAATGGATGGTTTTTCTAGATACAATCAGATCAAAATTGCACTTGAGGATCAAGAGAAAACAACATTCACCTATGCATGGGGAACCTTATGTTTAAAGAATGCAGGTGCTACTTATCAAAGAGTTGTAACAATAATTTTTCATGATATGATGCACAAAAACATGGAGGATTATGTTGATGATACTCTAGTTAAATCTATGAAAAGACAACACATCTATCAGAACTAGGTCCAATATTAGATAGGATGGAAAAATTCAAACTCGGATTAAATCCTAAGAAATGTGCATTTGGGGTTACATCTGGTAAGCTCCTAGGATATATTGTTTCAGTGAAAGGAATTGAAGTGGATCCAAAAAAAGTTAAGGCTATCATGGAAATTCCACCTCCAAAGAATGTCAGTCAAATGAGAAGTTTACAAGGGCGGCTCCAATCAATAAGACGCTTTATTTCTCAGCTAGCAGAGAAGGCTTAACCATTCACAAAGGAATTGTGGAAAGGAGTTTCATACAACTGGGATAAAGAATGTGAACAACATCTAAAGAAAATCGAAGAATATCTTTCTAATCCACCTATATTGATGCCACCAATTCAAGGCAATCCCTTGATTCTCTACATATCAGCTACTGATACATCACTGGGGGCACTTTTCGCACAACATGGTGAGAATAAAAAGGAAAGAGTTATATACTATATCAGCAAGACCTTAGTGTCCTATGAGATAAACTATAGTATCATAGAAAAATATTTTTTAGCATTGGTTTTTACATCACAGAAATTAAGACACTGCATGCTAGCACATTCTATCAAGTTGGTGGCTAAGATTGATCAGCTCAAATACCTTCTCAGCAAAGCAACACTTACAGGGAGATTGGCTAAATGGGTCATGGTTCTTACAAAATTTGATATTGAATATATACAACGCAAATATATCAAAGGACGGGTCATTGCAGATCAACTTGTTGATGCTCCTCTTAAAGACAATCAACCTTTGCACATAGAACTTCCAGATGAATCCATCATGCACCTTACTCAGCGATCCTGTAAAATGTTCTTCGATGTGTCTTTCACTAAACAAGGTTATGGTATTGGAATAATTTTTATCACCCCTCAAAGATAGTCAATCCAAAAGGCTTACAAGATTCTCTTTCCTTTCACAAACAATATTGCAGAATATGAAGCTTTGGTAAATAGAATCAAGCTAGCTATTGAATGTAAGGTTGTTGAGTTACACATCTTTGGAGACTCTCAGCTGATTATCAACCAAATCAATAATATTTATCAGACTCAAGATGAGAAACTGATTCCCTAAAAAAGAATGGTTGATGACCTCAAGAAATACTTTACCTTTGTATCATTTCAGTAGATTCCTAGATCAGCAAACAAAGCAGCAGATGCTATAGCTACCTTGGCGTCTATACCACAGCTACAAGAATATGAGTTCCTCTATGAATTCCTGGTGGAAGAGTTACATTATCCTTCTTATGATTCCCCTGAGTCCCAGATGGTTTGTTCTATTATTGGACATGATTCATCTTTCTATAGCCACATTTACTCTTACTTGTGTGACCAAATTATTCCTACTAATCTTTCACATAATGAGAAAAGAAACCTAATTTGAAACACTTCATGGTACGTCATCATCTCTAATGATCTATATAGGCAAGGTTTGGATAGTACTTTTCTTAGGTGTCTAGAAACTTAAGAGTCCCAATGCACGTTATCTAAAGTCCATGAAGGCATTTGTGGATCTCATTCAAAGAGTCTAACTTTAGCTCAAAAACTGCTAAGGGTTGGCTACTACTCGTCACATATGGAAAAAGAAGCTAAAAAATTTGCTAAAACTTGTGAGAAGTTTTAGCTACATGGGAACCTCATACATGCTCAGCAAGGGATCTAATACCTTTCATCACACATTGGCCTTTTCAACAATGGGTGTTTGACCTCATTGGCCAAATCTATCCTGCATCATCTAATGGACACAAGTTTATCATAACTACCACTGAGTACTTCACTAAGTGGGTAGAAGCGGTTCTGCTAATCAAAGAAACTGGTAAACAAGTAGCTTTGTTCATCCTTAACTATATCATCTGTAGGTATGGGATACCTTCTTCAATTGTGACTGATAATGGAGGGCAATTCAAAAACAAAGATCTAGATGAGCTCTATGAAAATTTTAAAATCAAACAACACTGGTCATCCATATACTACCCTCAAGGTAATGGGAAAGTTGAAGCATCTAACAAAAATTTGTTGACTATCTTGCACAGAACAGTAAACAAATCTGGAAAGGATTGGCATCTGAAGCTCAATCCTACACTATGGGCTTATAGAACAAGTATCAGTACACCTACTAGGGATACACCTTTTTCTTTGGTGTATGGATCTGAAGCAATCTTTCCTGTTGAGGTGGAAATACCTTCTTTGAGAGTTTCTTTGGAAGGTCTTATTACTGATGAAGACTACACAATATCTAGATTGCAAGAACTCGAGTTGTTGGATGAACATCAGCAAGTGGTGTTTGATCATTTGAGAGCCTACCAAAAGAGAATGTCTAGAGGTTATAACAAGAAAGTTTGACAAAGAGAATTTTAGGTTGGTGACCCTGTTTTGAGAGAGAATCCTAAAAATCAATAGTTTCGAGACAACAAAGGGAAGTTTGAACCCAACTGGTTGGGTCCTACATCGTTATTGCAATCTTTGGATATGGTGCCTATCAACTCTCAACTTTGGAAGGAGAACAGATCCATGAACCGATCAAAACCATCCACTTGAATAAATTCTTCACTGAGTATTCTCTACTCCAGCAATCTGTACAACTAAAAAGTCCTGAAAAAAAAGAGAAAAAAGAGAAAAATAAAAATAAATAAATAAATAAATAATTATTTGCCAAGTAGGTGAAAACCTGGTAAACAGGTACCTCTTGTACTCAAGCACTCCATCTATCAATTAAAATTTGGCATTTCCCATTTCATTCCTGCTTTCCTGCATCTTTTCTTTCACTTGTAAATATCTTTTAGTCACTTTTGTGACATCCAGGTTCTCTTGGAACCCTCATGGCTTGAAACCGATTAATGTCCTAGTCTTAGGGTAATCGACTAATAAATTTACATGTCCTAAGTAGTATTAACCAAGTCATCTTTCTATCAGTAGTACCAGGTCATCCAATCGGAGTCAGTCACCTATCTCCAAACTAGTGAAGAGTTTTATCATTGAGTAAACAAGCAAAACAAGACTACTGAAAACAATCTCAAAATTGTTTGAGATAAGATTTAAATTTTCTTTGTGTGTTATCTTTTACATTGGTTTTTTATTATTATTCCCTTTGATTAACTCAAGGAATTGTATCTTGACTAAGAGGAGAAAGGATTGGGGGCATAATACTTTTATTTTTTTTCTTCTTGTAGGAGTGATTCCGATGATCTGGAAACATCTATTAAGCTGGGTGTCTGTGATAAGTGCCTTCACATCAAGGTGAAATCATCGCACATACCTCGACTCTGCTTATTTGTATGCTACAGGGAGGTTGGAGTCATTTATTTGTTTGTTTTGAGGGAATTTATTTAATGTGTTATCTAGATGCATGTGTAATTGTCCAAGGATATGAATGATAAAAGGGTCATTGCGGACAATAATTAATATTGTATATGAAAAGGAAGGAACTTAATTTTGCCTGTTGTGTTTTTAAAAAGATCAGTGATGAAAATTAAGCATACCAAATCTAGTGACTAAGTTTAGGTTGCATTCATTATAATTTTATGCATTTCAAGTGATTTCGACATGATAACAATGATCTCTTTATCTTTTGAATCAGAGTCTGAAGCAGTCATCATTTCTCAGCTAAGTGGTAACCCTTTTTCATCATTGTTTCTCTGATTGAGTACTTGTGTATTGAGATGTTAGTTGCATAAATGAGAATCTTATATAGATCCATACATTTCATTATATACTTATTTTCATTCATATTATTGCATAAAAACCTAAACATTTGCATTACTAGTTACTCATTTTCATCATTTATTTGAATATGGAAAAGAAATTAAAAAACAAACATCCATATTCATCTATATTACATACATCCATACTAAAAAGATATGCATACATATAGAATAAAGCATATAGAAAGACATCTCATAGTCAATCAACACAAGTACAATGAAATCAAATCAAGAGCTCATATATCTCATCATAATCTCAATGTCTAAGAGTACAAATGATATCAATTGTCAAATACAATGTCTCATCAGAGCAAGAATCATATAGGCTACAAAAATGGGGTATATAAAAAATATAGGAGATATAACAAATCTAGTTCTCTGCCTCTCCCTCATCACCGAGTGGAGGAGGTGGTGCCTGTTAACTGACATCCTGTCTGGGTGCCCTAGCTCCCTTAGATCAAGCCATATACTGATAATACAGAGCAACCTACTACGCTACAGGGACAGCTACACTATAAGCTACGATGTAATAAGTTGCATGGCTCGTCTAATGCAAAACATCTTGCTAAAGAGCATCATGCTCTGCTCTCACCTCTGCAAATTCTCAATCTCGCTCTTCTCTCACCTCTGCAAGTTGTCAATCACTCTCAGCTCTGATCTCAATGAGTTGTCGGTCTCGGTCTTCCAGCTACATCTGTGCCACTATCAATTGTGACTGCAAACCTACCAACCTCATCCTCAAATACCGTACTACATCTGGTACAGCCTTCTCTCTCCCAACATCCCCCTCTCTGCCTCCCTACTCATCTCTTCATTGCCTAACTTTCCTAAGAGCCGCTCTCTCCTCCTCACCTCCAACCTCTACTATCCTAGAACCACCAACCTCAACCCCAACACCTCCTAAGGATCCACCCTCTCCTCTCTTTCACTATCGACCTCCTACTGCTTCCCTACTACTACTAGCACAAGGATCACCTCTCTCTACGTCTGATAAATTATGCACTGGCCTCATCATCGACGGAAATGTATACCAAAACTGAATATCTGGAAACTAAATCTGCAAAATCAAACATACAAATCATCAGTACGTGATCAAATTTACGCTAAGAATGTGATAAACATGCTAAACAATCCAAATATACAATATTCAAAATCAAAAAATGCTCTTTAAACCTTAAAAACAAATTGTTGTTTTTTATATGAGTTTCTACAGACAAGCATCAACTCATACGAGCAAAAAATATGACCTGCATGACTAAATAGACCCAAATGACAATTTAATACTCGTCGAACGATTAAGTGGTCTATCAAAAACATTTTCGTAGGAAACAAGGGTATACATCAGATGATAAACCCTACATTCACATACGATAAAACACAAAATTCTGGAAACTCGTATGAGAAATGGTATTGAACCGTACAACAAAACGATACATCCCAACTTTAAACGAATTTCAAAATGCAAAATTCACAAAAAAATCAAAATTTGAGAAATGCAAAGGCTAAACATTGATCACTTACTATTGGCACGTAGTTCTGTGGTCGATTATGTCATCTCTAGCGCTCGAATCGATGCTCTTGAATCGGAATTGTCATTTTTCTTCACAAGAGGTTTTTCAAATTTTAAACTTTGAGAGGTAAAAATGAATTGACAATGACTCATTGAACCCCTTATATAGCCCAAACCCTAATTTTCAAACTTTCTCCAATGGACATAAAACTTGTACCTTAAGCTAAATCGACTGTCCTGAGTCCATTTTCGGGATCAAAATTTGACGTTAATTTTCTAGTCAAAATTTCACAACGTTGACCACTTAGCACTTTCATCCTCAAGTCAATTTTCAAATCATTTTGTGCTCAATTCATTTCTGATCTCAAAATTAATTCTTACATCAATCTTTGTGCTCAAATAATTATCATTGCTAAAAATTGTGTAAAATTGTTGTACCCTCATTATCTTTCGATTTTTCTCCCGAGGGGGCATACTTATTACATCTTTTCAGTGATCATCATCATCAAAAGTTGAGAAATGTTTCAAATCCTCATCTAAAGTGGAGCAAAAATCCTTTCAATCAAAGAAAATCAACTAAACCTTCTTACTAGGGGCATCTTAACTAAATCACGTCATATCAAGTTGATATTCTTCAATGTCAAATAAAGCAATCTCTAGGGACATATCAATCTTTGTCCTTATCTGAATCAATCTTCAAAACAATGTTCATTTTCATCACATCAAATCAAGTTATACATTTTCTCTTCCTAATCGATTCTTGTTCAATCAAGTTCAGAATCGGTTGCGTCTCTTGCTCAATCTAGTTCAATCAAGTTCTAGATCGATGCTTGTTTCTTGATCAATCAAGTTCAAGAATGGTATCTCGCTCTTTATCGATTCTTGTTCAATCAAGTTCAGGATTGGTATCGCTTTAATCAAATCTGTTCACTTTCATCACTTCAAATCAAGTTGAATATCTCACTCTTCATCTGTTTGTGATCCATCAAGTTCAGAACTGATATCTATTTGACATCAACTATTCTTTGAACCAACGCATTGCTCGCACATTAATTCAAAGAGGGGCAAATGTAATACCCTAAAAGTGATCACCTAAACCATGGGCCCCTAATCTTGACAACATCACCAAGCTCCTAACCAAAGGCAATTAAATCAACCTTGAGCACCTAATTAATTAATTCTTCAATCGTTAATGTTATATGATAAATTAATCACTCTATATTAATTAAGTATTTATTTATTTAATTAATTAAATCATTCCAAGTAAATCATTTTGATCAATTATACTATTTATTTAATTAAATATCCTAGCATATTTGATTAATAAATAAATTCGTCATTTAATCATAAAAAAAGGAATTAATTTACAAAAAGAGATTAATCACAAAAAGAGGAATTAATTTACAAAAAGAGATTTATCACAAAAAGAGGAGTTAATCTACAAAAGAAAGAGTTAAATTGAAAACAAAAGAAAATAATTAAATTGATAGAAGAAATCAAACTTAAGATGTTTCTTTTTTTTTAAATTGAGATAACTTGAGAAATCAGAAAAGCAATTAAATTGAATTATTCATTTTCTCTAAAAATAAACCTAAAGCTTTTCTTGAGGAAAGAGGTTCAGTTATATTGAAAAGCCTTTTTCTAAATAAAAATCTTGAGCAAATTAAATAAAATTGCATGGAATCTACTATTTTTATCTCAAGTGCATGGAATCAACTAAATTTTATCTTCAATGCAGACTTAGACTTATAATTTTAATGCATTCAATCAAGCTATAATTGGAATCTGTCTCAAAGTTAACTTAATCTAATCTCTCAATTATTTCAATTTACCAGGATTGTACTTTTTCTTGAGGAATCTCAACCGCTCATTGTTAATCGATCTTGATCGTTGGTCTCTCTTTTCAGTCTCTATAAATTCAGCCTTCATCTCTCATTCAAAACACCCTAGAGATTTATTGTTATTGTGCAGTTTTTGCTTGGGAGTCATCGAAGATATTGTGCTTTGAGATTATTGCATCTTAGTTTAGCTTTTTGCATACTTAGTTTAATCATTATTGCTTCCATTCATCTAGCTTAATATTCAATCATCTAGATTAATCTTTCATATCTAGCTTAATATTGAATCCATTTAGCTTATTTTTGTGCTCATATAGATTAAATCATTCATCTTGGTGTAGTCTAGTCACTGGTATTGCTTATACAAATCTGAGAGCAAGTCTATACTCACATCTTTTAGAAGGCAATAGGTCGATTTGTTATGGTTTTTATATTCATGATTATATTTGTCTAACCATGCATGCAATGACTTAATTCAAGTGTTGTATCTTATAGCTTGTAGATACTTATTCCACTTTTCACACACACAGATAGGTACGAAGGAGACTCCATTGCAAGTATAATTTAGAAATAGAGAGGTTTTATCCAAGAAATTTTGATCTAAAAGCCTTTGATCTAACTCTCCTCAATTAATTAATTCAAATAGGATCTCGTAAAGCTTAAATCATTATATTTTCTAAAAAATGTAGTACCAAAAAGTGTAACCAACTATTGTGCAATCACCAACCTTGTGGCTTTTAAACTCTTATTTTTAAAATTATTGTGTTTCCAAACCCTCATTTTGAAAATTCAAAAATGAGGGTTCAGTAGCACAAGCATAAAAATAAGGTTTTGGAAGCACAATATACTTCAAAATCTCATTTTGGAGCTCATGGTTTCCAAACTCTCAATTTTAAGCTTGTTGTGTTTCCAAACCTTCATTTTGAAGCTCCAAAAGTTAGTGTTTGGAAGCACAAGCTTAAAAATGATATTTTGCAAGCACGATATGCTTCAAAACCTTATTTTGAAGCTCATGGCTTCCTAACTCTCATTTTTAAGCTACTTGTGTTTCCAAACCCTCATTTTGAATCTCCAAAAATGGGGGTTTTGAAGCACAAGCTTAAAAATGAGGTTTTGGTAGCACGATATGCTACAAAATCTAATTTTGAAGATCATGGCTTCCAAACTCTCATTTTTAAGTTGCTTTTATTTCCTAACCCTCATTTTGAATCTCCAAAAATTGTGGTTTGGAAGTACAAGCTTAAAAATGATGTTTTGGTAGAACGATATACTTCAAAATCTCATTTTGAAGCTTGTGGCTTTCAAACGCTCATTTTTAAGCTTGTTGTGTTCCCAAACCATCATTTTGAAGTTCCAAAAGTTGCTTTTTAGAGTCACAAGCTTAAAAATGAGATTTTAGAAGAATGAAATGTTTCGAAATCTAATTTTGAAGCTCATGGCTTCCAAACACTCATTTTAAAGCATTTTTTGTTTCCAAACCCTCATTTTGAAGCTCCAAAAATATGGGTTTGGAATCACAAGCTTAGAAATGAGTTTTTGAAAGCACGATATGCTTCAAAGTTTTATTTTGAATTTTGTTGCTTCCAAACTCACATTTTTAAGCTTGTTGTGTTTCCAAACCCTCATTTTGAAGCTCCAAAAATGAGGTATTGAAAACATGATAAGCTTCAAAATTTTATTTTGAAGCTCCTGGCTTCCAAACTCTCATTTTTAAGCTTGGTATGTTGGAAAACTCTCATTTTGAAGCTTCAAAAATAAGGGTTTGGAAGCACAACCTTAAAAATAAGGTTTTGGAAGCACATTGTTAGGATTGTCAAAATGTTGGTCTTTGTCTCCCTTACAAGCATTAGGGTTTTAATATTTTGTATGACTTGATTGAAAGGTGTTTTCCCTAAGTGTATCGTCTCCTCCTAATTTTGTGATGACTAGCTGAGCCAATCGGCAAGGTTGTTAGGTTACACAACATTGAGCCATCTTTGTCATTCACTGATTGACCCCTAGTGTAAAAAATTAATTAGTACTGCTAATTGAATTATTATCTAAATATTGCCTATGTCTTATCTTAAGTTCATATTTTCTAGCGTCTATGTCCTCATGGTCCCCCTGATCCTCAAGTCTTGTTTAAAGTACCCACGTGCCTAATTTTTCACTTAAGTTGGGTTCTCCTCGGCACTACACAACCTTTTTCAAGGTCATAAATATATTGTAGGATGACAAGGAAGAATTTGCGGTTACATATTTTAAGTTATCCCTTTACCTCGCAGGGATGTCAAAGCAATAAAGATAATTGTGATGGGTAGTGGGGAGGTATTTTATGTTACAAAGGTAGTGTTCCCCTCTGCCCTGCACGGTTCAAATTGAAGATAATACTACAGAATAGTGAGGAAAGGTATTTTGTGTTACAAAGATGGTATCCCTCGTCCCCTCACAGTTAAGACTAAAGTCTAAAAGAAGTTGTGGGATGCAGGGGAAAGGGTGAAGCTATTAAGAAAAGGCTTTCCCTATGGCCCCATGGGAGAAAAGATAAAGGGGATATCTATTGGCATTTTTGATGTTTATGTTGTGATTGTCATTGATGGACACACACTTGTATTGAGATCCCCTTTATATGTATGAGCTCATGCTCAACCAGTATTTATTCCAACCGGTATGTTGTATTCTAGTCTTTAGACTAGTAGTGATTTTATAGAATGTGTTTCCCGGTTTGAAGCGGCATGATGACCCCAAGCAGTTCATAGATCACAAGCGGTATGAGGGAGAAAAGTGGCACAACACATTCTTACCGGTCTTCATTTTTGTCAAACCGAAAACCGGTATTTTGTATGAACTAGTAATACTGTGTGATGAGTTACCAACCGACATTTTGTGATGAGTTACCAGTCCACCGATTGTTTGACGGTGCCGACACATTAACGGTGATTCCTCTGTCGTGTTACTAAGTATGTCTAGGTTCATTGAACCTAGGAAATTGTAAAGAAATCCTATTGGACCGACATGAAATCAGATTCCTTTAAAAGGACATCATGTCTAGGGTTTTAGGTTGTTGTGAAAAGGGTTAATGTTGAGCTAGGGTTTAAGGTGGATGTGGAGTTGTTGGAAGAGCGATCTTATCTGAGAAGATCAAGTTGTAACTGAGAGAGAGATAGAGAAGACTGAAGTAATGCTGGAATGCATTAGCTGTGAGCAATACTGGATCTAACCAAGCAGTTTGTGCTATTAGATAGATCAAACACTTGTTGATTACTCACATCTTTAACAAGTCAGTAGCCCCTAATCGGGTAGGCCTCAAAGCCTTTGTAAAATCCTCTAACAAGGTGGTTCACACATGTGAATGTAAAATCCTCTAACAAGGTAGTCTTTAATCAGACTTATCTCCTAACAGAGATTGAGATTCCTAACAGGATCTGTTCTGGTGAAGAACATTGTAAGACCTTAACCGATCTAACCTTAACCGGTCTGGTTTCTATTCTGCAGATAGTGACTTGTGAGTTTCATCTCACCGTGGTTTTTCCCAGTTGGGTTTCCACATCAAATATCTTGTGTTATGGTTGTATTGCTTTTGTGGGTGAACATTTTATTCACATTTTGGTTTGTATGTGTGGTAACCGGTTTGACTGTCAGACTGCTTTACCGGTTTATCTTTAGACTGTGTAAGTGTTTTAGTGCAAATATTTTTGGCATACTAATTCACCCCCCCTCTTAGTATTCATCATTTGGTATCAGAGCCAACCTTTCTATAAGATTAACCACTTGGAAAGAGATATGGGGGAATACACCTTGAGGGAACTTACTCAACGGCTCACTAAGTCTGAGCAAGCCTATGATAATCTTATGGTCAAATATAAGGCATCTCAAGCAAAAAGAAGAGAACATGCAAAAAAGTTGATGCAACTATCTGAAAGTAGTTCTGAAGATGAAGCTAACATGGAAGCTATGATTGTTGAAGTGAATAAGATAAATGATTCAAACTCCAATCTGAGAAAGAAGTTGGAAGGACTGACTATTCGGTTCAGTCAAGAGCTTGAGAACTGGAGAAAAGGTGAAGATCTGGTAAAAGATAGAGATCATGAGATCTCCAAGTTGAAACATGAGATTAGTGCACTAACTGCTCGCCTTCATGAGAGTAGAATGGAAAAAGAAGACATGCAAGGAGAACTGAACATTGCCATCTCTGAAAATGCAAGTCTTATGGAGACAAACACTGCTATTTCCAAAGAACTCTTTGAGTCAAAGGAAATACTTGCTAAGTTTGGCAAAAGTATAGTCAAGCTAGAGCAAAAGCTTGAGTCATCTAGACTGGCAAAGAATACCAATGGTCTTGGTTTTTCTGGACATGAGGAAGGAGAATCCTTAGGAACAAATGTTGAAGCATCAAAGAAGCAACTGGAACTCAAAGGAAAAGGTAAGCAAAAATTCAAACCTATTTTCTTTAACTATCTTAAAGAAGGACACATTGCTAATGTATGTAGGAGCAAAGCCTACAATAATTTTCCTTATTTTATCAACAATGTACCTAGATTCAATAAGTTCAATGGTCATTGTTATGCATGCAACAAGTTTGGGCATAGAGCATTTGAATGTAGGTCTGTAGTGGATAACACTAGAAGATATCCTCAGAGGACCCAAGGAACTAGTCCTGAATCTTTTATGAACCAGAACCACAACTGGTTTAATAACTTCAATCATCAGTCAAGAACTGGTGGTCATCAAGCAGCAACCAGATGGAGAGAAAGTTGTATGATCTATCATGGTCATGGTCACACTACTGCAACATGCAAAAGGAAGATTGGAAACATGTACAATGGACCTTAAAGAGCACCTGGACTTGTTTGGTATCACTGCAACAAACTGGGTCACATTGCAAGATTCTGCAAAAGCATAAAAAGTATATTTGATGATATACCAGTCACTCAGGAAGGAGAAATAGATGTTGAAAAAGTTCAAGGAGACGTGAAGAAAACATGGAAGAAGAAACCAACAATGTCGGAAGAGGAACCAGTTTCTGCACCTAGTGTGGAAATATTGGAACCGGCAAACTAAGCCTCAAAGGCTTAGGGGGAGAAAATGGCGAAATGCTTTCGAACCCCTGGTTAACACCGGTAAAAGACCTTAACTGGTATGCTATACCTGTCGCTTGGCAGAAGACCGAAAATGGTAAAAAGTAAAATTAAGGTTTACGACCTAATAGAGGAGCATTAATGATGGTAGGTGAGAGACATGTATAAATGCATTTTTCAAATCATTTCTCACTATCTCTTTTCAAGCGAAGAAAAGTTTTCAAGTGCAGAGAGAAGAAAAGGCAATTTGAGCTTAGATTTCAAGAAATTGGATAACCTTGAAAGAGATTCAAATCTAGTTTGCAAGCGGTAGTGGAGAACTCAAAGCGGTGATTTGGCATTTGACAGAGAGCGAAGTAAAGCAAAATCAGGAAGCCCTAAATTCGCGTTTGAAAGGTATTTTTTTGTGTTCTTGAAATACTCCTCAATGGCTTTCACATCTTATACCAATTCAAGCACATCCATTGAGTCAGAAAGTTTCATTCAGAGGAAGTCCAAGTATAATGCTTTGTCACAAGTTCTAGCTAGAGTCATAGTCGAAGAAGGAATTAAAGATTATATTGATTGCAAGATAGAAGACCTAGGGTCCTTAGCCATTCATACTCAATTAGGTCTATTTTGCGGAAAGGACAAAAGGATCAAACTGGAGTTCTATATCTTAGAGAAGAAGAAACTCCATAATGTGGTATACTTTCTGGAAGACTTCACAGAGGATCACATCAGGATCATCTTGAGTAGAGTCCATGGTGACAAGATGTAACTGGAGCGAATGCATGATATCACGCCTGAGGCAATTCATGCAGTCACCGGTTTTTGCAACACAGGGGAAGTGCCAGCCCTGAGAATGGTAAGTAAAATGAAAATGACCAAGCTCACCGGTTCGACAAGTGATTCATGAGGTATGACAGTTAATCCTATCAAGGATGAATTGGTAAAATACACTTGCATGGTGATAGGCTACAGAACATTCTCAGCCAGCAGGATTAATTTTGTATCTGCTGCAGTGGTAAATGCCACTTACCAGATGATTATACAGGATAAATCATTTGACATATGCACCAGTATGCAGAGGCAACTCCTGTTAAATCTTAAGGCAATCAAAAAGGACAATTCACTGAGATTTAAGTTTGGACAACTACTGGTAGGGTTTTTTTTCTATTTCCAAGGCTACTTTCTGGGTGTAGGAGATGTCCAGTGGTCCCTTGACCAACCGGTAACCAAGCAGATAAAGGAAAGTGTGCAAGCCATTGGAACCGGCTACCCTGAGGTACTAAACAAATACTTTGATGAGTTCAGAAAAAAGATGAGTCAGAGGGTATGAATCTCAGGTGACATAGTGAAGAAGTATGAAGATGACATCTATTTCACTATTTAGGTGGACAAACGTCTAATGGAGGTTGTTGAGCCTAGAATGGAGGAAGTGGAGCCTATGGGCTATGAGGTCATGTTTGACATGATGGAAGGTTATGCTTCAACCCTTATTGCCTCACATCTTGATCCAAAGTCTAAGCAAACTGGAACCTACCTGGAGAGGATCGCACCAGTTGAAGAACCATCGGTCAAGAAGGGAAAAGAACCGGCAGCTAAGAAAGCTAAGGCAGTGCCTGCAACATCAGCACCAGCTACCACTGTGACTCCAAGAGTGACCAAGTGGTCACCGACAAAGAAGAAACTGGAGGTAACAAGGGCAAAAGTCTTCGAAAGAAAGAGGAATACTAAGGCAAATGAACCGGACTCCAAAGAAACCAAGTCTGATGAACAGCCAAAGAAGGCTAGACAGACCAAGAAGATGCAGAAGAATGAACTGGCAACATCTGCACTAGTAAATATAGATATCTCCTCTTACAAACCTTTGACACATTGTCAAAGAACAGTAAAGAATATTAGGAGAAAGTTACTTCATGATTTAATAGATTATTATGATGAATTCAATAGTGAAGAAAAAGATGAAGTATTGTAGGAAATCATTCTTTATTTATGTAAAAATGACCGGTCACCATCAGAGATTAAATCTCAGACACTGGATTCATCATTTAAAGCATTGGATAATAAATGGCGCATATCCATTGAAAAGGAACAAGAGATTAGGGAGAAAGTTTTTGCACAGTACTTCCCCGAACTCTCAAATTCAGAATTATTTGATGTATTGGATCAAAATAAAGGTCTCTTCTTCACAAGGAGAAGAAGACTCTAGTTGTTGGAGGGGAGAGTTGATGATGTAGAAAAGGATACACATCAACACATGGCCCATGCTATCAGCTTTCATAAAGCACGAATGGCCAACCTCCAAGCGGAAAAGGAACCGGTTATTTCCAAACCGGATGAGGTTTTTGATGAGGAATGCAAGCTGGTGGAAGAACCAATCGACACCATAGATGTTAATGCCTTGGATATAGAAGATGTCACTCAGGACATACCTTCTAAGGGAACTAAATAGGGGCAATAGGCCAATCAGGGTGGTGAACAAGCTGTGGACACACAGCAAGCGGCAAAAGAACAGGAAGAGAAAAAGAAGAAGGATGAAGATGAGAAACAGAAAAAAGAGGAAGAGAAGAGAAAAGAGGAAGAGGAGAAAAGAAAAGATGAAGAGGAGGAAGCAAGAAGAAGAAAGGAAGAAGAAAGAAGAAGAGGGCAAGGAAGAAAAGAAGAAGAAGGAAGAAGAAGAAAAGAGGAAGAAGGAAGAGGAAGAAAAGAAGAAGAAAGAAGAAGAGAAGAAGAAAAAGGAAGAGGAAGAGAAGAAGAAAAAGGAAGAGGAAGAGAAGAAGAAGAGGGAAGAAGAAGAAAAGGAAGAGTAGAAGAGGAGAGAAGAGGAGAAGAAAAAGGTAGAGGAGGACAAGGAAGAAGAGAAGAGAAGAGAAGCGGAAAAGAAGAAAGCTGAAGAAGCCAAGGAACGAGAAGTGGAAAAAAGCTCTCAGGTGGAGACTCTGAAGGCAACCAAAAGTCAACCCTCACCAGTTGATCTCTCTAGTCCTATCGATCTCCAATCTCCAAGTGCATCGTAGCTTATGAAGAGCATCAAGGTTTCTCAAGAGCGCCTTGAGATCATTCGCAGGGAAAAGGAACAGGACATCATTCAGGTAGCTGTAGACACACTTACCAGTTTAATCCCTAATACTAATCTTCCTCACACTGATTCATCACTAGCACAACTCAAACTTCTGTGTACTATAGTGGATGATCAAGTGCAAGGTCTAGAAGAAGCAGCAGAGGCCAATGTAAAGAAAGAGCACCAAAAGGCTCTTAATGTTGCTCTAGTGAAGAAATTGAATGAGCTTAGGATTGAACTGCTAAAGGATCAAAAGGACATAAGGAGTGCCTTGGATGAGGGAAACTTGCTACTCAGCAAAATCTGTCAACCTCATCTATTCTGTGATGATATGCTAGCCAAGAAGAAATAGCTTCAAACAGACTTACAGTCCTACTTGTGCACATTCAAGACTCCTTACGACTCCTTTGCAGCATATGGGCAAACCGTTCACCAGTTCTAGATCCAGTCAGCCAAGATGGAGCAAGAGATTAGCACAAGGTCTAGGGATTTGCAGGAGCTTCAACTGGTATTACTTCCATGACTACAAATTCTCTAGAAATGCTATCTAAACTTGGATGCCCTGACAGTCACACAAGAACTAAGCACAATAGATGCCATGGAGGAACAGGTATCACAAATGCAGACAGAGAAGGAAGTGGTGACCTCCCTACTCGAGTCATGGTCTCTTTCCATGAAACAATTTTTGCAAGACTATAAAGCGGTTTTTGACAAATATTTTTCATTACTGTCATAAACTCTTTTATATATATATGGAAATAGGTTTTTCAGTGGTACTTTGTCATTGTTGGCAAAGGGGGAGAAGTATATGGTTTTAAAATTTTGAAATTTTGATATATCAAGGGAGAAGTATATCAGAGGGAGAAGTATCTATTTTGAAATTTTGATATATGTTGTGATATATGCTATATGCTTTGAATGCAAAATTGCTATACACTCTATTGATTAAGGGATAGTGTATATGCTTAGGGGGAGCAATTTTGTTAATGGCAAGTTTTTGTTGTAAAACACTTAGATGTCAAAATTTTATTTTCCTAAGTGTTGCCATCAATGCCAAAGGGGGAGATTGTTGGCATTTTTTATGTTTATGTTGTGATTGTCATTGATGGACACACACTTGTATTGAGATCCCCTTTATATGTATGAGCTCATTCTCAACCAGTATTTGTTCCAACCGGTATGTTGTATTCTAGTCTTTAGACTAGTAGTGATTTTACAGAATGTGTTTCCTGGTCTGAAGCGGCATGACGACCCCAAGCGGTTTGTAGATCACAAGCGGTACGAGGGAGAAAAGCGGCACAACACATTCTTACCAGTCTTCATTTTTGTCAAACCGGCAACCCGTATTTTGTATGAACCGGTAATACTGTGTGATGAGTTACCAACTGACATTTTGTGATGAGTTACCAATCCACCAATTGTTTGACGGTGCCGACACATTAACGGTGATTCCTGTGTCATGTTACTAAGTATGTCTAGGTTCATTGAACCTAGGAAATTGTAAAGAAATCCTATTGGACTGACATGAAATCAGATTCCTTTAAAAGGACATCATGTCTAGGGTTTTAGGTTGTTGTGAAAAGGGTTAATGTTGAGCTAGGGTTTAAGGTGGATGTGGAGTTGTTGGAAGAGCGATCTTATCTGAGAAGATCGAGTTGTAACTGAGAGAGAGATAGAGAAGACTGAAGTAATGCTGGAATGCATTAGCTGTGTTCAATACTGGATCTAACCAAGTAGTTTGTGCTATTAGATAGATCAAACACTTGTTGATTACTCACATCTTTAACAAGTCAGTAGCCCCTAACCGGGTAGGCCTCAAAGCCTTTGTAAAATCCTCTAACAAGGTGGTTCACACATGTGAATCTAAAATCCTCTAACAAGGTAGTCTTTAATCGGACTTATCTCCTAACAAAGATTGACATTCCTAACAGGATCTGTTCTAGTGAAGAACATTGTAAGACCTTAACCGGTCTAGTTTCTATTCTGCAAATAGTGACTTGTGAGTTCCATCTCACTATGGTTTTTCCTAGTTGGGTTTCCATGTCAAATATCTTGTGTTATGGTTGTATTGCTTTTGTGGGTGAATGTTTTATTCACATTTTGGTTTGTATGTGTGGTAACCGGTTTGACTGTCAGACCGCTTTACCAGTTTATCTTTAGACTATGTAAGTGTTTTAGTGCAAAGATTTTTGGCATACTAATTCACCCCCCCCCCCCCCCCCCCCCGCTCTTAGTATTCATCAATATCACGTCACAGGGCAGAGGGGATGAGGTCAAATACAAAAAAAAGATAAATTCTCTCCTCTGTCCTACAAGATGGAATTTAATAAGTATAAGGAATTCTTCCCCTCCACCCCATGAGATGATAATGAAGGAAAAAATGACCCCACGAGCTAGTGGGGTAATGTATTATGAGAAAAAGGTGTTCCCCTCTACCTCACAAGGGTATAATAAAGCATAAAAAGGTGGTGAGGAGTAGCAAGATGAAGAATTAAAAGAAAAAAGGGGAAGATGATGAGGATAAAAAAGCCACCACATCAACAAGTCAGCAAAATTCAAAATTTCATCTCAGTCATCCATCTCAAAATCGACAATGGAGTTCAAACTTTGAGGTCACCAACCCGCAACATTCATCTAAAGTGAGTTAATGGTAACTATACTCTACACTACCTACAAGAGATCAAATCAGATTTTCACAATTCATTTGCTCACCAAGCATTCAAGAGATCAAGAGAGAAGAGTTTTCAAGCAAAGAAGGTGAATTTGTAGTGACAAAATTGTTTGATAGTGCTTTCAGAGAATAAGTAACGTGCTATCCCAGTTGTTTTTTGATTTACTCTATGAGTTCTATAAGTTGGTCGTAGGGGTTTTAAAATCTTGTCAAGTAGAAAAATTTTCAAGCCCTAGATAGAAAAATGGCTCCCAAAAGAAAAACCATGAGTGACCCAGCTATTGAGAAGACTCCTCAACAAGGAGAGAGCTCCAAACCAAAAAGAAAGAAGGCCACCACCCTGAAAATTACAGAAGCCTCACTAGTTTCAAAATTTCTTCCCATTGTTCAAACCCTACCACTTTCAAAAGCTCCTCATCAACCCAAACACCACTTACTATAGCATTTTTTGTTGAAACCCTGAGTTGACAAGTTGTTGAACAATTGGCCGAAGTGTAGAGAAAAAAGAGAATTTTGGGGCCTCAGTCAAGACTTGGTTGATATCTTTCAAGGGTCTACTATGCAAGATTCTTTGAGGAGGGTTTTTAATGATAGATGCAGTAAGTGTGTAAATTATACAAGTGAGGAGAGGGGATGTGATGCAGGAGCATCCCCAGTTCACAACAATCTTGCATCAACCAAAAATATTTTCTTTTATGTTTTGTTTTTTGTTTGCAGTTTCAGTTTTCCTTTCTGTGTGTCTTGGTTTTGGCTCACCGGTTTCTATGGAGTTGGATTCTATTTCAAGACTTGATCATCATGCTTTCTTCCAAACCGCATCACATTTGGAGAACTCTCCGACATGATATCGCTATCGGTTTCCTTGATAGTTTGTTTTTACTGGTTACCTGAGACCTATTCTGATGATCTACCGGAACCCATTCTGAAACTTGTGGAGCCTTGGGCACTGATCTCGATATTGCTTGGTGTGTGGCCGACCTTCTGCGTATCATCCTTTGGATTTTCTAGAGGAATCTCTTGGCGGAGGCTGACCTTATTCATCTTTGCATATTAGGTCTTGTTCTTCGGGTTTTGATCCTTTTGGGCCAATGGGATCCTTTAGATTAATATATATATTTGTAATCATTCTTTAGAATGTAATCAAATTTAGAAATCAAGAAGTATCAGATAGATAGATTGTGCCTAGAAGATAGCTCTTTTGCTTCAAGGTCTTAGTGTGACCTATTCTACCAGGCCTGTGTGTCGGTATGTTGTAACCCGGTTGTTACCGATTGGATGTAATTAACTTTCATGCAATAAAAACTATCTTTTATGCATTGCCTCCATCATATCTATGTGTTTCCATTGTGTTTACTCTTGTTGAGTGAAGATGAAGGAGAAGAAGCCCCAACAAAACAAGTGAACCTACCGGCATTTGATCCAAAGGAGGAAAGATTTTTAAGGGTTTTGAGTAGGGTGAACACTAAACCTCATTTTACCCCACTGAAATATGATGGGAATTTAGATTTAGATGAATTGATGGTTTGGATCTCAGAGATGGAGAAGTATTTTGATTTTGAAAACACTACAAAAGAGATGAAGGCTAAATATGCCTGTACCCAGTTGAAGGGTCATGCATCTCTTTGGTGCGAGAACTTGCAAGTTGATAGGCAAAGAAGAGGTAAAGAAAATATTAAGACATGGGTTAGGATGATTGCTAAGTTAAAATCAAAGTTTGTCTAGTGAATTATCAAGTAGATTTGTTCTAAAAGTTGCAGAATCTGAGATAGAAGGAATCTAGTGTGAAGGAGTACACCAAAGCATTTTACAAGTTGAACATCAGATCCAGACATGTTGATGATGAAATTGAACAAATTGCAAGATATTTGAATGGATTTCAGATGTCTATACAAGATGAACTCAGTATGATCAAATTACAGTGTTGAAGAGGCTTATCAGTATGCAATAAAGGCTAAAGAGAAATTGAATGAAAGGCATGAAAAGAGACAGAGAGGTAGAGGTGGAAGGTTTATCGAAGGAAGATTTCAAGGAGGAAGAGGATACACTAGAGGAAGAGGAACCAGTACAGATCAGAACAAGGACAAGGAAGTGAGAAAGGAAGGTAATTCATACCGGAAGGATGATAGAAATTTCTACCAGAGGAGAGAACCGGATGGTTACCGAAATGAGAACTTTTGAAGACAAGACAAAAGAACATTCAAAGGAACCTGTTTTAAATGTGGAGGAGAAGGAAACCATGCATTTGAATGTAATAAGTCAAAGGCTACTGAAAGAGTGGAAGTGGTGGAAGAGAACCCCACCAGATTAGACAATAAACTGGAAGATGGAGAATTGTTGATGACGAGGAGAGAATTGTGTCATATCAGAGGATATAAAGAACCCTTGCAAAGGAAGAACCTATTCAAGACCAGATGTAAGGTATCTGGTAAGTCTTGTAAAGTTGTTATTGATAGTGGTAGTTCAGGTAATCTTATTTCAGAAGAGATGGTGAATAAGTTGAAATTGGAGAGATTGAAACACCCTAAGCCTTACTAGATAGCATGGATTCAAGATGAACATAAGTTGTTAGTAAGTGAATAGTGTTTAGTAAAATTGAAAATTGGGAATTATCATGATGAAGTTTTGTGTGATATTATGCCTATGGATATTTTTCATCTCTTGTTGGGAAGACCTTGGTAGTTTGATAGACAAGAAATACATGATGGGAGGAAGAATACATACACTATTGTGGCCAATGGGATGAAGCAAACTTTGTTTCCTATGGAGGAACCTTTGAAGAATGAAGTTTTTACATATACCATAATTTGTCTAGTAGATGGAAGGAAGTTCATGGATGGACTAAGACATGAGAATGTGTGTTTTGCCTTAATTCCTAAGAAGACTGAGAGACTAGAATGAGAAGGAGAACACCCAGCAAAGATAGAGATTTGTTGATAGAGTATGGGGACATCATTTCAAATAATGTACCTAATGGAATGCCACTTGTTAGAAGTATTAGTCATTGCATCGACTTAGTTCCGGGATCCAGTTTTCCTAACAAAGTTGCACACCGGTTAACACTGGCAGAGAATGAAGAACTGAATAGACAAGTGCAAGAGCTATTGGAGAAAGGTTTGATCAGGGAAAGTTTGAGCCCTTGTGCAGTACCAGCAGTATTTGTACCTAAGAAGAATGGAGAATGGAGGATGTGTACCAATTCAAGAGAAATAAAAAAAATCATAGTGAAATACCAATTTCCCTTGCCTAGGATGGATGACATAGTAGACTTTTTGAGTGGAGCAAAATATTGTACAAGATAGATTTGAAGAGTGGATATCATCAGATCAGGATCAAATAAGGTGATGAATGGAAGACAACATGTAAGAAAAATGAAGGATTATATGAATGGTTGGTGATGCCTTTTGGATTGACTAATGCATCACGTACTTTCATGAGGCTGATGAATGAGGTTTTGAATAAATTCTTGGGTAAGTTTGTTATTGTGTATTTGGATGGCATTCTGATTTTCAGTAAGACAAAAGAGGAGCATTTGTTGCAGTTAAGACAAGTTTTGTAGAGGTTGAGAGAAGAAAAGTTACTGATCAATATCAAGAAGTGCACTTTCATGAAGGATGAGTTAGTCTGTTTAGGATTTGTGATATTTGAGGATGGTTTCAAGATGGACCTTGAGAAAGTGAAAGCCATTGTTGAGTGGCCTACACCAAAAAGTATTGGAAAGGTAAGATCATTTCATGGATTGGCTAGTTTTTACCAGAAGTTTATTAGAAATTTTAGTTCAGTTTGTAACCCTATGACTGAGACCATGAGGGGAGATTGGGAGGAATTTAAGTGGACCACTGGAGCAAACAAAAGTTTTGAGTTGTTGAAACGGAAAGTGATTCAGCAACCTGTGTTGTTTTTACCGGATTTCAATAAGGTATTTCAAGTGGATTGTGATGCAAGTGGAACAACAATAGGAGCAGTTTTGAGTCAAGAAGGGAGAGCAATAGCATATTTCAATGAGAAATTGAATGATGCCTGGAAGAGATATTTAGTATATGATCAGAAATTTTATGTCATAATTCAAGCCTTGAAGAAATGGAAACATTACTTATTGCCTAAGGAGTTTGTGTTGTATACAGATCATCAAGCCTTGCAATATTTGAACAGTCAGGGTAAGTTGAATCAAAGACATATGAGATGGGTAGAGTTCTTGTAGAGTTACACCTTTGTGTTGAAACATAGAAGTGGTAAATCTAACAAAGTTGTTGATGCATTGAGTAGGAGAAGGAATTTGCTGACACAAATGAGAGTGACAGTATTAGGTTTTGAAGATTTGAAGACCTTGTATGATGAAGACCCGGATTTTGCAAAACCTTGGAAAGCATATAAAGAACCAATTATAGTTGATTGGAGAAAATGGTTGGATTACTTCATTCAGGATGGGATGTTATTCAAAGGAGTTTAGTTATGCATACCTAAAAGTTCCATGAGAGTGAACCTGATAAAAGAGAAGCATAATGGAGGTTTAGCTGGACATTTTGGCATTAATAAAACAGTTGCATTAGTGAGTAAGTAGTACTTTTGGCCCCAAATTCATAAGGATGTTAAGAGATATGTGTAGAGTTGTAGAGTTTGTCAAGTTGCAAAAGGTAGTAGTCAAAATGTGGGATTGTATAAACCTTTGATAGTACCAGTAAGACCTTGGGAGGATATAAGTATGGATTTTGTACTTGGCTTACCTAAGACACCAAGAGGGAATGATTCTATATTTGTGGTAGTGCATATATTTTTTCAAAGATGGCCCATTTCATACCTTATAAGAAGACATCAGATGCATTGCATGTAGCAGACCTATTTTTCAAGGAAGTGGTAAGATTTCATGGATTACCTAAGAGAATAGTTTCAAACAGAGATACTAAGTTTGTTGGCTATTTTTGGAGAACACTTTGGAAGAAGATGAAGACAGATTTGAAGTTTAGTTATACTTTTTATCCACAGACTAATGGACAGACATAATTAGTTAACTAGAGTTTGGGAAACTTGTTGAGATGTTTAGTGGGAAATAAAATCGGAAGTTGGGATTTGATCCTTGCACAAGCAGAGTTTGCCTATAATAATTAAGTGAATAGAAGTACTAGAAAAATACCTTTTGAGATTTTTACCGGAGTGCATCCTAAAGGAATGGCAGAATTGAGAGACATTAGCAGTGAAGACTGGAAGATTTTAGAAGAAGAAGAATTTGTAGATCACATGGAAGCATTACATATTCAAGTAAGACAACATTAGGAATATATGAATAGAAAATACAAGGAAAAGGCAGATGAGAAGAGGAGACATAAGGAATTTGAAGTTGGAAAAGAATTGATGGTCTATTTGAGAAAAGAGAGATTCACGGTTGGAACTTATAATAAGTTGTAGATGAAGAAGTTTGGACCCTGTAAGATCTTGAAAAATTTCAATTATGGATAATGCATATGAAGTGGAGCTACTAGATAGTCTAAGTATTTCACCTATATTCAACATTATGGATCTTCATGAGTACCATGAACCAACATTCAATGAGGATAGTATTGCAAACTTGGAGAAATAATTGCCTTGGAAGGAACCAGATCAGATTGAAGAGATTTTGGACAGTAGGATTGGGTGTAGTACCCAAAGCAGTCACTACAAACAATATCTTGTGAAGTGGAAGAACAGACCAGTACAAGATTCATCTTGGATTTATCAGGCAGAGGTAGACTGCCTTGGTTTCCCTTTGACCCCAGCAAACTGAGAGGCTCACTTTTTCATTAACCTCAGATGTCTGATGCAGGAGCATCCTCAGTTCACAACAATCTTGCATCAACCAAAAATATTTTATTTTTTGTTTGCAGTTTCAGTTTTCCTTTCTGTGTGTCCTTTTTTTGGCTCACTGATTCTTGTGGAGTTGGATTCTACTTGAATACTTGATCATCTTGATTGCTTCCAAACCATATCACATTTGGAGCACTCTTCAGCATGATATCGCTACCGGTTTCCTAGATTGTTTCTTGTTACCGGTTGCTTGAGACCTATTCTGGTGATCTACCAGAACCCATTCTGAAACTTGTCGAGCCTTGGGCATTGATCTTGATGTTGCTCGGCATGTGGCCGACCTTCTCCATTTCATCCTTTGGATTTTACGGAGGAATTTCTTGGCAGAGGCCGACCTTATTCATTTTTGCACGTTAGGTCTTGTTCTTCGGGTTTTGATCCTTTTGGGCCGACGGGATCCTTTGGATCGATATAAATATTTGTAATTGTGCTTTAGAGTGTAATCAAATTCAGAAATCAAGAAGTATCATATAGATAGATTGTGCCTAGAAGATAGCTCTTTCCCTTCAAGGTCCCAGTGTGACCTATTCTACCAGGCCTGCATGTCGGTATGTTGTAACCCAATTGTTACCAGTTGGATGTAATTAACTTTAATGAAATAAAAACTATCTGTTATGCATTACCTCCATCATATTTGTGTGTTTTCATTGTGTTTACTCTTGTTGACTGGTTTGGACTGATCTCCTTGAGGTCCCTCCTTACCGGTGACTACTTCAGGATGGGACATCTTTTTGTTCTTCTATTGTAATAGAGATAAAGGAATTCTAGTGTCAAACCCATGGACTTTGGACTAGAACAAATTGGTGGTGCCTAATATCTTTGTAGAACCTAAATTGGTTAGGTTTATGTCAAGGAGATACCATCCTAAGTTGATGACTGCTAGAAATTTAGAGGGGAATTTCGTGTTGGATGTAAGTAGAGAGGCCATAATCTCATATTTTGGCTTGAATAATTAGGCTTTTAAGGAGATCAATTTGGCCAAATTTGAAGATCAATACAACAGGAATAAACTAATTTTGAGGAGGGATGAACTCCCTAGGTATAGGAAGAAAATATACAACCAAAGGAATTATTTTTTGAAATATGAGCAAGAGCCTTTTGACCTCATCATTTTTGAGAATTATTTTATTAAACCTATCATGCATTGTTCCAAAATTTGAGAGTAGAGGCACATAAGATAAAAATGCTTGTAGGCATGATGTTGATGGTGATGAGAATTCAACATGTATACACATAAAATTGGCTATGAGTGATTAAATAAATATTTTATATTTATTTAATGTTTATTCTTCTATTAAATAGTTAATTTGAAAAGATTAATTTATTTAATTCATTTTCGTGTCTTTCTATTAATTAATATTTTATTAATTAATTCATTTATCATATTCTTCTAATTAATTAAATATCTAATATTTAATTATTCCTCTAACCAAGTTAATTAAATATCTAATATTTAATAGTTATTCTCCTATCCTACAGTCTCAAATATTAAATAATTTAAATTATTTAATCTCCCTTTTCCAACTCACCCTCCATCTCCACTTCATCTTCCCTTTGCCAACTCATCAAACATGTGGCTAAGAAAATTAATATTTCTTAAATATTAATTCATCATTTATCTGCAACCTCCAAATTTATATAAAATTGTGTACATACACATATTTCATAACCATCTTCTTTATTCTCTCCAACACCCCCTACATCTTAGGAACATACACATATTTCATAACCATCTTCTTTATTCTCTCCAACACCCCCTACATCTTAGGAAGGACTTGAGTCCACTTGTCCTATCATGCCTAAATTTCCTCCAACCATCCCTAGATTCTCTCAGTCAACAACCCAGTCAAGGTGAGATGAGTGACACTTGTCTTCTCCTTCCCCCTTTCTCTCAGCCTTCACTTTTGCTCACAGCCATCCAAATCTGCAGATCTGATCGGGACCGTTGATCTAAGACACATCATCTAATCCTCTCAAGGTCTATAAAATCAAGAGCTTCAATTGAGAGAGAGTTAGACTTCAAGAGACTTCAAGTGCATTTTGCAAGCTAATCATATGCATCCGTGAGTTTTAATTTTGAAGCAAATAGTAATAGCATAATCATATAGCAATAATCATTTTAGCATAATCATGTAGTGTTGCATATCATAGTATCAATTAACTACAAGTAATCAGTCCATTCTTCATATGCCATCTTGGAAGTCATCAATGCATTGTCTAAGAGCACACCATCTTTAACCAGGAACAGTGGAGTTAGGACACAATGAAACATAAACCATGAAGGTAATATTAGTATTTTTATTTCATAGGTATTTCATGTAATTTCATTGGTTGAGTTTGGATTTCCTGTAGTATTTCCATTTGTATTTTGTGAAACTAACTTATTGTAGGTAACATTTTGAGGATGAAATTCAAGTCGACACACAACATTATCATACAAATAATCTATATGATTTCATCACATACATACTAAATCAGGTTCATGAAGGGTTGATTAGGGTAAAGGGAAATCAAATAGAGGTGACATTCAAGCATTACTCTCTCCTATGCCACCTCCTCCTCTTTTAGAATAGGGTAGTATGGAGCCCAAGTTCAAAAACTTTTAGTGGTGTAAACTATGTCTCATAATTACCCTTTACTTGAGTTGACTTAGGATAATGCATTCATTGTAGTTTGCATATGTGACACCTAGGGAATTGCATCTAGGGAAGTTAGTTGTAGGAGAAATTCCACCTTGTATGGTGATATCTTATTGTCACATTCCACCTTCGAGGGGTGATCTACCTTTAGTAGAATATTCTATTAGTTCTCCTACCTAACATTATATGTCATTGGACCACATGTTATTAATTTGTGGTCTCATTTCCATATGTCCTTGCCTTTATAAGCAAGCTCATCTCCATTATATGGTTTATCCAATTGATTGATTTTGCATCTTGATGAAAATATAGTTTGTTCTTGTCTAACTTTGTACCTCTTATGTTTTTCTATTCATTGGCCTCTAGATCTTTGGTTGCTATGGGAAAATTCTCACATGGTATCAAATCCATTAGAGTTCCATAGATAGTCATTTGAGATAAATTTGATGCAATTTGGGGTTTTGTATTTTGGAGCTTTCTATTGTAGGTCATTATTCGAGCTTGTTGGGTCAGATCTGAGGTTACCATTAGATTGAGGAGGTTCGAGAAAGTTAGAATCACCTTTTATTTTGTCCAAATTTAACATCCGAGGCCAAATCTAGAGTCATTTGAAGGTGGAGGTGGTTACCTATCCCAAGAGTGATCTACAATTTTGGAGCACTTCAAGTCAAATCTAACATCGTTATTGCACTTAGAAGGCCCAAAAACCCCAACATCGCTTATTCATTCATTGAAATTGGATTGTCACTCAAAGCAGAAAATAATCCCCCTCCCTAAGCATTGTACAAACTTGCAGGTTTGATTTTTTTTTCAATCTTTTCAGTTTTTTAAATTTTTTAGAAATTGAAAAAATTAAAAAAAATAAATCCAAAAATAATTCAGATGGGGGGGCCATTTATTTTGGTTTCATTTTTTTAAAATTGAAAAAAAAAAAAGAAATTGGCGCAGGTTCATAACCTATGGGTACCGCAAGGTACCCTGCATGTGACCTGTGTACACACGGTCTTGTAGTGACAAGTGTACCACCTCCTATCACGCCCTTGGTTGTGGGAGGGGTGGTACATCATACCATGCAGGGATTCCATGAGGGGTGGGGCCATTATTTTTTTTGGATCAGTAATGTCTTTTTTATATTGGAGTTTCTAACTAGTGAGGGCCACATTTAGGGGACTCTCTCCTCATGGTTACATTTACGAGGTATTCACACCTCCAATTTTTAACTTCATTGTTCCTTGAATCTCCTTTCTATCCCTCTGTCTATCTCCTTATCACTCCATTTTGGTCTCCTTATCCCTTTGACTATCTCCTTGTTGCTCCATTTGGTCTCCTTATCACTCCATATATCCCCTTATTGCTCCATTTACCTCCGTTCACTAGCGCTTAACACAATACATCAATAGGTACCTCCAACTTGTCACTGTCGTATTGTTGACCCACTGTCAAACTTGGGGCCTCGTCTGTTGCTCCGTGAAGCATTAACACCTCGATGTCTTTCCTTGGGAGGTCGCCCATGCTATGCCCAGTGTAACCTACATTCATCAAATTGAGATGAGAATCAAACATACAACCGTCCTATCAACAGGGCCTGTGACTATCGGCACGCTGCAGGGTCAACCCCCAGGGGTGGGCCCATTATTATTATTTTAAAATTAGTTATTTTAATAAAACTTTAACTTTTAGAATCATTTTTATAATAAGTTTTTTAAATAAAAAATATAATATTTTTTAAATACTTTTTTAATAAAAAATTTAAATGTTTTTTTAAAAAATATTAAAAAATAAAAATATACATAAATAGTTTTTTATTTATAAAAACATATGTTTTTTTTCCTTTTTAGTAAACTTTTTTTTAAAATCAAAAATCAAAATTAAAAATCATTTTTTTTTATTATGTTTTTAAATAAATGTTTTTCCTAAGCTTGAATAAGTTTTTTGAAAAACAAATTGTTTTATAATTGTTAATGATTTTATCTCTTTAGGCTGAAGTTGTTATTTGTGAAAATATTTGGCATTTAAATGTATCCTTGGTTTATTTTTGTTCAAAGAGGAGAAAATCCATTTAATTTTTTCATAAAAGGTGTTTGAATATTGTTAAAATAAGTAAAAGACAAATGACTTGTTCTTTATTTTATTTTGGAAAGCATTAAAAGAGAGAGTTAAATGTGCAAAGAAAGACAATTTCCCCACATAACAAGTTTTGTTTTCTTATAGAAGATGTGAGAAAAGCAAAAGTCTTTTCTCCACGTTGAAATTAGTCAAGAAATTCATGCATGTTGAGTTGAGATGGAAAATAGAGAGGGAAAAAGAGTTAGCATGTTAAGATTAGGGTTTTTCTCTCTTTGTTCAAGATGTTTTCCTGCAGTTCTGGTCCTTCCATTGTGAAAATAGAGAGTTTTTGTTAATTCACACAATGTGCAACCCACTTGCATGCATTCTTTCATCCTTCATGAAGGGGTGGGAAATTGGTAGTCAAGAGGAGCATTTCAAGAGTTTGGATGTGGAGAAGTAGTCCCAAACTTGTAAAGATAAGTCGAAGATCAATTAGGGCAATATCAAGCACCTTGTACAAAGATATCTCAAGCTTCATGCATAATATCACTAAATCTATTCCAATATCAAATAATCTATGGTAAGGTTGTACCACCCCATGGACTAAATCTATGCAAATACCTCCTATAGTTGTCCTAGTCATTCTAGAATTACCTTATCAAGATACACCCCAAGAGAAAGTTGACCCCGATCAATCTCAAAATTTATCAAAGATAAAAGGCTTCTTGAATACTTTGGACAATGATTTAGTGAATATCAAGAAGCAAGTAGCCCAAAATCCTAATATAATACCTTATCAAGAACCTTATCAAGCTCCATATCATCCTAATAGGTCACCCTATCAAGTTGATCCTCATAATGAAAGAAGGAATTATTGTTGGCAGCAAATCAACAGGAAAACTGAGAGGGGGGGTGAATCGGTTTTCACCAAACTCAACAAAATTAACCTTAATTATAGATCTAATTAGGAATAGAAATAACAAAAATAATCACCTCATCAACAACACACATAACACATAGATTTTTAAATGGAAACCCAGTTAAGGGAAAACCACGGTGGGAACCTACTCGCAATAAGATGATACTCTGCAGTAGTATGTGAAAATATTACAATGGAGAATTCACATGCATTCAGGTGCACTGCCTAGAGCTCACTGCTCAAAACAACAAAGGGCTACAACCCTATTAAGACTCACTACCTTACAAAGATCGGACAATAATCTGGATTACATGAATGGAAAGAATAGCATCTCCAATACCTGAATATAGTTTCAATTAAGTACATTGTCTACACAACAACTCTTCTTTGCTCTTCCACACTTCTAAATGATATATTTGCTTTTTCACACATACAATATACTCTCAAATCATAAACACAACCATAGACACATGACTTACATGATTACATCACCTATTTATACAATTAATCAACCTTACCCTAAAGATCGGCTCAACACAGAAGACATAATTACAAAATTATATCACACGATACATAAATCCATAACCAGACCAATACATTGTCGGCAATGACATAGCAAGGACCCAAATCAAATCCTTGAACATGTAACACCACCAAATAATTTTCCAAGATCGTTTGCAACATGCTACACCACCAAATATATCACATAACATAAAGAATAACACTTGACCAATAAAAACTTCAATACCGCACACCACAATCAACGAGGACCACCAAAACACATAGGACATGATCAGAGAACATCAACAAGCAATGTGAATATCACTGCAACAACTCAAATAATAAGAATTTTCATTAACACCATCATCGTAGCTCAAGAACACCAATTGACAAACTGAGAGATACGCTTGCAAATTTCCAAATCATGAACCATCTGATCTAAGGACACACATGAACGTCCAAAATACTCTCCAAAATCTGCAACTCAAGGTATAATTATTTTAGAGCATTATGAATCAAATACCACAACTCTGCAACACAAAACACTGAAAAACCATTCACTATACTAGATCACATATCTTGACCAAATAACCACATAGCATCATGAAACTCATATTGAATCAGCTACAGATAAGCATCTCAAAACCTAATAAACCACATCAGTACATCTACAATAGATCATCAAAGTCAACTCTCTGCAACACACCAGTTCTCTACAACATGGGAATATGTTGACCTCAATGACAACAACACATTCCAACAACTTTAATATCCAACAATCTCCCCCTTTCGCATTGATGGCAACATACAAATATGAAAAATAATCAATGCAAAGAAATAAATCAACATCCAAAAATTTTCCCCAAACTCTCAAAAATCTCCCCATGAGATCGGCACAAGATATAGCAGTTTTTCACATGCATCTCTCCCCTTTGACAACAATGCCAAAGACAAATACAAAAAAATATTCTCTCCCTCTGATAATTTGTCCCTTTTACATAGTCACAAATCTGAACAACTAAACCATACACTGACTACTCCCCCTAAGTAACAACACCCACTCATCAATTCGGATAACAGGATAAGACAATGAAGTCCACCGGATCAATGCAGCTCAATGCATCTAGTTCACACAAGAGGGGAAATCACCTGTAACTTCTCTCTCAAATATACAAATGTATCAATGGGTAAAGGCTTAGTAAATATATCTGCAATTTGTTCTTTTGTAGATACATACTCCAGTCTAACTTATTTCTCATTTACCTTCTCTCTCAAGAAATAAAACTTGATTGATGTATGCTTTGTCTTAGAATGCAACACTAGACTCTTAGAAATATTGATAGCACTAGAATTGTCACAATATATAACAGTAGGATCATTATAAACAACTCTAATATCCTTTAGCATCTGCTTCATCCAAATTACCTGAGTATAGTTGCTAGCAGTAGCAATGTATTTAGCTTATGTAGTAGATAAAGAAATAGAATATTGTAGTGGATAAAGAAATAGAATATTGTAGTGGATAAAGAAATAGAATATTGCTTCTTTCTTGTCCAGGCAACCAACTTCTTTCCCAAAAACAATGCTCCACTGGTATTACTCTTTCGGTCATCAATATCACCTACCCAATCAGCATCGGTATAAGAATTTAAAGTGAAATCAACATCCTTTGGATACCACAAACTATAATCTATTGTTCCCTTCAAGTATCTGAATATCCTCTTTATAGCACTAACATGACTTTCCTTAGGATCAGTCTAAAATCTTGCAACAAGGCATACAACATTCATAATGTTAGGCCTAGTCTAAGTCAAATATAATAGTCCACCAATCATAAATCTATACAAGGTTTGGTTAGCCTTTGGAGATTCATCATCTTTTGTCATCTTACATCCAATCACCATAGGATTTACAACAGGTTTGGAGTCATCTAACCCAAAATACTTCAGCAATTCCTTCACATACTTAGATTGAGATATGAAAATGCCTTTATTAATCTTTGAAATTGGCAATCCTAGAAAGAACTTCATCTCACCTATCATAGACATCTCAAACTCTTTTTGCATATCATTAGCAAACTTCTTACTCAAATCGTCATCTCCTCCAAAAATAATGTCATCAACAAAGACTTCAACAATCAAAATATTTTCATTATCAATCTTGAAGTACAAATTACTATCAGCAATACCTTTATAGAATCCCAACTTCACCAAATACCTATCTAATCTAGCATATCAAGATCTAGGGGCTTGTTTAAGTCATATAATGCTTTCTTCAATCTGCATACCATTTCTTCTTCATTTGTCAATGACAATCCATCTAGTTGCTCAATGTAGACTTCCTCTTCCAACTAACCATTAAAAAAGGTTGATTTCACATTCATCTGATATGCCTTGAATTGCTTATGAGAAGCATATGCAAGAATTAGTCTAACAGCTTCAATTCTAGCTACCGGAGCAAAAGTCTCCTCAAAATCAATACCTTCCATTTGTGAATATCCCTTGCATACCAATCTTGCTTTGTTTCTGACAGCTTCTCCAGATTCATTCAGCTTATTCTGGAACATCCAAAAACAATGCTCCACTGGTATTACTCTTTCGGTCATCAATATCACCTACCCAATCAGCATCGGTATAAGAATTTAAAGTGAAATCAACATCCTTTGGATACCACAAACTATAATCTATTGTTCCCTTCAAGTATCTGAATATCCTCTTTATAGCACTAACATGACTTTCCTTAGGATCAGTCTAAAATCTTGCAACAAGGCATACAACATTCATAATGTTAGGCCTAGTCTAAGTCAAATATAATAGTCCACCAATCATAAATCTATACAAGGTTTGGTTAGCCTTTGGAGATTCATCATCTTTTGTCATCTTACATCCAATCACCATAGGATTTACAACAGGTTTGGAGTCATCTAACCCAAAATACTTCAGCAATTCCTTCACATACTTAGATTGAGATATGAAAATGCCTTTATTAATCTTTGAAATTGGCAATCCTAGAAAGAACTTCATCTCACCTATCATAGACATCTCAAACTCTTTTTGCATATCATTAGCAAACTTCTTACTCAAATCGTCATCTCCTCCAAAAATAATGTCATCAACAAAGACTTCAACAATCAAAATATTTTCATTATCAATCTTGAAGTACAAATTACTATCAGCAATACCTTTATAGAATCCCAACTTCACCAAATACCTATCTAATCTAGCATATCAAGATCTAGGGGCTTGTTTAAGTCATATAATGCTTTCTTCAATCTGCATACCATTTCTTCTTCATTTGTCAATGACAATCCATCTAGTTGCTCAATGTAGACTTCCTCTTCCAACTAACCATTAAAAAAGGTTGATTTCACATTCATCTGATATGCCTTGAATTGCTTATGAGAAGCATATGCAAGAATTAGTCTAACAGCTTCAATTCTAGCTACCGGAGCAAAAGTCTCCTCAAAATCAATACCTTCCATTTGTGAATATCCCTTGCATACCAATCTTGCTTTGTTTCTGACAGCTTCTCCAGATTCATTCAGCTTATTCTGGAACATCCATTTAATACCAATTACATTCTTGTCCTTAGGTCTTGGAACAAGTTCCCATGTTTTGTTCTTATCAATCTGATCTAACTCTTATTTCATAACTTTTATCTAGTTCTCATCTTTACAAGCTTCAGCAACATCTTTAGGCTCAATCTTAGAAATTAAACATGTCTCTTTAGCAGCAATTTTTCTCCTAGTCATCACACCTTTATTTTTATCACCAATAGTTTGATTCTCTAAATGATTTAGTCTTACATACCTCGAGGTCTTTTGATTATTTTGATTTTTAGGCTCTTGAACTTCTTCACCGAAAGTAGCATTAGTATTCACTATCTCTATCTCTACTGAATCACTCTATTGTTGGTATTTGATTGAAGATTGCATTGATGAACTATTGTGTTGTCATTGATGTCAATTGTAATTGGTAATGATGTTGTTTTGCAACCAATAGTTGAGCAAGTGAAGGAAACCAGTATTACTTAAGAAGCAGTGAGATCAACCGGTAACCCTACCTATTTATGTGCCAAACCCTAACCAATGGAGCTTGGTGAATCGGTTGTATTGGTTTATGATCAAATGGTGATCGGTAATGATTATACCATGTATGCATGTTGTATGTGATGAGTTTCAAGTGGTTTTTGGCATGTAGATATAACAGTTTTATCTTGGGAATGAGTGAGTACATTGCATGAAGAAGAAACCGTGTGATGAGTTACAGGATTCTCTAAACTGGTGATCAAGGAGAAGTCAAGGTTGTCTTGAATAATGTGCAATGATTTCTATGTAATCTAATGGTCATACTTGAACTGATTTGTTTGTAATCTCTATGAGATATTAGGTTTGTGATGTGTTACCAACCTATTGTTTTGCTTATAAGGTCGATGAGTTATTTTGTTGTAGTGTTGTCATTTTTGTTAAGTGTTAGTGTGATTGATTGCCGAACTGGAAGGAGTATCTACAGTATGTGTGAAGGTAGATAGGAGCATGAAAAGATCTGATCAAGTAGAGTAGTGCTATTTACCAGATCAGAAAACCCCTATTGTTCTCTAACAATTACAATAGTTAAATCCCTTAACTAGGTAAGCTTTAACAAAATTGGTGCTATCCAAGTCCTCTAACTAGGTGATCCATTAGCTTGGATTTCAAATCCTCTATCGAGGTTACTCCTAACAGGGTACTGCTTCTAACAGGGTATTATAGTCAATCCCCTAACTAGGTGGTCCCTAACAGGATTTGTTCCTAATAGGACATTTTGTAAAGCTTTGATTGGCTTGGATCCTAACAGGGCAAACTTTAAAAGAGTTCAAAATACTTGTGGGTATTCATCCCCACCATGGTCTTTCCCATTTGGGTTTCCACATCAAAAATCATTGTGTCAAGTGGTGAATGGTTTTTGTGGTTATGTTTGATATGGTTAATTTGCTTAACTGTTAAATCCATTTAGATATGTTAAGATGACCGGCATTAATCTGAAATGTGCTTTTACAATTGTTAATAAAGTATTTTGATGTTTTGGTTAAATGGTTTGGGAGCTTCAGAGTTGTTATACTATTATTTTGATATGCTAGTCAAACTAGTAAACTATCAGTGATATTGTAGTTTGTAGCTCAGTGTTTGAACCAGTTAGTTCAGTGATTGACTTGAGATATTGTTTTTAAGGTTTGTGAAAGTTTATTCAGTTTTCTATCTACTGATTCAACCCCCCCCTCTCATTAGTTGTCTGGCTCCTTATTGATTCATCATATCATCATCTGCTTCATGCTCGAACTCTGCACTTGCTTTGAAGTAACATCCTGATCATCAAACTCATATATGCATGCTTTGATTTGCTTCCCATGATTCTCATCTACCTTCATATTTGCACTTTCCACTATCTTTCTTAGTCTCTTATTGTAACACCGGTAAGCTTTTCTCTTAGTCAAATATCCCAAAAATATTCCTTCATCACATCTTGCATCAAATTTACCTATATCCTCATCTCTTTTGATATAACATTTACTTCCAAAGATTTTGAAATATCTAACTATAGGAACATGACCAAACTATAGCTCATAAGGGGTCTTACTGGAATCACCTTTTATATGCAACTGGTTGAATGTGTATACAGTAGTACTGATAGCTTCTCTCTAGTAGATATGTGGAACATTTCCTTCAATCATCATAGTTCTAGCAGCATCCAAAATAGTTATGTTCTTCCTTTCAACAACTCCATTCTCTTGAGGGGTTCTCAGAGAAGATAATTGTCTCTAGATTGCATGATCTTCACAAAAAGAATTAAACTCACCAGAAATGGATTCTCCTCCTTTGTCAGACCTTAGGCACTTCAGCTTAAATCATGTCTCTGTCTCCACTTTAGATTTGAATATTTTGAACTTCTCTAGTGCTTTAGATTTCTCCCTTAGAAAAGTGACCCACATCATCTTAGAATAGTCATCAATCAGCAACATAAAGCATTTGTCTCCTTGCAAGCTTCTCACTCTAGAAGGTCCACATAAATCAGCATGCACAAGATCTAATAAACCATTAGATGTATACAATTTTCTCTTGAATTAAATTATCATTTCCTTTCCTAATTGACATTCTTTACATATCAGATTAGTAGGCTTCACAATCTTAGGAAGATCTCTAATAGCTTGAGTAGAACTAATCTTAATCATGAAGTCAAAGTCAACATGACACATTGTCCTATGCCACAATCAACTGTCATCAATCTGAGCAATCAAACAACTTTTCTCACAAACATTTAGATGAAAGATATTACCTACAGTCTTAGTACCTGATGCAATATCTATATCAGAGCTATTCAAGATCTTACATTTTGCATTTTTAAATTGAAAATCATATCTCTTATCCACCATCTATCCAACACTCAAAATATTATGCTTCAAACCTTTAACATATAAAACATCATCACTATTATGCTTACTATCAAGAGAAATAGAACCTCTACCACAGATTACACAAGATTTATTATCTCCAATTCTCACCAAACCACCATCATACTTCTCCATATTTACAAATTTACTTTTGTCTCATGTCATATGATGTGAACAACCATTGTCAATAACCCATTCATCTTTCTCATTAATCTTAGCAACCAGAGCTTTCTCTTCAACATTACAACTTGTAGAATTAGTAGATATCTGATCATCTTCCTTGATAGAAATAAACACAAATTCATCTTTAGAATTTCCTTTCTTACACTACTCATTTGTTACACCTCCATTAGCAGCATAATAAAAAAAAAATTGATATCTATACTTGTGGTTAGGCTTGTAAGGCTTATCATACTTTGACACTTTTAAAAATCTTTCAAGACACCTAGAAGAAAAATGGCCAATCTTATTGCAAGAAAAATATTTCAAAGGTAACTTTCCTTCATACTTACTAGCTCCCATAGCCAATCTTCTGGTAATAAGTGTTTTAAGATCTTCTAGATCTCTTTCTTATTCTTCCATATATCTCATTTATCTTTAATATCTAGACACCCTAGTTGAACTTACTCCCAGATCATACTTCTGCTTTCTGGATATAGTAGATTTAAATGCAGTCTCAGTTTTACCATGTGATTCACCAAGTTCACTAAATTTAAAAGCAGCAAGCTTTCCAACTAGCATATTTCTTGTCACGGTCTAGATCTCATCAATAGCAGCAACTTTATGTTTATAAGTAGGAGACAAATATCACAATACTTTAGCCAGAATCTCATCTTCTTCAAGGACTCCACCAACACATTTGATGTTCAACACAAGATCATTCACTTGAACTATAAAGGACAAAATATTCTCATCTTCTCCCATTCTCAGCAACTCATATTTTCCTTTCAAGCTCTCCAATTTAGCAACTTTCACATGTTTATCTCCTTCATATAGGGTTTCAAGATTCACCCAAATCTCATGTGCAGTCTACAATCCTGTCACATTAGTCATCTCTACATTAGTCAAGGCACTCAACAATGCTTCTTTAGCTCTAATATAAATTTCAACATCCTTGATCTCATTTGTAGTAATAGGACCATTTGGAGGAACAATGTATTTATTATTTGTGATCTTCTAATAATCTTCTCCAAGAAAATTCAAGTAAACTTCCATCTGGTGCTTCCATATAGAGTAATTATTTCCATCAAACCTTGGACTCTCCTTCTTGAAAACAATAGTTGACATTCTGGATCTCCTCAAGAAGCCAAGCTCCCTCTAAAGGATCTAGCTCTAATACCAATTGTTGGCATCAAAGCAACAAGGAAACTGAGAGGGGCATGAATCAGTTTTCAACAAACTCAATCAAATTAACCTTAATTATAGATCTGATTAGGAATGACAATAACAAAAGTAATAACCACATCAACAACACACATAACACATAGATTTTGACTTGGAAAACTTGTTTAAGAGAAAAAACATGGTGGGAACCTACCCACAATAAGATGATACTCTGTAGTAGTATGTGAAAATATTACAATGGGGGATGCACATGCATTTAGGCACATTGCCTAGAGCTCACTGCTCAAAACAACAAAGGGCTACAACCCTAGGAAGGCTGAGTGCCTTTCAAAGATTGGACAACAATCTGGATTACATGAACTGAAAGAATAGCATCTCCAAATGCCTGATTATAGTTTTGGTTAAGCACACTGTCTACACAACAACTCTTCTCTGCTCTTCCACACTTTCAAATGATAAATTCACTTGTTCACACATACAATATACTCTCAAATCATAAACACAAGTGTAGACACATGACTTACATGATTACATCACCTATTTATACAATTCATCAACCTTACCCTTAAGGTCGGCTCAACACATAAGACCTAATTACAAAATTACATCACATGATACATAAATCCATAACTAGACCAATACAATATTGGCAAGGACATAGCATAGACCCAAATCAAATCCTTAAACATGCAACATAACCAAATAATTCACCAATATCATCCACAACATGCTACACCACCAAATATGTCGCATAACACAAAGACTAACACCGGACCAATAAAATCTTCAATAACGCACACCACCATCAACATGGACCATCAAAATGCATAGGACACAATTATAGAACATCAACAAGCAATGTGAATTCTACCACAATCACCGCAACAACTTGAATAATAAGAATCATCATTAACACCATCACCGAAGCTCAACAAAACCAATTGACAAACTGAGAGATACACTTGCAAAGTTCCAAATCATGAACCATCCGATTTGAGGATACACATGAACATCCCAAACACTCTCCAAAATTCACAACTCAAGATATAATCATTTCGGAGCAATATAAATCAAATACCACAACTCTGCAACATAGAACACTAAAAAGCCAGTCACCATACCAGATCACATAACTCAACCAAATCACCACATAACATCATGAAACTCATAGTGAATCAACTAGAGATAAGAATCTCAAAACCCAATAAACCACATCAGCACATCTGCAACAGATCACCAAAACCAACTCTTTGCAACACACCAATCCTTTGCAACATAGGATTATGCTGACAACAACACATTCCAACAACTCTAATATCCAACAATTTTAATGCAAGACCATCTTATCCCTATAATCCCAATATTCCTAGCTCTTCAAAAGATATTGTACCTGTGCAAAATAATATGACACAAGATTGGTCTTTCCATGTAACCAAGCTCACAATCAAGCCACCTATTTGAATGCAATGCAAACTCGGGCTCTTATGGTTCAAAATAATGTTGTTTTTTCAAGATGCAAGATAAGAATCTAATGAAAAGAAAGATAATCCAGATATGGTTTTAATGAACTAGCAAGGTGAGGAATTTTCTAGGGTTAATCACCCATAAGGACAAAATCAGTCCTATACTCCTATAGCATCCAACATAACATCAAAAAATAGGGCTATACACATGGGACAACAAGTTGATAATGGTCAACAACAAGTTGGTAAAAGCCAACAATAGGCTGATAAAGGTAAAAATCGGCTTCTACAAGCCAACAAAGGACATCTACCTACTCAAAATATTCAAATCCTTCCAAGAGGTCAACCTATACCGAGTAACGAGCACCCTAAAGCTCAACCATAGTCAATTCAAACACACTCATATGTTGTTGCTCCTAAAGGATAGCAAAAGGTTAGTGGTCCTATTTTTAACATTGTAGAGTCTATGAAGAAGGCCACTATTTCTATGTTAATGATAGATGCTTTGCACATCCCCGGGCAAAAATATTTGTTGCAAGATGCCATAGCCAAGATGTCATTATCAAGTGAGTGTTGAAAATATTATCCCAAATGTGTGCTTACAAATGATCCCCAAATCAAGAGTGAACAATCAACTCAAGAAATTAAACCACCTCCATTTTATGTAACTTTGATTGTTGATCAACACCTAGTCCATAATTGCATGATTGACTCAAGAGCAAGTAGCTCTCTGATGCCTAGACAATTAGCTGATAAACTTGGTTTGTCTTATAAACCTATTTCCAAAGGAGTTGTCCAGATAGATGGAACACCAATGAGCATAGTTAGAGTGATTAAAAATATTGGTCGGTCTTTGCATGCATGCCCAAAATTTGCAATCCCACAAGATATGCTTTTTATATGCCTACCACCATTCTTTGGCATATGCCTTTCTATAGATTTCACCATAAAGTAGGAAGGATATCTTTCTTCATATTGGTCACATATGTTTTTTAGAACAAGGTATGGCACTAAAGTGACCATAAAATTAGATCCCTTTTCCAATGACCATATTAAAACTTATACTCTTATCCCCATAAATGCAAATCTTGCTATTCATGATCATGAAGAAATACATGTTGTTCAAGATCCAAACACACCCATTGAAGGTATACCTGATCTAATTTTGGATGAATGGGTAACTCAGAACCATGAGGTAGACCCTTTTACTCACATGGATGAAATAGGTCTAGGAATTTAAATGATCCATGAGCAAGATGTTGTTGTACCAAACCTGATAGAAGATGAAAAATGGTAGTGTGAGCAGCATACTAATAAGGTTTGACAATTATATTGTGATGGTTCTAGAAGCAAAGTGGGTACAAGAGGTGGTGCAATGTTGATTTCTCCAAATAGTGAGAAATACTACTCTGGTATGAGGTTTGCATTCAACTGTACTAACAATACAACAGAGTATGTGGCACTTGTTCATGGTTTGGAATGGGCAAGAAAGAGGAAAATCAAGTGTTTGAAGGTGTTTGGTGATAGTGAATTGGTAACAAATCAGGTCAGGAATATCAATGTAACCAAAAATGATTTTCTCAAGTTATATATGTTGATGAATACTAAGAGGGGGGGGTGAATTAGTATGCCAAAAATCTTTGCACTAAAACACTTACACGGTCTAAAGACAGTCAAACCGATTACCACACATGCAAACCAAAATGCGAATAAAACATTCACCCACAAAATTAATACAACCATAACACAAGATATTTGACGTGGAAACCCAACTGGGAAAAAACACGGTGAGACGAAACTCACAAGTCACTATCTGCAGAATAGAAACCTGACCGGTTAAGGTCAGACCGGTTAAGGTCTTACAATGTTCTTCACCAGAATAGATCATATTAGGAATCTCAATCTCTGTTAGGAGATAAGTCCGATTAAAGACTACCTGGTTAGAGGATTTTAGATTCACATGTGTGAACCACCTTGTTAGAGGATTTTACAAAGGCTTTGAGCCCTACCTGATTAGGGGCTACAGACCTGTCAAAGATGTGAGTAATCAACAAGTGTTTGATCTATCTAATAGCACAAACTGCTTGGTTAGATCCAGTATTGCTCATAGCTAATGCATTCCAGCATTACTTCAGTCTTCTCTATCTCTCTCTCAGTTACAACTCGATCTTCTCAGATAAGATCGCTCTTACAACAACTCAACATCCACCTTAAACCCTAGCTCAACATTAACCCTTTTCACAACCACCTAAAACCCTAGACATGATGTCCTTTTAAAGGAATCTGATTTCATATCGGTCCAATAGGATTTCTTTACAATTTCCTAGGTTCAATGAACCTAGACATACTTAGTAACACGACATAGGAATCACCGTCAATGTGTCGGCACCGTCAAACAATCAGTGGATTGTTAACTCATCACAGAGTATTACCGGTTCATACAAAATACCAATTGCTTGTTTGACAAAAATGAAGACTGGTAAGAATGTGTTGTGCTGCTTTGCTCCCTTGTATCGCTTGTGATCTGTGAACCGCTTGGGGTCGACATGCCGCTTCAGACCGGGAAACACATTTTGCAAAATCACCACTAGTCTAGAGACTAGTATACAACATACCGGTTGTAACAAATACTGGTTGAGCATAAGCTCATACATATAAAGGGGATCTCAATACAAGTGTGTGTCCATCAATGACAATCAGAGCATAAACCATAAAAATGCCAACAATCTCCCCCTTTGGCATTGATGGCAACACTTAGGAAAATAAAATTTTGACATCTAAGTGTTTTACAACAAAAAAACTTGTCATTAACAAAATTGCTCCCCCTAAGCATATACACTATCCCTTAATCAACAGAGTGTATAACAATTTTGCATTTAGAGCATAATCATCAAAGCATATAGCATATATCACAGCATATATCAAAATTTCAAAACAGATACTTCTCCCTCTGATATACCAAAATTTCAAAATTTAAAACCATATACTTCTCCCCCTTTGCCAACAATGAGAAAGTACCACTGAAAAACCTGTTTCCATATATATATAAAAGATTTTATGACAGTAATGAAAAATACTTGTCAAAAACCGCTTTATAGTCTTGCAAAAATTGTTTCATGGAAAAAGACCAGGACTCGAGTAGGGAGGTCACCACTTCCTTCTCTGTCTGCATTTGTGATACCTATTCCTCCATGGCATCTATTGTGCTTAGTTCTTGTGTGATTGTCAGGTCATCCAGGTTTAGATAGAATTTCTGGAGAATTTGTAGTCGTAGAAGTAGTACCAGTTGAAGCTCCTGCAAATCCCTAGACCTTATGCTAATCTCTTGCTCCATCTTGGCTGACTGGATCTGGAAATGGTGAACAGTTTGCCCATATGCTGCAAAGGAGTCGTAAGGAGTCTTGAATGTGCACAAGTAGGACTGTAAGTCTATTTGAAGCTATTGCTTCTTGGCTAGCACATCATCATAGAACAGATGAGGTTGACAGATTTTGCCGAGTAGCAAGTTTCCCTCATCCAAGGCACTCCTTATGTCCTTTTGATCCTTTAGCAGTTCAATCCTAAGCTCATTCAATTTCTTCACTAGAGCAACATTAAGAGCCTTTTGGTGCTCTTTCTTTACATTGGCCTCTGCTGCTTCTTCTAGACCCTACACTTGATCATCAACTATAGTACACAGCAGTTTGAGTTGTGCTAGTGATGAATCAGTGTCAAGAAGATTAGTGTTGGGTATTAGACCGGTAAGTGTATCTACAGCTGCCTGGATGATGTCCTATTCCTTTTTCCTGCAAATGATCTCAAGGCGCACTTGAGCAACCTTGATGCTCTGTATAAGCTTCGACTCACTTGTAGATTGGAGATCGATAGGACTAGAGAGATCAACCAGTGAGGGTTGACTTCTGGTTGCCTTTGGAGTCTCCACCTGAGAGCTTTTTGCCACTCCTCATTCCTTGGCTTCTTCAGCTTTCTTCTTTTCTGCTTCTCTTCTCTTCTCTTCTTCCTTGTCTTCCTCTGCCTTTTTCTTCTCCTCTTCTCTCCTCTTCTGCTCTTCCTTTTCTTCTTCTTCCCTCTTCTTCTTCTCTTCCTCTTCCTTTTTCTTCTTCTCTTCCTCTTCCTTTTTCTTCTTCTCTTCCTCTTCCTTCTTCTTCTTCTCCTCTTCTTCTTACTTCTTCCTTTCTTCTTCTTGCTTCTTCTTTTCTTCATCTTTTCTTTTCTCCTCTTCCTCTTTTCTCTTCTCTTCCTCTTTCTTCTATTTCTCGTCTCCATCCTTCTTCTTTTTCTCTTCCTGATCTTTTGCCGCTTGTTGTGTGTCCATAGCTTGTTCACCACCCTGATCGGCCTATTGCCCTTGTTCAGTACCCTCAGAAGGTAAGTCTTGAGTGACATCTTCTACATCTAGGGCATCGACATCTATGGTGTTGATTGGTTCTTCAACCAGGTTTCCTTCCTCATCAAAAACCTCATCTGGTTTGGAAATAACCGGTTCCTTTTTCGCTTGGAGGTTGGCCATTCGTGCTTTGTGAGAACTGATAGCATGGGCCATGTGCCGATGTGTATCTTTTTCTACATCATCAACTCTCCCCTCCAACAACCAGAGTCTTCTTCTCCTTGTGAAGAAGAGACCTTTATTTTGATCCAATACATCAAACAATTCTGAATTTGAGAGTTCAAGAAAGTACTGTGTGTTGGTTAACAAATTGGATCTCCCAAAATTTATAAATAAATACTCTTGTAGACCAATAGAAAACCAATGAGAACCAACAGTTGGGTAAATAATTATTATTTTACCCTCTGCATAAAGGTACAGCTCCCTGTATGATATTCAATGAATCTTGAATAAATTTAATCATGTAATTCACTTTTAACCAGAAAGCAAACAAAAAGGCTTCAACATTCACTTGTCAACACAATGTGAATGCTTCATGATAGATAATGAAATTCATGGTATGACATTAGACTTCAAATGAAGATTAACTCACAGGATGATCAAAAATATTTGAACTCTGATTGATACTCACTTGTGACTCACAAGACAAGAGGAATCAAAATATTCAAATGCTTTCAGTTAATTTCATTCATCAAATTGATTCACAGACTTAAAATGAAAAATTAGAGAAAGGAATCAAATACATGAACACATAACTATTCCAACAGAAATTTTTATATATTCAAACACACAGGTTTTCTAAAGTTGTATCATATATTCCATTCCATTCAAAGATGGGTATTTCACTGAAATTACAAGTAAGACCAGTCTGTTCCTCCAAATTTTACCAAAATTTTTATATATCACGCCAAAACATCCTTCACTAATATATATAGCCACCAGGCTAAATTGTCTTTTTTAACAAATGAAACTAAAATTTCAAGAAACAACCATCTGTAACCAAAATTAACTAAATGGCAAAAAAATCGTAAATAGAGTTATAACAATAAGAACAGAAAACGGCTTAAATTGTCTCTGGGGTGTGCATGGTGCCACTCCATATGAGCCTCGGAGAAGTTATGAACAACCTGGTAATGTGGGAGCCCAATGTGCAGGATGCATTGCTTCCAAACTTCTTTGTCCATACCCACTTGCATAACTTTAATTTTGTGCACATCTAAGTGATCTGAACAGACAACTAACATAGATTCAATTCGAGCTACCCTCGTGAAGTCATCTCTGGTAAAAGACTTTGATTCTTTAACCAAGTTTATCTTTCCTTTGAAACTCTGCACCATATCTATTGCCTGCTTGATGGTCTGTCCATCTTCCTTAAGAAGTTGTACATCAATGCACTTTAAATCTTTCTGCATCATGGCAATGAGTTCTTTCAATTCTTTCAATAGCTTAATGGACTCTTCGTGACCTTGCTTTATGATTGAATTTCTCCATTCAATATTTTCCTTGGCTACATACAGTACCTTGTCATCCAAATAATTTACTGCCTTTTCTGTGAGAAAGTTCATGACACCATATTTCTGTACATCTTTCATCTGAATCAATACTGCAGCCCATTTTTTCCTTTCCTTCACCCACGCTGACACCTCTGTTTCAAGCTCTTGAGTTACAGTTACAGCATCCTCGTACACCCAGACCAGATTAGCAATATACTTTGTTCCTTGTTGAATTATGGATTCAAGCCACTCCTTGAAGGTTTCCGCCAACACATGATTTCTCTGAACCTTATCCAACAAATTTTGGTTCATGGGTGATTTAGGATCAAAAATCTGAGAAACCTGTGACAGGGGCTGTGGACTAGGATGATGTATGGCATTGATATATTCTGCCATCTCCTTAACAATCTGTTTCAACTCCCATTTGTCCTTTTCATCCTTCCATGTTCTGGATAACATTCTTTTAGCGGAGGACTCTAGGTGTTTTGCGTCAGCAGCCTTTGAAGCAGTTCCTAAATCAACCTTTTCAACAACAAAATCCTACTCAGTAGCATTCTCTAGATCTTTGTCTGAAATCGGCCTAGCCACTTCAACTACCCAATGCCCTGTATTCTCATCCACTTCCAGCATAGCTTCTGCTTTTAGCTTTTTAGACTTAGGTGTTTTCCCGAGGCATTTACTCACCATATCCTCCATGGGTACACTAATAGGGACTACATTACGTTTCTTACTAATTGATGCTCCCAACCACCTTGAAACATTTGGAGATTCTTTTGCTAGCGACGTCTGATATTCAGATGAATCCATGGTAGCTAAAGTAGTCACTTGATTAGGGCTTTCCTTTGGTTGCTCCTTTTCTTTACCTGCATCTTGAGCTGCAGGGATCTTTGCTTCTGGTTCACCCATAATCACTTGTGCCTCTTCACTATCAAGAATTATGATAGTTTCTTTCCCTGAAATTTTTGCACCTTTCTTTTTACTTCTGGAATGGGTGACTCGAACTGTTGAGGGGCCAAATAGGGGTTCTTTAAATCTTCTAGTTTGAACCTTCTGACCTTGAGTATCAGTGACACCTGCAATATCAACAATAATGTTAGAAGAAGAAATTGGTACAGCAACATGAGATTGCTCAACTGATTTCTCGGCTGAGGTAGTGGTCAGTCTTATTCCAGATCTACGGTCTCTTAACCATTTTTTTGTTCTCCTTATAACATTAAAAGTTTTAGATTGAATATTTTCTTCGCTCCTATCCCAGTAAATTTCAGGAATAGGTTGCTCATGAACTCTTCCATTGAACTCCGGGTCTAATACATCTTCACCTTCCTCTTCTTGTATTTCTACTATGTTCATTGGCAATTTCAAAGTAATGATTTTCCATAAAGTGAACCTTGACCATAATCTTCTCCGGACTTCAAATTCATCACAGCAATCTTCCCAATAGTCTTCTAACTGGGGTATATGTGAAAAGTTCACATCAACATTCAGGTGCTTCATTGCATATTCTTTGCTCTCAAACCCCTACCGAACCACATAAGGCTACAAATTCATCTTCTTGAGCTCCACTTCTAAGTTCAATGCATCAGAAACAGTTTTGCAACTATAATATCTAAGTTCAACTGGGAAAATTGTTTCAGACTCACTTTTCATCCCTAATTTCTTATCAACATGAGCTAGCTATCTGCAAACTTTTAAAAGTACATAACTATCAAGACCATATCTGGGCAATTTGAAAGGTTCATCTTCAAATCCACCAATTCTAATATAAGTAAATCTAGAAAATTGAATAAAACAACTCCCATATGTGCTGACCAACTTTAATGCCTCAGGTGACATTCTATTATTCAAATTTCCCTATAGTTCAAAAGTTATTCTTCCCACAAAGACATCATTCCATCTCAGAATTTTTATGTGTACCTCTGTATCTGCAAATGTGGATAGCACTCATAGACCTTCATTCCATTAACCCAAGGTTCTTGATATAATCCTGGGCATTCTCTATTACAGGCTAAAATATAAAACAGGTATGAAGTCATATGAAAATTAGTTGTTCCAACAAAATTACTCAAACCTTCATGCAATCTCTCAGCAATTACTTGTGCCCAGTCAAGGTATTTCTTACCAGCTAATAATACCTGAATGTAAAAATACATCCAGTTCTCCCAATAGAAGGCATGTGAATTCCCCTTAAGCCTATTCAAAAGAATCATGATATCCCTAACTTTTGTAATGAAATGCTCTCTTGTTAAGGGTTTAGGCAACCTAGAACCTCCCTTCTGTATTTTAAGGAGCCAGTTTCTAGCAATGACACTCCGATAAACACTTTTCTTCTCAAAGAAAAATGCGTATGAGGTTCCTATGGACCAATCTTCATACGGCTCTTTGTGAGGAATTCCAATTGCGGCCATTACTATTTTTCTATCAATCCGCACTAGCATGTCTCCATTATTAGCTCTAATACACCTATTACTAGCATCATATCTGTTCATGCATGCATATACTAATTCTAGGCAAGGAGCAGCAATTGGGAATGCGGCGGCCTCAACAAGACCACTGTGAACTATCTTTCCCATCATGGAATTAGCTGTTGGGTTCTTAGCCCTCTCTAGAAAATTATCTAACTCATCTTGAATGAAGGCTGTATCATCTAACTCTGGGAGGGTACTAATCAAGCATGATGTTCGACCCAATTTTGGAAGAGTCGGTCTCATTTTTGCTTAAAATTGCGTCAATCAGATAGCATTCAACTCTGAGGCAAAGAATTTCACTTTTCCAATTTCAGAACTAAAACAGAGCAAGGGAAAATAAGCAATTGAACTCACCTGTCTTCAACATCAAACTGTGAAACCCTCAGAAAAATTGAGCTAAATTACCTTCCACGTCTCCACTCTTTGCCAACGGAAACAATAATTATCTTACCTGAGAAGCACCATATTTAAGGATGGAAAATACTGAAAAGAACCAAAACACGCTTCATCCCAGCTCATTCATCCGTGTAAAACCACTTGTGATTTGATATAGTTCTGACATGCTTATTAATTAGAAATCAATTTCACACAGTCGACATGCCTTCTCATGATTGTTTCCATAATTGCAATTTGAAAACATGAAAACTAAGGAATATTCTGTTTCCATCACACTGCCTTTTCTTCCTAAACACCATCGGGCTGATTTGAAACACCGCTTTGAACCTTGAACTATTTTTAAAGAAGTTCATTGGTTCAAAGTTCAATAACAAAAGTTCAACATTTGCGAAGAGGCAAAAAGAGGCAAAAGGAACATTCAATGTCACGAGAATGAACCTTGAACCTTGAACCATTTCAAAAAAAAGGTTCAATGGTTCAAGTTCAAAGGGACCACAAGACTAGTACTAAAGAGACAGCCGCAAAACGCAAGACAAAAGACCGATTGAACCTTGAACCTGAACTGGAAAGGTTCAAAGTTCAAGTTCAATGACTATGCTGATGAAGACTTAGAACTTAATGGATCGCATTCCTTTGAACCCAAATTTTGAACTTTATAAGAGGTTCAACGGATGAGTACAAAACTCGATTGATGAAGACTTAAGCTCTATGAAAATGATGACCCTTATTTTGATGGGGTATAAGCGGAAATAAAAAGGGGGTAACAATTGGCTCTGACTAGGGACCAGGACTGTGAAGGACTAGGAAGGAACTTAGAATATTTGGTTTTTCACTAAACAAAGATGAGGATGCAAAACAGGTACGGCTAGACACAACAAAACTGAGAAAACAAGACTGAGCTATGTACAGAGAATGCAGGGAATACCTGCTTAGAATTTGTAGAGCTTGAGGTCCTATCCATTGTAAGACAAGGGAAGAACAATACCATCCATATATGCGAGCTTGAAGGAATTTGGTCCCTTCACTTCATGAATCAGAAACGGACCTTTCCACAAGGACTCAAATTTTCCATGTGCTCCCCTCAGCTCCCTTCTTTTGTCCCAAAGCAGAACTTAATCTCCCTACATAAATTTCCTCGGCCTGGCTTTACGATCAAAAATTTGTTTAACCCACTGTTGATGTTCCATAATGTGGTCAACCAATTTTTCCCCTTCTTCTTCTATTCTAGCTAGATGCATAATCCTCCTTTCCACTGCATTTTGAAAATGTGAATCTTCAATAACTGTCTGTAATTTGGAAGCTGCCAATTCAAGAGGAAGTGAGAGCTGAGCCCCAACACCATACACAAGTTCAAAAGGTGACATACCAATTGCTCATTTTGGTGATGTCTTGTCTGCCCACAGGGCTTCATATAACCTTTTATGCCAATCTTTAGCATTTTCACTGACCAATTTCTTCATGACATTTATCAGATTTTTGTTACTGGATTCTGCCTGACCATTACCTTATGGATAATAGTCAGAGGAATGCGCCAAGGAAATACTATGATCATAACAAAATATGGATATTTCTGTAGAAGAAAAACTTGCAGCATTGTCAGTCACTATCTTCAATGGTACCCCAAAGCGAACCAGAATATTTTCCTTTAAGAACTCACATATTACTTCTGAGGTTGTTCTCCTAACAGGCACTGCTTCTACCCATTTAGTAAAATAATCTGTAGCCGTAAGAATATGTGTATGTCCAGTGCTAGAAGAGGGTGTCAGTGAACCAATGAAATCTAGTCCCCATTGCTTGAAAGATTCTTCCACAACCACTGGCCTGAGAGGTAAAGAAGCTAGTTGTGGTTTCCCTGTAAAAAATTTACATTTATCACACTTTGCAACCCAAACATAAGCATCTTTAAACATATCGGGCCAATAATAGCAATTCCTTAATATTTTGTATGCGGTGACTGCAGAAGAGAAATGACCACCACAAGCATCATCATGAAATGACTTTAGCAAGGCCTCATGCTGCGCTTTATCCACACACCTCAGGAAAGTTCCATCTAGACCTTTCTTATATAATATGTTATCAAAAATAACATATTTAGCTACTTTTAATTTCAAGTTTCTCTTTTCTCTGGGAGACAAATGTGCAGGACATTCTCCATATGTCAGGAAAAAGGATACATCAGTGAACCATTCATCCTGCAGGCTAACAAAAAGAGCTAAAGGCAAACTTTCTTCTTCTTCTTTATTTTCTACCATTAGGCAACATAATCCTTGTCCATGAACTAACTTCATTGGCCTGATATCCAAGTCAAATTATTGAACCTTTGAAACCCAAGTTGCTCTATTATTCATTCCCACCTCTTGCTGAGTCAAGATACTTTTAACAGCAGAGTTTGGCACAAAAACAATTGAATGAGAATGCAATATGTAATACCTGAAATGCTTAACAGCCTTAACAACTGCGAAAGCCTACTTCTCATTCAATGAATAGTTTAATTCATGCTTGTTAAGCAAAATGCTCATAAACGCAATGGGGAACTCTTCACCAAGTTCATTCTTCTACAGGAGAATAGCAGACATTGTGTGTTCTAAAGCATTACAGTAAATGATAAATCTTTTCTTGAAATCAGGATTAATTAATGTTGGAGCATGAGCGATGGCCTTTTTAACCTCTTCAAAAGCTTTCTTTGCTTCCTCTTTCCATTTAAAGATCTATTTTTCACTCATCATTCCTACAATATGCTTAGTGATTTCAGCAAAATCTGGCACAAATCTCCTAAGAAAGCTTACCTGACCAAAGAATGATTTGACACCACTCCTGTCTGATGGCAAACTTAGCTGCTGAATAGCTTTAACACAATCAGGATCAATCTTGATACCATCTTGCGAAACTATATGTCCTAAAAGTTTTCCTTCAGTAACACAAAAAACTGATTTCTTTGGGTTAAGAGAAATACCATGATCTTGGCACCTTTGCAACACAGTTTCTAAATCCTTGAAATGATCTTCCATTTTCTTGGAGAAAACTGTCAAATCATCTAGTTACACAACAATGGTCTTACCAATCAGATGACCAAAAGAAAGGTTCATTGCTCTTTGGAAAGTAGCTCCAACGTTTATTAGACCGAAAGGCATGCAGTTGTAAGCAAAAGTTCCCCATGGTGTTGTAAAGGCAGTTTTGTGTTGGTCTTCTTTTGCCACACTTACTTGATTATACCCAGAGAAACCATCAAACATTGACATCATTTCAGATCCAGCAACAGTTTGGAGAATGTGATCCATTGCTGGTAAAAGATAATTATCTTTTAGGCTAGCTTGATTTAGATTCCGGAAATCAACACAAATTCTTATTTCTCTATTTTTCTTATGAACCAGAACAATATTAGCCACCGATCTAGAATGATGAATTGGATAGATTATCCTTGCCTGAAGCATTTTATCTATTTCTCCAGAAATTGCATCTGCAACTTTTGGGTTATAATTCCTTAATTTCTGCCTGAAAGGAGCTGCTCCTGGTTTAAGGGGAATATGATGTTGAAATTGACCATCTCTAAAATCTTTCAAATCTTCATAGGACCAGGCAAAAATATCAAGAAACCTTCTCAACAGTTCAATGAACAAATGTCTTTCTTTCAGAGTACAACATTTACCCAAACTAACCATTTTTGGATTATTTTCATCACCAATATTAATTCTCTCATATTCACCTGATGTATAAGCATTGTGGGGATCAGTTCTTCTTACAGACTTGTCGTTGCGGTCAAACAAGCTCTCTAAAGTTACCAATCCTTTTGGAATTCAATTTCCTTTAAGCTAAACTACTCCCTCTTTGTAGCTTCCCTTCTCATCTGGACAAAATTCATTACATTGGTTTTCTGAACCTTCAAAATAAGAAGAGGCAAACATAGCAGCATTTTGTAAGAACTTATCAATATGTTTATCATCTTCAAACACTTGCCAGAAATCCAAATTATTAGGAACCTTTGGGCGATAAATTACTTCAATTCTATAAACATCAGTACCAAAATCTAGATGTGGAAGTAGTAATGATGTTGATACTGCTAGAGAATCTGCGCAAGAATTTTGACTTCTGGGAATAGCTTCTATTGAAAATGCATCAAAATACTCAATTTCATCCCAAATTCTATTTCTATAATGCTTGAGCCTCTCATTTTTCACAGAATAATGATTGCGTACCTGATTAACAATCAATTCTGCATCACCTTTAGCGCACAACAGTTTAATCCCTCTTTTCTTGGCTTGTTCAATTCCTAGCAATAATGCCTCATATTCTACGGTATTATTTGTATTTTTAAACTCTAGCTTAAATGAAAAAGGAAACTTCTCACCCTGTGGAGAAATAAGTACCACTCCAGCGCCAGATCTAGTAGATGCACAACTTCCATCAAATTCCATTGTCCACAACCCTATAGTGTGATCAACCACATCTTCTGACATATTTTTTATGTCATCAGAGAAAAGCAAATAGTTACCAAACTCACATTCCTGGTACAATATTTGTGATTTTAGATCCTCTGAAGGAAACACTGTAAATTTGGATTTTGGTTCTGGCATGAGAGTAATCTTTTGTTTTCCAATAAGAATCATTGCCTTAGACCAATCCATTTTAATCTCACCACCTAGGTCTTTACAAAAAGTCCTACTCAACAACATTCCATAACTTGCTGGAATATTAGCAACCAATATTGTGAGCTTTATTATTTTATTGGGATGAACTGCTAAAGCAACTTGAGCATCTTTAATATGACCAAGTAAAGGAATTTGTTTAGAATCCATTGAGAGGCATTTGCCAAAGGTTTTAGTAAGTGTGAGACCTAATGCTTTGGCCATTGTGGAGGGCATTATATTATCTGAAGCTCCCGAATCAATAATATAGTTATTAAGTTTATAACCATTGATAAATAAGGAGACATAGAAAGGCTTAGGTTTCTGGTCAAGCATATGTGATGGTCCCACAAGTTCACTACCTGATACTTTTGATGTAAAAGTATTTGTTTGTTCTGTTAATTGGGCTTCAGTATTGAATGGTAAAGACTCAAAGTTTGTCAATAAATCGGAAGGTTGCAACTGAGGGTTTTCCCTCTGCACATTTTAATCAACTTTTCCAGCTCTTTGGAATTCAGCCTGAGGTATTCAGCAGGAGAGATTTGAATTTTTTATGTTTTACAAAACTCAATGATATCAAAAGGGATATCAAACTCGGGTCACTTCAATATTTGAACCTCTTGAACCTTTGAACCTGCTTCTGAATTTCGGTTCATAGGTTCCTTACCCTTGTTTGAATTTTCATAGGATGATGGAGTGCTTGTATTTTTAAATTGATGCTGGTTTCTAGTGAAAACAGCACAAGAGGGATCTTCAAGGGTTACCAATATATCACCTCCTCTATCTGATTCAGATTCATATTCAAGGAAGTGTATTCCAGAGTCGCCAAGCTATCCATGAATTTCCTCTATTGAGCCAGGCTCATTTAGATCTTCTATTTTGCTAAGCATCTATGCATATCTCACCATTTCTGGACAAGAGTTACCATCATGGTCATCTGTTAAGTGAAAGACACACATATTTCTCCTAGGAGAGGGTGCTTCAATGGCTAGTCTTTGCTGAGTTGGGGGCAATTGTAAAGCTTTATTTCCTATTCTGGCAGGCTGATTATTAGGCCATCTTGGAATATCTTGATAAGGTTGAGGGTATGATGTATTAGCCTTGGGGAGTTGTCTCTTGAGAGTGATCACATCATTAACCAATCTTTGGATTACGGGATCAGAGGAAGTTGTGGAAGTTGATGGTTGTGACTTAGTAGCTTGAACTTCTCTTCTCCATTCGCCTGCATTGATCAGATCATCTTCTAATTCTACTGCAGTGGTTTTGGCAGTAGCTAAATCCTAGACTCTTTGCCTACGAATAAAGAAACTTATTTCTGCAGGCATTGTATTAATGAAGAAACATTTCACATTATCATCAGAAGATCTCCGATTTACCGGAATCTTATGAACAATCTTGTCAAACCTTGCCACAAAGTCTCTCAAGGATTCAAGTATTTCCTTTTTTAGTTGAGCTAATTGGGCTAAAAGAGAATGGTCATCTTCTGCCACTTTAAACCTATCCTCAAACCTAGTTTTCAAGTCCTGCCAATTTGTTATTACACCATTTGGCAAATGGTAGAACCAGTCAGTTGCTATTCCAGTCAATGTCTGAATAAACAACCTTATTGCTACATCTTCATGCTGAACCGCCAACATGCCACATGCAACATTAAAAGCATTAAAATGCTCATCAACTGTGAATTTCCCATCACCATTAAACTTAGGTAAATGTTCTCTAGAACCTTTAGTTAAGGAATTCAAATTTGCTCCAAGGGCAAGTGGTCCTACTACTGGACCCCAGGGATTATTTGCAGCGACGGGAAGGATAATATTCAAAGGGGTAAGATTAATCACAGAGGGAAAGACAACACCATGCAAAGTCAAGGAATGGCAAATAGAAGATTGGGAAGGAACAGAAGGAGATCTTGGGGGCCTACTTCTTTCCCTTCTTTGAGGTGTAAAGGAAGGGAAGGAATTTAGATTTTGCAATTCTTCAAAAACTGAATCAACTAACCCTTCTCACCTTTGGGATCTAGTATATCTTCTGGTCTCTAGTGTGCTCACACCCTACAGACTTCAAAATAAACTACGAACCAATTCAAAATAACTTATGGCTGTAAAACTAATCTTATTATTTGACTCCCCAGCAGAGTCACCAAAAATCTGTTGGTTAACAGATTGGATTTCTCAAAATTTATAAATAAATACTCCTGTTGCCCAATAGAAAACCAATGAGAACCAACAGTTGGGTAAATAATATTATTTTACCCTCTACATAAAGGTACAGCTCCCTGTATGATATTCAATGAATCTTGAATAAATTTAATCATGTAATTCACTTTTAACCAGAAAGCAAACAAAAAGGCTTCAACATTCACTTGTCAACACAATGTGAATGCTTTATGATAGATAATGAAATTCATAGTATGACATTAGACTTCAAATGAAGATTAACTCACAGGATGATCAAAAATATTTGAACTCTAATTGATACTCACTCGTGACTCACAAGACAAGGGGAATCAAAATATTCAAATGCTTTAGCTAATTTCATTCATCAAATTGATTCACAGACTTAAAATGAAAAATCAGAGAAAGGAATCAGATACATGAACACATAACTATTCCAACAGAAATTTTTATATATTCAAACACACAAGTTTTCTAAAGATGTATCATATATTCCATTCCATTCAAAGATGGATATTTCACTGAAATTACAAGCAAGACCAGTCTGTTCCTCCAAATTTTACCAAAATTTTTATATATTGCGCCAAAACATCCCTCACTAATATATATAACCGCCAGGCTAAATTCTCTTTTTTAACAAATGAAACTAAAATTTCAAGAAACAACCATCTGTAACTAAAATTAACTAAATGGAAAAAAAACCATAAATAGAGTTATAACGATAAGAACAGAAAATGGCTTAAATTGTCTCTGGGGTGTGCGTGGTGCCACGTATATTTTGCCACTCCATATGAGCCGCGGAGAAGTTATGAACAACTTGGTAATGTGGGAGCCCAACATGCAGGATGTGTTGCTTCCAAACTTCTTTGTCCATACCCACTTGCATAACTTTAATTTTGTGCACTTCTAAGTGATTTGAATAGACAACTAACATAGATTCAATTCGAGCTACCCTGGTGAAGTCATCTCTGGTAAAAGACTTTGATTCTTTAACCAAGTTTATCTTTCCTTTGAAATTCTACACCATATCTACTGCCTGCTTGATGGTATGTCCATCTTCCTTAAGAAGTTGTACATCAATGCACTTTAAATCTTTTTGCATCACGGCAATGAGTTCTTTCAATTCTTTCAACAACTTAATGGACTCTTTGTGACCTTTCTTTATGATTGAATTTCTTCATTCAATATTTTCCTTGGCTACATACAGTACCTTGTCATCCAAATTATTTACTGCCTTTTCTGTGAGAAAGTTCATGACACCATATTTCTGTACATCTTTCATCTGAATCAATACTACAGCCCATTTTTTCCTTTCCTTCTCCCACGCTGACACCTCTGTTTCAAGCTCTTGAGTTATAGTTACAGCATCCTCATACACCCTGACCAGATTAGCAATATACTTTATTGTATACTTTATTGCTTGTTGAATTATGGATTCAAGCCACTCCTCGAAGGTTTTCGCCAACACATGATTTCTTTGAACCTTATCCAACAAATTTTGGTTCATGGGTGATTTAGGATCAAAACTCTAAGAAACCTGTGACAGGGGCTATGGACTAGGATGATGTATGGCATTGATGTATTCTGCCATCTCCTTAATAGTCTGTTTCAACTCCCATTTGTCCTTTTCATCCTTCCATGTTCTGGATAACATTCTTTTAGTGGAGGACTCTAGGTGTTTTGTGTCAGCAGCCCTTGAAGCAATTCCTAAATCAACCTTTTCAACAGCAAAATCCTGCTCAGTAGCATTCTCTAGATCTTTGTCTGAAATCGGCCTAGCCACTTCAGCTACCCAATGCCCTGTATTCTCATCCACTTCCAGCATAGCTTCTGCTTTTAGCATTTTAGACTTGGGTGTTTTCCCAAGGCATTTACTCACCATATCCTCCATGGGTACACTAATAAGGACTACATTATGTTTACTAATTGACGCTCCCAAGCACCTTGAAACATTTGGAAATTCTTTTGCTGGTGGCATTTGATATTCAGATGAATCCATCATAGCCAAAGTAGTCACTTGACTGGGGCTTTCCTCTGGTTGCTCCTTTTCTTTACCTGCATCTTGAGCTGCAAGGATGTTTGCTTCCAGTTCACCCATAATCACTTGTGCCTCTTCACTATGAAGAATTATGATAGTTTCTTTCCCTGAAATTTTTGCACCTTTCTTTTTACTTCTGGAATGGGTGACTCGAACTATTGAGGGGCCAAATAGTGGTTCTTTAAATCTTCTAGTTTGAACCTTCTCACCTTGAGTATCAGTGACACCTGCAATATCAACAATAATGTTAGAAGAAGAAATTGGTACAGCAGCATGAGATTGCTCAACTAATTTCTTGACTGAGGTAGTGGTCAGTCTTATTCCAGATCTATGATCTCTTAACCATTTTTCTGTTCTCCTTATAACATTAAAAGTTTTAGATTCAATATTTTCTTCTTCTCTCCTATCCCAGTCAATTTCAGGAATAGGTTGCTCATGAACTTTTCCATTGAACTCCAGGTCCAATACATCTTCACCTTCCTCTTCTTGTATTTTTGCTATGTTCACTGGAAATTTCAAAGTAATGATTTGCCATAAAGTGAACCTTGACCATAATCTTCTCCAGACTTCAAATTCATCACAACAATCTTCCCAAGGGTCTTCTAACTGGGGTATATGTGAAAAGTTCGCATCAACATTCAGGTGCTTCATTGCGTATTCTTTGCTGTCAAACCCCTACCGAACCACATAAGGCTGCAAATTCATCTTCTTGAGCTCCACTTCTAAGTTCAATACATCAGAAACAGTTTTACAACTATAATATCCGAGTTCAACTGGGAAAAAATTTTCAGACTCACTTGTCATCCCTAATTTCTTATCAACATGAGCTAGTTGTCTTTAAACTTCTAAAAGTACATAACTATCAAGAGCATATCTGGGCAATTTGAAAGGTTCATCTTCAAAGCCACCAATTCTAATATAAGTAAATCTGAAAAATTGAATAAAACAACTCCCATATGTGTTGACCAACTTTAATGCCTCAAGTGACATTCTATTATTCAAATTTCCCTGTAGTTCAAAAGTTAATCTTCCCACAAAGACATCATTCCATCTCAAGAAGTTTTCTGTGTACCTCTATATCTACAAATGTGGATAGCACTCATAGACCTTCATTCAATTAACCCAAGGTTCTTGATATAATCCTGGTCATTCTCTGATATAGGCTAAAATATAAAACAGGTATGAAGTCATATGAAAATTAGTTGTCCCAACAAAATTACTCAAACCTTCGTGCAATCTCTCAGCAATTACTTGTGCCCAGTCAAGGTATTTCTCACTAGCTAATAATACCTGAATGTAAAAATACATCCAGTCCTCCCAATAGAAGGCATGTGAATTCCCCTTAAGCCTATTCAAAAGAATCACGATATCCCTAACTTTTTTAATGAAATGCTCGCTTGTCAAGGGTTTAGGCAACCTAGAACCTCCCTTCTGTATTTTAAGGAGCCAGTTTCTAGCAATGACGCTCCGATAAACACTTTTCTTCTCAGAGAAAAATGCATATGAGATTCCTATGGACCAATCATCATACGGCTCTTTGTGAGGAATTCCATTTGTGGCCATTACTATTTCTCTGTCAATCCGCACTAACATGTCTCCATTATTGGCTTTAATACACCTATTACTAGCATCATATCTGTTCATGCTTGCATATACTAATTTTGGGCAAGGAGCAGCAATTGGGAATGCGGCGGCCTCAACAAGACCATTGTGAACTATCTTTCCCATCATGGAATTGGTTGTTGGGTTCTTAGCCCTCTCTAGAAAATTATCTAACTCATCTTGAATGAAGGTTTTATCATCTAACTCTGGGAGGGTACTAATCAAGCATGATGTTCGACCCAATTTTGGAAGAGTCGGTCTCATTTTTGCTTAAAATTGCATCAATCGGACAACATTCAACTCTGAGGCAAAGAATTTCACTTTTCCAATTTCAGAACTAAAACAGAGCAAGGGAAAATAAGCAATTGAACTCACCTGTCTTCAACATCAAACTGTGAAACCCTCAGAAAAACTGAGCTAAATTACCTTCCACGTCTCCACTCTTTGCCAACGGCAACAATAATTGTCTTACCTGAGAAGCACCATATTTAAGGATGGAAAATACTGAAAAGAACCAAAACACGCTTCATCCCAACTCATTCATCCGTGTAAAACCACTTGTGATTTGATATAGTTCTGACATGCTTATTAATTAGAAATCAATTTCACACAGTCGACATGCCTTCTCATGATTGTTTCCATAATTGCAATTTGAAAACACAAAAACCAAGGAATATTTTGTTTCCATTGCGCCACCTTTTCTTCCTAAACACCATCGAGCTGATTTGAAACACCGCTTTGAACCTTGAAATATTTTTAAAGAAGTTCATTGGTTCAAAGTTCAATGACAAAAGATCAACATTTGCGAATAGGCAAAAAGAGGCAAAAGGAACATTCAATGTCACAGGAATGAACCTTGAACCTTGAACAATTTCAAAAAAAAGGTTCAATGGTTCAAGTTCAAAGCGACCACAAGACTAGTACTAAAGAGACAGCCGCAAAATAGAAGACAAAAGACCAATTGAACCGGTTCAACGTTCAAGTTCAATGACTATGCTGATGAAGACTTAGAACTTAATGGATCGCTTTCCTTTGAACCCAAATTTTGAACTTTATAAGAGGTTCAATAGATGAGTACGAAACTCAATTGATCAAGACTTAAGCTTTGCGAAAATGATGACCCTTATTTTGATGGGGTATAAGCGGAAACAAAAAGGGGGTAACACTGTGCAAAAACTTTCTCCCTAATCTCCTGTTCCTTTTCAATGGAAATGCACCATTTGTTATCCAATGCTTTAAATAATGAATCTGATGTCTGAGATTTAATCTTTGATGGTGACCAGTTCATCAGACTTGGTTTCTTTGGAGTCCGGTTCATTTGCCTTAGTCTTCCTCTTCCTTTCGAAGACTTTTGCCGATGTTACCTCCGGTTTCTTCTTTGCTGGTGACCGCTTGGTCACTCTTGGAGTCACAGTGGTAGCTGGTGCCGATGCTGCAGGCACTGCCTTAGCTTTCTTAGCTGCTGGTACTTTTCCCTTCTTCACCAATGGTTCTTCAACCGGTGTGATCCTCTCCAAGTAGGTTCTGGTCCCCTTAGCCTTTGGATCAAGAGGCGAGGCAATAAGGGTTGAAGCATAACCTTCCAGCATGTCAAACATGACCTCATAGCCCATAGGCTCCACTTCCTCCATTCTAGGCTCAACAGCCTCCATTAGACATTTGTCCACCTGAATAGTGAAATAGATGTCATATTCATATTTCTTTACTATGTCACCTAAGATTCTTACCCTCTGACTCATCTTTCTTCTGAACTCATCAAAGTATTTGTTCAGTACCTCAGGGTAGCCGCTTCCAATGGCTTGCACACTTTCCTTTATCTGCTTGGTTATCGGTTGGTCAAGGGACCACTGAACATCTCCTACACCCAGAAAGTTGCCCTGGAAATAGAAAAACAACCCTACTAGTAGTTTTCCAAACTTAAACCTCGGTGAATTGTCCTTTTTGATTGCCTTAAGATTTAACAGGAGTTGCCTCTGCATACTAGTGCATATGTCAAATGATTTATCCTCTTTAATCATCCAGTAAGTGGCATTTACCACTGCAGCAGATACAGAATTAATCTTGCTGGCTGAGAATGTTCTGTAGCCTATCACCATGTAGGCATATTTCACCAGTTCATCCTTGATAGGATTAACTGTCATACCTCGTGAATCACTTGTCGAACCAGTGAACTTGGTCATTTCCATTTTGCTTACCGTTCTTAGGGCTGGCACTTCCCCTGTGTTGCAGAAACCGGTGACTACATGAATTGCCTCAGGTGTGATATCATGCATCCTCTCTAGGTACATCTTGTCACCATGGACTCTACTCAAGATGATCCTGATGTTATCCTCCATGAAGTCTTCCAGAAAAATATACCGCATTATGAAGTTTCTTCTCTAAGATACTAAACTCTGGCTTGATCTTTTTGTCCTTGCCACAAAATAGACCTAACTAAGTGTGAATAGCTAAAGACCCTAGGTCTTCTATTTTGCAATCAATATAATCAGAAATTCCTTCTTTGACTATGACTCCAGCCAGAACTTGTGATAGAGCATTATATTTAGCCTTCCTTTGAATAAAACTTTTTGACTCTATGGATGTACTCAAACTGGTATGAGATGTGGAAGCCATTGTAGAGTATTTCAAGAACACAAAAAATACCTTTCAAATGCAAATTTAGGGCTTCCAGATTCTGCTTCACTTCGCTCTCCATCGAATGCCAAATCACCGCTTTGAGTTCTCCATTACCGCTTGCAAACTAAATTTGAATCTCTTTCAAGGTTATCCAATTTCTTGAAATCTAAGCTCAAATCACCTTTTCTTCGCTCTGCACTTGAAAACTTTTCTTCGCTCGAAAACAGATAGTGAGAAATGATTTGAAAAATTGCATTTATACATGTCTCTCACCTACCGTCATTAATGCTCCTCTATTAGGACGTAAACCCTAATTTGCCTTTTTTACCATTTCCAATCTTCTGCCAAGCAACAGGTATCACATACCAGTTAAGGTCTTTTACCAGTGTCAACCCGGGGTTTGAAAGCATTTCGTCATTTACTCCCCCTAAGCCTTTGAGGCTTAGTTTGTCGGTTCCGATATTTTCACACTAGGTGCAGAAACCAGTTCCTCCTCTGACAATATTGGTTTCTTCCTCCATGTTTTCTTCATGTCTCCTTGAACTTTTTCAACATCTATTTCTCCTTCCTGAGTGACCGGTATATCATCAGATATACTTTTTCTGCTTTTGCAGAATCTTGCAATGTGACCCGGTTTGTTGCAGTGATAGTAGCAAGTCTAGGTGCTCTCCAAGGTCCATTGTACATGTTTCCATTCTTTCTTCTGCATGTTGCAGCAGTGTGACCATGACCATGACAGATCATACAACTTTCTCTCCATCCGGTTGCCGCTTGATGACCACCGCTTCTTGACTGATGATTGAAGTCATTAAACCAGTTGTGGTTCCGGTTCATAAAAGATTCAAGACCAGTTCCTTGGGTCCTTTGACGATATCTTCCAGTGTTATCCACTACAGACCTACATTCAAATGCTCTATGCCCAAACTTGTTGCATGCATAACAATGACCATTGAACTTATTGAATCTAGGTACATTGTTGATGAAATAAGGAAAATTATTGTAGGCTTTGCTCCTACATACATTGGTAGTGTGTCCTTCTTTAAGATAGTTAAAGCAAACAGGTTTGAATTTTTGCTTAACTTTTCCTTTGAGTGTTGGTTGCTTCTTTGATGCTTCTGCATTTGTTCCTGAGGATTCTCCTTCCTCATGTCCAGAAAAACCAAGACCATTGGTATTTTTTGCTGGTCTAGATGACTCAAGCTTTTGCTCTAGCTTGACATTACTTTTGCCAAACTTAGCAAGTATTTCCTTTGACTCAAAGAGTTCTTTGGAAATAGCAGTATTTGTCTCCATTAGACTTGCATTTTCAATGATGGCTATGTTCAGTTCTCCTTGCATGTCTTCCTTTTCCATTCTACTGTCATGAAGGTGAGCAGTCAGTGCACTAATCTCATGTTTCAACTTGGAGATCTCATGATCTCTATCCTTAATCTGATCTTTAGCTTTTCTCTGATTCTCAAGCTCTTGACTAAACCGAATAGTCAGTCCCTCCAATTCCTTTCTCAGATTGGAGTTTGAATCATTCAACTTATTCACTTCAGCAATCATGGCTTCCATGTTAGCTTCATCTTTAGAACTACTTTCAGATAGTTCCATCAGTCTCTCTACATGTTCTCTTCTTTTTGCTTGAGATGCCTTATATTTGACCATAAGATCATCATAGGCTTGCTCAGACTTAGTGAGTCATTGAGTAAGTTCCCTCAAGGTGTATTCCCCCATATCTCTTTCCAGATGGTTAAACTTATAGAAAGGTTGGCTCTGATACCAATTGATGAATACTAAGAGGGGGGGGTGAATTAGTATGCCAAAAATCTTTGCACTAAAACACTTACACGGTCTAAAGATAAACCAATAAAGTAGTCTGACAGTCAAACCGGTTACCACACATGCAAACCAAAATGCGAATAAAACATTCACCCACAAAAATAATACAACCATAACACAAGATATTTGACGTGGAAACCCAACTGGGAAAAACCACAGTGAGATGGAACTCACAAGTCACTATCTGTAGAATAGAAACCAGACCGGTTAAGGTCAAACCTGTTAAGGTTTTACAATGTTCTTCACTAGAACAGATCCTGTTAGGAATCTCAATCTCTGTTAGGAGATAAGTCCGATTAAAGACTACCTAGTTAGAGGATTTTAGATTCACATGTGTGAACCACCTTGTTAGAGGATTTTACAAAGGCTTTGAGGCCTACCCAGTTAGGGGCTATAGACTTGTCAAAGATGTGAGTAATCAACAAGTGTTTGATCTATCTAATAGCACAAACTACTTGGTTAGATCCAGTATTGCTCATAGCTAATGCGTTCCAGCATTACTTCAGTCTTCTCTATCTCTCTCTCAGTTACAACTTGATCTTCTCAAATAAGATCGCTCTGACAACAACTCAACATCCACCTTAAACCCTAACTCAACATTAACCCTTTTTGCAACCACCTAAAACCCTAGACATGATGTCCTTTTAAAGGAATCTGATTTCATGTCGGTCCAATAGAATTTCTTTACAATTTCCTAGGTTCAATGAACCTAGACATACTTAGTAACACGACACAGGAATCACCGTCAATGTGTCGGCACCGTCAAACAATCGGTGGATTGGTAATTCATCACAAAATGTCGGTTGGTAACTCATCACAGAGTATTACCAGTTCATACAAAATACTGGTTGCCAATTTGACAAAAATGAAGACTGGTAAGAATGTGTTGTGCTGCTTTGCTCCCTCGTACCATTTGTGATCTGCGAACCACTTAGGGTCGACATGCCGCTTCAGCCCGGGAAACACATTCTGCAAAATCACCACTAGTCTAGAGATTAGTATACAACATACCGGTTGGAACAAATACCGATTGAGCATAAGCTCATACATATAAAGGGGATCTCAATACAAGTGTGTGTCCATCAATGACAATCACAGCATAAACCACAAAAATGCCAACAATATGTAATACCCTAAAATTGGTCATCTAAACCATGGGCCCCTAATCTCGATGACATCACCAAGGTCCTAACCAAAGGCAATTAAATTAATCTTGAGCACATTATTAATTCTTTAATTATCAAAAATCACATGGCAAATCAACTACTCAATATTAATTAAATATTTATTTAATTAATTGAATCATTTCCAATAATATCATTTTGATCAATTATCCCATTTTAATTTATTAAAAATCCTTGCATATTTAATTAATTAATATATTTGTCATTCAATCATGCAAAAAGGATTAATTTATTACAAAAGATGAATTAATTTATTACAAAGAGTTGAATTGAAAATAAAACAAAGAAAATAATTGAATTGAGAGAGAAATCAAACTTGAGATATTATTTATTTTTTAAAATTTAGAACTTGAAATCAGAAAAGCAATTTAATTGAATTATTGAATTATTCTCTAAAATCGAAACTCAAAGCTTTTCAAAATAGAAAAAGAAGTTCAATTGCATTGAAAAGACCTTTTTCTTGAATAAATTAAAGAATTATCTATTTTTATCCTATATGCATGGAATTAATTTATTATTATTTCCCAATGCAACTTGGACTTCTAATTTGAATGCATTTCAATTAAATTATAATTGGAATCTATCTCAAGGTTAACTAAATGTGATTTCTCAATTATTTTCAATTAATCCTAAATTGAGCTTTTTCTCTTGTGATTCTCTATAAATTCAGTCTTCAACTCTCATTCCAATTCACCCCAGAGATTTTTGAGAACACGCTTGGAGATTATTATCACGCTAATTTCGCTCTGGAATCATTGAAGATTATTGTGCTTTTTAGATTATTTGCATCCATTTTCCATTCATTATTTCTTGCATCCATTGTTGCTTCAATTGATTATTTTTGCTTGAATTATTCATCCATCTTGCATCCATCTTGCATCCATATAGCTTAATATCATATAGATTAAATCCTTCATCTTGGTGTAGTCTAGTCACTAGTATTGCTTATAAAAAATCTGAGAGCAATCTTATACTCGCATCTTTTAGAAGGCAATTGGTCGCTTTGCTATGGTTTATTTCTTATTGATTATTGATTGCTAACCATGCATATAATGACTTAATTGAAGTGTTGTGCTTGTAGCTGCAGGTTCACTTTTTCACACACACATCTCTAGCGCCCACCATGGGGCCCGAAAGACTACATTTTTTCAGCCTCCAAGACTGACTGTTTTATTTTTTGTTATTTTCCAGGTTTTGGATTTTTTGGTTTTTCGTCTGTACATCTCGTACGACAATTTTTACAGGCTGAAACGACAAACTGCAGGTGTCACATGAATTACAAATATCCTGTCATATGAGCAGATCCTCTATCATACAAGCAGACCCTCTATCATACGAGGAGAAATCCTCTGTTGTACAAGCAAAAATCATCAGCAATCTTATTTCGTATGATACTACATCCTGTCTCGTACGAGTCAGGTGTTTGTCATACAATTCTGTATTTTATGGTAAAAGAGGTAAATTTCATAATTTTCTCATTTCTGATTAATTATTCTGACGACTAATCCTGACTGTTTATCTGTCTATCTCAGAATTTTTCACAGCCTAACTAATTTTTGGAGAATGCTTGTCGAAGAATATGCTTGTCGCACAAAGACAATATGACTACTGATTCGTTGCCTTTGCAGGTTGCCTAAGGAGAATCAACTTAACATCATGTATTCTTTAAATTCATTTTTAGGAACCTAACTTGCTATCTAGTTAAAGAACAAATTTGTCTTTTGTGCTTTTAGAAGATTCTGAGAGGTAGGAGAGTATGCTCTTGCCTTTTTCTAGACAATCAAAAATCCAGACCCTTGAAGCTTTTTCTTTGTTTGAGATTTGTACATCTTTAGCAGGCCTGCCCTCCCGAGGGGTTGAAAAACTCTTAAAGTCATTACGACCAGTGTGAGGGGAACAACCTAAGTGGGAATGGCTAGACACCAAGTACTCCAACCCACTATAAAATAAACGTGATTTGATGAAAATCAAGTCAACGACAGTGCTCGAGAATAGCTCTCCTTCGTACCTTCGGGTATATTAAACCTTGGTTTTCAAGGCTGGGAGACCTCTTAATTGAGTTTATACCTTGACGTGCCGAATAGATCCCTGAATAAATCCAATTTAAAATTAGAAGCTACCCGGTTCATCTCCGAAAGGGGGATAATCTTTGTGCAAGAGAGATAGTAACTCTCCCAAGATACTTGTCATTTTGTGCCCCCATTAGCATTTGGAGTCGGATAATAGGGCATTGAGAATCCATTGCGTGAGACTCAGTGACCATATTCTGATTAGCTATTGGGTGTGTACCTGAGTCTACAAGCAAAGGTTTTCTTTCCTCACCAAATTCCTTAGGGTTTACATGTTGTGATTGGAGTCACTTTACATACTACTTGTTTTCTGTGTTTTCATCCCTAAAACAAAAACTAAAATACCAAAAATTAGTGAAGACCATAAACAAACTTAGTGAGTCGAAACTCTGTCCGTATCAGAAACTAGTTCATTCATAATTCAAAACTCTGTCTGTGTCAGAAACTAGTCCATTCCTAAGTTGAAACTTTGTTCGTGTCAGAAACTAGTCGAAACTTTGTCCATGTCAGAAAACTAGTCCATTTTAAGTCAAAACTCTGTCCGAGTCAGAAACTAGTCTATCCTGGTCAAAAATTAGTCCATCTTAGAATTGGTCATGCTTAGTTACCATACTCAACAATCGGAAAAACTCAAAATTCCTAGGCTCTATCCTGTGAACAGTCGTACGAGTCTAATAATTCATCGTCCTATAACACATCCTATGTCATACGAATTTTCTGGTTTGTCATCCTAGATATAATCCTATGTCCTACAAGTTATTTTATTCTGTCATCTGGCTCTGTATCCTATCTCCTACAAGATAGAATTGCCCTCAGTCTTTTGTCATCCTACACATACCCATTTGTCATACGGTACGAGGCAGCAACTCATACGAAATAGAACTATTGTCGTCTTGTAGCTGCTAAATTGTCGTCCGGTCCAGAAAATATTGTCATATGAGTCTCTAGTTGTCATGCCCAAAATTTAGGGCAAAAACGGAATGATTTTTTTTTTTTAAATACTAATTAATTAACAAGTTTGCTCACACGACATGCCTAATGTATTTGCCATTTCTATATTCGAGCTAATTCTGATACAAACCAAGTATCGAATATTAATTAAATTTTAATTACGGAAATCTAAATGGTTTAATTTTATCTTCACGAGATACCTAGTCATTAAATTAATTAAATCCAACTCATTAAAAGAAATAGAAGATGAAGATAAATTCAATCTCCAATAAGACTATATAGTCTAAAAATCCATTTTTAATTCAATAATTATAATAATTGTTTAAAGTGTTATTTAATTTAGATAATTCAATTTACACGGGCAAAATTAATTTCGAGTAGCCATTAATCGGCTTGGAAAGCTAATTAAAAATTGTTCTCCTAGCATCCGTTCTAACCTCAAAATGAAGGGTGTTTAGATTAATCCCTTTAAAATCCAACTTAAAATTTAATGCTCTAATTAAATTAACTAGGGCATGATTAAGTATTTATCATACTAAATACTTTTTTTTTAAATATAAGACTAGGCTTTATTCCTAAATTTATATATATTTTTTTTAAAAGCTTCTTAATTAGTATATCATATAGAGGTATTTAAATATTTAAAACTTTATATATATACATACCCAAAAATATAACATTTATATATATATATATAAACATCTAAAAGCACTTTCCATCTTAATAGCCATTTTGCCCCTTCATCCCTAATTAGGGATTTTTTTAATTTTTTTTATAAATTGACCCTTAACTAAATGAATTTTTTAACATATTATTTTATTTTATTACCCAAGCCCTACCCGGGCTAGGGTTTATTATAATTTTTTTTTATTACCATTAAGCACAGGGTCGAAACCCATCAGCGGCGGCCATGAATTTGTTTTGTTGCAGGGTCGGCGACGTACAAGTTACTAGTGGGCCGAGTGGGGGAGGCGGAGGGTGAACCAAGCACCACCCACTGTGCGGTTACACAGTGGAGTGCCGAGCGCCGCCCACTGTGTGCCCACACAGTGGTGGCGCTGGGCGCCGCCCACTGTGTGGCCACACAGTGGTGGCGCTTCGGTGCCTCCCACTGTGTGCTCACACAGTGGCGGCGTTTCGGCGCCGCCCACTGTGTGTTCACACAGTGGGGTGCGGCCTGAAACCCGCAATAGCCAAAAAAAAGAACCCCTTTTTTTTTTTAAAGTTAAAAATTAATTTTATTTTATTTTTTTAATTTATATATATATATATATATATATATATATATATATATATTTCTCAATATGTTTTACATGCAAAAAAAAAAAATTTAAAACAAAATAACAAAGGTAAATCATAATGTTAAATAAAATATATATATAGATATATTCATGATTTCTACATGTATATAAATATATATATATTTATTTATAACTAATAGTATTATTTCTTTTCCTCAAACTATCATGAAAGATTTTGATTTACAAATGTAGGAAAGGAAATAAAGTAATAAGTCTGTTTTAATGGTGATATATTTTCCAGAACTATATTATACTCTATTGATTTACAGAAGACAGAATTCTAAAAAAAAAAATTTTAAACCACAATATGCATACAACCTAGTTATTGCCTTTCCTATTTACTTTTTATTTTATTTTTAAATGCTAAAGAAAATGGAATAAATCTACTACTAAACTATTTATCATAGCACATCAGAAATATATATCTTTTTCTTCTGAACTTAGGAAATACTATTTTAGGAATACATTATACTTTTCTGCAATAAATTCATTCACTGTTTCCACAATTAATACAGCAACTAACTAAACTCTTTTTTTTAATTTATTTATTTAAAAGCTAACATCAAATACAACTCATACTTTTCTGCAATTAAAATGGAGATAGATTCTCAGCTAAAAAGAAGAATCCAGATCTAAATAAAGCTGATTTTTTTTTATATTACAAAAAAGAAACTATTGCATGCAAATCAAAAGCAACCCCTTTTTTTTTTTTTTCCAAAATAGAAAATAAAAGCATATCTAACTTTTTACAACTCTAATGATATTCTGCAAAATTACAGGATGTTTCTTTATTTAACTACAATAACAAATCTTATGTCTATTTTCAAAATTACAACTTGCCTCTCATTTCTATGAATGAGGGTGTATTTCTCCTATCAAATTAAAACTAATAACTGCAAATGAATTAAAATTTCTTCAACAATAATCTTCTGCAACCTTTCACTTTTCCTATTCTTTTCTCCTGACATTCTTGCATAATAGAACACAAATATGACCATGGAGTGCTCACCTCCTAGCCTAGGCTAACTGGTAGCCACCCCCGAGCTCGGAGAACCCAGCCCTAGACGGGTAACAAACATGCAAACACATAGAAGGCGGGAAGCACACAAATTTCAAACACACTCCCAACTTGGCTACACTGCACCACACTTTGGTGATGACCTTTTTAAGGGTGGTAGTGGACCAATACCCTGAGGAGAACTGCAAGTATGGAAAACAAGAAGCCACCTCATGGCACAATAAATACATCAAGAATTCCAACCCCTTATTCCTTATGCCCCCCAAGGCATTCTAGCCTTATATCCCTCCTTATGACCCCCATTGCACAAACAGGCCATGCACCAAGGATCACACAAAGATCCCTTGTGATCGCTCTCAAACGAGAGTCTCTCACTCGAGGGTTGTCACTGCTACCACCCACAAGATCCTCCTCTCTCCCAAGAGTAAGAGGTCTTGAGAAAACTCCCAAAACACAGACAAAACATAATGCAAATATACCAAATGAAATTCTAAAAAAAAGCATTCAAGAACACAGATTTCTTACACCAACATACTTCCAGACACAAGCAAGAAAGAAGACATTTTAAAGAATAATGAAACCAACCTTAATCTACCCAGAGGTATGATGATATTTGAGGAAGAGCTACCCAATCTACGGATCTTCTTCTTCTACCCTTAGCCAATTTTTTTTCTATTCAAAATTTTCTTTGTCTCCAAAAATGGAGAGTGGGTGATTACCCTCAAATTCTCAAATTCTTGCTTAAGAAGCCCATTCTCTCAGTTCCCACAAGTTTCTAAAACTCAAAAAGGAAAGTAAGACAGAATGGGAAAAAGACTCTCATTCGAATAGGAAAGTTTACAACTAAGATCAAACTTCTAATTTCAATTTTCGCACAACTCAGAAAAGCCAATTTTTAAAGTGTCAAAAAGGTCACTTAGGAGTAGAAACTTGCCTAAAATTACCCCTTAGGTATACCTTATGGGCTTTAGGAAACCCTATTAAACTACCCCTAGGTGTTCATTTAACCCATTTTAAACCCCTCTGAAGTTTATTCTCGGGTCAAACATATGTTGACCTCTCCAAAGATTCTTTTCCCAAGGTTTTTATGCCATCACGTTATAATAATTGAAAAAGCTATAGTTGAACACTTTCCACCAAGAGACAAAAATAAAACATTTAAACTTAAATCCACACATGTGTCAAGTGACACAAATAAAACACTTTTACAAATTAAAACATGAAATCGTCTCTTATGGGTTTTACACATTAAATTTAAATAACATTTAACACACATGCAGCATAGACTATTACGAATAAAATACAATACAAACGGGGTGTTGTCTCTCCAAATAGACAACCCCTGGCTTACGAACATACATAAGTCTAGGTTTGGTTCTCCGTAATTTTCCATGGTCACATGGTCAATTTCCTGTGCATCTCAATTTACACATTAGTACTTTCAAATATCCACATATAATATAATTCAAAGGAATAACAATACACATCATCACTTGCATACAATTTTCATCTGCACAGATTAAATACATCTTTTATCAAGCAATTTCACATAAGCAATTTCATCCCAATTCACATAAACTTAACCATACATCATAGTTCTATTATCATAGTAAAGTCCTGCAAATTCAATAACGACATCTATCATTGCAATATCATCCTATCTAACAATCATGTAGTGTTCTATCTCATAAAGCATATAAGTAAATCATCAAAACATAGCAATGTTATCCAAATCCTGAAATCATATAAGTTCTAAGTTTCAAAATGCATCAAAATAAAGTATCCATAATAGTCTAAATATAAAATCCACTAAAATGTCAGACTGAGTCGAGGTGAGGCCTCACACTAGTTTTGTCAGAATAGAACAATCAAACTTGCCTAAAAATAGCTTACAGCAAACATAATACTGGTTATCATTTTCTTGATCATAAACAGATCAAGACAGTGTACCTCTACCATTTACATTGCACAATTTGGTCGATCGCCTTTCAGCTAGTCCAATCAAACTACCTATCAAATTTTAGTCACTTAAATAACGTCTTATACAGGATAGATCATTCTTGAAATCAAACAGAATCTTACACTACGCTTAGAATCAACTTAGATAACATCTTAGACATGATAGATCATTCCTAAAATCAGACTAAATCTCGGTTGTTTCTCCTAAACAATACTCTAAAAAGAACAACTTGCTCTAAAATTGATCTTGACCTCTGCATCACAAAATGACTTTAGGTCACACTAATCCATAAAAATGCCTATTCAAACTAGGAGTTCTCATAAGAAACAAGCCAAAGGCAAAGAACAAACCTTCACCTATCAAGATAATCCATTCTACGTGAAGCATCCACTCACCAACATGTCGTCGTCATTGGGCGGCCCAATTTTTGATGAACCAAAATCTCCCACTATACATGAGACAGAATACAATGATGGAAACAAAAATGACCGTAATATTCCCAAAAATCATAATGACTCCTCATCATCAAGTGAGATTAACGAAGACGCTAAACCTCCAAAAAAAGAAATCCTTGACTGTCAGAAAGACAAAGACTTTAGAAAAATGATGAAAACAATCATGACCCGAGAGAAGGAAGACTATTTCTTAGAACTAGCAAAACAAGGTGCCAAACTTCCTATTGGATATGATGTTTAGACACTTGTTACTAAAAGGGAAGATTCACCTATAATCATGGTACACAAACAGTTACTAGCTTTGTGGATGGAGGTCATAGAACTGAAGAATAAGGACAAGTCCCCGAAATAATATTCTCTGGAAACAATATGTCCCTTTCCATTTGACAAGAATCTACACATGCCTCCATTTCCTTCATGAGTGGAAATCCCAAAATTTGACAAATATGACAGTACTTCAGATCCTCAAGATCATGTTAGGGAATTTAGTGTTGCTTGTATGGAATTCATGCACGATCAAACATACCTCATGCGTCTCTTCCCAAGGAGTTTAGGGGGTCAAGAAATGGAATGGTTCTCAAGTCTACCCAAAGGAATAAAAACATTCGAAGAACTAATCCAACTGTTTTTACAACAATACTCATACAACATTTGACATCCTGTAACTATGATCGATCTTTGTAATAATCAACAGAAAATAGGGGAACCTCTTCTTACTTTTCTCCAACACTGGAGAAAGATGTTCTCTAGGTACCCACGACCTATTCCAGACTCTGAGAAAATTGATATATTTGTCAATAACTTAGTCCCCGAACTGAAATATAGCATACAAATGCAAGTACACCCATCATTTAACAAAATGGTAGATAATGACATTCGAATGGAGGATGTGCTCATAAAGAAGGGAGATATCACACCTTGGAAAGAAACACAAATAGGATCTAGCTCTAAAGAGAAGAACAAGTATTGGAAATTTGCCAAAGATAACAATAAGAATGTTGTTAATGATGGAGTAGTAGACACTATCAAAACCAACTCAAAATCCACAATATTCAACTTGGCTAGTGGTACACAAGCACTTAAAGTTGATGAGATTGCAGCAGAGAATCCGCCAAAGGAAACAAAGGAATGGTTCAAAGAAAAGCCTTGGCTTTCCAAACCTAAGCGTGATTTTACTCCTCTTGAAGAATCATATGATTCTGCTTTCAAAACTCTATTGGCAAACAACTTGATAACACTACTAGATAACTCCAGACCATATGATCCAAATGTCAAACCAAGATGGTGGAGAGAAAATGAATGCTGTGACTTCCATCGGAATAAGGGTCATAACATAAACAATTGCATGAAGCTAAAACATGAGATTCAAGATCTCATAGATGTTGGTAAAGTTGTTGTTGGGAATCATCCAACCAATGCTGATCATAAAGCATTTAAAGACCCTTTACCTGCTTACAAACAAGGTGATTCCTCAAAGACTAAAGGAGGTGCCAAGGTAAATTATACTTATGCTAGCCAGGACAACGTTATCAACATGATTGAACCTTCACACTCGGAATATTGCAATGTGATTATAGTTCAAGATAAACCAAATGAATCATGATATGCATGAGCTCTGACCCGATCTCAAAAGAAAGTTACCCTCCAAGGAGCTAGTTCTTCCAACCCGGCTCAAGAAACGTCAAATCCAATAGCCTTGCCAAACAAACAAAAGGAATCAACCTTGGACAAATTTAAAAGATTAACCTCATCATCATCCTCTGGATACAGCGTGGTTGAATAGTTAAAAAGAACAAATGCTCAAATTTCAATTTTTGAATTGCTACAACTCTCATCTGCTCACAAGGAAATCCTAGACAAAGCATTGCTCACTACCAACATTCCAAAAGATTTAGACATTGATCGGTTTCAGTCTATGGTGGGTCATCTGACTTCACCTCACTATTTGACCTTCTTTGAAGAAGATGAAAATTCATTAAATCATCCACATAACCAGCCATTGCATATTGAATCCATGATCCACAAACACAGAGTTAAATGTGTTTTGATAGATGGAGGCACGGGGTTGAATATCTATACTTATCATCTGCTTACACAACTAGGATTCTCTGAAAATATCATTGATCCAAGCAAGAAAATAACAATTAAAGCCTATGATGAAGAAGAGAGGACCTCCAAAGGTCTGGTATCATTACCAATCAGAGTGGGACCCGTAGAGAGAGATGTCCTTTTCCAGGTTCTCGATATTCCATTGTCATACAATATATTACTTGGCAGGCCACGGATTTATGAAATGAAGGTAGTACCATCAACATATCACCAATGCTTAAAGTTTCCTTATAATGGAGCTAAAGTTAGTATTACTGCTGATCCAAATGTCATATGTAATGCATTGACAAAAGGTGTAGATACTTTTGTGCCTCATAATAGGGCAGCCTCCCCAAATGAAGATCCAAAAACATTGATGAAAGACTTAGAAAAGAGATTGAAGATTACAGATACTGGCATGGATGGCTACAAGATAGAACTGGTACTATCATTAGTTTCTCTCCCTCCATCACCAAAACAGTTGGGCAAGCCATCAAAGGCTATGAGAACACAAACTTTAGCTCTGAATACTATATATGATGGTCTCTTTATACAGTCTTCTACCTCCTTGGCGGATGAAATAGAAGAGGATGTTGTGCTTAACTAACTTTTTAAGGAAGATAGTCCAAATGAGGAGGTATGACATTGTGAGATTTCCTCAAACCAATATGGTCGTGGTTACAAAATGATTCAGCACATGGGGTACTCAGGTACTAGTCCTTTAGGCAAACAAAAAGAAGGTATTACCGAACCAATTCAGCTACAAACCAAATCCACACATGATAAGGTTGGACTGGGATATAATCCAAAAAAGACATCAGACCAAAAACATGTTTCTAAGTCTAAGTGCTCGAAAAAGATATCGCCTTTAACATTACATGAAGCAGACACTAAACAAACAAAAGTAGAGTGTAGACAAGAGAAAGAGGAATCAATAGTCAAGAAAGAAGAAATAGTCAGTGCTCAAGCTTCGACGGTATTAGCTACGATAATACAATAAGTTGAGGTTCCTGAGGATATAAGAGATGAAGTCGTAAGAATTAGAGAATTGTTTGCACCATTAAAAGTTCTAGTCACATATACTAGCAGGCAACAAGTAGATGATTCAGAGACTGATTCAAACGAGTATGAATGGGCTCCTGACTATCTTTCAGACACATCCACTATAGAAACTCCAGAAGAATCTAATAGTGTCATAGATGATACTCAAGAGCTGATGTGCATAAAACTAGAGAGGGAAATACAAGAAATTAGATAAAAGAAGCAAGCAAATTATGAACAAGGATTGAAAGAAGGAACAATACCAGAAAGCTTCTCATCTATGTGTCCTTATCCTAAAATAGAACAAATCAATTATGCAACTACATAGGAAGAGTTGGAAGCTACAGAACAAGAACCAGTCATCAGTCTAGAAGAAGCTGAATGGAGTAGATGACAAAAAATCATAGAAATAATGAGATCATGTCAACGGGTGTGTCAGATACAAACGACAAATGAACCACAACATGAAGGAAGTTGTAGCATTAAAGATGTTAGTGTTGATACCATACATATGCTTACTAAATCACTTGAAAGAGACTTAGAAACTTCATCCGATGACTCTGATGACAGTCCTATTCATGATAATACCCACTCAACCTCAAATTCTGAATCATCTGATACAAACAATGAAAAGTTGTCTACTAGTCTTATTGCTGTTAAACCATGATATGATGTCCAGTTCGGCATAGTAAACGACGTTACAAGTATGTCTATTGGATTAGATCGATTAAATATTAACGTGAACTTTAATAATCATGATCTGACTCTTCTTGGTCTTGAGACAATTATGTAAGGTATTATTCTGGAACTCAACTTTTCAATCCGCAGTTGTGATAACAATACCGTGAACGCTCTTGAACCTATCCAAAATTTGTCCTTACTACATCCTGAATTGATTGACTGTACTTTACAGAATCAACCCATGGATATACCTACTTTTGCCAATGACTATACATTATCCTATTATCTCAATGTAGTCAAACCTATAAACTCTTCCACCAGTGAACAGAGTGAAAATATGACTGAAGCAGATATCAAGTATCTTAGTCGCAAAAACAAGAAAAATAAAAAATAAAAGATCTGATGGCGAAAACCATATTGTGGTAGTGTCACAATCTAAAAAAGAGAAAATAAAGAACGTACCTAAAGGTGAAAACCTCTTTGAGGTGCCTGAAGGTGAGATACTTGGTATACTGCCCAGTCATTTTCAAGAGCGGTCTTCCATATTGATCGAGCCAACTCAACCAGTGAATATTGGGAATCAAGAGACACCGCAAATCATTCACGTAGCTCAATCACTATTAGAAGAAGAATTGAAGGAGTTCACTCAGCTATTCCTAGAAAAGAAAATAAACTTTGCATGGACGTACTCTGATATGCCAGGCTTGGATCCTGATCTCATTATGCACCATCTCTCAATCACACCAGGAGTAAAACTAGTTAAACAAAAACTCTGTAAGATGCACCCGCATGTCGCACTATTGGTCAAAGTTGAACTAGAGAAACTGCTCAAAGCTGGATTTATCAGAGCAATAGATTATGCTGAATGGATTTCCAACATAGTGCCTGTGTGGAAGGTAGGTAAATCTATCAGAGTTTGTACAGATTTTAGAGATCTCAACAAAGCATGTTCGAAAGATGACTTTCCATTGCCAAATATTGATATGATAGTCGACATGACGGTTGGGTATGAGATGTACTCACTAATGGATGGATTTTCTAGTTACAATTAGATTAAAATCGCTCCTGGAGATCAAGAAAAGACAACTTTCACCTGTGCATGGGGAACCTTTTGCTAGAACGTTATGCCATTTGGGTTAAAGAACACAAGGGCAACCTATCAAAGAGCAGTTACAACTATCTTTCATGACATGATGCATAAGAATATGGAAGATTATGTTGATGACACCTTAGTGAAGACTATGAAAAGATTAATGCATATTCAAGAGTTAGGTCCTATACTTGATAGAATGGAAAATTTTAAGCTCCAATTAAATCCAAATAAGTGTGCATTCGGAGTGACATCTGGTAAACTACTTGGCTACATCATTTCAAAGAAGGGAATCGAAGTTGATCCTGAGAAGGTCCAAGCTATAATGGAAATGCCACCTCCAAAGAACATCAATCAAATGAGAAGTCTACAGGGATGTCTCCAATCCATTAGAAGATTCATTTCTCAACTAGCAGACAAAGCTCAACCTTTTACAAAAGTATTGAGAAAAGGAATAATATACAACTGGGATCAGCAGTGTGAACAACATCTTCAACAGATAAAAGAGTACCTATCTAATCCACCAATATTGATGCCACCTATTCAGGGTGAGCCACTAATCTTATATATATCAGCAACTGATTCATCACTGGGGGCACTTCTAGCACAACAGGATGACAACAAAAAGGAAAGAGCTATTTATTACATCAGTGGGACATTAGTGTCTTATGAAATGAGCTACAGTATAATAGAAAAAGAATGCTTGGCATTAGTCTTTGCATCACAAAAACTGAGGCACTATATGCTAGCGCATTCGTCAAGTTGGTGGCCAAAATTGATCCACTCAAGTATCTTCTTAATAAAGCAACACTCACCGAAAGATTGATAAAGTGGGTAATGATCCTTACAGAGTTTGACATTGAATATGTGGAACACAAAGCCATAAAAGGACAGGTAATTGCTGATCAACTTGTTGAAGCTCCACTTGAGGATACTCAACCACTACACATTGAGTTCCTAGATGAATCAATAATTCATCTTACTCAACAACCCTAGAAGATGTTCTTCGATGGTTCCTTTAATAAAAATGGTTCAGGTGCTAGCATACTATTCATTACTCCTCAGAAGTATTCAATTCCAAAGTCTTATAAGATTTTGTTTCCCTGCACAAACAACATTGCAGAATATGAAGCTTTGGTGAATGGAATAAAACTAGCCATTGAATGGAAGGTTGTTGAATTACACATCTATGGAGATTCTCAGCTAGTCATCAATCAAATCAATGATACATATCAAACTCAAGATGAGAAATTGATGCTCTACAAGAGGATGGTGGACAATATCAAGAAGTACTTTGCTTTTGTATCATTCCAACAGATTCCTAGATCAGCGAATAGAGTAGCAGATGCTATGGCTACCTTGGCATCTATACCTGAGCTACAGGAGTCCAATTTTTGCTTTGATTTCCTAGTGGAAGAGTTATATTACCCTGCTTATGATTCTCCAGAGACCCAAATAGTCTGTTCTATTATTGGACATGACTCATCCCGATACAGCCACATCTATTCCTATCTATGTGATCAAATTATCCCTGAAAACCTTACTCATAATGAGAAAAGAAACCTAACTCGAAACGCTTCGTGGTATGTTATCATAGCTAATGATTTATTTAGATGAGGTTTGGACGGTACATTGCTTAGTTTTCTAGAAACTGAAGAATCTAAATGTGCATTATCGAAAGTCCATGAAGGTATTTGTGGATCTCATTCAAATGGTTTTACTTTATCTCGGAAACTATTATGGGCTGGCTACTCCTAGCCAGACATGGAAAAAGATGCCATAAAATTTGCTAAGACTTGTGAGAAATGTCAGCTTCATGGAAATCTCATACATGCCCCAGCAAGGGACCTCATACCATTTATAACACACTGGCCTTTTCAGCAATGGGCCTTTGATCTCATTGGTCAAAAATATCTAGCTTCATCCAATGGACATAAATTCATTATAACTACCACTGAGTATTTCACCAAGTGGGTAGAGGCAGTTCTGCTCATCAAAGCAACTGGTAAACAAGTCGCCTTGTTCATCCTAAACTATATAATTTGCAGGTATGGGATACCTTCATCCATCGTGACTGATAATGCAGGACAATTCAAGAATAAAGATCTAGACTAGCTTTGTGAGAAATTCAAAATAAAGAAACACTGGTCATTAGTATATTACCCTCAAGGTAATGGACAAGCTGAGGCGTCTAACAAAAACCTACTGACTATCTTGCATAGAACAATGAACAAGTCTGGGAATGATTGGCATCTGCAGCTCAATCCTGCACTATGGGCTTATAGAACCAGTATCAGAACACCTACTGGGGCTACACCTTTTTCTTTGGTGTACGGGTCTGAAGCAGTATTACCTATTGAAGTAGAAATACCATCTCTAAGAGTTTCGTTGCGAGGTCTTGTTACTGATGAAGATCATAGAATATCTAGATTGCAAGAACTCGAATTGTTGGATGAGCATTGGCTAGTGGCGTTTGATCATCTCAGAGTGTATCAGAAGAGAATGTCTAGAGGGTATAACAAGAAAGTTTGACAAAGAGAATTTCAAGTTGGTGACCTAGTTCTGAGAGAGAATCCAAAAAATCAACAATTTCGCGACAATAAAGGGAAGTTTGAACCCAACTGGCTGGGTCCCTACATTGTTACTACAGTATTCGGCTCTGGTGCCTATCAACTCTCAAACTTGGAAGGAGAACAGCTCCGTGAATCGATTAACACCATCCACTTGAAGAAATTCTTCGCTTAGCACTCTCTGCTCTAGCAAACTTGTACAGTTGGAAAAAGTCCTTAAAAAAATCCTAAAAATCAGAAAAAGTCCTAAAGAAATCAAAAAAAAAAAAAAGAGAAAACAAAGAAAAAAATATAAAAAAGAGAGAAATTGCCCTGGTGAAAACCTAGTAAACAGGCACCTTGGTAAAAAAAAAAATGAATCTCTGCCAAGCAGGAGAAAACCTGGCAAATAGGTGCCTCTTGTACTCAAGTGCTCCATCCATCAACACAACGTTGGAATTTCCCACTTTCAAGCATCTTTTGCTTTCACTTGTACATATTTCCAGTCACTTTTGTGACATCCCGGTTTTGTTGGAACCCTCATGACTTGAAACTGATCGATGTCCTAGTCTTAGGTTACTCGACAGAGCACATTACATATCCTAAGCAGTGTCAACCGAGTCATTCTTCTGTCAGTGAAACCTGGTCGTCCACTCTGAGTCAATTACCTGTCTCCTAACTACCAAAGAGTTTATCACTGAGTTCACAAGCAAAACAACATAACAGAAAACAATCACTAAACAGTTTGAGCTATGAATGAAATTTTTCTTTGTATGTTGTCTTTTATATTGATTTTCGATTATTGTCCCTCTGAGTAACTCGAGGAAGTCTATTGTGACTAAGAGAAGCAAGGATTGGGGGCATAATATTTTCTTTGTTTTCTACTTGTAGGAATGATCCTGATGATCTGGAAACATATAAATTAGCTAGGTGTCTGTGATAAGAGCCTTCACATTAAGGTGAAATCACCTCACATACCTTGACTCCACTTACTTGTATGCTACACGGAGGTCCATATCATTTCTTTGTTTGTTTTGAGGGAATTTCTTTATGATGCAATTTGGGTCCCTGTGAAATCTGTCTAAGGATATGAACGAAAAAAGGGTCATTGTGGACAAGATAATTAAAATTGCACATTGAAAAAGAAAGGAACTCTAACATGCCTGTTGTGTTCGTTATGCTCAGTGATGAATCTTAAGTATTTTAAATCCAATGACTAGGTTTAGGTTTCATTTCGCATATCATTTTGCATTTCATTTTGCATTTTTGTGAATCTAGAGTGATTTGAGTATGGTAATAATCTCTTTATCTTCTGAATGAGAGCTGAAAGCATCATCGTGTCTTACGCTAAGTGGTCTATTTATCATTATTTCTTTGATTGAGTACTTGTGTTTTGAAATGTTTAGCTGCATACATAACATTCATATAGATTCATTCATTTCATTATTATTCATTTACATTGATCTTATTGCATAGAAAAACAAAAAATTGCAATACTCATTACTCATTTTTCATTCATTTAATTGCATATAAAAAGAAACCAAAAAATAGACATCCATATTCATTTGCATTACATACACTCATGCTGAAATAAATGCATACATATAGAATAAAGCATATAGAAACATCTCATAGTCGATTGACACAAGTACAATGAAGTCAAAACAGATCTCATATATTTATCATATCAAGTATAAGGGTACAAAATGATGTCCAATGACATGTACAAACTCCCATCGGAGCAAGAATCATATCGGCTAACAAAAATGGGTGTGTCTACAAAAAATACCCCAGCTACAAAAAGAATCATCTAGCTGCCGCCCTCTCCCTCATCGCCTGGTGGAGGAGGAGGAGCCTGATACCCTGGATCCTGTCGATGTGCTCGTGCTCCCTCTGATCTAGCCATATATTGTGAATAGGGTTGCACCTGCTATGCAATAGGAACTATGACACTATATGTTGCCAAATAATATGTAGCCCTACTACTCTGGAGAAGCACCTCTTCTTGTAGAGACTCTATCTCTGCTCTCGACTCGGCTCTCAATGTTGTGATCTCGCAATCACACTCAGCCCTAACCTCGACTAGCTGTTGGTCTGGCTCCGCCAGTTGAGTCTGAGCCACTATCAACTGTGACTGCAGCTCTATAAGGCGTGCTCTCATCGACCATCCTGTGTCAGCTCCCTACTCTCTCCCAGGCTCTCTGCCACCATCTCCACCGCCATCTCCACCTGTGGCTCTACCCTGCTCATCCCACTGCTGTCAGACCTGCCTTGGAGCTGCTCACTCCTCCTCTCCACCACCCAACCTCATGCCTACTCTCCTAGGGGATCCACCCTCACCCCTCTGTTGTCCAACATCAGCTCGCACTCCATTACTCCTAGCACCAGGATCACCACCAGTCCATCATGGAGCATCTAGTCTCTGGCCCTGTCTCTATGCCTGTCCCTATACCGGTATGGGGGCATCATCCTCCACATCCTCAATATGAGGAGCATGCTCTCCTGGATCTGTAAACCAAGGGAATGGATGTTGCTAAAAGTAATCCCTGTACTAGGGCAATACCCCCGCATCTGCTATATCATCCAGGTAATCCCACCTCGGATGGTGTAAACCTGTCAGCTCCTGCATCGCTAAAGCATCGGATAGCCTAGGTGACCATCCCTGTCTCTCCTCATTGGCATATCGAGCATACACTGTATACTCCTGAGAGATCCCCTGAGGCTGGTCGTACTGCATCATCACTCGTGAAACAACGAATCGCTCCACAATAGTTTGTGATCTCCCAATCAATGGGTGTGTAACAAACAGGTCTCTCTGAACTACCCACCAGTCATCCCATGACTCCAATCCTCTGTACAGTCTCCATATGATAACTATCAGATCATCGAGCTGTCGTCGCCAGAAGTCTATCTTGCCCAAATGGGGCTGTGTAATATATTCGGCATACCTGTAAATAATCGACTGCCTTGGCTCTCTACTATCATCAACTATCGACCGACAAATAGGAAGGTACGCCCAAGCCCACACCTATAAAATGTACACCCCTACAGTCATGCTCTGGCCATCTCTATAGACAATCTCATGCATCTCCTGATACATGTCGGCCAACAAACAAGAGCCCCAGCCAAGTCTCTGAGGGGTCTCTATCAACCTCTCCAACATATGTCCCCATCCGCTTTGCAAACCCTGTTGCCCTCTATCTGGCATCAAAAAGCAAACAATGAAACCTGCTAGGACACATGCCAGCGGATACTCCTCACTGTACCTGCCCATCAATATATCCCAACTCATGGAATGAGTCAAGATATCAGGATCCCTGAATACGTTCCTAAGAGCCTGTAGTCCAGGTAACAATGCAGTATCATAATCCACCTTATCCCCAGCAAAAGGGATACAAAGGATCCTATACACATCCTCGGGAGTGATAGTCAACTCCCCAATTGGCAAATGAAAGGTATTATGCTCTAAATGAAACCACTCTACCAATGCTGTGAGCATCCTGTAGCTCACATGGATATCAGGTAACCTCATCAGATGAGTCAAGCCACACATATCAACATGAGCCTGATCAACCTCAGAGAAATCATGAACTAAAGCCATAGTGGGAGGATATATGCATCTAAAGAGCACAGGAGGTAAGCACACCTGCAAAAAAAACCCAACAACGATCATTAGAAAACATTCCAAATGAGCCTACAAGAGAAGTTAAACATCACGCAAATCCAAATAAGTCAAATGAAAAAGCAAAATTTCATGTTTACACTTTCAAAAATGATCACTGTCTTTCGAACGACAAAACACAATCAAGCAGCATATCGTACGAGTCAGGAATGGCTCTCATACAAGAAAATAGCTTCGAATGACAAACTTTTACACATCGCATGACAAAATGGTCTTTTAACAGACCTATCATATGACACAAGGGTGAATCCCGTACGACAAATCTAATGGCTTCAAATGATAAAAAAAAATTTGCCAGTTTCTCGTACGAGACAGGATCCTGTCTCACAAGATAAACCACGACACCTGACCCAAAACCCATGAAAAACATGAAAAATAAACAAAAAAATTCAAAATTGGAAACATAAAGAGGTTAAAGATCGATCACTTACCGCTGGCTCGTAGTTTCGAGGTTAATTGTGACGTCTCTGGCGCTCAAATCGATGCTAACGAGTAGGGACCACCATTTTTCTTCGCAGAAGGCTTTTTGAATTTTCAAACTTGGAGGGTTAAAATGATTTGAAATTGACACTTTCGTCCTATATATAGCCTAAAACCTAATTTTTCAACTTGCTTCAATGGTTATGAAAATTGTACCCTTAGCTAATGTGCCTGCTCTGATTCCATTTTCAGGATCAAAATCAAAATTCGAGATCATCTTGCTAGTCAATTTCAGAATTTGGACCACTTAGCGCTCTTTTCATCAAATGCTCATTTTTTCTTCGATTTGCACTCAATTTCTCAATTTCAACATTGAATCTCAATCTCAAATTTATGAATCAATTCAATCTTCAAAATTCTTCAAAATCAATTTGTGCTCACATTACTTATCATTGCTCAAAATTGCCTAAAATCAAACACTCTCGCTATCTTTCGATTTCGCTCCCAAGGGGCATACAAGTGACCTTATGACCTTACATCTTTAAATGTCGAGATAATTTTTCAAATCTTCATCAAAAGTTGAGAAAAATCTTTTCAATTAAAGAAAGTCAATTCTTATTGCTAATGGGCATCTCATCTTCATCGCTTCACATCAAGTTGAGATCTCTTGATCATCTGAATTGAATCAATCGCTAGGGGCATATCAGTTTCATCACTTCAAATCAAGTTGATATTTGTCTTTCATCTGAATTAATCTCTTAACATTGATCAGTTTCATCACTTCAAATCAAACTAATTATTCGTTTAAACTCAATCAAAATTTTAAAGAGTTTCTTTGACCACACTCAATCTAAGCAGGTGTTCAATATTCATTTCTTGATCAAGCTGAACGTTCATTCTTCGCTCATCATGTCTTGATCAATCAAGTTCAAGATCGATTTTAATCATCACTCACTGCATCTAAGATCAATCAAGTTCTAGATCAGTAAGATCCGCTTCTTGATCAATCAAGTTCAAGTTCGGTATCTTTGTTTTCTATCGTTCCTTAGTTCAATCAAGTTTGGGATCAGTATCACTTTAATCAGACTTCATTCAGCTTTATCGCTTCGAATTAAGCTAAACACCTTGCTTTCATCTAGTTCGTGATCAATCAAGTTCAGAACTGGCATCTCCTAGATGTCACACATTCTTTGAATCAATGCATTGTTCGCACATTAATTCAAAGAGGGGCAAATGTAATACCCTAAAATTGGTCATCTAAACCATGGGCCCCTAATCTTGACAACATTACCAGGGTCCTAACCAAAGGCAATTAAATTAATCTTGAGCACATTATTAATTCTTTAATTATCAAAAATCACATGGCAAATCAACTACTCAATATTAATTAAATATTTATTTAATTAATTGAATCATTTCCAATAATATCATTTTGATCAATTATCCCATTTTAATTTATTAAAAATCCTTGCATATTTAATTAATTAATATATTTGCCATTCAATCATGGAAAAAGGATTAATTTATTACAAAAGATGAATTAATTTATTAGGAAGAGTTGAATTGAAAATAAAACCAAAAAAAGAATTGAATTAAGAGAGAAATCAAACTTGAGATATTATTTCTTTTTCTAAATTTAGAACTTGAAATCAGAAAAGCAATTTAATTGAATTATTGAATTATTCTCTAAAATCGGAACTCAAAGCTTTTCAAAACAGAAAAAGAAGTTCAGTTGCATTGAAAAGACCTTTTTCTTGAATAAATTAAAGAATTATCTATTTTTATCCTATATGCATGGAATTAATTTATTATTATTTCCCAATGCAACTTGGACTTCTAATTTGAATGCATTTCAATTAAATTATAATTGGAATCTATCTCAAGGTTAACTAAACATGATTTCTCAATTATTTTCAATTAATCTTAAATTGAGCTTTTTCTCTTGTGATTCTCTATAAACTCAGTTTTCAACTCTCATTCCAATTCACCCCAGATATTTTTGAGAACACGCTTGGAGATTATTATCATGCTAATTTCGCTCTGGAGTCATTGAAGATTATTGTGCTTTTTAGATTATTTGCATCCATTTTCCATTTATTATTGCTTGCATCCATTGTTGCTTGAATTGATTATTATTGCTTGAATTAATCATCCATATTGCATCCATATAGCTTAATATCATATAGATTAAATCCTTCGTCTTGGTGTAGTCTAGTCACTAGTATTGCTTATAAAAAATCTGAGAGCAATCTTATACTCGCATCTTTTAGAAGGCAATTGGTCGCTTTGCTATGGTTTATTTCTTATTGATTATTGATTACTAACCATGCATATAATGACTTAATTGAAGTGTTGTGCTTGCAGCTACAGGTTCACTTTTTCACACACACAATATAAGCATAGAATTTGAGATCTCATTGAATAATTTGATGCTTTTAACTTGCTATCCCTTCTAAGAAATTAGAATAAGGAAGCGGATAGGTTGGCTTCCTTAGGTGCACAATTTGATATTGCAAGTGAGATTAAAAATATTAAGGTATAACAATATGTAAAAGTGGTTATAAAGCCATCAATACATGATAACAATACTAATTGAAAAGTGTTTGACAATGATGAACAAATTATTAACTTTCTCATTGCAGAAGCTAAGTTTTCTAATGGAACTCAACATAAATTGCAGTAGTAGTATGATAATCAAATTATCCAATTAAATTCAAACAAGTTTCCAATGGGTTTAGTTACCTTGGAATCTATTTTCAACACTAATGATCAAGTGAGAAGAGATAAGACCAGCATGATAGTGAAAGAGGGTCATTATGAGCCCATTGATATTTTCATAGACAAGCTCCTAAAACTTGGCAAGCTATGTATTGAGAAATAAGAGCATGCTTTTGTTTTTTATTAAGGCAAAAATAGTTTTTGAAGGGACCCCAAAACCCTTTACAACATGATTCTAAGAGGAATAGAATCAGAGATTAACATCCAAAACAAAATGGACTACTTGAAAAAGCATTAGAAACAACAACCAAAGAGACAACAAAAGCCCAGTCGAGCACAAAAAGACAACAAGGATACCAAACCCAGACATAGACAGAACCAGCAACCAGAAAACAAAACAAACCCTATTACATAAGTATTTTGATGGTCTCAGTGACCTCAGCCTCAAGGACATTCATTATATCAGCAACAGTCTTCATAGCTTTGTAATCCACAATTTGAATAGTTCCCTTTTTCTTCATATTCCCATAGGTCCTTGTAGGGTCCTTCTCCACCCGAAGCCACCTCAACATCATCCCCAATAATGATAACATCCCTATCTTGCTACTCTAAACTATTCACCATAGTGTTCATAACAACTAAACTTTATTTGATAATCTTGTGACTGCTTGTCATTATAGTTTTGAGGGTGTCTTGGATCTTGTTATAGCCTTCCTCAACATAGGTAATGAAATCCTCCATCCTTTTCTTCAACTGATCAACCCCTTCACCTATCTTCTTGATGCAGTCCATAACCAACTTCTTCTCATCCTCTGTCCAATTCCCCACATTATTCTAATTACCTTGAGTAGAACCAGCAGGGATCGCTTCCATTTTTCTTCCTAGGGATCTTTGGTGGATCCTTATCTCCTTTAGTTCATGGAACATCCATTTGAACATGCTTAAAGTGTCAATAGCATGTTCACGAGTCATGCCCAACACATTACCAAAATCCTCCCTCTTATCATTAAGCTCAACACTCTTGAGATAATGGTCTTCAAATCCAACTGCACCCACATTACCAGCCTCCTTATTGGATGAAGGAGAGGTCGTGACATTATGGCACTCAAGGTCCTTACCATCTTCTGCCTTCTCCCTAGAAGAGGGGGAGACATTCTTAGTAGAAGTAGAGGAGGAGGACATAACAATATTATTTTGCCCTTTTATAACCTTCCTCACCTTAGTTTTTGAACTCAAGATTTTTTCTATTTTATCTTTTTTCGGGGGGGTGAATTCCCTTTAGACCCAAACCCAGAAGCATCATTGTCAGACTCACCCACACTAGTATCTTCATTCTCAGAAGCAATATGGATATAAACATCAAGGCGAGGAAGAGCATGGAAATGGGCATCAATAAGGACCAACAGGCCTTCGTGCAAGATAGGAAACTTGGAAGGGTTCTTGTGGTGGTCACTAAAATTAACCCTAAGAGCAGACATAAGATAGAAAGGGAAAGATATCTTCACACCATGGCAGAAATGATTCAATATAACAAAGTGGTGACCATACACCCTAGTATAATAACCATCCAAAGTAAGGTAATTCATGATTAGCTTAAGGAGCTTCTGCCAGAAAGACTTAATGACCGCAATGTCATAGTAATTGGTCATCTTTTTAACAATTTTGGCCTATTCTGCCTCCATCTTGATGAAATTTTGCATCGCTTGCTCAGTATACACTTTGTCTTTGTAATACTTCATACCCTCCATGGATAACCCTATGACCTGTGCTATAAGGGCTTCATCAACCAGGACCTTACGACCATGAAGAGCAATTGTTCCATCCTTCCAGTTCTGAGCAAAATAGTTTGTGACATCCTCACTATGCCCTTGTAGCCTCTCAATGTAGGGAGTAAACCCCCCTTTCTCTAAAATCCGCCATAGCTTCTTTCCATTCTTCAACTTCACACAACTAGGCAACTCTATCTTTTTCTTGCACCACCCATTCTAACTTTCTCTCTATAAAACACACTATAAAAAAATTCAGAGTGAAAGTTAGACTCCAAAAAATGTTTAAAATCGCCCACAAAGCATGCGAAATAAGTTCGCGTCAATTCTTATATCCCTTCTGGCTACCTGTTTCAATTAGGAGAGTATCAATAACTCTAGAAACACTTAGATTCATTATGGCACGAGTTATCCTTAAATTTACTCCCCTGACTTCGCTCATCAAACAAATGCATAGCAAATTCTGAGTCAAGCCAGTCACCTCAGGTCCAACTAAGTTGATCCTTACACATCACTCCTTTATTAGCAAGGAAGTTGGCTACCACATTGGCTTGTCTATATACATGAACAATAATACATCTATCAAAGGTTTTTATAATAACTTTTACCTTCTTCATCCATATATCAACATTCCAAGCCATTGTAGATTTTCCCTTTAGGTAGCTGATAATATTCTTTGAGTCTCCCTTGACCCAAACAAGCTTAAAGTTGTATTGTTTAGCAAGTTTTAAACTGTAATAGGCTCTTGAAGCTTTAGCATGTTGGCATATGGACACTCCAATGAGACATTGTGTGTGATTGAAGGTTTTGTCATTGATGGCAACCTTGCAATCCTATGGCACCGGCAAGACATTATACCGGCAAAACATTACACAGGCAACCTTGCAATCCTATGGCACCGGCAAGACATTATACTGGCAAAGCATTATATAGGCAACCTTGCAATCCTATGGCACTGGCAAGACATTATACCGGCAAAGCATTACTCAAATAGAACAGTGCTCCGACAAATAACAAAATCAAAAGCATCCACATGAAAAGAACACCATAACACAAGATGTTTAATGAGGAAACCCGGTGTGGGAAAAACCTCGGTGGGATTTGTGACCCACAATATTCACTTACTGGCCAATAAGAGAATATTACTTACAATAGGGGCCTGCACATGCAGGAAGGCCAACTGCCTAGAGCTCATTGCTCAATAAGAAGTCACACTGACTTACAATGAGGATTGGTAGAAACTGTAAAGGAAAGTGTAGAAAAAGAGAAACAAAAATTCTTTGAGGAAGGAATAAAGAAGTGTAACAGGGAATTCGACACACTTCTACCGGAACTGTGCAATTTATTGAAAGAGCACAAAACTCTATATAAAGACACCTGTAAGATAAACTTTTTGACCTCGGATGTAGACAAAAAGATGAGCAAGGTACAAGAAGAGATCAATAAACTTGCTGATAATTATGTTAACTCACCCGATACATTATCAGTTTTTGAGGAAAAGATAACAAATTTTGAGGAAGAATTGCTCAAATTAGAAAGAGAAAAAGAGAAAATAATAAACAAGGCAAAATTTTTGAGATCTAAACTAAGTCCAAGATTGGACTATTTAGCATCTCTGCGTAAGGAAATCTCAGAGGCACTAACACAGGGTAGCAAAACACCAGCAGAGCACTTGCAGCATCTCACCGGTACAGTACACAGAACTGAGATAGCAATAAAGGAGAGCAAGAAGTTTATGGATGGTATAAACTTAATTTTGGGAGATATTCTTCAGCTAATAACTACAAGGTTGAGGTTATGAATTGGAACAACTACAAATCTACTAACCTTTGTCATTGATGCCAAAGGGGGAGTAGTAGATGAGAAAATTCAAAACACAAGGATCACATGCTCAGGGGGAGCCCTCATATTTTTAGTAACATTTTTTTGGTGTACACATTTTTGGATATCTTTTTGAAATTTCTCATGAGTGTTGCCATCAATGCCAAAGGGGGAGATTGTTGGCATATAGACACTCCAATGAGACATTGTGTGTGATTGAAGGTTTTGTCATTGATGGCAACCTTGCAATCCTATGGCACCGGCAAGACATTATACCGGCAAAACATTACACAGGCAACCTTGCAATCCTATGGCACCAGCAAGACATTATACCGGCAAAGCATTACACAGGCAACCTTGCAATCCTATGGCACCGGCAAGACATTATACCGGCAAAGAATTACTCAAATAGAACAGTGCTCCAGCATCAACAAAATCAATCTACACCGGCACTGGCATAGAAACAGAAGATGTACACCGGCACAGAAGATGTACACCAGCACAGAAGGAAAATATGTATACCGGCACAGAGTCCAATAGGACTTTTGATATGTAATATTTTGTTTATCATTGTAAGCCGACTTGGCAAAATTGTAAAATGACTCTTGTATATAAAAGAGATCATTGTAGGCATTTGTAGGATATGGATAGAATGCAATAAATAAATTATATGGTAGACCTAATGTGTGAATTGTAGGTCAAGGGTATATGTAAAGAACAGAGCAAGAACCAGTACTAAATCTAGCATTGAAGATGCTATTGTAAAGTAGTACAGAATATTGGATTTGTGTAAATCCTCATTGTAAGTCAGTGTGACTTCTTATTGAGCAGTGAGCTCTAGGCAGTTGGCCTTCCTGCATGTGCAGGCCCCTATTGTAAGTAATATTCTCTTATTGGCCAGTAAGTGAATATTGTGGGTCACAAATCCCACCGAGGTTTTTCCCACATCGGGTTTCCTCGTTAAACATCTTGTGTTATGGTGTTCTTTTCATGTGGATGCTTTTGATTTTGTTATTTGCATTAATTCTTGCATACCGGTATACTGTTACTTTATATTCTGCACATTCAGTTTTAAGAAAATTTCATAACTGGTCAGATACTGATTCACCCCCCCCCCCCACTCAGTATCTGTGGGAACCCTAACACAGCAACATTATTAGTCTATTTTCCTAGAGGGAGAGAAATAGCAGAAATGAAGTTGCCATAGTGATCCCATAGCACCCCCCCATAGTCGGCTTGATCAGAGTTCCCTCTAGCCGCACCATCAAAATTGATTTTCACCCATCCTTGGGGTGGAAAATCCAACTAATTTTGTCCCTAGGATTGACCTTAGCTTTTACCATTTGAAGAAGATGACCAAAATCTGATTCCTTGACAACATTGGCTTCATACTCCTTAAGGATGCTACTTTGAAAATGAATATTGGATCTAACAGTCAAGAGATTATCAGAGATGGCTCTAGATATTTTCTTGAAAATAATATTATGAGGGAGATGGATATTCCTGAAGATACGATTATTATGTTTTTTTCCTTAAACCCCATGCCATGTGAGGAAACACAAAGGACCATAGCTTCTTCAAGAAAATATTTCTTGAGGGCGGGTTTCATTGGTGAATGAACTCCTTTATGGCCCCCAGGAGAGTCCAGCAAAGACCCCATTTCTGAAGAACCAATCCCCAAATCTCATAAGTGTAAGAGCAGTGAAAATAGATGATCAATAGATTCAGTACCCCTCATGCACAAGTATCATCTATTTGGGATAGAAAAGCCTCTCTTAAAAAGATTGTCCCTGTATACACCTAAAAAATGGTTTGAAGATAATTAATTAAATAAACAATTATTGAATTAATCCCCCTTCCCAATTTAATTGAATTCACTAAGAAATTTGATTAAATTCCCACTTTTCATATACTTATTAATAAATCTAAGGATTTATTTAATAGGTTCATTTCAATAATTCCCTTTAATTAATTAATTCCCCCCATCAAATTCATCATCAAATTCATTTCTTCTAAATCCCATAATTAATTAAAACAAATCAATTTATGAGTTGTTGAGATTAATTAGCCTTTTCCTATTATGTGAGGCCCTACCCCGACTCAGCTTGACATTTTCAGTTATTTGCATATTGAGACTATTTTGGATGCTTTATTTTATGCTTTATGGATTTAGAAACTATATGATTCCATGATTTGGATCACATTGACATATGATGATGCTTTATTTTATGCTTGATGATTATGAAACTTTATATGTTGCTATAATAGAATTATTTTGAAATGGTGAATGTCATTATTGGAATTGCAGGACTTCATTTTGATGATAGAAAAATGATGCTTATTTTATGAATGGTTCAATTTTGAGAATTATGTTAATTGCTTATGTGAAATCAAATTTAATTGAATGAGATATTGAATTATTGTTGCCAATGTATGAGTGTTTGATGTGCAATGAAATCCATGTATTTAATTATGTATAATTGTGATTATTTAGAATTACTAATGTGTTAATTGAGATGCGCAGGAAAATTATCCATGTGACCATGGAATTTATATGGAGAACCAAACCTAGACCAATGTACGTTTGTTAAGCCAGGGGTTGTCTATTTGGAGAGACAACACCCCGTTTGTAATGTATTTTATTTGTGAAGTGCATGATGCTTGAGTGTTAAAATTAATTTTTATGTATATGTGTAATCCTACAAGAGACAAATTCCATGTGTGATTTTTATATTGTATTTTATTGTGTCACTTGACACGTGTGCTGATTAGTGTCATTGATTTTGACTTGTCTCTTGGAGGGAGTTTTGTTTCTACCAAAGCCATTCAAAAACATGAGTGTGGTCCAAAATTTTCCTTGGGTAGGGAGTCTTGGGAGTGGTCAACTCAGATTTGACCCATAGGTAAACTTCAGGTGGGTTTCTAAGGGGTTAAATGGACTCCTAGGGTCAGTTTTAGGGCTTTTCCAAAGGTCCAAAGGGTATACCTATGGGTTAGGGGTATTTTGAAATATGTCACTACTCCCATGTGACTGTTTAGTCACCTCAAAAAGTGGTTTTTCCAAGGTGAGCGAAAATTCAACTTAGAAAGTTCCTCCTAGGATAGACAACCTTCCCTTTTGATGTCAAACTCTCTTCCCCATCTTCTCTCACCTTTTCCCTTTCCAGTTTTAGTAATGTGTAAGAGTTTGGGAAGAGCAACCAATGGGAACTCTCACCTCACCCAAGGGGTTGGGAAGTGTGTGAGAGGCCTTCTTAGGCAAGGATTAGGGACTTAGTGTGTAATCACCCACTCTCCATTGTTGGAGATTTTGCATTGTTTTGAAAATTAGTGGTAGAATAGAATTTTTGGGAAGGATTGGAGAAAAGTTTGTGTGGATTTGGGCAGCTCGTCCCCAACTAAATCTAGCATACCTATTGGCAGAATAAGGTTGGTTTTATTTCCTCTTATTTATGTTGTTTATGTTTTTTTGTTGAAGGAAGGAAATGCTTGTTGAAAGAGATGTGTTTATGTAGATTGTTGTTGGAGAAAAAAAAAAAGTAGTTTTCATTTCTATGTTTTGTTCATGTGTTCTTGTTTTTTGGGAGTGTCCAAGATCTCCTACTCTTGGGGGAGTACGATGGTCTTGGGGTGGAAGGAGTATGACAGCCTTGGGTGAGAGGCTCTCCTTATGGAGAGTGATCTCAAGGGTGTCCTTTGTGACCCTTGCTGCATAGCCTTGTGTATGCATTTGGGGGTCATAAGGGGAGAAACTATGGCCTTGAGCCTTTGGGGGGCATAAGGTATGGAGATGTATCTTTGTTGTATTTTGTATTGCCATGAGGTGGCTTGAGTTGTAATTTTTGGCTTGCAATCTCCCCAATGGTACTTGGTCCACTTCCACCCGTGGAAGGATCATCACAAATGTGGTGAAAGTGTAGTTTGGGATGGGAAGATGTATGTTGAGTGTTTGCTCTATTTGTTGTGTTGTTTGCTTGTTTGTAACCCGTCTAGTGCTTGGTTCTCCAAGCTCGGGGGTGGCTTCTAGTAAGCCTAGGCTGAGAGGTGAGCTCTCCATGGTCAAGTTGTGTTTTTAATGCAGGTTGCTTGGGATGGGAAATGAAAGAATAAAGAGATTTGTTGTTGTTTTATGTTGCAGAAAAGTTTGAAAGACAAATGTTTATAATATTGAAGTTTGTAAAGAAAAAAGAGAGCATTGTTGCATTTATTTTTCCCAAAAGAAAAGAAATGTATCATTTTATCTATATTTCCATGGAAAGGAAAATATTGTTGGGTTTCAATCCCATTTGTATTCATATCTACTTGTATCTACATTTGCTAAAGGAATATATATTTTTCCTACTTTGGTTAGTTTTGCAAAAAAGAAAATGAAGTAGATGCATTTTTGTGTATTCTGAAAATAAAATCTAGTTTATTACTACATGATTATTTTGTTATTTATGCTACTGCAAAATAAATAAATCAGTCATTTATTTTCCCATTTAATGCAGAAAGTGAAACTTATTATAGTAGCCTATTTTCTTTCAAAAAAAAATTAGCATTTAGTCTTAGTTTATTTTGCCTACAAAAAAATATATATATATTAGGTTGCTGTTAGGATGCAATGTAAATGTTAGTTGTAGATTGTTGTTTTCTTAAAACAAAAAAAAACAGAATATTCAACATATATGTTTCTTCAATTTTTTTTAAAAAAATATACTCTTTCCCATGATTCAAACTACAAATAACATTAGTAAAATCCCTGCATGCATTCTAAAGTTATACAAAACAATAATCCCATAAGAATGCCTAAATGAGGTATTGTTTAAAAATGTAGCAATATATATATATATATATATATATATATATATATATATATATATATATATATATATATATATATATATTTTACTCCATTTAAGTGTTCATTTTGAAAATCTGTTTATTAAAAAAAAAAAAAAAGAAGACAGTTATGTATTTTGACTAAATCTGTTTATTTAAAAAAAAAAAAAAATAGTAATGTAATTTCACTAGGCCTATATATATATATATATATAAATGTTTTTTTTTTAGCATTTTCATTAAACAAAAAAAAATAATTAAATAAACTTTAAATAAAAAAAAATTTGTAAAAAAAAAAAATACATTTCGTGCATATTGCGGACCAGGGGAAAGGGCCATGAAACCCTACCCCCGCCGGCCGCCTTCCTTAACCTTGCGGGCGCCGCAGTGAGCGGACGCCGCTCGCTGTGGGCCGTCGCAGTGAGCAGGGCGAAGCCCGCCACTGCGACGACTCATAGCGGCGGTGACCGCCATTGTGACAACCCACAATGGGCGGCAGCCGCCACTTTTAGTGAACGGCGGCCGCTCCCTGCGGGGTGCCATAGTGGCCGCTGCTCAGCTCTCCCCCTTCCTCCTCCGCCAAGATAAAACAAGAAAAAAATAAAAACCCTCCGCTCGGCTCTCCTCCCTCCGCCACAAAAAAAAATAAACCCCCAACTCGGCCCTACACGCGCCGCCGGGTAATGAAGCTCGGGCCGCCGCGCCCGCACCTGCACACACACACAAAAAAAGAAAATGGTAGCATACACAAACAGCACACACACACAAAAAAAATAATGTTGTTTCTTACACACATGTGCTAACCCTATTTTCGGGTTAGGGCAAAACACATTTAGGTTTTTAAATTAGGTATGTGTGTGGGAATGTTTAAAAGGGGTTTATTAATAAAATAAAGTAAAACCCCCTCTTCTCTTGGAATATCTTCAGAAGCATACATATAAAATTTATAGGTAAACATATATATATATATATATAGTTTAACTCCTAAATTCATTGGAAATCAACTTTGTTAGTTATAAAATTAAGTAGAGTTTTCTTTTGGGTTTTAATTAAGAGTTGATTTAGATTTATCTTTTTTTTTGAGTTAAGGCCAGGGAGAGATATTAATAATTACCCTTGCATTAGGAAGCTTTAGAAGTTAAATTATCTTGGCCTTCATTAAAATAATTTTATAGCACAAATGCTATTATGGGGTTAATTTTGACCCTCTAGTCAAGTGTTAGATAAATTATTTTTATTGTTAAACTAAGATAAGGATTATTTAGTCAGTCCCTAGGTAATTAAAGAACTATAAGAGATTAATGGACAATTAATTTTAAAGATCATACATTAAGTTGAGATTAATTGCTAAGAGAGTTTAATCATTTATTTAAGGAAGAATAGTGATTACTCTTGTGGAGAAATCTTAGCTCGCTTATAACTTATCTAATTTTTTCACCAAATTGAATTAATTATTTGATTCACACAAAATATAGTTAAGACCAAACTAGATTTGCATTAACTTAGTTAAGTAAGTCGTTCTAAATTAAGTAATTTAAAAAAAAAAAATTATTCCGTTTGTGCCCAAAAGTTTGGCCATGACATATTATTTGAATTTTTAAATTCAAATTCTCCTAGCTTCTAACCACCTAACCTAACCCCTTCTAAACCTAACCCATTCCATCTAACCCCAGGTTTAATTAAAGCCATCCTAACCAACATGTCCCCTTTCCTTAGACACTTGCTCTCTCATGAGAAAAGTCTCTTGACACTTGTCACCATAGAGATGGAAAATGTTCCCTTTCATCCAAGCTCTTCTAGAAGCTCCTTGACACTTGTCACCATAGAGATGGAAAATGTTCCCTTTCATCCAACCTCTTTTCCAACCTCCTCCAATTTCACCATTGATGTCTTCAAACTTAATCTTGACCGTTGATTCCTGCTACTTCACCCCTAGCCTTGGAAATCCTATAAATAGACCCCATTTTGGAGCGATATTGATCCCATCTCATTTGCATTTCAGGCATTATTACTATAGGTATATGTTGTCTTAGTTTATCATTTGAGCATTGTTATCATACCTTAATTGCATCATTCCAGCTTATTTTCTAGCATAATCATGGAATCATGTAGCTTAATCATTATCATTGCTAGCTTAAATGCATCATTTATCATTTAAATCCTCCATCTAGGTGTAGTCAAGTCACTGGAATTTGCCTAACCAGATCTGAGAGAAAAATTCATACTCGCATTTACTAGGAGGTGATAGATCACTTAGCTATGGTTTTATATTTCTTTGCTTTAAATTCATTAACCATGCTATTAATGGTCTATTGAGTGTTTTGTGTTGCAGCTGGAGGTCTACACTTCACAGGCACGACAGTCCCTTGTTAAGTTTTTATTAAGAAAGAGGAACCAAAAAAACATATTGACCTTAGGGGAGAGGTCCCTGATCCACACCTTAGAGCACAAAGAGACATGGGGTTCCTTACAGCAATCCACAGAAGCAACAAAAAACTTTCCATTAGGAGTGAATTTCCAAATAAGCTCATCTTCCACACCATCCTCCAGACCAAAAGAGGTTAGGGAAAGATGCAAATGAGTTAAAGAAGGATTAACAACAGAAAGATTCACCCACTTACCCTCCTTCCAATAGTCAGTTGTCATTAAGCCAAAATATGCTACACAAAGATCCCTTAAAGATCCCAATATTGGATCAGAAGCAAGCAAGTGATTCCTGATCTAGCAATCATCCCAAAACCAGATACTTCTGCCATTTCCCAGCTTCCAATAGGCTCCCCAGCTAGCCACTTCCCTAGCCTTGAGAATATTTTTCCAAAGATGAGACCCAATGGGGATATGAGAAGAACTCAAAAAATCCTGCAAAGAATGAACATTACAGAGGTATTTATTGTGTCATAAGGTGTTCCATTCCCATCTACAGTCATAAGATCTCCATACATGTCTAGCCAAAAGAGCATTATTAAAAAATTTAATGCTTCTAATTCCCAATCCACCATATCTCATTGGCTTACATACATTCTCCTAGGCAACCAAAGGGATTCTTTTCTTTTCCCCAACCCCAGACCAAAGGAATCTTTTCTGAATTTTTTCAATAATTTCAGAAAATTTAGAGGGAATCTTGAACAAACTGAGGGCATACACTGGGAGCATCTGAAGAGTATCTTTCAGCAACTAAATTTTACCAGCCTAACTCAAAAGGGAGCCTTTCCACCTAGCCATCTTTATATTAAATCGATCAATTAAAGAGAGCCAAAAGGAATCATAAGGTTTAGATCCCAAAGGGAGACCAAGGTAAGTTGAGGGGAGCTTACCTATGATTCAACCAAGAATGTTAGCAATCTTCATTTGATGCTTCTCAGGAGTATTAATGAAGTAGATAAAACTCTTGGTTCTATTAACCATATGTCCTAAAGCCTTTTCATAAATGCAGAGAATCTATCTAATGACTCTGGCTTTCCCAACAAAGGAGCTTCCCATTAAAATAGTATCATCAAGATGGCATGGGGTCCTTTAGAGATCCTTCCACCACCTTTTTATGAATGAATCTTCCCAAACTTTCAGCCATTATAGTGAACAAAATTGGCGATATATGATAACCCTACCTTAGTCCCCTCGAACTTCTGAAGAAATGAGAGGGCGATCCATTGACAATAACTACAGTTGAAGTGGTGGATATAAGCTGACAAATCAGACTGGTGACCTTACCAAAGAAACCAAAAGATTGAAGAACTTTTTTTTAAAAGCACCAATCCACCCTATCATAAGCCTTAGCAATGTCCAATTTCAGCAGAAAGCCTTGAGACTTCACCTCCAAAAGTGAATGGATGTTTACATGAATAGTGATGATAGAGTCAAGAATTTGTCTCCCTGGCACAAAGCCATTCTACTAAGGTGAAATTAGAAGAGGAAGAATCTTCAACAGCCTCAAAGTAAGAACCCTGGAAATAATTTTGCAGAAATAATCACACAAGCTGATAGGCCTACAAGCATCCAGAGAATCAGCCCCCTGCTTCTTAGGGATAAGGACATTAAAGGTTGCATTCAGTTCCTTCAGCAGGGATCTAGCTCCAAAAAAATCTTTCACAGCATTGGACACATCTTTCTCCACAACTTCCCAAAAGTCCTGAAAGAAGAACATAGGAAAGTTGTCATGGCTAGGAGCTTTACTTCCATTAAAAGAAAAGACAGCGCTTCTAATTTCCTCCTTTGAAGGAATAGCAGCCCAATTATGATTTTGGTCATCAAATAGGACTTTAGGTATGATGTCAACTAACATATCTTGAGCCTCTGGGTCTAATAAAGTATCTTTCTTCATAACATCAGAAAAGAACTCAATTTCAGCTCCACTTATTTTATCCTCGTCATCTATTCTTCTCCCATTCTTCACAAGGTGGTCAACTCTATTTGTAGTCTTGTGTTTAAGGGTAGTGATGTGAAAGAATTTGGTGTTTTTATCAACATCCTTAAGCCATAAGGATCTAGATCTCTACCTCCAAAAGGTCTCTTCCTGAGCTATAATTTGCGGTATTTAGACAGAACCTTACTTTCCTTGGAAAAATTATCATCCACATAACCTTCTTTTTGGACTTTATCCTAGATCACGCTCAACTCCTCTTGAAGAGCAGATTTATAAATGAAGATGTCCCAAAAGACTTCTCTATTCCACTTTTTAACCTTCTCCTTAACATGCCTTAAATTTTTAGCTACCTGGAACATAGCAGAGCCATCCACTTGAACATTTCATGAATATTTCATGCTATTAAAAAGGTTTGGGTGGGAAAGCCACATTTTCTCAAATCTAAAAGGAAACCTCCTTTACGAGTCATTCTTAGGCTCAGCCATCAAACATATTGGAAAGTGGTATGATCTGATTCTAACCATGAAATTTTGAGAACAAACATAATGCTAGATCCACCCAACTAAAATCAAGGCCCGATCAAGTCTAACTTGAATTAGCTCAGCTCCAACACGATGATTAGACCAAGTGAAGGAAACTCCAAATAAGTCCAAATCAATGAGACCCTAGCCATTGATGAAGTCAGCTAAGTCCTGTTTGCTATCATTTTGTATCTAGGATCCCCTAAATTTATTAGATTCTATAAGAGGGGTATTAAAATCCCCAATAACCAACCAAAGAATGTTAGGATAACGGCTTCAAAAGCAAGCTTTATCCAAAATTTTCTCCTACAGACTTTATTATTGGGAGCATATACATTGGATAGGACCCACGAGAACCCATCCATTGAATGTTTAAACAAAGTAGCCACATAGTTACCATCATGATAGATAGGAGTGCCTTGAATGAAATGAGTATCCCAGAGAGTAACAACCCCCCAGAGGCCCCATTAGAGCTTCTCCCTTGAGATTCACAAAATTTAAAAAAACTTAATTTTCTCCACTTTTTCTTTCGACGTTTTAGTTTCCTGAATAGTTTCCTGAATAAGTAAAATGTCTTGTCTATGATCCCTACAAATATTATGGATTATGTCTTGTTTATGACTACTGTTAAGACCTCTAATATTTCAAGAAAATATCTGGATTTCTTACCAAGAGAATTAAATAGACTTTCATGGATCATTTTTTGTGACCCATTTCTGCATGCACTCCTACTCTCTTTGCCACCTGTTAGATTTTCTCCTTGCGCTTTCAGGTGGCCCACAGTCCACCTTCACTCTGTTGTGAGTAGTAACTCCAGGTTTCTGATGTGACTTCTATTTCTTTGATACTACCTTAGTATATCTCATTTCTTTGTCAAATTAAATTCCCTCCAAATATGATGAATCATTAGCCTTCAGGGACTACAAGGTGTCCAAAATAACAATATTTTGGTCCAAGTCAAGGAAGGCATAGATGGATTGTTGTGAAGAAGAGTCATCCTCAAGGATCTTCTTCAAATCACTGAACTCAAGATTACTGAACGATGACCCAAGAATTTAAGAAGATTGGCAGTCTTTGAAGGTACATTCTTCCATATCCTTGAATCTATGGTGGTTTGGGGGTGAAAGTTCTCCATCCTCTAGTTCATCTACTAATTCCTTTTCTCCTTTATTTACAGCCACCACATTCCCCTTAGCTATCTCTTCTTCATCCTGAATAGGGGCCTCCTCAGGAATAATCTCTTGATCCATATCCTTAACCTCAAGGTTTTGATCTTCATGGATTCTCTTTTTATTGTCTTCCTCCTCATCTGTTTCTTTCACTTCACTGCTCTAGCTTGGTTGAACATTATTTCCTTATTGATTTCTTGGCTCCCATCAGGGCCTTCCTGGTGTGCAATATCTTCTTTCTTGTTCTGAGCTTTTGTATCCACGAGTTTGGATTTCCAAACAATAGAGCATGCTTTTGTTTCTTTTCCAAGAATTTGATGATATTTTTGCTTGGCAATATGGAGACTTGAAAGGATTTGATCCTCATTTAGCTCAACATACCATAGAGTTAGAACCAAATATAAAACCAGTAAGGCAAAAGAAAATTCCTTTGAATCCAAAGCTTGAGCATTTGATGAAAGCTAAGTTTAACAAGTTGATTGAAGGTAACATCATCTTCCCTATTAAACACACATCATGGGTTTCAAATTTGGTTTTGTTAGGACCCAGAAGGCAACTGAGAGGGGGGGGTGAATCAGATGACTATGAATTTCAACCCAAATACAACTTAATCAAACTTTATACTTAATACCGGTAAACCAAACTTAATGTCGATTGACATATTAATAGTTAATATCAATACCGATGAAACTTAATGCATGAAATAGAAAGAGAAACAACATCCGCAACACATAACACAGAGATTTTAACGTGGAAACCCTGTAAGGGGAAAAACCACGGTGGGAAACCTTACCCACAATCAGATGATACTACTGCAGATAGTATGTGTATACAAATGGGGTCTGCACATGCAGAAAGGCCAACCGCCTAAAACATACTACTCAAATGGGAGTCGCAATGACTACAGTGGGATAGTTAAATCCTAGAATAATGTGCTGCTCAAAATAGCATCTCCAATGCTGGATTCAGTACCGGTTAAGCTTTGGTAATCAGCTTCAAACCTTCCTTGAACCTTCTCTATGGTCTTCTCATATGATCTTCAATATTTGCACATACCATGTTACAATACCATATACCATATCCTATATCTCATCAATTGAGATCTTACATATATACAAAACCTAAGACCAAATGTGTAGGTTGGCTCATTAAGAATATTACAGTAAAATCAATTACAAACAAGTTAAGATGTGATGCATCATGTTGGCTCAATACATTTACAACAATATTCAATCAATAAATCATCTCCATAACATGTCCTGTTGATCTGGAATAGATAATGCATACCAGTTCATAACCTAGACCAATTTGTTGGTATTAGCAAATATGTCATCCCAATTAGACCATTAACCCAAATACAAAAACTGAGTATTCAAACCATGTCTTCGACATAATCAAGTGATCTCCAAATGATAACAAGTCATCCTCAGTGTCGGTGAATAATATAACCTATCAGTGAACAATATAACAGTGACTGTGCATAAGTCACTGAACTTGCTGATGAACACAATGTGTCGGTTCAACATAACCAAAGATCTCCAAAAGGATAAGTGTTGACATCAATGACAAAACTAATGCAACACATCCATAATACCAATAGGTTCATGTTAGAAAAAAAAAATGGTGAGATTAGATTGTGTGTAGACTTTAGAGACCTAAACAAGGCTTCTCTAAAAGATCACTATCTATTACCCTCAATAGAAAAAAATTTGCAAGTTATATCTAGTTTTGATAGATTTTCATTACTACACGGTTTTTCAAGGTATAACCAAATTTTGGTTAAGGAAGAAGACTAGTTCAAAATAGCATTTACACCAAATGGGGAACTATGGCTTACAAAAATATTTCATTTGGGTTGTCAAATGCAGGTGCAACTTTCCAAAGAGCCATGGATATTGCCTTTCAGGTTCTAATGAACAAGTTTGTACTCATTTATCTTGATGATATACCTATTTTTTTCTAAAAATGAAACTAATCACCTTAATCATTTGAGGAAAATCTTTGAAAGGTGCAAAGAATATGGTTTTACCCTCAATCACCAGAAGTGTATATTTGTTGTCCACGAAGGTAAATTACTTGGTCATATAGTTTCTAAAGAAGGCATCACCATAGATCCTCAAAGAGTAAGTGCAATTCTTTCATTGTCGCTACTAGCATATAAGAAAGCCTTACAAATATTTCTAAAAAGAATTAATATTGTAAGAAGATTCATTCCTAATATTGCAGCTCTTCTTAAACCAATCACTCAGATGTTAAAGAAGAATGTAAGTTTCAGCTGGTCAAGGGAAGGTAAAAGAAGTTTTGAAGAGGTAAAAGAGGCCCTTGTATCAACATCTACTCTTATTAATCCAAATTTTGACAAGTATTTCATTCTATATGCCTTTGGGAGTATTGACACAATCTCGACTATGCTAGTGCAACAGAATGATGATGGAGTAGAATAACCAATAGCCTTCTTCAGCCAAGGATTGGAAGGTTATGAGCTTTGGTATGCATTTGTTGAAAGGCATGCATTAGCTATAATTAGAAGCTTGAAAAAGTTTAGATATTTGGTTTTCAATAATAAATTTCATCTTATGTTTGTCTAGACACTTAAAATTGGTCATCACTCTTGTGTCACTAACCTAATTTTTAACATGTCTTCTATGTCGCATTTGATCTTTATCAAAGTTGAAATTGTGGCATTCCTCTAGTTTCAGTTCATTTCAAATCCAACCCTAATTGGTCTTGTTCATTTGCATTTGGTCCTAAATCATTATGATTGGCATATTATCATTTTCAAATCATTCGAATTGGTCTCATCTTGACAATTAGACTTAATTCCCTCTTTGTTGATAATTAATCAATCATTATTTATCAACCTCTTTATCAATCAATTTCAATCAATCCTCTATGACACTCTATCATCCTTTCATGGCACTGTATCAATCGATCTTATCAATTCTTTATCAAGTCATTGTCAATTGATCTTATCAATCATTTATCAAAATCATTATCAATCTTGAGTCTTTTTTGATATTTTGTCCTATTTTGTGTCAACCTCAGTCAATTGTCATTAATTTTTATCAATTATTAGCCAATCAATCATCACTGTGAGTGCCTAATTCAACAATCAGGTTCGGATTCCTTAATCATTTCATCATTTCACCTAGGTTGAATAATTAAATAATTAATCAATCCCCTTTCTTACTAACATGTCCTCCATTTTGAATAAATAAATGAATATTTATTTATTCTTTCACCTTTTTCCTACAATTAATAGTTTTATATATTAATTGGATAATTTGAGTTATGAGTGAAATTAATAATTTTAAATTATTAACTCCACCTTATTTTCCCCTCTCCCCTTTTCTCTCCATTTGTCATAGTATGTGTCAAGTTTAAATAGAATATTTGGAGTGCAAATGGAATTTTCTATTTCCTTTTTTATTTAACGCCTTTTTCTCTTCACTTCTAATGGTAATTTCTCTTTTAACTCGTCCTTACATGAAATCTCAACCATCAGATTGAGTTGATCTTGTCCATTCAATGTGATTTCAAAAGTCTATAAATTGAGCTCTAATTGCTCATTCTTGACAACCACATTTTTTGAGTATCCTTACACTGTCAATTTCTCTTGCAAATCTTGCTTTCACTTACAATTGTGCTTTGTAGGTGAGATCCACAACATATTTGAAGGAGAAAGAGAAGCAATGGAAGTCAATTGAAGGAGAATTTATTTGGTTTGCATTTTTTATTTATGTCTTTTCTTCAATTCTTTTGTTGAATATATTAGGATCCATTTCATTACAATTTAGATTTTGTGGTTGGCTAGTTGATATTGCTTTGATGTTTTCCTTAATTCCTACGTACAAGTTACTCACCCAACTGTTAAGGAGTTTTTTCTATGTAGAGATGATAAGAGAGTTATTTGGATAACCAAAGTCATGGAATATGATGTTCAAATCAAGGTCACTAAGATGGTAAGAGGTAAAGGATTGTGTGAACAACTGGCTGAAAATGAAGTAAACAACAAAGAAGTTAAAGAGGTTGTCCTAGTGCTTAATAATGAAGATCATGATGTTGAAGCAACACCTCCTTCAAGTTCGATACAAGATATAATGCATTATCTTGTAAATAGTGAATGTCCACAAGGCCTTAACAATACAAAACAAAAGTATTTTAGACTTCAAGCAATCTCTTATGTTGTTTTGAATGGAGTTTTGTATAGAAATAATTTTCATGGAGTTTTGTTAAGATGCATTGAAGATGATTAGATTAACAAATTTCTTGAATAATTTCATGATGGGACAACCGATGCCCATTTTGCACTAAGAACCACATCTCTTAAGATCATGAAAGTTTGTTATTATTGGTCTGATTTATACAAAGATGCATATGCATGAGTAAGAAAATATAAACAATGTGCTTTATTTGCAGGAAAAAAAAGCTTGTATCCCTACCATTGCATCCAATTCAAGTGGAGAAACCATTTAGGAAGTGGGGTCTTGACTTCATTCGACCCATAAATCCACATTCCAGTTCAAGACACAAGTGGATATTAACAACCACAAATTATTTCACAAAATGAGCATAAGTTAGCATTGGTGGAAGCAAATGAGAGTGTTGTCCTAAAATTTTATGAAGACATTGTAGCAAGGTTTGGTACTCCTGATTCTATCATTTTTGATAATGCATTAACTTTTGTTGGTATGAGAGTAACTGAATGGGATGTTAAGAATGATATATTTTTAGTACTTCATCTAATTACTATCCTCAAGGTAATGGACAAGCTAAGTCTACTAACAAAAATCTAATTAGGATCATCAAAAGAACAATTAAAGATAATCAAAGGACTTGGCATAGAAAGTTGAAATAAACCTTATGGGCTGATAGAATTACTCCCAAGAGGTCTACTTGTAATTCTCCTTATGTTCTTATATATAGAAAAGAAGAAAGGCTTCCTATTTCAGTTGAGCTTCCAACTCTAATTCTTATCAAAGAGTTCGAAATGATCAAAGAAGAGCCAATGTAAATCAGATTGAATGAGTGAACGGAGTTAGAAGAGACAAGGAGACAAGCACTCCAAAGCTTGGAGAACCATTGAGCTCAAATGAAGAGAACCTTTGACAAGAAGGTTGTCCATAGAACTTTCAATGAAGGAGATCTAGTACTTAAATGGGATGAGTTAAAAAGCAGACCCAAAAAGTACAAGGTTTGATGCTATGTGGAGTGGTCCTTTCATGATCATAGCTTGTAAGGCACACAACACTTTCTAGTTGTCCAACCTTGATGGAGAAGAGCTAGCAATCCCAGTCAATGGGATTCATCTCAAGCCTTGCTATTGAGGTGAATGGTCCTTCTTGTACATAATATAATAGGTTTCCCATTCCAATAAGTGTCGATGCATATTGTTTTCTGATTTTGCTTACCTCTAAGTGTTGGTAAACATATTTCATTTCAGTTGTTTCCCCTTCCCTAAGTGTTGGTTGCAAAAATTTTGGTTTATTTTTTTAGGTTTATGTTGTTTTTCAAAGTTTCTAACAACTAAGATAGGGTCTAAATCTAAGTTTCCCAAGCCAAATAGTGACTCCTATGCCCAATGGATACTAAGGCTATTGGTTCCTCTTGTTTAGAAAGAAAACACCCTTGAGAGGTCACCCGAATGTTGATGATTTTCTCTCTTTAGGCCAAAGTGGTTTTTTTGTGAAAATATTTGATATTTAAATTTATCCTTGGTTCATTTTTGTTCAAAGAGGAGAAATTCCATTTAATTTTTAAAAAAAGTTCTTTGAATATTGTTAAAACTTTGTGTACTTTTCGAGTCTACTTTTTCAGCTCATCCCATTTAAGGTTTAGATCTCCTTCACTGAAAGTTCTTTGGAAAACCTTCTTGTCAAAGTTTCTCTTCATTTGAGCTTGATGGTTCTCCAAACTTTGGAGTGCCTATCTCCTTGTCTCTTCCAACTCCATTAACTCAGCCAATATGATTTCCATTGGCTCTTCTTCGGTCATTTCCAACTCTTTGATAAGAGTTAGAGTTGGAAGCTCAACTAAAATAGGAAGCCTCGCTTCTTTTCTATATACAAGAACATAAGGAGAATTACTAGTAGACCTCTTGGGAATAATTCTATCATCCCAAAAGGTTGATTTCAGCTTGCTATGCCAAGTCCTCTAATTATCTTTAATTATTCTTTCGATGACCTTAATCAGATTTTGTTAGTAGACTCAGCTTGTTCATTACCTTTAGGATAGTAACTGGATGAAGTCCTTAAAAATATATCATTCTTAACATCCCATTCAGTTACTCTCCTACCAACAAAAGCTAAAGCATTATCAGAAATGATAGAATTAGGAGTACCAAACCTTTCAACAAAGCATTATGGATGCAAATCATGTGATAGAGTCTTTCAAAGAAAAGTTAATCAATATAGCAGTAAAAAGAAAAAAAAGTTGCAATAAAATAATGGCATAAGAGTGGTCATGGGAGGTTTGTAAGAAGAATAGATTGAATGGCATTCACTCAATACTTAGAGGTAGAGATGATAAATAGTGTAGTGACCTACAGCCCATAGCCTAAGGCCTAGACAAAAGGCAGTAAAGAAGAAAAGACTAGATCAAAAGGTTTTAGGTCAGAAAAAAATTAAGGATATATTCCTTGAATCATGAAAGGGTTTGGTTACATGATTGGTCCCAAGAATAGTATCAACAACAGAGAAATATATTCTCAAAGAGTCTTCAAACAATAATAGAATCATTACAAGCTTCAAGGACATTGTCAAGGAAGCTTCAAAGACTATAATAATGCTCCATAGATTATTCATTAACCAAGAACGCCTCTATTATTGATTTCATGATTATAGGTTATCCAATGATAGATCACAGTCAAAACAATAAGCTACAATACCAATCACAAATCAAATTTCAAACACATACAAAGACTTTGTTAGACAATTCAAATAATCGGAAGATAACTGAGAGGGGGGGTGAATCAGTTGTCACAAATTACCAGAACATTTAGCAATTAAAAATTTAATACCGGAACCCAAAACATTAATATTGGAATGCTTAAACCAAATACTAGAATAGAAGTTAAACCAATTAAGCATAAACAATAATCACAAAATAAATACCATCTACATGACACCAAGATTTATACATGGAAAACCCGGTAAAGGGAAAAACCACGGTGGGAAGCCTACCCACAGTCAAATAATACTTATGCGGTAAGTATGTGAATTAAAATTGAGGGGCTTGCACTTGGAGGAAGGCCAACAGCCTAGAGTGTACTACTCATCACAAAAGGAGTCTCACTGACTACATAGAAATCAATACTATAATTTGGAGAAGTGTTTGAACTACAAAGATAGCATCTCCTATGCTTGAGTACAGTTCCAATTAATCTCAATACCAGAGGACTAAATCATCTTACATAAACCCAACTCAATCTCCAATGATCGACCAAATCCTTTGCCTGAATGATATTACATTATTCCCACATCACATATCCATATCCCATTCCTTGACCTTATGCCTATGATGATTTACAATGAGATCTTATATCATATATATACAAACCCTCGACCATAAACAATCAAGTCAGCTACCAAACAATAAACCAGTTACATAATTACAAAACATGTTGGCCTTAGACCAAACAAATAATATCCAACACATAAGACATCTCGGAAACACATCGAGATGTCGAATCAAAACGTTACATTAAGTCGGTCCATAACTTGTTAGCAATATGAAGGAATTGATTATGTGTTGCATTGATGTTTTGTCATTGATGTCAACACTAGTTGTTATGATTGGTTATCGGCAGACAAATTTTGGTTATCAGTAGAAGAACTAGTGTTGCCGGCAGAAGGGACTATCAGTTGGATACTATCGACATGTTTGGATCAATGGAATATGCTTGGTTTTATTTTTTTGGAGTATGTTTTGATCAGTTGGTATTGACTTGATGATCGAATGCTATCATACACTCTAGTAAGCCTATACCGATAAGGGTTTAAGGTTTTATCGATATAGCTTTTACTGAGAATCTTTGACAGGATGCATAAGTGGTTTTGGTGCGACTTCTAGATGAAATTCAGGATGCAGAAGGTGATCCTTGATCATGCCTCGACTGATTGGAGACATTGCTTTGGCATGGTGGACCCAAATTAGGTCTGGTACCTATCTAGGTTATGGACTGGTATCATGTTATGTGTTCTCTACACGTTACCAGGATGATTTATGGATTGGTTAATGTTGTTTTAGTCTAAAGCCGACATGGCATATCATTGTAATATGGATGTATGTAATGTTCTTATTGTAATATCTTTTAGGTGGCTGACCTAATTGGTTTAGGCCTTAGGGTTTGTATAAATTGATGTAAGATCTCATTATATATCATGGTCGTGGTCATGGAATGAAAAATAATATGCGAAAGAGATTTGGTCGATCATAGGTGATCGAATTGGGTTTATGTAAGAGGTCAAAGACCTCTGATATTGAGCTTAATCGGGACTATAATCAGGCATGGTAAATGTTATCATTGGTAGTTCATTCTTCTTGATTTTTGTCCAATTATATTGAGGTGGTTCTAACCTCTCTGTAGTCAGTGAGACTCCTTTGTAATGAGTAGTACGCTCTAGCCAGTGTGCCTTCCTGCATGTGCAGGCCCCTTATTGTATCACATACTTTCTGTAGAAGTATTATCTGACTGTGGGTAGGCTTCCCACCTTGGTTTTTCCTTTTACCAGATTTTCCACATACAAATCATTGTGTTCTGTGGTATGGTTGCATTGTGTTAATTCTCTATTTCATTCTTAAGTTTTATTGCTTACCTGTATTTGTTTCTTCTATTATGGTATTCAATGTTTATGTGCTTCGGTTAAAGGTTATAAAGTGGTTTGATTAATATAATTTGTTGACAATTGATTCACCCCCCCCTCTATGTTGTCCACTGGTTATTCTAACAATTGGTATCAGAGCGTTGGTCCTCTTTTGCATAAGCTTAACCGCTTGAGGTCGATCCTATGGCAACTACTACTTCAAATCTATTGGCAACTATTTTTAGAAGAGAAATCCCTAAGCTTGATTGAACAAACTATGGGATATGAAAAATCTGAATGGAGACTCATCTTAGATGTCTTGGCAAGGATATTTGGGAGATCACTGAGAAAGTCTATACACCTTATGATCTGGCATCTGGCAATCCTGCTCCTGCAGACTTGGACAAAAATATTGAAAATGATTGTAGAGATAGAGAAGCCCTCCTGTGTGCACTCACTAATCAGAAAATCGTGGGATTGACTGATAAATCATCTGCAAAGGTTATGTGGGATAAATTGCAAACTCTAAAGGAAGGTGACCCTACTCTCAAAATTGCTAAACTTGATGGTTACAGGGTAAGATATGAGAACTTGAAGATGCAAGATAATGAAAGAATTGTTACATTTAAAGAAAGAGTAAATGAGATTGTCATGGGAATTAAATATTGTGGAGGATCTCTGAGTGAAGATGAAATAGTTTCTAAAGTTTTAAGATCCCTACCACCGGCTTACAAAATGAAGGCTATAGCAATTAATGAATTGAGAACAATGGCAAACACTTTAGTTAGCAGAGACATTTTGATTGGTAAATTATCTACTTTAGAGCTTAAAGAATTTGGAATTTGGATAACTTAAGGCCTTATTTTCTAGAAGAGTACCTAAAGGACCAACAAGAAGTAAGTATGAAGGAAACGCACCTTTTAAATTTTTTGCATGTAATAAGATTGGTCATTTTACATCAAGATGTCCTAAAAGGAATGCAAGATTTGAAGAAAGAGTTAAGAAATCATTTAAGCCTAATCAGAACAAATATAGATTCAAGAAAAACAAACTATGCTACATAGCGAATGAGGAAGGAGTAAGTGCTGACTCTGAGGATGAACAGGCGGGAGACTTTGCTAGTGGATCTGGCAATGGAAAGGAATGGGTGTTCTATGCTTTAAAGGAAGATGAACCAGAACCAGCTATCAATAATGAAGAAAAGGCCCTAGCAGAAAAATTTGAAGACAAGGATGAATGGGTAATTGATAGTGGATTCTCACATCATATAATTGGAGATAAAAGAAAAAATTTGTTCCTGCAAGAATACAATGGCTGTCAAGTCATATTTGGGCATGACAAAGCATGTATGAACAAAGGTAGAGGTATTATTTCTCTGGATGGCAAGCATAATACTAATAATGTCTATTATGTAGAAGGTTTAAAGCATAATCTTTTAAGTGTTGGTCAATTGGTGGATAATGGATTCCAACTTCAGTTCAAAGATAGAAAATGCAAAATCATTAATAGAACTGGTTTGGATATTACAACCAGTACTCAAACCAGAGGTAATATCTTTCACTTGAACACTGGTAATAAGACATGTTTGATTGCTCATATTGATGAGAATTGGTTATGGCATAATAGGTTGTCTCATGTTAATTTTGATTGTATTGTTAAGATTAGTTCAACAAAGGTAGTTAGAGATATACCTACGATTATAAAGCCTCATAATTTGGTATTTAAGGAATGTCAATTGGGAAAGCAAGTTAGAACTTCTTTTAAGAGCATACATGATAAATCTAATGATGTGCTTGATTTGATTCATACTGACTTATGTGGTCTAGCAAGAACCAGAAGCTTTCAAGGTAATAGGTACTTCATGCTAATAATTGATGATTATTCTAGAATGATGTGAGTGACTTTTCTAAGGGAGAAGTCTGAAGCTTTTAAGAAATTCAAGATATTCAAAGCAAAGGTGGAAACAGAAACTGGATTGAAAATCAAATTTCTGATATCGGATCAAGGCGATGAGTTCACATCTCATGAATTTAACAGTTTTTGTGAGATAAATGGAATTAGGAGATAGATATATGCACCTCAAACTCCTCAGCAGAATGGAGTAGTGGAAAGGAAGAATAGAAATTATGAGTACAGTAGTCTACACATTCAACAGAGTTCATATCAAAGGTGAAACCGGTAAGACTCCTTATGAATTATGGTTTGGACATACACCTACTGTTAAATATTTTAGAATAATTGGAAGTAAATGTTATATAAAAAGGGATGATTCAATTGGGAAGTTTGATCCTAGATGTGATCAAGGGATATTTCTTGGATATTCAATTCAGAACAAAGCATATAGATGTTATAACAAAAGATTGCAGAAAATTATGGAGAGCGCAAATGTGAAAGTGGATGAGAAATACAGAGATCAATCTATATCATATGATAGAGAACCAGTAGTGGAAATGATCATAACTGAACCGGCAATGCCTCAACTAGTACAAGACACTGAGATAGTTAGACCGGTACAATCAAAAAATTCAACTGTGACTGATGATCAGAACAATGAACTTGAAGTTCAGAAGATGCCAAGGTATGTAAGATTAAATCATTTTGAAGATCAAATCATTGGACATAGGAACAAGGAAGTTATGACAAGAAGAAGATTGGCAAATGAAGAGGTATGTCTTATTTCTTAGATTGGATCGGCATCTGTTATTGAAGCTTGTAAAGATAAACATTTGTTAAAGGCTATGGAAGATGAATTAGATCAGATAGAGAAGAATAAGACTTGGACTTTAGTTCCCCGACCTAAAAATAAGAATGTTATTGGAACTAAATGGATTTTTAGAAATAAACTAAATGAGGAAGGTCAATTTATAAGAAACAAGGCTAGACTGGTTTGTAAAGGATATTCTCAAATGGAAGGAATTGATTATGGTGAGACATTTGTTCCTGTAGCTAGAATTGAAGATGTTAGACTATTTCTTGCCTATGCAGCATACAAGAACTATAAGGTCTATCAAATAGATGTTAAATGTGCATTTTTTAATGGTGAACTTGAGGAAGAAGTATACATTGAGTAGCCTGATGGATTTTCACTGACAGATGACAAAGATATGGTTTGTAGGTTAAGGAAAGCATTATATGGATTGAAACAAGCTCCTAGAGCTTGGTATGCAAGGTTGGATAAATATATTTTGAAGCTTGGTTTTACTAAAAGTAGTGCTAACAGTAATTTATATTACAAGATCAATGATGACGATATTCTGATTATTGAAGTATTTATTGATGATATCATTTTTGGAGGTGAAGATAAATTGTGCATAGAATTCTTTAATAATATGAGGAATGAATTTGAAATGTCTATGATTGGTGAGAAGAGATTTTTCTTAGGTTTGCAGATTACTCAAACTGACAGAGGCATTTTTATCTATCAAACTAAGTATCTAAGGGAATTATTGAAGAAGTTTAGTATGGATAATTCCAAACTGGTAAGTACTCCTATGGTGACAAGTGAGAAATTGTCTATCAAAGACACATCTGCATCGGTAAATTCGACAAGGTATAAGTCTATGATTGCTGGCTTGTTATATCTAACTCAGACTAGATCGGATATTATGAATGCAGTAAGTATTGTTTCAAGATATCAAAGTAATCCTAAAGAAAATCATGAATGTGCAGTAAAGAGGATATTCTGGTATTTGCAAGGAACAATAGAATATGGCTTATGGTATTCTAGAGATGATAACTTCACTTTATGTGCATATACAGATTCAAATTGGGTAGGAGATGCTGATGACAGGAAGAGCACTTCTGGTGGAGCTTTCTTTCTTGGAAATAAATTGTTTCATGGATCAGCAAAAAATAGTCATGCATTTCTTTATCTACTGCAGAAGCTGAATATGTTGCAGCAACAACTAATTGCACTCAAGTCTTGTGGATGAAGAAAATGTTGAAGGATATCAAGGTAAATTGCAGTGAACCGATAGTTATCTATTGTGATAACTCTACAGCTATTGACATATCTAAGAATCTAGTATTTCACTCTAAGACTAAGTACATTTCAATAAAATATAACTTTCTGAAGGAAAAGGTGGAAGAAAAGGAAGTCAAATTGGTTTATGCGAACACTAAAGAGCAGATTGCAGATATATTCACTAAACTGTTGTCTAAGGAATCATTTCAATATTTGAGAGACGTGTTAGGGGTATCTACCCCTATGGCAAAAACTTAACTGATGGAGCAGATCATGAGTCTGGTATGCATCATCAGCTTTATCCTTTGCTCCGGATTGATTCACAAGATTTTGATATCTATGTCATATCTTTGGCATTGATGTCAAAGGGGGAGAGTTACATGTGAAAAATAATGTCACAATATGTCATATGGGATAGAGATATAGATCAGTTTCAGATTGGACTGCACTCCTCAGGGGGAGTTGCTGTATTTTTTAGTTTTTCATTGTTATATCTTCTATGAGAAATGTTTGGCATTTCTTGGCACTTAGATGTTTTCTTTTCCACATCTAGTGTTGCCATCAATGCCAAAGGGGGAGATTGTTGGCAATATGAAGGAATTTATTATGTGTTGTATTGATATTTTGTCATTGATGTCAACACTAGCTATTATGATTGGTTACTAGCAGATAGATTTTGGTTACCGGTAGAAGAACTAGTGTTACCGGCAGAAGGGACTATCAGTTGGATACTATCGACATGTTTGGATCAATGGAATATGTTTGGTTTGATTTTTTTGGAGTATGTTTTGATCAGTTGGTATTGACTTGATGATCGGATGCTATCATATACTCTAGTAAGCCTATACCGGTAAGGGTTTAAGGTTTTATGGGAAGAGCTTTTATTGAGAATCTTTGACAGGATGCATAAGTGGTGTTGGTGTGGCTTCTAGATGAAATTCAGGATGCAGAAGGTGATCCTTGATCGTGCCTCGACTGATTGGAGACATCGCTTTGGCGTGGTGGACCTAAATTGGGTCCGGTACCTATCTAGGTTATAGATCGGTATCATGTTATGTGTTCTCTACACATTACTAGGATGATTTATGGTTTGGTTAATGTTGTTTTGGTCTAAAGCCGACATGGCATATCATTGTAATATGGATGTATGTAATGATCTTATTGTAATATCTTATAGACGGTTGACCTAATTGGTTTAGGCCTTAGGGTTTTGTATAAATTGATGTGAGATCTCATAGTAGATCATGGTCGTGGTCATGGAATGAAAAATCATATACGAAAGAGATTTGGTCGATCATAGGTGATCGAATTGGGTTTATGTAAGAGGTCAAAGACCTCTGATATTGAGCTTAACTGGGACTGTAATCAGGCATGGTAAATGCTATCATTGGCAGTTCATTCTTCTCGATTGTTGTCCAATTATATTGAGGTGGTTCTTACCTCTCTGTAGTTAGTGAGACTCCTTTGTAATGAGCAGTATGCTCTAGCCAGTGTGCCTTCCTACATGTGCAGGCCCCTTATTGTATCACATACTTTTTGTAGAAGTATTATCTGACTGTGGGTAGGCTTCCCACCTTGGTTTTTCCCTTTACCAAATTTTCCACATACAAATCATGGTGTTATGTGGTATGGCTACATTGTGTTAATTCTCTATTTCATTCTTAAGTTTTATTGCTTACATGTATCGATTTCTTCTATTCGGGTATTCAATGATTATGTGCTTTGGTTAAAGGTTATAAAGTGGTTCGATTAATATAATCTGTTGATAATTGATTCACCCCCCCCCTCTATGTTGTCCACCGGTTATTCTAACAATTGGTATCAGAGCATTGGTCCTCTTTTGTAGAAGCTTAACCGCTTGAGGTAGATCTTATGGCAACTGCTACTTCAAATCCACCGACAACTATTTGTAGAAGAGAAATCCCTAAGCTTGATGGAACAAACTATGGGATATGAAAAATCTGAATGGAGACTCATCTTAGATGTCTTGGCAAGGATATTTGGGAGATCACTGAGAAAGGCTATACACCTTATGATCTGGCATCTGGCAATCCTATTCCTACAGACTTGGACAAAAATATTAAAAATGATTATAGAGATAGAGAATCCCTCCTGTGTGCACTCACTAATCAGAAAATCATGGGATTGACTGATAAATCATCTGCAAAGGTTATGTAAGAGGTCAAAGGCCTCTGGTATTGAGCTTAACTAGGACTGTAATCAGGCATGGTAGATGCTATCACTGGCAATTCATTCTTCTGGATTGTTGTCCAATTATATTGAGGTTGTTATAACATCTATGTAGTCAATGAGACTCCTTTGTAATGAGAACTATGCTCTAGGCAGTGTGTCTTCCTACATGTACAGGCCCCTTATTGTATCACATCCTTTATGTAGAAGTATTATCTAATTGTCGGTAGGCTTCCCATCATGGTTTTTCCCTTTACCTAGTTTTCCACATACAAATCATGGTGTTATGTGGTATGGTTGCATTGTGTTAATTCTTTGTTTCATTCTTAAATTTTATTGCTTATCGGTATCTGTTTTTGCTATTCCTATATTCAATGTTATGTGCTTCAGTTAAAGGGTATAAATTGGTTTGATTAATATATTCTATTGACAATTGATTCACCCCCCTCTTAGTTGTCCACTTATTATTCTAACATAACCTAGATCAACCGAGACCCAATATAGGTCCATATGTTAAAGAAATAATCTCCATCTACCAAGTATCAAACATGATCACCAACAGCATCCCGAATCTCTACCAGAAGTTACACCAATACCACTTATGCATATCATCAAAGATCTTCATCAAAAGCTCTACCGATGAAACCCTCGTCAGAACTACAAGACAAGCTTCGAAGCAAATAGGATAGCATCTAATCACCAGACCAAAACCAACTGACTGAATATGAACATGATTATCATGAATAAGCCAATTCTATAACCAAATCATATCAAAGCATACTGGATCATGTCGGATCTAAACCAACCAGAAACTACTCAACCTACTGGGACTACAAGGGTGTCGTTAAAGCATCCAAAATAGCTAGTGTTGACATCAATGAAAAAACATCAATGCAACGCATAATCAATTCCTCCAAATGGCCAACAATCTCCCCCTTTGGCATTGATGGCAACACTAGATGTGAAAAACATCTAAGTACCAAGAAATGCCAAACAAATCTCCCCCAATGGAAGATAGCCAACAAACTCTCACTCAAAGATATAGCAATGAAGTTCTAAAACAAAGACCAAACTCCCCATGTGAATGATATCTCTATAAAGATCTGAATTACACATATATCTCTCCCTCTAATGTATACAACTCCTTAAGTTTTTCTTTTTCACATCAATATCTCTCCCCATTTGACATCAATGTCAGAAATCTGACAAAAATATCAAAGTAAAAACATAAACCACTAAATCACAAACCTAACTACTCCTAAAAAGTAGCATCCCCACATCAGTGCTGGAATGAAAAATATCTCTGATAATACATATCATACTGATGCCAAAAACCATCAATTAGTTTTCTGTCAGAGGGGCAGAAACCCCTAACCTATCTCTTAGGTACTCAAATGGTTCTTTAGGAAAAGGTTTAGTGAAAATATTTGCAATCTTCTCTTTAGTGTTCACATAAACCAATCTGACTTTATTTTCTTTCACCTTCTCCTTAAAAAAGTTATACTTGATAGGCTTTGTCTTAGAGTGAAGTATCAGATTCTTTGATATGTCAATAGCAGTAGAGTTATCACAGTGAATAATTATCAGTCTAGTGCAATGCACTTCGATATCCTTCAACATTTGCTTCATCCATAAAACATGTGTACATTTAGTAGCAGCAGCAACATACTCAGCTTCAGTAGTAGATAAAGAAGTACATGACTGTTTCTTGATGATCCATGAAACCAACTTCTTTCCAAGAAATAAAGCTCCACCGGAAGTATTTTTCCAGTCATCAACATCTCCAGCCTAATCAGCATCTGTATATGCACATAAAGTAAAGTCATCATCATTAGGGTACCACAAACCATCTTCTGATGTACCTTGTAAGTATCTAAAAATCCTTTTCACTGCACTCTCATTATTTTCTCTAGGATCACTCTGAAATCTATATGCTATACAAACAACATTCATTATGTCAGGCCTAGTCTGATTCAAATAAAGAAGACCTCCAATCATAGATTTGTATCTTGTAGGATTTACCGGTGCAGAAACATCTTTTCTTGTCAATTTCTCACTTGTACTCATACGAGTACTTACCAATTTAGAATCTCCCATACCAAATTTCTTCAACAATTCCCTAGCATACATAGTTTGATAGATCAAAATACCTTTGTCAGTCTAAGTAATTTGCAAACCTAAGAAAAACTTAATTTCCCCAATCATAGACATTTCAAATTCTTTCTCCATGTTCTTAGAAAATTTGATGCATAACTTATCTTCACCTCCAAAAATGATGTCATCAAAAAATACTTTAATAATTAGTATATCATCATCAGTGACCTTATAATATAAATTACTGTTAGCATTACCCGTAGTAAAACCAAGCTTCAAAAGATATTTATCCAACTTTGCATACTAAGCTCTAGGTGCTTGTTTCAATCCATATAAAGATTTTTTTAACCTGCAAACCATTTTTGTATCATCTAATAGTGAAAAACCATCAGGTTGCTCAGTATAAACTTTCTCATCAAGATCTCCATACTTAACATCCTTCCTTCTGAGAATATCCTTTACAAACCAATCTAGCCTTATTCCTTACAACTTGACCATCCTCATTCAATTTATTCCTAAAAATTCATTTATCTCCAACAACATTCATATTTTTAGGCCTGGGAACCAAAGTCCATGTGTTATTCCTCTCAATCTAATCTAATTCTTCTTCCATAGCTTTCAACCAATATTCATCTTTGCATGCCTCAATTACTGATACCGGTTCAACTTGAGAAATTTAACATACCTCATTATTTGCCAGTCTTCTTCTTGTCATTACTCCATTGTTCTTATCCCCAATGATTTGATCTTCTAAATGATTCAATCTCACATACCTAGGAGTCTTCTTACTCTTTGTTCCTCTTCCCGGTTCTTCAGTTACTGTACAATTTTCTAATACTGCCGGAGTAACTAGTTCAACATTTTGTTCCAGTAAAGGTGCTACCGATTCAGATATAATCATTTCCATTATCGGTTCCTTCTCATATACTGTGATTTTACCTCTATTCATCTCATCCACCTTGACATTAGCACTCTCTACAATTCTCTGCAATCTCTTGTTATAACATCTATATGCCTTTCTTTTATTAGAATAACTAATAAATATACCTTCATCACATCTAGGATCAAATTTGTCAATGATATCATCTCTCCTGATATAACATTTACTACCAAATATTATGAAATACTTAATTGTAGGTGTATTGCCAAACCATAATTCATTAGGTGTCTTACCAGTTTCTCCTTTGATATGTACTCTATTGAATGCATAAACTATTGTGCTCACTTCTTCTCTCTAGTAGATATGAGGTAGAATAGCTTCCATCATTATTGTTCTAGCAGCATCCAAGATAGTTATGTTCTTCCTTTCCACAACTCCATTCTGTTGAGGTGTCCGGGGAGCAGAAAATTGTCTTCTTATACCATGCTTCTCACAAAAGTTATTAAACTCATCGGATGTGAAGTCTCCACCATGATCTGACCTCAAGCATTTAATCTTCAATCATGTCTTAGTTTCCACTTTAGCCTTAAAGATTTTAAACTTTTCAAATGCCTCAGATTTCTCCCTTAGAAAAGTAACCCACATCATTCTAGAATAATCATCAATGATTAGCATGAAATATTTATCACCTTGAAAACTTTTAACTCTAGCAAGGCCACACAAATCAGTATGAATAAGATCAAGAACATCATTATATTTATCTTGTATACTCCTAAAAGAGGTTGTGACATGTTTACCCATTTGACAGTCTTTACATACCAGATTATAGGGCTTCATAATCTTAGGTATATCTCTAACTACCTTAGTTGAACTTATCTTCACAACGCAATCAAAATTCACATGACACAACCTTTTATGCCATAGCCAACTTTTATCAATCAGTGTAATCAAACATGTCTTCTCACCGGAGTTGAAATGAAATATGTTATCTTTTGTCTATGTACCAGTTACAATCTCCAAACTAGATCTGTTAATGACTTTGCATTTTTCATCCTTGAACTATAATTGAAATCCCTTATCCATCAATTGTCCTACACTCAAATGATTATGCCTTAAACCTTCAACATAATAAACATTATCAGTATTGTTCTTACAATCCAATGATATAGTTCCTTTTCCTTTTGAACATACATGCTTTGTCATCTCCAAATCTAACCAGATCACCATCAAACTCTTGCAAAGATAGAAACTTCCCTTTATCTCCAGTCATATGACGTGAACAGCCATTGTCAATTACCCATTCATCCTTGTCTTCAATTTAAGAAGCAAGTGCCTTCTCTTCAGGTACATTCTCTTCTAGTGCTGGAACATCTTCCTTGATAGCCAGGAACACTCAGTCCTTCCCATTTCTAGAACCACTAGCAGAATCTCCTGTCAGTTCATCATCAAAATCAATAATGCAAATATCAAGGGTTATACTTAAATGATCTTCTAACTGTTTCCTCAAATCTTGAATTCCTTTCAGGACATCTAGATGTAAAATGACCAATCTTATTACATGCAAAACATTTAAAAGGTGTTTTTCCTTCATACTTACTTCCTATCGGTCCTTTAGGTACTCTTCTAGGAAATAGAGCTTCAAGTTGCTCAAATTCTTCATCTTCTCTCTCCATATCATCCAATTCTTTTGCATACAAAGATTTCCAATCTTGCTTGATGGTTGTTGATGTAGATGCATGAAAAGCAAGTTCAGACTTCACAACTCCAGAAGGTCCAAATTCTTCAATCTCAAAAGCAGATGATTTTCCAACCAAGGTATCTCTATTGATAGATGTATTAGCCATTATTATCAATTCATTAATATCAGTAGCCTTCATCTTGTAAGCTAGTGGTAGGGCTCTCAGAACTTTAGAAATAATTTCATCTTCACTCAGAGTTCCACCACAACATTGAATTCCCATAACAATTTCATTTACCCTATCCATGAATGCAGTAATCCTTTCATCTTTTTCCATCTTCAGGTTTTCATATCTCACCCGGTAACCATCAAGTTTAGCAATCTTCATTGTAGGGCCACCTTCATTAAGAGTCTCCAACTTATCCCATATAGCCTTTCCAGATGATTTGTCAGTTCATCCCATTATTTATTGATCAGAAAGTGCACACAAGAGGGCTTCTCTTTCTCTACAATCATTCTCAAGCTCCTTATCCAAGTTTTTCAGAGGAGGATTTTTAGATGCTAGATTATGAGGTGTAACACCATTCTATGTGATCTCCCAAATCTCCTTACCAAGACATCTCAGATGAGTCTCCATCTAAATCTTCCATACTGTGTAATTTGTTCCATCAAGCCTAGGAATATCTCTTTGAAAGATAGCTCCAAATGAACTGGATGAACTTGAACTATTATTCACCATAGGATTTTCCTCAAGTGGTTAAGATTTCTGCAGAGAGGACCAAAGCTCTGATACCAATTGTTAGACAATTCAAATTACCAGAAGACAACTAAGAGGGGGGGTGAATCAGTTGTCACAGATTACTAGAGCATTTAGCAATTAAAACTTCAATACTAGAACCCAAAAGATTAATATCATAATGCTTAAACCAAATATTAGAATAGCAGTTAAACCAATTAAGCATAAACAATAATCATAAAATAAATACCATCTACATGACACCAAGATTTATACGTGGAAAACCCAGTAAAGGGGAAAACCATGGTGGGAAGCCTACCCACAGTCAAATAATACTTCTACAGTAAGTATGTGAATCACAATTGAGGGGTCTACACTTGCAGGAAGGCCAACAGCCTATAGAGCACTGCTCATCACAAAAGGAGTCTCATTGAATAAATAGAAATCCATACTACAATATGGAAGAAGGAATGAACTACAAAGTTAGCATCTCCTATGCTTGAGTACAGTTCTGGTTAAACTCAATACCAGAGGACTAAATCCTCTTACATAAACCCAACTCGATCTCCAATGATTGACCAAATCCTCTGTCTGAATGATATTACATTATTCGCACATCACATATCCATATCCCATTCCTTGACCTTATGCCTGTGATGATTTACATTGAGATCTTACATCATATATATACAAACCCTCGACCATAAACAATCAGGCTGGCCACCAGACAATAAACCAATTACATAATTACAAAACATGTTAGTCTTAGACCAAACAAATAATATCCAACACATAAGACATCTTGGAAACACATCGAGAGGTCAAATCCACATGTTACATTAAGCCGGTCTATAACCTAGATCAACTGAGACCCAATATAGGTCCATATGCTAAAGAAATAATCTCCATCCACCAAGTCTTGAACATGATCACCAACAGCATACTAAATCTCCACCAGAAGTTGCACCAACACCACTTATGCATATCATTTAATATCTTCATCAAAAGATCTACTGGTGAAACCCTCGTCGAAATCGCAAGCCAAGCTTCCAAGCAAATAGGATAGCATCCGATCACCAGACCCAAACCAACTGACTGAATATGAATATGAGTATCATGAATAAGCCAAGTCCTAAATAGAGAAAAGAGTCAAAAAATACAATCCAAAAAGGTTTTATGATAGTCATGAAGAGCTTAAGAATTATCTATCTAAGATTGTAGCAATACTATCCATTAACAAAAGAGCCATGTATGAGAAGGGTTAAAGAAAGTCAAAATAAATTCTTCATGGTGCCATTAGGACAGCTCCAAGTCCTTTTAACAAAAGACAGAGAGAGAGAGATCATGACATTAGACAATCTACATTGAGATATTAATAGTAAAAGTACAGTCCAATCAAAGAGGACAAGGTTTTCTTCTTGAAGGAATGTGACTATTAGAAAACATAGATTTGGGACTAATGCACAATCCAATGCATCAAATATTATCAAAGATGTAGAGCTTTTGTTGCAGATAAAGAATAGAGCATCATGAAGTTATGAATCCAAAGATTAATCACAATCAAGAGAGATGAAATATCACAGTCCAAAAAAGTCAGGAGGTCATACAATTACCATATCCCATGAGAAGAAAAAATGGAAAATGGTGTACATGATCACAGTGATGATAAGCACAACAAGGTATAGACTAGGGAGAAAGTAGAGATAGTAGTAGAGATGATCATCACTGTGATAGAGTAGTCAATAGATGAAACACAATTACAATGCTTGATTCAAGGAAACTAAGCAATGAGCAATCCAAAAGAGTTACATTGTATAGAGAAGCATCATTAAAGATCAATAATTAATGGACCAATAAAGACATCTAGCATAGACAATGAAGAGACCTAAATACAATCCTCAAACAAAGATACAATAGCCACTATTAAAGATAGCAATCCCAAACCAAAACAAATCTCTTAAAGGACTCTATTGCTACAGTCATGGGACTAATAAAATATAGAAGCATCAAGCTAGGGAAGTGATAGAAGTTGAAGAGAACAAAAATAGTGATTTACTCTAAAAAAGATGGTAGTTACAATGAACTTTTCATGAAAATACAACCCAATACACAACCAATGTCCATTGTTGTGTAATCTTGTGTATGAGCAGTCTATAGGTAATATCACCCATAGATGCAGCACAATGTTGAAGTACAAAAGGCATTATCCTACACTTTTAAGCTTCCTCAATGCAGAAGATATCCCAATTGGATCCAATATCTGAAAAAATGTGTCTAAAACAAGAGATCTAATTGCCAAAGGTCTGAAATGGAAGATGGGGAAGGGAACCTTATCAAATTCTGGGAAGACTCTTGGTTGCTCGAGTCCCCTTGGATTGAAAGTCCTGAGTGGAGTAGATTTCAGAACCAGTGCAAGGAAAAATATGGATCTATGGTGAGTGACTACTAGAAAGAAGGACAGTGGAAGGATTTATCTCAAGTTGATCCTTCCTTGGGAAGTTTGAACAAAATTATGAATTCTGTGGTGGTGGTGGAAGATGAAGATCAATTAATCTGGAAACTCATAGCAAATGGTAAATTCACTATGGCCTCTCTTTATTATTAGAATTTTTCTAAAATGGAGAACCCTTGTTGGGCTAAGGCTTGGGTGAAAAGCCTAACACCTAAAACTAATATTTTCTTATGGACAGCCCTTCAAGATAAAATTCTAACTATTGATAACCTCAAAAAAAGAGTTATGTGCATGCCTAGTGTTTGTTTTCTTTGTATGCAGAATGAGGAGACCATCAACCACTTGCTCTTTCATTGTCCCTTCTCTAATGTTGTCTAGGGAAGATGTCTGGATCACTTCAATATCAGTTGGAGTTTCCCAGAGTCAGTTCAAGAGGTTTTTAATTCTCGGTAGCACCCATCAAGGAATAAATCCACTATTTTGTTGTGGAAATTAGCTTTACCCCATATGTGCTGAGGTATATGGAAAGAGAGAAATGAAAGAGTATTCAGAGAGAAGGTGTCTAAGGATCAAATTGTGTTTGAGAAAATAAAAAGAAGTATATTGCAAAATATGAATATCATAGATGGTATTGATAAGCCTCAAGACAAGAATGATCAAATAATCTTCAAGAAGTGGAGATTAATTAAAAGGTAGTGATCATGTTCAGACCAATCCTAGAGAGGGTGTGATATGGGAATGTCCTCCCAATGGTTGGATGAAAATCAACTTTGATGGTGCCTCAAAGGGTAATCCTGGTATTGTGGGATGCGGTTTGGTCCTAAGGGACAAATGGAGAAAATGCAAAATTATTAAATGCATACCTATAGGAAATCAGACAAATCATGTTGTTGAGGCTATGGCAGCTTATCACGGGATGGTCCTAGCAAAGGAAGCTAACTGCACCAGAGTCTAGTGTGAAGGAGACTCATTGAATATAATCAACTATTTGAACAAGAAGTTCCCACCATCATGGTCAATAAACAATGCTATTAAAGCAGCTAATAAAATAAGTGAGATATTTGAAATGTGTGTTTTTACACATGTGTACAGGGAAGAAAACTCATGTGCTAACTGTGCCACCAACCTGGCCTGTCAAACGGAGGAAGTCATAACTATTAATGGTGAGATAAAACTCGCATATGAAGTGAAATCCTTTCTCGATCTGGACCATATCCAGATGAAACAACGTGGCATCATCAACCATAATTTCTAAATGCCTATTCCACTTACTGTGAAGCAAGTTTACAAAAGATGTGATGTGCATTTATTTAAGTGTCTTTTCATAATTGCTTGGCATGGATTCAGGGTTGTTTTTCAGGGCAACTACAAAAACCAGAGAAGAAGACTCAGAGCTAAGAGAAGGAAATTCAGGGATTGCGAAGGTAAAATGGGAGGGAATAAAAAAAGGTTTGAACCTACCTCTTTCTTGGAATGGAGGAAGAATAGGGAAGTTTGGGAAATTTTATAGGAGGGGGGTCTAAGTGTGTTTATGGAGAGGCTTAGTGGGAAAGATCCTACAGTCACTAAACACTTTATCCAGAATTGGAAGAATGGAAAAATTTTGGTGGGGGCCAAGATGATGACTGTGGAAGAGAAGATTATTGTTGAAGCCATGGGGATGATGACAGAGGGTATGAAATTTTATAGAGATCATAGCATCTCTGATAAGGTAGCGGACAAATTTCTTGTCATGAAAGGTGAGAAGAAGAAAATGGTGAAGGTCAACAACTCCTATCACTCCCCAAAATGTATGTGCAGGCCATGGGGGTTTATTTTATTTGCTACAATTACCTATATAACTTTGGATGGCAGGTTCACGAGAGCTTACAGACACCACTTTGTTTTGCTCAACCATTTTTGCCATGGGGAAAAGGTGAGCTTGCCTTATTATCTTGCATGTTCCATGGACCATACTATCAAAGACATACAGAAAGATCCAAAGGGAGACCATGCTCTTTACCAGGGTCTTATGGCTCTTGTTTATAAAGTGTTGAAAGGTAAATGCATTGGAAAACCTATTAAAGGTAAAAATGCAACAGATGAGGACACGGAGAGTGAGGTTAGTGGTTTTAACTTCGACTCAGAGATTGAAGGTGATTCGGAGGAGCCAAGTAAAAAGGGGAGGAACAAGGCTAAGAGGAAAAGGATTGTGGTGGATTCAGATATTTCAGAGTCTGAGGTCGAGTACTTTGAAGGTAAATTCATCAAAAACAAGAAAGGGAAAGGCACCAGAAAGCAAACCCGGAGGAAGAAGAACATCAGCAAGTGAGGGAACAAAGATATTAATCAAATTTTGATTAATTCTGATGAAGAGGTAGAGGAGAATTAAAATGATGATGGGAAGGATAAGGAGGGGGAAGAGATGTCAGTTGTGGGCAACAATGAGGATTTGAACACTCAAGGTTTGCACAAAGAGGATCAAGAGGACAAAAGGGGTAAATCTAGGGATTGTGTTGGAGAAAATGAGAGTATTAAGGGTTTCTATGATACCGTCAGCACAATGGTGAAAGACATTGACAACCTAAAGAAAGATATGAATGTTGACAAAAGAGCAATGATAGGCGACAAACCCTTGACTGAAAATGTTAAAGTTGGCGGTGGCAATTAATAATGTTGAAGCCATTGAAAGAATGGTGAGTGAAATTATTGCAACTAAAAATAAGGTTAAGGAGATGGCAAAGAATAAGGAGGTGAAAGGGATGGAAATTGCTATGAACAATCTGGGCAGCAAAATTGACAGGATGGAACTCACTATAAAGAAGATAGCTTAACAGAACTTCCAAATTCTCAAAGCCTCGGTGAACAACATGAACATTTTGATTAACGGATTTGACAACATCAAAGAGAAAGAAGGCGACAAGGATCAGCTAGACAGAAAAGGTCATGAGAAGAGGACCAGAGCTAATACCAAGAATAAGGGCGACATCAAAGGTCAAGAGCTGGATGATTTAAAGATCTCTACAGACAACATGAAACAGATGGTGGTCCACGCTGAAGATATCATGAAAAATATCTAGTTGTCTCGGTCTCAGTCTCGGTCTCAGTATCAGTCTCTGTCTTCGTACTGTCTTTTTGCTTTCCTTTCACTGTCTTTTTCTAGTTCTTCATGTTATGTGTGTTGAGATCCCTTTTTGTTCGAATGGGATCAGTTTTTGTTTTTGAAGTGATCAGGCACGGTTTTTTCTAGTTCTTTGACTCTCCTGCTATGTAAGAGGTTTGGGTTCCTTTCAAAAACTTGTTTTTACTTAATCAAAACACTTTGATAGTTGCATTCAAAAGTATATTTGCAGTAGTATCTTTATTTTCAGAACATGGATTAAATTGAAACTCTCAAAGGCTTCTACACCTAAAAAGGAGGTGTCATCTTAATGTTTAGATAAAAACAAAAGCTTTATCATGTAAATAAAGGATGATTTCAGTGCAAATATCATCATTAATGCAAACAAGTTCTTCATCATCAGCTCAAGGTGGATCTTGAATTCAATGTTAGCTCAAAGCCTATAAAGGAGGAGATTTAGGTCCTGAAAACACTTTTAGGCATGACTTAAGACTACCTCATGGGTAAACATGCATATTAGCAACAACTAGAAGTCAAAATATCTCATTTAAAACTTTTTGAGGGCTCTCTTTGCATGAAAAGAGTTATATTCAACCCAATACTCTTTAAAAGTTATCAATCGATTGTAAGATCATGTGTTTCACTTCAAACATTAGTGGGTATCAAGATGTGGAGTCTACAATGCATAGTTCAAGTTAGGGGCCCAAAAAGAACGAATTCAAAGCAAATCTATCAATTCCCCTTCAGTTCAGACCTTCACATGCATGCATCATTAGTCAAGATGCATTTTTGGCCCACCTACACTTAGTTTCCATCAAATTTGAATGTCTTTATGCATTCTTTTCAAGAAAATTCAACCCCAAAGGACTTTACATGCAAATTTTAAGGATAAAGACAAAGTGGAAGCACTTAGCTCACCTTCAATTCTTAAAAGCACAACAGTTTATCTTCACTTCTTCTCAAGATTTCCCTTATAAGTCTTTTCTTTTCTCAGTTATCTCTTTCTTTCTACTTGCATCTTCAACAAGTTAGAAATATTTGTAGCTCAATTATTTTTCAGTATTGAAGCATTGTAATTGTAGACACCTAAAAATGTCTCATTAATTCTACAATAATTATTTGTCTATTTCATTAAGTAATTCTTCAATTATTTGATTAAATTAAATATTTCTTTTGATCATCACATTCAACATTTCTAATTATCGAATTCCTACCATTTCATCATTTAATCAGTTAACCGTATCTCAATTATTTATTAAATATAAATTATTTAATTAATTGCGACATTTTCCTTAGTTAAATAATCTTTATTACTTAATTAATTCAATTTCCTATGATTAAATAATTTCATTTAAATTATTTAAGTAATTAATTTAATTCTTCCAATCCCCAAATTCTAATTCCAATTGATTCCATCTAATTTCATGTCATTTTCCCCAAATTCAAATTTTACTTAATTCCAATTAATTCCATTTCTTCCAAATTCATATTTCATCAAATCTAAATTTCAATTAATTTCATGTGCATTTCAGCATTCGAAAGTCCACATTCAATTCCAAATTGAAAATGAAAATCAAATTCAAATTCAAAATCCTACAACACATGCTAAAATCAGAACTGATTGATCAAATCTGTTATCTAATCAGTTAACTCATCAATCACCCTTTTTAACTCTCAAATCACCTTTTTCTGACTAATCCATCTATTCAGTCTACTAATCAATCAATCCACTTATCTCTCCAATCAATTCAGTCATATGATTCATCAACTTAGTCAACTAGCTAGTCTATTCAGTTAACTCCTTAATCAACCCCGTTAATAGATCAATCAAAATGAGTTAACAAATCAATCAATTTTAGTTATCTATGAATCAACACTTGAGTTCAAATTCTCACCTCCTTTGTGTTGAAAATCTATAAATTCAACCTCTTTTCTCAATTCAAGCTAGGATCACAGCATTCGGCATTTAGAATCCAAAATAGAGAATCATAGTCTTCAAAATTGTTGTCCATCTTATGGAGGAAATCAAGTGCAATACCTGAGAGCCACCTACACCAACAACAATGGAGAAGAACAATGGAAACACAAATGGAGAATAGGGAGTTTAGTTAGCTTAATTCTTCCACTTCTTTCATTTATTTCATTGCTTCATGTTTAAAATTAGCTTGATTAGTTAAGGATTTTGTGATTCGTCCTTTTAGCCTAATTAGCTTAGATTTGATGATTTCAAACATGAGAAACAGTAATAGCAACATTTTCAATTTTCAATAAAAAGACAACTTATTCCTCTTCAATATTTCTTGTGTTCTCATTGTCATATGAATGATTTGATCAGAATATTATGATTTATCATTAAATCCTTTTTTTTGTCTCATTGATGCTTTATGGAACAAGAAATTTTATAGAAAATTCAGATTGTGTTGTGTTTATCTAATTTTTAATAGGTTGCATGAAAAATGAGAGTTCACCAAACAAAACTGAAACACGAGCTTAAAAATCAACAGTTCTCTATAGATAGCTATAAATCAATAAAAAATGAAGATTCGTGAAAGTCAATAGAAAGTTAAGGTTCAAAAAACACAACTACAAAATATTCAAAAATTGTAGTTCACCAAAATCGAGTGATGATGCGTTAAAAATGAGAATTTATCAAACACAACCGAAACACAAACTTAAAAATCAATAGTTTTTTTATAGATGACTATAACAATAGAAAATTAGTGTTAAAAAAAAATTACAAAACATTCTAAAGTTGACAGTTCACCAAAATTGAGTGATGATGCATTATAAATGAGAGTTTGTTGAACACAATCAATACAGAAGCTTAAAAATTAGCATTTTTCTATAGATGGTTATAAATCAATAAAGAAGGAAGATACATGAAAGAACAGAAAATTAAAGTTCAAAAAACAACTATAAAATATTTTAAAATTGCAATTCAATAAAATCGAGTGATGATGCATTAAAAATGAATTTATCGAACACAACCAAATCACAAGCTTAAAAATAAGAAGTTTTCTATAGATGACTATAAATCAATAAAAAATGAAGATTTGCAAAAGTCAATAGAAAATTAAGGTTCAAAAAACACAACTACAAAACATTTTGAAATTGTAGTTCACCAAAATCGAATGATGATGCATTAAAAATGAAAGTTTTTCAAACACAACTAAAACACAAATTGAAAAATCAAAACTTTTCTATAAATGGCTATAAATATAAAAAATGAAGATTTGTAAAGTCAATAAAAAAATAAGGTTCAAAAAACATAGCTATAAAACATTTTAAAATTTTAGTTCACCAAAATCAAGTGATGATACATTGAAAACTAGAGTTTGGCAAACACAGCTAAAACACAAGCTTAAAAATCAGCACTTTTTAAAATATGACTATAAATCAATAAAAACTGAAGATTCGTGAAAGTCAATAGAAAATTAAGGTTCAAAACACACAACTATAAAAAAAATCTAAAATTGTAATTCACCAAAATCAATTGGTCATGTATTAAAAATGAAATCTTATCGAACACAACTGAAACACAAGCTTAAAAATCAGCAGTTTCCTAAAAATGGCTATAAATTGATAAAAATAAAATTTCATGAAAATCTATGAGATTTTGCCAAGATCAAGGGCACAGTGAAAAGTATAAAAGAGAAACAAAAGAATGACAAGAACAAACTATATTCCCATCAATATACAAATGGTCAACTGGATTAACCAATACAATGAATATGGGCCTGCTTATATAGGCAAGGCCATATGGATATACGAGCACACAATCATGACATCTGGCTCAATGAGAAACAAGGGTAGGTAAAAAATACTAGGGGTAGGTAGGAGAAATAATATAATATTTCACAAGAGTTGGATGACCCACCGAATGTGGAGTCTAACAACAAAATAAGACCACAAAAGGTGGAATTTCTCCTACAAGCTATATCGCTATGTGCACACTTCCCTAAGTGTCTCAAATCCAAACTACAAAGAGATGCATTATCCTAAGTTAACTTAAGTAAAGTGTAATAATATCCATAATGAATATCTATTTACACCAACACCCCCCCTTAAGTGCAACTTAGGGGAATGAAGACTCAAGTCAACAATGCAAGATGGGTATCGGCTACTAGGCCATGATAGGTACCCATGTACAATATGAAAATGCAAGCAAAACTATGCAATGAAATATCTCACAAATGGAGAAAGGGAGAAAACCCAGTGGGAAAAAACTCCCCCCCAAAAGAGAGATGAATGTACAAATAGACTCTCAAAGAAGAAGGACAAAATCTCAAAGAGGAAAAAGTTCCCCCCATAAGAGAGGAAGGAGTAGTCAGCTTACCCCCCTAATGAGACATCCTACACCCCCAAGAGAGCTCACAACTGCTGGAACTTACTCTAGGTGAAAGGTTTGGTAAAGATGTCAGCAACCTGCTCCGTTGTAGGACATACTGCAAATCAATGACCTGCTCCTGAATCAGCTCTCGCATATAGTGCATATGGATCTCGATGTGTTTGGTCCACTGGTGTTGGACCGGGTTCTTCGAGATAGCAATAGCACTCTGATTGTCACAATGTAGAACTGTCGGTCATAGAGTGGTGAACCCGAACTCTGTGAGAATCTGCTGAAGCCAAATGGTCTCAGTTGCTGCAATAACAGCTCCTCGATACTCAGCCTCAGTCAAAGAGAGAGCAATATCATGTTGCTTCTTTCTCTGCCAACAAATGGGGCCCGAACCAAGGTGGAAACTATAACCTGAAGTAGACTTACGATCATCAAGATCGCCAGCCCAATCTGAGTCTATGTAACCAACCAAGCGAAGTCTTGTGCCTATTGCATAGTGAATCCCATAGTGATGTGTACCCTGGATGTAATGAAGGATGTGTTTGGTGGCTTTCCAATGAAGTTCATGTGGTTCCTGCATGAAGTAGGAAACCATGCCAACTGCAAATGAAATATCAAGGCGTGTGTGAGTCAAGTAGATGAGACTACCCACAAGCTGACGATACAATGTAGCATCTATTGGAATTTGTGCAAAATATGTTGACATAATGATATTGTATGTTGTCATTGATGTCAATATGTTGAAGAGTGAACCAGTATATTGAAAAGAGTGAACTGGTATATTGAAGTTTGCAATAGGAAAAGAGAACTAGTGTATGTGAGAACCGGTATATGTGAAAAGGTGAAGCGGTATGTTTGTTTGAGGTAAACCGGTATGTTGGTATGAGAACCGGCATATGAATGTTTTGCATGACTACCGATTGGTAGTCTCAACTTTAAGGTTTCCGGTTGAAGTGTTCCAAGCTTGTGTGATGAGTCAATAATGTAATGAAGATCAGACCCTATTGCCACGTCAGCTTGAGCGCATGAAGGATCTTGCATGAAGGAGATCAATCCTATCTACCTCAGGAATTTGCAAAGTCTCTGTAAATGGTAGAGAACACGTGATGGGTTATCGCATTCATGAAGCGGTGAAGAATGAACGATGGAGATTGTCTTGAGATCTGTTCAAGACTGTTGTATTCAATGAAATGTGATTAGCGGTCAGGATTGAATCGATTGTATTGGTAAACCTAAATGTTTAAGGTTTAGGGTTTATGCTACCAACCTATCTATTTTCTATAAGGTCTATGTTATGTTTCATGTTTAGGCTATTGGTAAATGGTGTGTGTGTATCTAAGTGCAAAGATACATGATTCTTGCCAGACCAAATGAGATAAGAGGATTGATTCCTGCATAATGTGTGTGTAGAAGGAAGGAACTTAAGCGGATCTGCATTAGGCATTGAGTGCTATTATCAGATCATTGTAATACATGTTAATCTTTAACCACTTCAACAGTTGGAAAATCCCTTAACCGGGTAGCCTTAACCAGCTTGCTATAAATCCTTTAATAGGGTGACTCAAACTCATTGAGTTCTTGAAATCCTCTAACAAGGTAACCTCTAACAGTGTTTAACCCTTAACCGGGTATTTAGCCATCCCTTAATCGGGTGATCTCTAACAGGATTGGTTCCTAGTAGAACCTATTGTAACAGTCTCTAATCAGACTAGGCTCCTAACAGAGCGAACTTCTAAAGAGTTAAAAAGCAGCTTGTGGGTATTCATCCCCACCATGGTTTTTCCCAGTTGGGTTTCCACGTGAAAAATCTGTGTGTCATGTGTAGTATTTTTCATGTGATGATTTAAGTGATTTGTGTCTAAAGGTAAATCATGTTGAGCTAGCTATATTATATTTCTAATGGTAGATTACCTATTCATGCATAAGGGTTAAATGGAAGTGTAGTATTAAGTTGAGTGGAAAGCTAAGTGATTAACCGGTTAATGCTTGTCACAGTCATTCTTAGCTTTACCGGTTGCAATCTATTTCAGACCAGTGTTACTGTCTGTTAGATATTTGTAGTGTTTGCAGTCAAACCGGTTTGGGAAAAAATTTTGTGCCTGTACTGATTCACCCCCCCACCTCTCAATACCGGTTTGGTACTTATTGTTCATCATTGAGTTATCAATTGGTATCAGAGTGTCTTCCAGGTCCTCTATGTTGTAAGCTTAACCGCTTGAGGGAAAGATCCTATTGTAATGATGAAGAGAGAAGGTTCAAAGTTCAACAGAGATAACTTCAAATTTTGGAAGGAAAAAATAAAGATTTACATCAGAAGCATGGGTGCTCAACACTAGAGATATGTTGAGAATGTTTTTGTTATTCCTACCAGTACTCTCACTGATGATCAAAAGAGAGAAATACAGGAGAATGGGAAAGTCATGGAAGCCCTAATTAGCAGCTTATCTGACATTGAGTTTATTGGTGTCCAGGATAAAGATAATCCCAAAGAAGTATGGGACACTCTTGAGAATATCTATGGCAGTGATGAGCATGTAAAACAAGCTAAGGAAGAAATCCTTAGAGGGAAGTTTGAAGACATGCAGATGGTTGAAGGTGAGACCATTCAACAGTATGGAATAAGAATCAAAATTGTTGTTGGAGATATCAAGAGTGTAGGTGGTAAAATGGAAGATTCCACTATGGTAAGCAAAGTTCTGAGATCCTTATTACCGGTCTATGGAATAAGGGTTGCTGCTATTCAGGAGTTGAGATCAATAGACAAGACTAAGGTATCCCTAGACTCCATCATTGCAAAATTGACATCCTATGAGCTAAATAGTTTTGATAGCAGTGTTCAAAAGACTGAATCAGCTTTTAGAGCTTTTGTTGTACCATCCAGAAAAGGAAAAGAAGCAAGCACCAGTGGTGAACCAAGACAGAGCAGAGAAATGGATGATGAGGAGATCCTGATGGAATTTGAAGCTCTTCTTGCCAGGAAAATTCCTAAAGAAACCAGTAAATACATAGGTAAGCTCCCTTTGAAATGCTTTTCTTGTAACCGGATAGGACATATTGCTATAAACTATCCTAATGGTGACAACAAGGACAAACCGAAGAGGTTCAAGAAATTCAAAGGAGGAAACCGGAGAAACTGTTTTGTTGTAGTTGATGAAGGTGTCACAGATGAGGAATCGAAAGATGAAGAGAATGAAGATATTGTATTTGTTGCAGTAAGGAAGATGTGTCAGACAAGAAGGCTCTTGTCTCCCACTTTGATAATTCCAATGAGTGGATTATTGACAGTGGGTGTTCTCATCATATGACTGGTGACCGAAGCAAGTTTCTATCTTTGGAATAATATGATGGTCGTGTGGTTCGCTTTGGTAATGATACACCATGTATGGTCAGAGGAAGAGGGTCCATCTCTCTGAATGAAAAGAGAAGTGCCGACAATGTGTATTGGGTGGAAGGTCTCAGACACAATCTATTGAGTTTTGCCCAGCTGAGTGATAGTGGACTCACTCTGGAATTCAAAAATGGAGCATGCAAAATCAAAGGAGAGAATGGTGATTTGATGGCCACCGGTATGTAGACCAAAGGTAACTTATTTCAGCTAAATGCAAATATAAGTACATGTCTTATGGCTAAGTTTGATGACAGCTGGATATGGCATAGGAGACTCTGCCATGTAAACTTTGATAACATTGTGAAGGCTAGTAAGATCAAGGCAGTTAAAGGACTGCCGATGCTGAGCAAACTGGAAAATCCTTTGTGCAGAGAATGTCAACTGGGGAAAATGTCTTCCTCAACCTTCAAAGGTAAATCCTTCATAGCTGACAATTTACTTGATCTTGTGCATACTTATTTGTGTGGTCCTATGAAAACTAGGAGTGTGCAGGGAGATAGGTATTTTATGATTCTTACAAATGATTGCTCAAGAATGATGTGGGTCACATTCTTGAAGGACAAGTCTGAAGCCTTTGGAAAGTTCAAAGCTTTTAGAGCATTGGTAGAAAAGGAAAGTGGTAGAAGAATCAAATTCCTTAGAACTGATCAAGGAGGGGAATTCACTTCTGGTGAATTCAACAAATATTGTGAAGAGAATGGCATCAAGAGGCAACTGTCTACCCCCCGAACTCCACAGTAGAATGGCTTAGCAGAGAGAAACAACCGGACTATGGTTGAAGCAGCTAGAACTATGTTGATCCAAGGAAAGTTGCTCACACCTTTTGGAGAGAAGCGGTGAGCACTGCAGTCTACACAATGAAGCGGGTACTCATCAAAAAGGGAAAGGATAAGACTCCTTATGAGTACTGGACCGGTAAGACACCAGTGGTAAGCTACTTTAGAATGTTTCATAGAAAATGTTATATCAAGAGGAGTGAACATCAGAGCAAGTTCGATGCAAAATGTGATGAAGGAATATTCCTAGGATATTCCACCAAGAATAAAGCTCTCAAATGTTTCAACAATAAGACTAAGAGAATTGTTGAAAGCATCAACGTTAGGGTTGATGAAAACTCTGGGAAACCTAAGGAAACCGGCAATGAACAAGTAGGAGATGAACCGGTAGTAACCTTCTAGGAACTGGTTGCAAATCAGCCCAGTACCAGTAATTGTGTTCCAACACCGATGGATGTTGATGCTAATGAAGATGAGGATGAAGAAGAAAAGAAAGAAGAATCTGTTAAGAACATACCTAAGTATGTCAAACTCAACCATGATCCAAAGAAGATCATAGGAGACAAAGATACAGGAATTCTTACAAGAAGAAAGGTCAAAGAAAACTCATGTATGATCTCTTAATTTGAGCCTAAATCATTCAAAGAGGCACATAAAGATGAAGACTGGATCAAGGCAATGGAGGAGGAACTTGACCAGATAGAGAAGAATGGTACATGGTCTTTGGTGCCCAGACTGGAGCATAAAAATGTCATTGGAACCAAATGGTTTTTCATAAACAAGCTAAATGAGGATGGCACAGTGGTAAGGAACAAAGCCAGACTAGTGTGTAAAGGATATGCCCAAGAAGAAGGAGAAGACTATGGGGAAACCTTTGCTCCAGTAGCAAGATTGGAAGGAGTGTGTATGCTTCTTGCATATGCAGCTTTTAAAGGATTCAAAGTATATCAAATGGATGTAAAATCTGCATTCCTAAATGGAATACTTGAAGAGGAGGTCTACATAGAACAACCATATGGGTTTTCCCTATCAGAAGACAGTGACATGGTGTGTAGGCTACATAAAGCCTTGTATGGACTAAAGCAGGCACCTAGAGCATGGTATGAACACTTGCACTCCCATCTTGTGAACATTGGATTTGAAAGAGCAAGTGAAGATAGCAATATCTACTTGAAATTAGAAGGAGATTAGATTTTGATCTGTGAAGTATTTATTGATGACATCATCTTTGGAGGTGATGACAAGATGAGTCATGAATTTACTGATGAGATGAAAACGGAGTTTGAAATGTCACTCATAGGGGAGATTAAGTTCTTCATTGGACTGCAGATTCAATAAATGAAAGATGGAATCTTTATTACTCAGTTCAAGTATGTCAAAGAGGTGTTGAAGACCTTTGGCATGGAAGACAGTAAACCGGTTGGTACACCAATGGTGACTGGTTGTAAATTATCAAAAGAGGATGACTCGGCATTGGTAAATGAGAAGGATTATCGATCAATGATTGGTAAGTTGCATTATGTAGTGCATAGCAGACCGGACATTGCACATGCAGTGGGTATTACCACTCGGTTTCAGCAAAGCCCAAGAGAAGAGTTGTATCTCTCAGTCTATAGCAGAAGCAAAGTATGTTGCAGCTTTTATAAACTGCACCCAGACTATTTGGATGAAGCATGTATTTAATGACTTCAAAGTTCCTGTATCTGAACCGGTAAGCATATTTTGTGACAATACAAGTGCAATTAACATTTCCAAGAATCCGATTTTGCATGCTAGAACCAAGTACTTTAAGCTCATGTATCATTTCTTGAGGGAGAAGGTTTAGAACAAGGAGGTTGTGTTGGAACATGTTTCCAGTAAGGAGCAGTTAGCAGACATATTCACCAAGCCTTTACCAAAGGCTATATTTACCTACTTGAGAGGTGAATTAGGGGTGTTGCCCCTTCAAGAGGTGAACTGAAAATATGTGCTCCACATCAGTTAGGTATGGAAGTGTCCAATATTTCTCAGCATTGATGTGTTGAAGGATGCTACTCCTCAGAGGGAGTAGCATAGTGGAACAGGAAAACTCGTGCCTCCACTTTGGCATTGTTGTCAAAGGGGGAAAAGATGTGAAGATGAGAACTGGTATATCTATAGCAAAAGATGTGATTCTAGGTAATATCTTTGTATATTGCCATCAATGCCAAAGGGGGAGATTGTTGGCATTTGTGTAGAATATGTTGACATTGATATCAATATGCTGAAGAGTGAACCAGTATATTGAAAAGAGTGAACCGGTATATTGAAGTTTGCAACAGGCAAAGAGAACCAGTATATGTGAGAACTGGTATATGTGAAAAGGTGAAGCGGTATGTTTGTTTGAGGTAAACCGGTACGTTGGTATGAGAACCAGTATATGAAGGTTTTGCATGACTACCGGTTGGTAGTCTCAACTTCAAGGTTTTCGGTTGAAGTGTTCCAAGCTTGTGTGATGAGTCAGCATTGTAATGAAGATCAGATTGTGTTGCCATATTAGCTTGATCGCATGAAGGATCTTGCATGAAGGAGATCGCTCCTATCTACCTTGGGAATGTGTGAAGTCTCTATAAACAATGGAGAACGCGTGATGGGTTACCACATTCATGAAGCGGTGAAGAACAAATGATGGAGAATGTCTTGAGATCTGTTCAAGACCATTATATTCAATGAAATGTGATTAACAGTCAAGATTGAACCGACTGTATTGGTAAACCTAAATGTTTAGGGTTTAGGGTTTATGCTACCAACCTATCTATTTTCTATAAGGTCAATGTTGTGTTTCATGTTTAGGCTGTTGGGAAATGGTGTGTGTGTATCTAAGTGCAAAGATATGTGATTCTTGCCAGACCAGATGAGATAAGAGGATTGATTCCTGCATAATGTGTGTGTAGAAGGAAGGAACTTAAGCGGATCTGCATTAGGCATTGAGTGCTATTATCAAATCATTGTAATACCTATTGATCTTTAACCACTTCAATAGTTGGAAAATCCCTTAACCAGGTAGCCTTAACCAGCTTGTTGTAAATCCTTTAACAGGGTGACTCAAACTCATTGAGTTTTTGAAATCCTCTAACAAGGTAACCTCCAACAGGGTTTAACCCTTAACCAGGTATTTAGCCATCCCTTAATCGGGTGATCTCTAACAGGATTGGATCCTAGCAGAACCTATTGTAACAGTCTCTAACCGAACTAGGCTCCTAATAGAGTGGACTTCTAAAGAGTTCAAAAGTAGCTTGTGGGTATTCATCCCCACCGTGGTTTTTCCCAGTTGGGTTTCCACGTGAAAAAATTGTGTCATTTGTAGTATTTTTCATATGATGATTTAAGTGATTTGTGTCTAAAGGTAAATCATGTTGAGCTAGCTGTTATTATATTTCTGATGATAGATTACTTATTTATGCATAAGGGTGAAATGGAAGTGTAGTATTAAGTTGAGTGGAAAGCTAAGTGATTAACCGGTTAATGCTTGTCACAGTCATTCTTAGCTTTACCGGTTGCACTTTGTTTCATACCGGTGTTACTGTCTGTCAGATATTTGTAGTGTTTGCAATCAAACCAGTCGAGGAAAAATTTTTGTGCCTGTACTAATTCACACCCCCCCCTCTCAGTACTAGTTTGGTACTTATTGTTCATCATTGAGTTGTCAGCATCAACTAGTGGAGAAGAACACTGAGCCTCAAGCTTGACTTCTGAAAGAAAGGGAGTCGGCACAGGCTTACAATCAGCCATATGAAAGCATGCAAGTAGATCAAGAGCATACTTAGGTTGTGATAGTGTAATCCCAGAAGGTGAGTGTGAAATCTCTATCCTAAGAAAGTAGTGCAAAAGACCGAAGTTAGTCATAGCAAATCTATCATGCAAAGCATATTTGACCCTGCTAATGATTGATGCAATGCTCCCTATATTGATCATCATCAACATAGAGCACAAGTATTAAGTGAGAGTCATCCTATCGCAAAATGTAGACATTCTTATTGGAATGACACCTGGTGAACCCTACTGAGAGAAGAAAAGAATCCATCTTGGCGTACCAAGCCCTGGGGGCCTACTTAAGGCCATAGAGAGATTTTCTTAGTTTGCAAACCAAGGAAGTATCCTGGATGAAACCCTATGGCTACTCCATATAAATCTCCTCATCAAGATCACCATGAATAAAAGCACTCTTCACATCCATTTGATGTATAGCCCAACCATGTGCTACAACAATAGCAAGTGTCAAGCAAATTGGAGTTTATCTTGGCTACAGGCACAAAGGTCTTAGTGTAGTCAACACCTAGAACCTAAGAGAAACCTTTCGCATCAAGACAAGCCTTATACTTATCCACACTACCATCCATTGTAAACTTGGTCTGATAGATCCACTCACATCAAACCATCTTTCTCCCCTTAGGGAGATGGACTAAATCCCATGTGTTGTTCCTCATCAAGGAACTATACTCTTCCTCCATAGTGTGGTCCCACTCAGGAACCCCTGATCCTCCCTGAAATGTCTGTGGATCGGAAGCGGTAGCAATGAATGCATGTGGAAGGTCCTGATGTTGTGATCGAGTCCTTCGTATATCTGAAGGATACCCAACAAGAGAACCCGCTGACTCAAGTGTCTATTGAGCCCAATGAGGTCAACGTGGAGGTGGAGAACGAGGCTCCTCAACTACAAGTGGACCATGCAGAGGTGTAACCCTGCGAGTCAGAGTTGAAGGAGTCTCATCATCTGAATCACTAGCATCATTATCCACAATATAGGAAGGTGGAGGAGGTAGAGAGGCTAAGCTGGGAGAGCTTTCCTCAAAGTGAACACTCCTCTCAATAAACACCTCATGTGTCTTAGGATCCATCAATCTATATGCCTTAACACCCACAGGATATCCAGCAAATATGCAAGGCCGACTTTGAGGTTCCAATGCCTTGCATTTCTGTGGAGGTATGTGAGCCCATGTTGGACACCCAAAGAATCTTAAATGTCTTACAATTGGTTTCCTACCAACCCAAGCCTCAAAACAAGTAATACCTTGCAAAACTTTGTGAGGAACCCGATTTTGGATGTGTGTGGCACAACTGATAGCCTCTGCCCAAAAGGCAGGATCAAGAGAACGTGCATGTATCATACAACTAGCCATTTCTTTGAGAGTTCTATTCTTGTGCTCACCAACTTTGTTATGTTGTGGAGTGTATGCAATAGAATGTTGAAGATCAATCCCCTCAAATGTACAAAAATCCTCATGTATTTTGTTCACATATTCCCTTCCATTATCTGTACAAAGAATCTTGACCACTTTCTCGGATTACTTCTCCACACGAGTCTTGAAGTCCTAAAATCTATCAAATACTTCACTCTTATGAATGAGAAAGTAGACCCAAGTGAAGCGGGAGTAGTCATCAATGAAGGTGAGGACATAGCGGGCCTTGCTAAATGAAGGTGTTGGAAATGGACCTGCTACATCGTTGTGAACAAGTTGAAGAACTTCCAAAGCTCTCCAAGCTTTCCCCTTATCAAACTTCTACTCGGGGTGCTTTCCCATGGAACAACCTGAACATACACCCTCTGAAAAACTGATTCGAGGTAGACCTGTGACCATGTCTTTAGTGCTGAGCTGCTGAAGATAGTGGTAGTTGAGGTGACCAAACCGCTCATGCTATAGCTTACTTTCTGAATTTGAATGAGTAAGCAAGGCCCTAGAAGGAGAACTTGGCACAAAGTGGGAGAATGATTAAAGTCTTGACTTGTCATTGACTTGTCCCACTGCTACCAAGGCATCATCATCAAGTTCCTTTACCACAACTGAATTAGGTGTAAACTCAACCTTTTTCCCATTCCCATAGTGAGTGATTTGGTACATAGAGAGAAGGTTGGTAGACAAGTTAGGAACATAAAGAACATTCTCAAATGTTCCATCATCCATGTCAACTGAACCTTTCCCTTCAACCTCAACTTGTGTAACATCACCTATGTAAATGTGAGGTACCTTAGATGGCTCCAATGAAGAAAATTGCTCCTTTGTAGAACCCATGTGATAAGAGGCACCTGAGTCAAGTATCCACTACTGTGAAGAACCTGTTGTTGCCACAAAATCTTTCCCTTTTCCCTTAGACTGTGAAGAAGAGGAAGGAGATGAATCCTTCTTTGTGTAGGCGGATGGCAAGTTGATGTTGTTTTTCTTAAGAAGATTTGTCAACTCGTCAACTTGCTTGGTGTGGCATCGATGCTTATCATGACCATACTTCTTGCAATATGCATAAGTTGGTTTATCCTTCTTAGGTGAAGTCCCCTTCTTGGAAGATGATGAAAAATCGCCTTATGATGGAGAGGATGATTGCCCTTTTTCCTATTGTGGCTTTGACTTAGATTGCTTCTTCTTCTTGTTGGAATCTTTGCCTTGACTCCCTTGATTAACCACCAAAGCCTTGGACTTTGAAGACTTGAGAAGCCCCATGTTCAACAACTTAGATTGTTCCAATATCAACATTTATGTGAAAGTATCAAATTAAGGCATAATGTAGGAACTCCCCACTGTCAAACGATGAGTTTCGAAGCTAGATACAAATATTGCATATTCTGGTGCAAGCTTGTCCAACAAGTTGAATATCAACTGAGCATCCTTTTTGTCAATTCCACAATCCTTAAGCTTTTCTCTTAGCTCATTTGCTTTGGTGACATAATCTTGGATCGTATCAAAACTATTGGGATCTAAGTTGGTGAGCTCATTGTCAATCTTGTAACCTCTAATTTCATCGACTTGACCATACAATTTCTGAAACATATCCCAAGCCTCTTTGATTGTAGTACACTTCTCAATGTGAAAAATGAGGTCATCTGATACATATGCAAAGTTCCAAGAGCCATGAAATTCTTAGTGAGCCATTCTAACGGAGCATTAGGATCAAGTGGTGCTTCTATTGTTCCATCTATGTAATGTGTGAGACCTTTTTCCATTAATTTGCTCCATACTTTAATTTTCCATGATGCATAATTATGTGGATTTAAAGTTGGAAATTTATGAGGACTCATTGCAACAAAAATGAAAGAGCACAAGGAAAGATACGTACAATCACACAAGACACCCCCCCAAATTCACTCAATAAAAGAACCCCCCCCCCCCCAAATGATGATTTGGCACTTTATACTTAGTGCGTGTACAATGGACCACTTGCAAAAAATGGCAAAGTGGACTTCTGATTTCAACTTGACAACTGCCTCAATAAGGTCAAAAGAGACTCAAACTAATAATGCAAGAGATCTAAACTAAGATCCAAGCAATTTAAAAGTACCAAATAGGCCAAATAAGACCAATATCTAAAAGTAAAATGTCCACTCAAAATATTTAAAATCTGATCATAGATTATGAAAGTAGACGAAAACACATGCACTTTAAAAGAAAATGGCACTTGGAAAGGAGGTCGTATGAGCTCAAACAAAGCCTTTGAAGTTGCAAAATTGAGGATTGGACAAGTACAGCTGAGAGAATCTGAAAATTCTGAAAAACCTCTGCACCAAAATCAGAGAATAACCACACCACTGCGAAGAGCACAAAAAATGAGCCCAAATCAAAAAAAAAATTGCACCCAAAAAGGAGCAAAATTGAGCAAGTTATGAGCCTCCAAAGTTGACTTAAAAATCCAAACTGTTCAACGGAGAGGGGTCTAAAAAATTTCAAAAAAATTGTTGACTGTGCGGGTCTAAAAAATTTCTAAAATTTTTTTTTTTTTGAGATCCGAAAATTTCGTACCATATCGCCCGAATTGGGCAAAATATTCCTCCAACACCCAAAATTTGGCTTTTGCCAAAATAGGTCGATTTTTTACTCGATTTTTATGGAAATGGCCTCCCGGATGCAATGGTGAGGTCGAAAACACTCTAAGATGCCTCCTAAAATAGAAGCCTTCCAAGATGTCTCCAAAATGAATCAATTGAAGCCCCAATGGCTCTGATACCATGTGAGATTTTACCAAGATCAAGGGCACAATGAAAAGTATAAAAGAGAGAAAATAATGACAAGAACAAACTGTATTCTCATCAATATACAAATGATCAACTGGATTAACCAATACAATGAATATGGGCTTGCTTATATAAGCAAGGTCATATGGATATACGAGCAAACAATCATGACATGTGGCTCAATGAGAAACAAGGGTAGGTAAGAAATACTAGGGGTAGGTAGGAGAAATAATATAATATTTCAAAGAGGTGGATGACCCACCGAATGTGGAGTGTAACAGCAAAATAAGACCACAAAAAGGTGGGATTTCTCCTACAAGCTATATCCCAATGTGCACACTTCCCTAAGTGTCTCAAATTCAAACTACGAAGAGATGCATTATCCTAAGTTAACTTAAGTAAAGTCTAATAATATCCATAATGAATATCTATTTACACCAACAAAATCAATAGAAAATTAAGGTTCAAAAACCACAACTATAAAACATTGTAAAATTATAGTTCACCAAAATCGAGATAATGCATTAAAAATGAGAGTTCATCGAACACAACTAACACACAAGTTTGAAAATCATCAATTTTCTAAAAATGGCTATAAAACAATAAAAAATAAAGATTTGTGAAAGTCAATAGAAAATTAAAGTTCAAAATGTTGGCAATTGACACTCAATTGGTTGATTTCACTATGTCATCATTGATGGCAACCTGATTTTTTGTTTCAGCTTCATGTTTTGGTTCAGTTGTGTACCAGCACTGGCAGATTGAAGGATTTCTTTGGTTACCTGTAATGCAAGCTGACATGGTTCAGAATATGGTTATTGGTATTGGAGGCTGACATCTCTTGGATTTGGCATCGGCAATTGTTTTTTATATTCATGTATTTATGTTATCTAGCTGACATGTAATTTGATATTGTAATAATCTTTGTAAGCCGACATAAGGCATGATAAGTTGTATAGGGTATATAGGTCAGTTGGATTAGATCATTTTGATATAGAGATGGTGATGGAGATGTAGATGTAATATGATGCGAAATATATTAGAGAGATTATGTATGTCAGGATATTTATGTAAGGGTTATTCCGGTAAAGGGTTTAGGGTTTCAGAACGAAACGGACAGAGCTTAACCAGAACTGTATTTTGGCATAGAAGATGCTATCTTTTACAGTTCAACACTTCTCTAGATTTTAGTCTGGATTTGTATGTGTTAAACATGGAGTGCCACTGAGAAGGGAGTGAATCAGTGGTTCCTCAATTTTGACTTTCAAAGCAACTTCAGAATACCAGTTAACCACTTAAGCACTAAAAAATCAAACTGGTAAGGCAAGAAGAAAATCCAAAGAGATCAATCACACAATTGAAACTCACAATACTATATGTACGAGGAAAACCCAATATGGAAAAAACCTTGGTGACAAAAGCTGCTAGAGACTACTGCTCCAATCCAGCCTCACAGGTAAAAACATTGAATTACAAAGATTTAGGGCACCAACCCAAGGAGCACCAACCCCTGCACCAAGCTCCAACTTGGCGATGTATATTGAAATACAATTTAGATACAGTTAAGGCTTCTTGTTGCAAATTAATTTTGCAACTCTTGATTAAATATTCTACTGTCAGTTGAACCCTCTAGCCGGTTTGCTTGCTCACTTACTCTATAACTTTCTTAGAATAAGTTCTAAGGCTAACAATTCTTCTTTGCACTTAATCTCTCTTTTCTCTTCTTCTTCTTTGCAGCATCATATTGCTTTGTCTTGAGCTCATCTATTTATCATCATGATTTCCTGCCAAGAATGCATTCTAACACTGACCGGTTAGGGTTTCCTTTACCTGATACAATCTTCATGAGATCTGATCCAACCTATCTTGGATTGATCACCTGTACTCCAGGGATGCATCTATACATGGTTTCTATTATTCAACGCATACTTTCTAAGGGTAGCAATCATGTACAAGATTTCCTACCTTGAAATTTGTCGACTCCTAAAACACTTCAGTTATTTCCTTTCCGAGATCTTCTTGCAATCGGATATCATTTTGCATTGATCTAGGCGCCAACTACTCTCTAATCTTCCTCTGTCATTCTTTCTTCCTCGAGCTGCATTAGTCAGTTACAATCATGTGATTTGTGGTTGTTTCATTTATGTTGACTAACAGTTTCACCAACTGTGTCGATGGTGGCTTTATCGACCTCTACATATTTGCCACCTCGACTCCACATGGCATCATGATGGTCAATCACATAGCTCATCGACACACAGTCATTCCATACTTGAACATTCAGCAAGCTCATACCGGTACTCACCTTTACTGGTGAGGCCTTCTTCTTCTGCTAACCGTCAGTGCACACTATTCCGATAACACATCTTCACCTCCAGTGGTTTTTGATAAATTTAACATTTTGCCTCTTCATCATAAACAGGTTGCCAATCTCTAGATCAATTTATTCCTCTACCGATTTCCACTCAACATAGTTAGCACACACACAACCTTCATCTCGGTTTCTACCTTACTAGTAATCCTTCCTTCTATCTGCTTACTCTCATGTGTATTACCATCAGATAGGTCACTTCTTCTTTCTTACTGGTGACCTTGCCAAACTGGTTGACATCAATGACAACTTAATTCCAAAATGCCAACAATCTCCCCCTTTGGCATTGATGTCAACTTATTGCAAGACACTTCATACTGGTGCATTTCTCCCCCTTTGACACAATGACAAAGGTTACTGTACACTCCTCCTTTTATTCATACCGAGCTCCCCCTTAGACCGCTATTAACTCCCCCTGAACTACATAAAGCCTTCCTAGACAAATGACACAACTCCCAACTTGTGTCGGAGGTACTCAAAAGTGCTTACTGGTAATGGTTTGGTGAAAATGTCTACTACTTGTTCTCCAATAGGGACATAATTCATCCTTACCTCTTGTCCTTCAACCTTCTCCCTAAGAAAATGATACTTGATAGCAATGTGCTTTGTTCTGGAATGCAATACTGGATTCTTTGCTATGTTGATTGCACTTGAAATGTCACACCGGATGAGAATAGGATCAGTGATGTCCACCTATATGTCTTTGAGAGTCTGCTTCATCCAAAGCACCTGAGAGAAGCATGTAACAGCAGCAATGTATTCAACTTCAGCAGTAGATAGAGAGACTGAGTCATGCTTCTTGTTATGCCATGAGACCAACCGGTCACCTAGAAAGAATGCACCACCACTTGTTCTCTTTCGATCATCAATGTAACCTACCCAATCAGCATCAATGTATGCTTCCAAGATAAAATCTCCTTGTTTAGGATACCACAACCCATAGTTGAGCATCCCTTATAGGTACCTAAAGATTCTGCTAATAGCATTCATATGTGATTGTTTAGGTGCAGATTGGAATCTTCCCACCATGCATACTGCCTGAACTATATCCGGTCTTGAAACAGTTAGATACAGTAGACTGCCTATTATGGATCTGTACAGAGTCTGATCCACCATTGGTGATTCATCATTCTTGCCCAATTTACTATCGGTCACCATGGAGGTACTTACCAATTTACAATCTTCCAGTTGGAATTTCTTCAACATCTCCTTTGCATACTTTATTTGTGAGATAAAGATTCCTTTATCTTGCTGTAATATCTGCAAACCAAGGAAGTAAGTCAATTCACCAAGCATTGGCATCTCAAATTCTGACTGCATCTGATCAGCAAATTATTTGCAGAGGGTGTCCTTGTTGCCTCCAAAGATAATATCATCTACATACACAACCATAATGATCATGTGGTTCCCATCTTTCTTTATGTACAAATTTCTATCAGCACTTCCCTTTTTGAATCCTTGTTGCTTCAAGTACTGATCTAATCTTGAATACCATGCTCTAGGAGATTTCTTTAGACCATACAAGGCCTTCTTCAACCGGCACACAAATGTCTCATCATCATGCAGTAGAAACCCTTCCAGTTGCTCCATGTACACTTCTTCCAAATTTCCATTTAGGAAGGCATATTTTACATCCATTTGGTATACTTTATAACCCTTGTAGGTAGAGTAGGCTAGAAACATTCTAATTCCTTCTAATCTAGCCACTGGTGAAAATGTTTCTTCAAAGTCAATCCCCTCTACCTAAGAGTATCCTTTGCACACTAGTCTAGCTTTATGCCTAACAACATTACCTTTTTCATTCATCTTATTCTGGTAGACCCATTTTGTGCCAATAATTTTCTTATCTTCCAGTTGAGGGACTAATTCCCAAGTCTTGTTCTTCTCAATCTATTGCAGTTCTTATTCCATGGAATCCATCCATTCTTGTCTTTTGTTGGCCTCATTGAATGTTTTGGGTTCAAATTCAATCATGAGGCAGAGGTTGACTTGTTCGTCATTCTAGACAAGTCTTCTTCTAGTTTGCACACCATCACTCTTATTTCCCAAAATTTTCTCTTTCGGGTTATTCAGTTGTACATACCGGTTGGGGGCTTTCTTAGATGCTTCCCCTAGTTCAATGTCTGACTGAGCTTCATCATCTTTGTCACCAGAGTTATCATACCGGTTGATCTATGGTTGACATCCTTTGTGCATATCCTCATCAACTTTTACATGCACACTCTCAATGGCTCTTCTTAGTCTTTTGTTGTAGCATTTGTAGGTCTTGTTGCTTGATGAGTAACCAAGCAAGATTCCTTCATCACTCCTGGAGTCAAAACTTCCTAGACCATCCCTAACTTTCTTGATAAAGCACTTACTTCCAAATACTTTGAACTATTTGACAGATGGCTTTTGGTCATACCACAACTCATAAGGTGTCATTCTCTTATTTGTTCTTAATTAAACCAGGTTCAAGTATATGCGGTAGTATGAACATCTTCCTTCCAATATGTGTCTGGAAGACTAACCTCATTTAACATGGTTCTGGCCATCTCCTTGACTGTCCTATTCTTCCTTTCTACCACACCATTTTGTTGTGGTGTCCTAGGAGCTGAGTATTGCCTTCTAATTCCATGCTTTTCACAATAATCTTCAAACTCATTTGAAGTAATATCTCCACCCCGGTCTGATCTTAGGCATTTTAACCTGCACCCACTTTCTTTCTCCACCATCTTCCTAAAGATCTTGAATCTCTCAAATGCTTGTGATTTATCTTGTAGGAAGGTAAACCATGTCATTCTTGAGTAATCATCAATGAAGAGCATAAAGTATCTTTCACCTGCAAGTGCTCTTGTCCTAGTTGGACCACACAGAACTGTATGCACAATTTCAAGTGGTCTTGAGGTATTGTGCTCTTTTGTCCTAAAGCTCACTTTAGTTTTCTTACCTGTTACACATTCATCACAAAATGTGCTTACTAGTTTGATTATGGGTGGAATATTCCTCACACACCCCTTTCTACTTACTACCACTAGGTTATCAAAGTTTATGTGGCCTAATCTTCGGTGCCACAACCAACTTTCATCTACTTGTCCTAACATACATTGGGACTCATAGCATTCCTTCAGATTATAAACATTTCCATCTATTCTCTTTCCTTTTTCCACAACTTGACTAGTACTGTCTTTCTTTATTTGGCAACTGGTTGAGTCAAAGGTGAATTTGTAACCTTTGTCACACATCTGACTCACACTGAGCAGATTATGCTTGAGACCTTCCACATAATATACATCATGTGCCTTCAATTTTCCATCAATACTTAAAGTGCCTTTTCCCTTTATTTTGATGGAAGAGTTGTCTCCAAACCTTACTGAACTACCATTTTAGTCTTCAAGTTTGATGAATTTCCTTTTGTCACCAGTCGTGTGGTTTGAGCAACCACTATCTACAACCCATAGATTTTTCGTTTCAACATGTAAGGCAGTCTGTACTATGAGACTTGATTCTACCTTTTCCTTTTCTTTATCAATCCATACCAGTTTGGTTTCCTTATTCTTGTCAACTGGTATATTGTGCTTAGATTCAGTTACCAGTTCTTGATTAGGATTGGTCTTCTTCTGCATGATCTTCCGGTTCTTACACAACTTTGATATGTGTCCAAATTCTTGACAGTTATAGCATTTTACATCTTCACATAAGGAAACATCCTTAAAACTATTTTGGGGTACCGGTTTATTCTTCCTACATTCAAAACTCTTATGAGCATATCCATTGCACTGATAGCAAACAACATTCATATCGCTGAGTGCATTAAATGGATTTCTACTTTCATAACTCATAGGGGACTTATTAATTAATCTACAGTTAGCCATTTTATGCCCAAATTTGTTACACCGGTAACGGTAACCATGAAAGTTTGAAACATACTTGTTAGGTTGCCTTGGTCCTGAATGGGACTACCTCATCGGGGCTCTTCCCTTCATGTTGTTGAATCTGGTGAAACCTTCATGATAAACTCTTGCATTTCTCCTTAGATCTGCATGTTGATACAAGAAGTGTGGCCTCCGGTTCATTGTTGTATACCGATTCGAGTGGCGATTTCCAACTGCACCTGCATATATCTTTTTGTCAGTATCCTTGCCTACAGTGAATGTCTTGTTTTCTTCATCTTCAAAAGAAGAGGTTAACTTTATTTCTTTGCCAGATTTATCTTTGTGGGTTTAACTTTGACCTACCTCAAAGCCTAAGCCCCCAGTGTCTTTGGATTGCTTTTGTTTGCTCAGCATCTTGTCTAAGCCCTCAGTGTTGCCTTCATATTTGCTCCTTATTTTTATTTCTTCCTTACTTTCTTCAAGCTCCTTTTGAAGCTTCACTATCTCTGCTTCCAACTCTTGATGCTTCTTCTCCTTCTTTCTCAGATCAGAGGATGTGGCTTCACATATCCTCTTAGTTTCTTCCAGCTACAATTTCAAGTTAGATATAACTTGACTGGACTCATCCAGAGATTTCTTCAAAAGATCATGTTCATTTACTACAGCAAGCTTGACCTTTTTTAGTTCTCTTCTTGTTTTTCTCAGTTCCTAAAGAGTGCTGATAAGTTCACCTTCCAAGTCCACTACAGCCTCAATATCCTCCTCTTCCTCATCTTCATCAACTGGTTCACCAATTGCCATGAAGAGATTGACTTATCTGTCATTCTCATGGTAATCATCTTCTGATGCATTTTCTTCATTTGTTGTATCATCCTCAATAGTATATAAACTATTCTGATTCCAATAGCCTCTCCTTCCTTGTCGATAGTCATTTATTTCTCTATCTTTGCCAGTAGATTTTTTTTAACTCTCTTGACTCATCTCCATCGGTTTCTTTGTGAGGACAATTAGCAAAAAAGTATCTGACCTTCCCACAGTTGAAACATTTAAGTGGTAGCTTTCCTTTATATCGCCCGGATCCTCTTTTGAGCTTCCTGACAAAGTTTGCTACTTTTGTATCAAAATCTTCACTGGATTCTTTATGAGTAGTTACTTCTTTCCCCTTTTTGATGATGTTGAATGTTGCTTCTTTCCTTAAGAAAGTGTCACCGGTTGTTCTCATCTCATAGGCTGTTAGTGAGCCAAATAACTCATCCATTGTAAAGGCCTTCATGTCCTTGGCTTCTTCTATGGCAGACACCTTAGTATCATACTTGGCTATGAGAGATCTAAGTACCTTCTTGACAAGAGTCTCATCTGCAATCTCTTCACCGAGTCCTCTGATGGTATTCACAGTTTCATCAAATCTGTGAAGATAGTCTGCAACCTTTTCATCATCTTTCATCTTGATGCTTTCAAGTTGGCCCCTTAGTGCTTGCAACTTGGCCTCTTTGACTTTTTCATCTCCTTCAAATAACCTCTGCAATTTATCCCAAGTCTCCTTTGCTGAAACACGGTGCATGACTTTGACAAACTCATTATCTGATAGCCCACTCAAGATAGCATGTTTGGCCTTTGCATTGTTCTCATATTCCTTTTTGGTATCTAGATCAGTGGGAGGAATACTAGGAACAGCATAACCATTCTTGACAGACATCCACACATCAAAACCCAAAGAGGAAATGTAGGTCTCCATTCTTCTACTCCAGAAGGCATAATTAGAACCATCAAACATGGGGGCTTTAGAGGAAGCAGACTCATTTCTTGCCATTGTCTTAAAAGTCTAGAATCTACGCAAGGTTTAATGATAACTAGGAACCTACGCTCTTATACCAATTGTTGAACACGGAGTACCACTGAGAGGGAGGTGAATCAATGGTTCCTAAATTTTGACTTTCAAAGCAACTTCAGAATATCAATTAACCACTTAAGCACTAAACAATCAAACCAGTAAGGCAAGAAGAAAAGCCAAAGAGATCAATCACACAAATGAAACTCACAACACTAGATGTACGAAGGAAACCCAATGTGGGAAAAACCTTGCTGAGAAAATTTGTTGGAGACTACTGCTCCAATCCAGCCTCACAGGTAAAAATACTGAATTACAAAGATTTAGAACACCAACCCAAGGAGCACCAACCCCTGCACCAAGCTCCAACTTGGTGATGTGTATTTAAATACAATTTAGATACAGTTAAGGCTTCTTGTTGCAAATGAATTCTGCAACTCTTAATTAAATATTCTACTACCGGTTGAACCCTCTAGCCAATTTTCTTGCTCACTTACTCTGCAACTTTCTTAGAGTAAGTTCTAAGGCTAACAATTCTTCTTTGCACTTAATCTCTCTTTCCTCTTCTTCTTCTCTATAGCATCATATTGCTCTGTCTCAAGCTCATCTATTTATCATCATGATTTCCCACCAAGAATGCATTCAAACACTGTGCGGTTAGGATTTCCTTTACCCAACAGAATCTTCATGAGATCTGATCCAGCCTATCTTGGATTGATCACCTGTACTCTAGGGATGCATATGTACATGATTTCCATTATCCAATGCATACTTGCTAAGGCTAGCAATCACGTACAAGATTTCCTGCCTTGAAATCTGTCGACTCATAAAACACTTTAGTTGTTTCCTTTTTGAGGTCTTCTTGCAATCGGATTTCCTTTT